>NW_020194554.1:0-1200000 GCF_002865645.1 Hyaloscypha bicolor E
ATAAGAAAAAGCTTTATATCTAATAAAAGCTATATTTCTTTTCTATTACCTTAGAATTAATATAATTAAATTACTAGATTATAAAGAATATAACTTATTAGTTATTACTAGAGATAACTTCTCAGGATAAGTTAAAGCTAGGCCTTTAAAAAACCTAATTAATAAGAAGGTTACTAAGTTTATTTAGGAAGAAATTATTTAGAAATATAGTTTATTTAGATAGCTTAAGGTAAATAGTAAATCGGAATTTAAAAAAATAGTAATTCAGGAATTTAATAAGCTAGAAATTAATAGAATTATTATAATTAAAAGAAAATATTAACTAATTATTTAAGTATTTATTATATTTATAATAGATAAAAAAAAGCCTTAAATAAATTTATTATTATATATTTTATTTACTAATTAAGTTATTATATATAAACTAACTAGATTTATTTTCTTTTATATAATTTATAATAAAGAAACTATATTACTTATAGAAATACGTTTTCTAATCTAGAGAATACTTAAATAAAATAAAGTCTATAATAGAGAAATACTTCTGGAAATATATATAAAATAAATATAAATAAGAAATAAAAATATTAAAGAAGCTAGAATAAAGAAAAATAAATAATATCGAGAAAGAAAAAAGTAATTTAATACTATTTACTAGATTTATTTAAAGCCTATTTCTAAAAAGAATCTAGTTTTTATATATAATATTAAATTAATAAATTAAAATAAGTTAAGAAATATAAAACTATTATATTACTAGCTTAGCCTATATAAAATAAGATATATAAATTAACTAAAAGAATACTATATACTAGAAGAACTTAATAATATTATATTCTAAAAAATATATACCAGGAATTAATTTAAATAATTTATTAAAAGAAATAAATTCTAGTACTTTTCTAAAAATAAAGTTAATAATAAATATATATTTATAAATAAATATTTTAAGACAGATATAGAACTAGAAAGGAAAGCTATTATAAAGTATTATAAGTAAAATAATATTTAGGAAATCGAGAAAGCTATTAGTATTATTATATATATTCTAGAATTACCAGAATTAGAAAAAGTAAAATATATTTCTTTTATAGAGAATTAGGAAAAAGTATTTAATAATAGAAGCTTTTTTTAACCTAAAATAAAGCTTATTATTTTTAATTTCTTATATATCTTTTAAATTTTTCTTTTAATTATTATTAGACTATTATTCTAGAAATTAAATAAACTTTATTATTATTTATTTTTTATTATTATCTAATTACTATTACTAAATAATATTCTTAATATATAAAATTTTATTACTAGATATTAGGAATTAAATATAAAGTATTTCTTTTAATATAAAAATAAATAGAGAATTAAGAAATTATTTTATAAATTCTTAATTTCGAATTATAATAATAAATAATAATTATATTTAGAAATAAAAAGAAAAAAGAAAAAGAAAAAGGGCTTTTTATATATATCTTACTAAACTAGAAATCTTTTAGAAGCTTTATTTACCTTTTTAACTAGTTATTCTTATAGCTTATACTAGTCTAAAGCTTAATTATAATATTTATAAATCTCGACTTTAATTTGAATTATTATTATAAATTTCTTTATAATATTTAAATAAACTTCCTAATTAGAAGTTATATATAAATAGAATAGCTAAACGAGAAGCCTTATAAGAGAAAAGAGAAACCTTATTAAATCTAATAATTATTTCTAAAAGTATTTAATAATATATAATTCTGGGAATCTTTTAGATATTAAATAAACTAGATTTATTTATTTAAAGCCTATTTTATATCTAGCTTATCTTTTATTAAAAGACTTACCTTTTCTTTTATATATTTATAGCTATATTTAAGGTATATATTATAGCTATTTTAAAAGCATACTAAAACTTAATTAGTATATTATATATTTCTACTTTTATAGAAAACTTCTCTTATATAAAACTCTTTTTCTAATTATAATACTATTTTATTACTAGGAACTAGTTACTTTTTTAAAAAGCTAGTATAATTTGCTAATTCTTATTATTAATTTATATTATATTATTAAATATTATCTAAATAATTAAGAAAATACCTTTAATACTATATTTTTATATTCTATATTAATTTTAATATTAATTATTTCAAACTTAATAATAGTATTATAAATCTTATTTATATTATTTTATAGTTTTTCTTTTTATAATCTCTAAAATATTTAATATTATTTTTATAAATATAAATATTATTTTAAAGTTCTAACTAACTAAATAGTTTTATATTATATAAAGTCGATTTTAATAAATACTAAATAAATATAATTAGCTTTTAGAAGAAATATAAATTAGTTTCAAAAAAAGTAATATCTTATTCTAAATTATTTCTTAATTCTATTATTCTAATTTCTTTTCTATTAATATTTATTTTATACTTTTCTAATATTTTTAATATATTTATATATTTTATTTTCTATATATTTCCTATATTAATTTCTCTCTTTTATATTTCTATTATATTACTTTCTTATTTTTTCTAATTATTACTATTTATTTTAATTTGCTTTAATTATTTCCTTAATTAATTTCTTTAAGTATATATATTTATATTTCTTTTTATAATAAAAGCCTAATTCTATATTTTATCTTTTATAATTATTTCTAATTTATAATATATTACCTTAAATATATCTAATTATTTATTTATTCTTCCCTATTAGTATATAGCTATTACTTTTAGCTTTAAATTTTCTTATTAGAAAAAAAGAAAAAACTCGAATATAGTATAAATATTTGTATATAATTCAAATCTAAGTCAATTTATTCTTTATTTTATAAAGTACTTAAAAGAAATTCTATAAATTCGAGAACCTTTAATTCTATAACTAAAAAATATATACTTAATAAGATTTTTATAAGTATTCTTTAATAATAATAAAATAGCTAAAGAATAGATTTCTTAATAGTAAAAATTATAATATATAGTTCCTTAAAACTATAAATATTATTAAAAGCCTACTATAGATAATAACTATTAAAGTTTAGGGGAATTAAAAAATCGCTTATGGTAATTATAGGAAGGCTTATTAATATTAGAAAAAATAGCTATAATTACTGAATTTAATATAAATATCTAGATAAGCTAAATAGATATACTATAATAAGCTTTTAAAATAAAAACCTTTATTAGAAACGGAACTAAAACTAGAATAACTAAAGAAACTAAAGAAATACTAACTACTAAGCTAATAATAGGAAATTCGAGAATATTATTAAAGGCATTTCTAAAAGCAAATAAGAAAAGCTTAATAAGATTAAGATTATAATAAATAGTTTTAATACTAAGAATTAAAATAGAATTATATTATATAATAAAGCTTTAGGCTAATATATTAATAATATTTATAATAACTTTAGTAAAAATATTTATAAAAAGTTATATTTTCTTTTTAAAATGAAAGCTTTAGTATATAAAGCTATTTAGTTAATTAATAAGGCTACTTTAAAATATATTAATAATAAGAAATATTAGAATATTAGTATATTTACTAAATTAGATGTTACTAAAATACTTAAGTATATTAAAGCTATTTTAGAACCTAGAGAATTAAAGTTTAAGCTATTATTAGCTAATAACTTTAAAGCTAAATAATATATCTTTAATATTTCCGGAATTCTAATTAAAAGAATTTATAATAATAAGCCTTTTCCTACTTTTCGAAATAAGCTTAAAAAATAAGCTCCTATTATAATTTTAGCTTTAATTTAACTAGATCTAGCTAAGAAAAATAAAGCTAATTTAATAAAGCCTAGTAAGAAAACTATTAGTAAGACTAGTAAAACTAGTATAACTAGATAAAAAGAACCTAATAAAAAAGAAAAGTAAGCTAAGCCTAAAACTTCTAATAAATAGTAAAGATCTAAATACTAGACTAAGTATAAAATTAGTAAAATAAAGAAAAATAAAAAGAAATCTTTTATTCTAAAAGAAAAAATATTATTTAGAAAGACTTCTATAATTATATTTAGAACTAAGAAATAAAAGACTAAGAATATTAAATCTGGAAAACTTAATAAAGGCATTTAGTATACTTATAAGATACTAGCTAAATAGAAACTAATACTTACTTAGTAAAATAAATATATTTTTGAGAAAGTATATAATAGTATTTTAGGACCTATTTATAAGTAAAAATACTATAGAATTACTAATAAATTCCTTAAAGCTCCCTATATAAAATATATTTAGTAGCTTACTAATACTTTCTTATTAATATATAAGATATTAAGAATATTCTAAAGCTAGTTACTAAAATCTATAAAATTACTAAAAGCAGGAAATATATTTCTATTATTTAAATAAATAAGAAAATACGGGATTTTTTTTTTAAAATCTAGAAAATTAAATAATATAAATATAAGTATTATATTTCTAATTAATTTCGCCCAAATTTATAGCTCTAATTTAATATTATAGTTCCTATTTCTAAGTCTAGTATTACTAATCTAGATATAAATAGCTATATTTATAAAAAGAATTATCTAAAGTAAATTAAGAAGCTTAATATTTAAGAACTTTTAATAAAGGAAATAGAAATACTATAATTTTATTTCTAAAAAAATAATATATTAATATATAGAAATCTTAATAATAGCTATTTTATTTTAGTTTTTTAATTTTTAATAATAAATCTATTAATATAATTTGGATTTTATAAGATATTAAATAAGTATCTTATTTATCTAGTTATTTATTTTTAACTAGCCTAATATTTTATTTTTAGAAATATTAATTATAATTAGTATAAAGGTAATATTAAAGATTTATCTATTACTAAAACTTTAAATAGTAAATTCTATTTTAGTAAAAAGTATTAAAATATTAGCTATATTTTTCTTATAGATTATAAAAAAGCTATTATTTTTAGTAAGAAGTTTTTGAAAGATATTAATTACTTTTTTATTTCTAATAAATTTAAGCTAGAAGTAACTAAGAAATTAGATAAGTATTTACTAAAAATAATAGAAAAAAAGATTCCAAATATAATTTATTTAATTAGATAAATAAATACTTTTAGCTAGATAATCTATAAGTCTAAAATTATAAAAAAGTATTAATCCTCGAATAATATATAAGTTAAAAAATAGCTTAATAATAATTTATTACTTAATAGGCCTTTTACTATAATTCTAATAAGTCTAGTTATTATTAAAAATAAAATATACGAAAATAAAGTCTTTTATAAGGTTATTAAAGCTCTTATCTAGAGCTTTTTTTTCTTATTAAAAATTAATTTAAAAATATTATAAATAATATAAAATTCAAAAAAGCTATTTATTTAAAGTATATTAGTATAATTTATAATATGATTTACTATAATAAGCCTTTTTAATATCTAGTAATAAAGGCAGAAATTAAGTAATAATTAAAAGTAAATACTAATTAATATTAAGAATTATATTAGATTTAGTATAAGAATATAACTAAACAAGTTTGGATTATTTTTAAATAAGTTCAGAAATATAAAATAAGATTATTTAAAAGTAATAAGTTTTATTTTAGGTATATAGAAAAGAAATTAGATTAACTAATAAAGGGAAATCCTAAATATTTTATTATTTTAAACTCTAAATAGAATTTTTTTATTATTTTTAGTATTTAGGAAATAAGTATAAATAAATAGAAAATTAAATATAATATAGTAGGCTATATTTATTAAAAATTATATTATTTTAATAATTTAAAGATTTAGGTTATATAATAAAGGCTATGGTCTTTTATATATAACTTATAGAAAATCATATAAGAAAGCTAGTTTTTCTATAATTCTAAAAAATAATTCCTTATAAAGATTTAATTAATTAAGCTTTTATATACTATATATTATTTATACTTTATTATTTATATTTTGAATTTATTATTTTACTATTAAGTCACGTTTTATATTCTAATATACTTTATATAGGTTTTTGTTTTATTATAGTTTCTTTCTTATAATATATTTAAATATCTTAGTAATATCTAATTTAGTAAATATATTAGTAATCTAATATTTCTTATTCTTAATATACTCTAAAATAGCTTTATTAATTAACTAAATAGCTTTATATACTAAAGCTTTTATTTTAAAAAGAAAATATAACTTTTTATAAATATTTTTACTAAAGTTATTATAAATATTATTAATATATTAGCCTAAAGCTTTATTATATAATATAATTCTATTTTAATTCTTAGTATTAAAACTATTTATTATAATCTTAATCTTATTAAGCTTTTCTTATTTGCTTTTAGAAATGCCTTTAATAATATTCTCGAATTCTCTATTATTAGCTTAATAGTTTTTTAGCTTCTTTTTAGTTAATTCTAGTCTAGTTTTATTTCTAATAAAGATTTTTTATTTTAAGAACTTATTATATATATTACTTAGCTTATCTAAAATATTTATATTAAATTTAGTAATTATAGTTATTTTTTCTAATATTAGTAAATCTTTTATAATTACTTAAGCTCTTTTAATATTCTAAACTTTAATACTATTAATCTATAGGCTTTTAATAATATTATAGCTTATAAGAACTAGCTATTATATTTTATTAACTTAAGAAATCTATATTTTAGCTATTTTATTATTTTTAATAAATTATAAAAATATTATTAATATACTAATTAAAGGTTATAAAATTAAAGGTTTTCGAAATTATAAGAATTTCTTTTAAATATATTCTAAAATAAAGAATAAATTAGAATAGACTTGAATTATATAAAAATATTATATATATTCGAGTTTTTCTTTTTTCCTAATAAGAAAATAAAGCTAAAATAATAATATATATAATAGGAAAAGTAAATATAATAATTAAATATATTTAAAGTAATATAATTATAAAAAGTAAAATATAAAATTAGGCTTTTATTATAAAAAAGAATATAAATATATATATCTAAGGAAATATAATTTATAAAATAATTAAAACAAATTAAACTAAATAGTAATAATAGGAGAACAAGAAAGTAATATAATAGAAATATAAATATAGTAATAATATTTAAAATATTAGAATATAAAAAGAAATAATATAAATTTTATAATATAAATATATTCTAATTCTTTATTTATTTAAAAATGTTTCTATTAATTTAAAAAATAATATAAAAGAAAAGAAATAATATAAAAAATATATAAAAAATAAAATATATAAATATATTAAAGATATTAGGAAAATATAAAATAAGTATTAATAGAAAAGAAATTAGAATAATAGAATTAAGAAATAATTTAGAATAAAATATTACTTTTTTAAAACTAATTTATATTTCTTTTAAAAGCTAATTATATTTATTTAGTATTTATTAAAATTAATTTTTATATAATATAAAACTATTTAGTTAGCTAGAACTTTAAAATAATATTAAAAGTATTAGAAATTATAAAAAGAAAAATTATAAAATAATATAAATAAGATTTATAATATTATTATTAAATTTAGAATAATTAATATTAAAATTAATATAAAATATAAAAGAATTAGATATTCTAAATTAATATTAAGAATATAGGAATTATTTAGATAATATTTAATAATAAGAAATAGATTAATAGTAAGAATTAGTAAACTATACTAGCTTTTTAAAAAAGTAATTAGTTTCTAGTAATAAAATAATATTATAATCTAAAAAGGAATTCTATATAAAAGAAATTCTTTTTATATAGAAATAGAAATATATAATATATTAATTAAGCCTTAATATATATCTTAAATATAGCTATAATTATATTAAAGAAAAAGTAGGTTTTTTAATATAAGATAAGTTTTAAATAAGCAAATCTAGTTTATTTAATCTCTAAAAGATTTCTAGAATTATATATTATTAAATACTTTTAGAAATAATTATTAGGTTTAATAAGGTTTCTTTTTCTTTTATAATATTTCTAGTTTAGCTATTTCATTTATATATAACTCCTAATTAGGAAGTTTATTTAAATATTATAAGAAAACTTATAATAATAATTTAAATTAAAGTCGAGATTTATAAATATTATAATTAAGCTTTAGACTAATATAAGCTATAAGAATAACTAGTTAAAAAGGCAAATAAAGCTTCTAAAAGATTTTTATTTTAGTAAAATATATATAAAAGGCTTCTTTTTATTTTTTTATTTTTTTCTAATTCTAAATATAATTATTATTTATTACTATAGTTTGAAATTAAGAATTTATAAGATAATCTCTTAATCTCTTATTTATTTTTATACTAAAAGAAATATTTTATATTTAATTTCTAAAATCTAGTAATAGAATCTTATATTAAGAATACTATTTAGTAATAATAATTAGATAATAATAAGAAATAAATAATAATAAAACTTATTTAATTTTTAGAATTATAGTTTAATAATAATATTCTCTAAAAACTATAAATAATAATTAAAAGAAAAAATTTAAAAGATATATAAAAAATTAAAGATAATAAGCTTTATTTCAAATTAAGAAAAGCTCTTATTATTAGATACTTTTTTTTAGTTCTTTATAAAAGAAATATACTTTACTTTTTCTAATTTTAGTAATTCTAAAATATATATAATAATACTAATAGGTTTCTTAATTTCCTAAATACTATTTTATTTATAGTATTTTATAATTATTTTCTTTTCTAATTCTATATTTATCTTAAAATATTTATTTATAAATATATACTTATTATTAATTTTATTTTTAGGAAAGTACTAGAATTTATTTCTTTTAATAAATTACTTAAATTAATTCTTAATATATATTTTTTAAAATATAATACTATTAAGTTCTTCTAGTATATAGTATTCTTTTAATTAATTTATATATCTTATTTTATATAGGCTAAACTAATAATATAATAGCTTTATATTTCTTAACTTATTTTAATTTATTAATTTAATATTATATATAAGAACTAGATTTTTTTTCGGAAATAGGCTTTAAATAAATCTAGTAAATAATATTAAATTACTCTTTTTTCTTTTAGTATTTTCTATTTTTCTTTATTCTGGCTTTTTTAATATTTTTATTTCTTATTTATATTTATTTTATATATATTTCTAGAAGTATTTTTCTATTATAAACTTTATTTTATTTAAGTATTCTTTAAATTAAAAAGTATATTTCTATAAATAATATAGCTTCTTTATTATAGACTATATAAAAGAAAATAAATCTAATTAGTTTATATATAGTAACTTAATTAATAAATAGAATATATAATAGTAAATTTACTTAAGGCTTCTTTTTACTTATTATAAATATAATAAATACTTAAATAATTAGTTAATATCTTCTTTTAATTATATTATTTTCTTTGAAATTATAGGCTAAAATAATAATTCTATTAATTTCTAGCTTATTAAGTTCCTAAATTACTATTTCTTTAAATTCTAATTTATTATTTATCTTAAGTTACCTAAATAAATTATATTTATAAATAATTTCTTTCTAAATAAATAAATTTAATAATCTTCTTACTAGTTAGGTTCTTTAAAGACCTAGCTTTAATTTATTCTAAGAAGTTATTTCTAATAATAACTAATAAATTATATCTTTTATAGTCTAGTAATTTAATTATATTAATTTCAAGATAATAGAAAAGAAATATAGCTTTTATTAGATATAAAGCTTCTTTTTATCTTTTTTTATTCTTATACTAATAAACTTTATAAATACTAATATACTTTTATATATAGTTATAATAACTTTTCTAGTAATAATAATTAGTTATTAAATAAAAAATATTCTTTTTTCTAGTATATTTAATTTTATTATATAGCTCTTTAATAATAATATTTCTTTATTTTTAATTATTAATAATAAATTAAGGTAAGTATACTTTAGATATAATTCTTTATAATAATTAATTTCTTATACTATAATTTAAAGCTTTTTTATTTAATTTTCGAAACTTAGCTCTAGATATTTTTTCTAGTCTAGAGAATATTATAAAATATTATATAATATTCTAATATTATTTAAAATAGCTATTATTTAAGAAATCTAATAAAATAATTAGGTTATTAAATAAAATATAAGAGTTAGTATTATTATTTATTATTTTATTAAAGGTTATATATAAAAGGCTATAGCCTTTATTATATAACTTCTAGATATTATTATTTTTTAATATTACTAATTCGCTTTTAGATATAATAAGACTTTAATTATTAATTTCTAGTAACTAGATATTATTATCTAAATATTTAGTAAAGGTTTTGGGAATCTAATTTCTTAAAATAATATTATATAACTAAATCGGAACTACTTTCTTTAACTAAATTTTCTGTCTAATAAATACTATTCTAATAATATTAAGCTCTATTACTAATTATATATTAATATTCTTATTATTTTTAATATTACCTTTTTATTATAAATGTCTTAATAACCTATTAGTAATAATATACTTGGTTTCTTTAATATACTTGATTTTAAAATTAAATAATTAAATTTATATTAGCTAATAAGTAACTAGAGCTTTAGGAAAATCTATAGCTACTTTATTTAGTTATATAACAAGTATATTAGTATCTAGCTTAAAAATAAAATAAATTTCATATAGCTAGAATTATATTTTCTATAAATACTTTATTAGTTCTTAATATTTTCTCTTAATAGTATTATATTTTTATTTAATATTATTTTAGATTCTAGACTTATATTATATAACTTTTTTTTTCTTTTTATTATTATATTAATTAAAAGTTCTATTCTATTTATCTAGGCTAATATTTATTACTAATATAATTATTTTCTAACTTTCTAATAAATTATAATATAACTTATAAAGTATTAAAGTAATAATAAGCTTTTCTTAAAAAAATTTATATAGCTTATACTTAATTATTACCCTAGTTTTCTATCTTACTTTTTCTTATTAAATAATAAATGAATTTAGTAATAATTATAAAGCCTTTAATTCAAATATAATAGTAAATAATAATTCTAATAAATATCTTATTTTTAGTTATATTATTATAATATTCTTATTTTAAGATCTTAGTAATTTTTAAGCTTAAAAAGCTTTTTCTAAATACTTTATAAATAAAGCTAATAATAATTATATTATTATAATAGAACTATAATTTTTCTCTAATACTAGCTCTAGCTTATTTAACTTTATCTAAGGTTATATTTAGGTTTTAAAAATATTCGAATATAAAATACCGAATTTTAAATAAAATAAACTATTTATTATAATTTATATAAAGTTCCTTAATTCTAATATTATTAATAAATAATATAATAATTTTAGGAAATAGATTCTCTAGAATAATTATAATAACTTATATAAACTATATAATAGAATTAGTAGCTTCTTAAAATAATATAATTATTTTTAATAGCCTTAAAAATATTATAAATATAGTTAAATTTCTATTATAAGTATCTAGTATAAATTAATTATATTTAGAAAAGAAATTAATTAAAGAAATATAAATATATTTAGTAAATTTCTCTAAAATTTTATTAGTAAATAAAAGTAAATTAGTATTTTATAAAATTACTAAATTTATTTTTATAGTAATATTAATTAGTTTATAAGTTCTAATAACTTTCTTTATAACTAAAAACTATAAATTCTAATAAGATTTATTATATTTCTTAAGAATTTTATAATTCAGATATTCTAATAATATTTTTATTACTACTAGTATTAGAGCTTTAAAATATAGGAAATTCTTTTCTTACTAGGCCTTATATTTAATAGTTTTAAATAGAATAAATAAGCTAATATTCTTATAAACTTTTCCTATTTCTTTCTAATTAAGTATAATTATATTTTCTTAATTAATTCTTAATTCTTAAAATATAACTAGTTCTTTTTTTTAGAGCTAGTTACTAATATCTAACTATTTAAAATATTCCGAAATAAATTATAAATTTCTTAAAATAACTAATATTCTTAATAAAAAACAGTTTTTATATTTTCTAATATATTTCTATAAATATTTTCTAGTTTTAGATCTTTTAAACTAATTTAGATATTTACTAGAGCCTTTTCTAGTTCTATTATTAGTATTTATTAATTAAATCTTCTTATTCTTTATTTTATATATTTCTATAACTAGAAATAAACTATAATTATTATCTTTTTCTTTAAATACTATAACTATTTTCTCTAGTACTTTTTTTTATCTAATCTTTTGAATTTATAATCTTTTTACTTAGCTTTTTTCTAGTTAAGTATAAAAAGTACCTTTTTATTTAATATTTTAATATATTTTCCTTAAGCTTTTATATATTCTAGAATTCTTTTTAGTTTTAAGTTCTATATTTCTTTATTATTAGGAAATATTACTTTATTTCTTTTTTAGAAATATTTTTATTAAATCCGGAACTACTTTTAATAATACTTTAATTAAAGTCTTTTCTATTTTAGTTTCCCTAAAAATATTATTAATTTCCTAAATTCTTAAACCTAAAATAAAAAAATTAATAAGAAATTCTAATATTTTTTTATTTCTCTTAATATTATTACTAGTTATAATACTAGGCTTTATTTTTTCTTTTTCTTTTTAGTTTCCTATTTTATATTATTTAATTTCTTAATTCTAGAAGCTTAATATTCTTAAATTATTACTTTTTTTTACTTTCTGGTATTTTTTAAAAATAAAATAATTATAATAATATAAATATTCTAGTTATTTTTAAAATTAATAAACTTTCTATTTTATAAACTATTACTTCTATATATAATATTTATTTTTATTTTTACTAAGAATAATTAAATAAGTAAGATCTTTAAAGCTTTTTTAATTAGAAAAAACATATTTTTATAATTTATTTTATTTATAACTTTAGTTTTAAGTTTTATTATTTCTATAAATTTAAATTTAATTCTAGTAATAGTAAATATTTAATAATTTATAGTATTATATATTATTTTATTAATATTTCTAAAAATCTTTTCGGGGAAAATATTAATTTTAGTTCTAATATTAATTATTTCTTTATATTTAATATTTCTTTAAGATTCTCGAAATGTAAATTAGAAATATAAAAATTATATAATATATTTATAAGCTAGTAATATTAAATATTTAAACTAGTATTTCTAATTCCTTAAATATTCTATTTATTATATAAGCTATAGCTACTAGTTCTATAAATTTCCTAATATATCTAATTATATTTAATATAATAGTATTTCCTATTTATAAGATAATAAGATAAGAAGTATTATTCTTAATTTATTAGTTCTAAAATATAATAGCTAGATCTAGTATTTTTAAAGTATTAATAAATATTCTTATTTCTTACTAAGTTTTTAGAAATAAAATAGTTATTTTCTTTAATAGCCTTATTAAAATATTATTAATTTCAGGAATCCTATATTTATTATAATTAAAAGTATACTAGATTTCTAATTTGTTTTATCTATTTCTAGAAGTATTAATATTTATATTCTTAGCTAGGCTATTTTCTTATTTATTACTTTTTAAAATAGTATTCTCCTAGCCTCTTATATAAGATAGCTTTTCTTTTATTTTAGCTTGTTTTTAGAAAACCTCTTTAATTATTTCTATTTCTTTTCTCTTTTTTCTTAATAAGAAACCCGTTATAGTATTAATAGAAATACTATTTATAGCTAAATCTTAATACTATTTATTAATTCTAATATAATTTCCTCTAAGGCAAAGTAGCTATTTAGATTTCCTAGATATAACTTACTTATTTCTATATATAAATCCCGGTTAGCTAGTTTCCTTTACTCTTTCTTATCTAGTAAAATAGATATTTCTTATTAATTTCTAGATATTTTTAGATTAAGTATTTAAGTTATAATTAAATTCTTTTCTTTAAACTTAGGAAATAATTTAGTTAAATTACTAGTATTTATTAGTAAGAAAAAAGAATATACTTTCTTATCTAGGCTTAAATAGCTCTTTATATTATTTTCTATTAAATTAGTAAATATATTTATAATTTATAAGCTTTTCTATTAATAAGTAATAAAATTAAGAAATATAAATATATTCTAAATTAATATTATTATTCTTATTTCTACTATTATACCTATAGTAAATTCGTTTTTTTAGTTCTAGGTTTATATTATAGGCTATATTAACTTAAGTAATATTTTCTAATTATACTTAAAACTAACCTTTTCTAGAATATAATTATTTAAATCCTTTATTTATTCTAGTTTAATTATTATAGCTATTATAATATTCTCTATATTCTTTATTATAACTTCTAGTATATTTTTTCTAAAGATTTAAATTATATTTACTAGGCTATTAATACTATTATACTTATTATAGTTAGCTAGATTATATAAATAGATTATAAATATCTTCTCAAATTATAATAATAGCTATATTAAATTATTTCTATAAGTTCTCTTAAGTTATAATAATAATAAATAGCTTTTCTAAACTTCTTATTAGCTAGTTAATATTATTTCTTTTAGGTTTACTACTTTTAGTAAGTTTTATATAATTAGCTATAGGCTAGGTTTTCTTTTTACTTATATTTATAATAGTTTTAGGAAATATAATAAAAGAAACTAATAAAAAATTATTATTTTCTAATTTAGGAACTATATTATAAACTATTATATTTAAGCATTCTTATCTAAATCTAGATATATCTAGATTATTAGTAATATTAAAATAGTATTTCTTTTTTTTATACTAATAAAATATTACTATTCTTTTATATATCTTACTATATTTATAAATAAAAATATTTATAGGCTTAAAGTTTATATTCTTAAGAATATAATTTTTTATTAGAATAAATAATTCTTTTATAAATTCTTAATACTAAATAATTTTTTTTTCTTTAATAACTTCTTTAATACTTTATTAAATATATTAATATAAGACTTAGAAGAAATTTCTTTATTCTAGGCTTATATAATAATCTAATTAAGAAAATTATAGCTAATTTTAAATATTTCCTAGTTATATTCTCGGAATTTCTTTAATAAGGCCTTAAAGAACTTGGTTTTCTAGTAATTTCCTGAATTATTAATATAATACTCTAATATAGCTTTAATCTAATTCTTATAAATAAGAGAAATATAATAGTTCTTATATATATTTATATATTATTTCAAGAATATAGAAATATTATTTCTCTAAAACTATAATACTTTAAAAGCTTTTATAAGTAGTAGATTTAAATCCGGTACTAGTATATACTTATTTTCGGCTATATTAATTTTAATAATTTCTTTTATAATTAATTATAAAGTTTCTATATTTGAAACTTTTATTAATAAGGTTCTTAAAAAGCTAACTTTCTATTTAAATATATTTTTTAATAGAAACTAGAATTAGAAAGAAACTAGTTAATAATAATAAATATAATTAAGATTTAAATTTTAATATTAGTAATAATAAAATAATAACTTTTCTAGTCTTATTTCTATTACTTATATTTTTTCTTCTATTTTATTAGCTTAATACCTATAGTATTTTTCTTTAATTTTACTAAACTAGATATACTTAGTAATATTATTAAAAATAATAATAAATATAATTTTACTAATTTTACTAATTTTTCTAATATTCCTAAATTCTCTTTCTTTTCTTTACTTAATATTCTTTTCTTTCTCTAGAAGCTTTTCTAGTTTATTTATATAATTTCTTATTTCTGATTTTTTTGGATTTTTATTTCTAATTTTAGTTTATTATTTTATTTAAATTTGAGAATATTTTCTCTTTTAAATATTTTTTCCGGATTTAGAAATAAGCTTTTTTACTAAAACTAATACTACTTCTATTTTAGTCTTTATTATAACTAAAAATAATATATAAATTAATAATATAACTTTATTTCCAAATACTAAAATCTATTTCTAACTAAGGTCTAACTTATATTATTTTAGTATAATATTTCTTATTTTATTTCCTTTACTTTTTTTCCTTTTATAATTAGCTTCTATTTCTATTATTCCTATATATTATACTAGTAATTATATCTTATAGCTAATCTATATTTAAGTTACTAGATATATTAGAAATTAATATAAAATACTAAAATTAATATTTATATATCTTTAATATTTTGGCCTTAGGCTTAAGATATTATAATAGCCTTTTTCTTCCCTAACTTACTAAGCTAATAATTCGCCTTATAAATATTTCTCAGAACTTTATAAAAGTATTACTTTAACTATAAAGTTTCTATTCTTCTTATATTACTTACTATAAAATATATAAGAAAGAAACTATAATAAGACAAAAATCCATATAAAGTATACTAGAGTATAAAACGTGACTTAATAATAAAATAATAAATTAAAAGTATAAATAATAAAGTATAAACGGTATATAATATATAAAAGCTTAATTAATTAAATACTTATAAAGGATTATTCTCTAGAATTATAGAAAAACCAGCTTTCTTATATGATTTCCGCAAGTTATATATAAAAGGCTGCGGCCTTTACTATATAACCTAAACCTCAAAATCACTAAAATAATATGATTTTTGAAAAGTATGGCCTACCGTACTACAAGAGCCAATTATATAAGCTACTAATTTGGTAGGGAATAGGGGGCTTAATTAGTCTAGTATACTTCTCGATTTAATATATAAAGATATACCGGTAAAGTTATAGTTTTTAGTCGAATATATAATTATTATATTAGTAAAGCTATCTTTGGTTCTTATATATATTTTTAGTTCAGATTTCGAGTTCAGAAGGAATTTCGAAGCTTATCGTATGACTATATAAACCCCTACCAAGTGGCAATAGCGCTAGAAAACGCGGCAGAATCAAACCTAATCGGGTTAAAACCGACTGTCGATTCGACTGTCCGGAGACGTTTCGCTGCGAAGAGGCTCGACAGAACAGCTAGCCAGGTGCGTTCTTCACGAAACGCACTCCGTCGAACTTTCTGATCTTCCCAATGGATATTGCTTCTGGTTTGTAATGGTTGAGAGTGGTTGCATGCGCTTTAGCTTCACAGGTCTAGATTCTACGTCTTTAATTTAAAGATAATCGAAATTGGATACCGAACGGAGCCTTCATATTCACGGGGTATCACGTCATTGATTCTACCATGTATGCGGTAATTAACTTTTATAGGACATAATAATAAAAAATCAAGCGCACTCCAAACTTGTGATTTCAGGTTGTGTGATACGGATCAATTTTAGTTAAGTTATGTTGTGAAAGTGGAAAGGGGCTCGTATTGAAAAATGATTGATATATTAGAGATTGACAGTTTGCAAGATGACTAGATATAAAAGAGTGAAGTCTAAAAGTCGAGGAGAAAGTGTTTAAAGTAAGGGTCTTTATCTCTATTATCTATTAGTAATATTAATAATACCGAGCCCGCTTTCTATAATATATTATATATTAGCTTATAAATCAAAAGTAATTAAAATAATAATATATTACTAAGCTTAATAAGCTTAGTAAGTAATATATAATAAATAAATAAAAAACATTAAATTAGTAAATAATTCCAATATTAAAAGAATTAATAAACTAATTAAAGTAATATATTAATTTAATAGCTCGTTTATTAAATAAAGTAATTACTTAATTTATAATTATTAATATTATTTAAATAAATTATATTATTTTATAAGGTCTTTTTTATAATTCTTTAATTTATTATTATAAATTTCTTAATTTTATATTTCTTAATTTTATATTTCTTATTTAAATTAGTTAATATATTAAATTAATATAACTTTAATAATACTTACTTATATTTTTTAATAAAGCTATTATTACTATTATTATTACTTATTAAAGTATTTATATTTCTTATATAAAAGTAATTATTTTTAATAGTTTAGCTTAAATATAAATTACTTTTAATAATATTATTATAATTTAGCTTTTAATTTAGTTAGCTAATATAATTACTTAATAAGTACTATTATATTTTATTATTTCTGGATTATATAATTATATTATTAAGGAAATATATTTAGAATATATTAAAGACATTTAAAATATTAAATCTTTTATATTCTAGTTTTTTTTTTCTTTAGCTTTAAATTATTTTTATAAAAAACTTTTTTTTAATTTTCTAAATTCCAAATATTATATTTATAATAATATTTAAAGCTGATTTCTTTTAATTTTATAAAGAATTTTAAATAAACTAATTCGAAATTATTAGAAATATAAATAATAGGCTTTAAAATAATAAAAGCAAAAAGCTTTAGAATCTTTAAAGAAATTAGATTTTAATATTAATTTTTTAATTAATACTAATTAATAATAAAATAATTTCCTTAATAACTATTTAAGTTTTCTTTGAATTTTCTTTTATTAAAGTTATTAAAAATATAAGATTTTCTCGAATAACTTAAAGAATTCTAAAAACTTTTTAGATTATAAAAAAATACTTGATATATCGCGAATATAGTATTCCTCTTTTAAACTTGTAGTATTAAAGACTGTAAATTTTGGGTCGAGCTGTTGTCGGTACAGTCTGGAGTCGGGTGATTCTTTTAATATGCTAGCCAATCAATTTTGGCCGATTATCTGATGACAAATAACTGAAACCAGCCCACCCCAATAATACACAATTGAATACAGATCTCGTCGCAGAAAGCAGGATAGCACCCTCACAATGGCTAGCCGCGCCAACAGCAAGAAGAGGAAATGCGGTCCTAAGGTTCGCACGGGCTGCAAAACGTGCAAGTAAGGCCTTCTATCGCGAGTGTCTAGCCAAGGCTAATTGATACAGAATCCGGAAAATCAAGTGCGGGGAGGAGAAGCCAGCATGTTTCAGGTGGGCCACTGAGCAAATCAATTAATAAACCGAACAAGTGTTGATGACACCCTTAGATGCACGTCGACCGGGAGAGAATGCGATGGATACGTCCTAGAATCACGATCGCAATTCGGGAACGTCCCCATTATCCTGGACGCTGGCCTCCTCAACAGGAATCATTGGGCGGTGAAGGAATTCTCCGATCGCACCCTGTACCGTGTGGCAGGATTTTTTCACCATGATCTCTTCTGGAATCGCTTCGTCCTACAGCTTAGTCAAAGTGAGCCTGCCATATCAAAGGCTCTCTCGGCAGTCAATATGGCTTCCGCACAACTCGAAACCGGCAGTCAGCTTGATCTCCAGGAGAGATGCATTTCCCAGTCGTACAACAAAGCAATTCGGTCCCTCGCCCACTATACCTCGAATATCGTTTACGTCCCACTTGCGGGTTGTATACTCCTCGTGTGTTTAGAATTCCTGCGAGGGGATATGCGAGCAGCTCTCACTCATGTTCGCTACGGTTGGAGAATTCTGGAGTCTTTCCGGCAGGATGTCCCGTCTGGCCAAACCTTATCAGAGCAGGAGTTGATGACAGAACTATCATCCATGTTCGAGCGTTTGAATGTCCACGCTCTTCTTTTCGAACCTTTAGAGTCGCCAATCTCCAGGCCAGCACGGATCTTCCAGAACCCATCTGCTCCGTCGATCACATTCTCCACGTTTGCTGAGGCGAAAAGTCGGAATTATGAACTGGTATCCGAAGCAATGGGCTTGATTCTGTCTACTACACACCTCAAATACCGGCCCGAAGCTGTCACCCTGAATCATATCATATGTCAGATTCGTATGGAGGCGCAGTTTCAACGCTGGCGGAAGGCGTTCGATCAACTCTATGCTTGTCAGCAACAATGCTGGAGTCGGCAGGAGTGCAAAGCTGCAGACATTGTCCTGATCCAGAATATTGCGATGAAAATCTGGATTTCAACCTGTCTGTCCCCCGAGGAGAGCGCCTTTGATAAATTCAAACCCGAATTCGAGAAGATCGTTGATCTAGCTGCGAGAACTGTCGGGACTTGCGGCCAAGAGCTATGCCTCACTGTCGGAAAGTTCCAGTTTGATATGGGCCTCATTCCACCATTGCACTTTATAGGGATGAAGTGCCGATGGCCTCTCCTGCGTCGCAAGGTTCTCAGAATTCTGGGTTCCACGCATTGGAGAGAAGGTCTTTTCGATAGTTTTCGCTCGTACAGATGTCTTCACCTCCTCATAGAGATCGAAGAAACCGGATTAAGGCTGGATCCGGATCCCAAAGCCACAGAGTTGGATGAGTTCAGTGAATCCTTACCGACAGAGTTTAGTCGCATTCATCTTGCAGTATTGGGCCCGGTTCCGGTTTCTGCAAAGGAACAAACCCTCACACTTGGGTTGAAACCCACTGGTGTTTTCAATGCTCCGGTGGTCTGGGAGACAATTATCCCCACGTTTGGCGAGATTCCTTTGCTAGAATCTTGGTTCTCTTGGTCACCATAAAGAGAGGGCTAGAGGACGATTCATGACTTACGGATTCATGCTCAAATACCGAGATTACAACTGCTCCAGCCTCCTAAAAATCAATTTATCTTGAAGCTGAAAGAAAAGGACGCCTGAAATCTAACATACTATATGGAAACGCCCCCCATTGGGAATATCCAAGCACCCCATACGTCTCCAAATCTCAGAGAAAACCACCACCGTTCCTAGCCTACTCAGGATCGCTTTTTTTTGGGGGCCGATTTCATCCTCCCCTGACGATACCTGCGCGGCTCTCCCTCCGAAAGTCCATGCAGGGGCAGCCCATTTTCCATTGAATGCGGGACCAGGATGGGACGCTGCCATTGCAGCGACTGATGCGATGATGAGAGGGTGGGCCTGTTCGGTTTCCAAACGATATTTTTGACTTTGTTGTTTAATATAGAGGTCTCGCTGAGCCCGTATTCGTAGCGGGAAAGTAGTCTTGATAGCGCTGACAGTTATGCGTGTATCTCGAGATGAATGTAATGCCGAACTTTTCTCAAGTTCCCGGATCCATGGAGGCCAGTGGTTCTCCAACACATCCAAGAACCAAGACATACAAGACCAGCTACACGATCTGTCGCCGCAGTAAAGATAGATCTTTGCAGCTAATACAAGTTCTTGGATAATCCAAAGTCTACTTCAATAGTCTCGACAGCAAAAAGTGTAGAAGGCTCGTAGGGCTCTGGAACGACCGGCTAAAGAATCCTAAAGTTTTTTCCACTGGAGCGTGTCGCCAAAAAACCCGAAAACGATCGAGTTATTTTCATCTGACTCTCCTAACCATACAGCGACCTGTTTAGCCTCGGTATAGATTCGACCCATTTGAGCCACTTGGTGATTTCTCTCCTCGATGTTATTTTGATCTATGCATGTACACCCCACTTCGACTTCGATGATAGTGCCGACCAAAACCAGACTACCTGGGCGTTCGTAATCTTGGGAAACTCCTACGATATCACACTTGGGCAATGGAGACACAATACCAATTCCCTCCTAAGCGCTCAGGAGGTTTGGTTCGCCGTGTTCATGACAGTCTTGTTAGCATTCCTTTAACTGACCGGTGACACTACTTATGCTTTACAGTGTTCTTATCCCTTGGTTGACACTTCGAGAGGTCACCGCTGAAGTTGAAATTGTGAGTGAACCCTAGTTCCTTGCAAAAAATCGACTAATATATAGCTTTAGCCACCTCCAAACGTCGCCATTCTTCGATTCGACCGCGGGATGAAGCAAGGTCTCCTGGGCAGAATCAGTCGTACTTCCGTCATGGATTACCACGCCTTCGGAATTATCAGCGCGGGCCCAAAAGCTTCAAATAATTATATGATATGCGGTATTCAAGGTGACTTCACGGAGAGTCTTGTTGTCAATCTGTCCAAAACCGTGTGGACCAGGGAGTTGAAGTTCGGTGTGCATTTGTGCTCTTATCTCCGGAATGACTATCCACTAATATACAATAGCTGGTGTTGGGCATGCATCTGCAATATTCAAGGGAGGGATCCACGGTTGCACTGGGACTGGGATAGGAGCAGCAATGTCTACCTGCATTCAGAGTCCAGATTGGTATGAGGTACTCAAACATTGTCGGTATGGTTTTATTGACATTCAGCTAGGTTCATTATTCGGATAGGGTCGTATCAGGAGAAGACCTTTGGATCTACGATCGCGGGCCTTGTTCGTAAATATATTGAGCCGGAGAGAACGATCCTGTGGGATCCGAAGAAACGAGGAGGACGACCAGATACCGTGCAACTCCTCAAAGGCACCTGGACGAGCTTTGGAGCAGAGGTCATTTTCATTGCCTCTAACACGCAGGGTAATGCTGAGATGGCACAGGGTTGCCGTTCAGGTACGTAGATTAGAGCCCTGATCGATCGCAAATCACTAATCTCTGGTACTTAGCGGGATTACACGCATTTGGCACTCTGTGGGACTTCTGACAACTCGAGGTCTCGGATATTGTGTCGCCTTCATCAAGAAATCATATTATAGAGAGTTGCGTAGTTTATACTAAGTAGAGTTCGGGTAAATTTGGGTATAATATAAGCTGAGGAGAAGCCCTAACGTCCCTTCAAATTACAAATTCTTAAGCGAGCCCCTATGTTGGCCAAATAGGCGAGCTTGGTCACTTCAAAAAGCACGACTATTCACTGGCCCTTATTATCGAGAGAGAAATGTTCGATTAATCTTGAGACTACCATTGCACCATTGCCCCGTGACGCCGTGACACCATCCTAAAGCTATGCTAACCAAGGTTTCAATGCCCCGGCGATGCCCATCAAGCCACACATTAACTATAAATTTTTGTTTGCAGACTCCACCGAATCTCATCTTCGGAATTTCCATTCCAAGCTTTTTTTTCTCGACATATCCTGATGGCCACATCCTGCAGCAAGCAGCATTCAAAAGAAAGGTTTGGTCACAACCTGGTCAAGACACTCATATGCTCAACATCCACATCAAACACAACCTCCGTACAGGATCGATTGATCTCAGCTAGGGGTGAGAGCTCCATCGCTTTGGCAATCATCCAAAGGTTATCTCCGTGTTCTCTCAAAATGCCCACAGTATCCAGTTCCTGGATCCTGCAAACAATGTCCCCTACCCTCGTCCCAACGGGGGCAAGCCCCACCATTCCACCTTCCTCAAAGAAAATGACGGCGTCGTTATGTATTTGGCACCCGCGAACCAGTTCTGAAACAATGGATAGAAGTCTGATCTGTTTTCGAGCAGCGGTCGCGACGTGCTTCTCGTCTGTCATGTGCCCCCAATTATATTGGTCTTTTTCCTCGAAAAATTCTTCGTCAAACCAATCTCTTGTCGATTCCTCTAAATCCCTCTCGGTTTTATTGATGAGCTGTTGCACCCTTGATGGCCGAATTGCCCACATTTGCTCAACTGCTCGAGTCCCGTATGCCTTCAACACTTCTTCGGACTCGATGATTTGGTCTGCTCGTTCCTGTAGACTGCTTGGCAGTTCGATGATCCGTTCGCCATTGGTGAATCTTCTGAGAGGAGGACTGACATAAGAAACCTCGCCCCCCAGAGATGCTCTCGCTTGGTGTGTTTCTTGCTGGAAGGTCTCAGCCAGCAATGTAGCCGCTGACTGCATCCATCGGGGCCAGGACGGTATCGCACTGGGGTGATGTTGCTGGAGCATCGTGAAAATGAAACCTGACAGGAAACGATATATAAAACAACGAATTCACAAATCTTTGGGTGAGGTGATATGGTCATTTTATCAGCTTCTCATTTGCGCCAGGGTGAGTCAGCTGGCTGTGGCTCCGCATATCCAGCTCTCAGCCCGAACGCCAAGTGCGCCACAGGATTCCGGGGCGCCCCCTCCACCCCAAAAATCATCCACGCTGCACGGGACTATTGGATCAACTTGTTCCTTCGGGGTCTTGCAGCGCCTCGACCATGGCACACCACGATAAGAACGGCTGGAGTCCCGAAATCCTTCGCTGGCACCCTTGAACTGCGCTTCCCCCTTCCCACTTCAGCAGATCGTGAGGTGAGCCTTGCGCCACAGCTTACAAGAGACCCCACTCTTCACCCGCTCGTGTCCCAATCAACCCCCCGCACTGCCCAACTAGCACAGCGGGAGATTGGCAATCCAAAAGTAATCATGCATCCTAATTTATTTTGCGGCGAGTCAGGTGAGATAAAGTTTCAACTCAAAAGTAACTTGCCATCCCCATAGAATTTGGAGAGAGCATCGAAGGGAAAGCATTATGGCGAGGACAAGACACCCGAGCCCTCGTCGAGTCAGCGGCTTTCGAGTGAATGATAGGAGATTTTACACATCGTGACATCGTCCTCTTTTTCGACTAACCATCAGACACGCCGAGGAGGTTGATCCGTGAAAGCCAAGACTGGCATAAAACAGGCCGTGGTAGTTTTAAATAGCAAGTGAGCCACTTAGAATTCCCGTTTGCACGACAATGATTGCCATCGTGGTCCAGTACGTGCGATGTTCTCTCACACGAATCACTCCACCAGAGCATGGCCAAGAGCTTCTTCATTGTTTCGCTGAGCAGCCTCGAATTGAATCTGTTCCCTGATTTCAACCTGGGCTCGAATGAAGAATTGATCATCTTCACCCTCATACAACGTTCGGAGCGTGTTACCAAATTCTTCATATCGTTCTTGTCGTGCCACTTGTATTGTCGGTCTTGAATCGCAGAAGAACAGCAAATACTTATACTATCAAAATCATGGCAGTGAAGAGGGCATAGCGGATATAGTTAAAGGTTAGATTCCTAATTACTATGTGGTTGAAGTGGCTTCTCTCTCTTTTGCATATGTAGTACATCCTCAGAAACATCATTTTTACTAGGGTATTTGTTGAATATACCCATACCTGTACGCTCTTTAGTTGGTAATTACCCGTCAACAGCGTACCAGAATATCCACGGGTATAGCTACACCCACGTCCAAGTCTGATCATCGGTCCTTTCGTGATTACCCCTGAATTAAGCTTACGGAACATGTACTTCCGACCGAGGCTCGGACTTTTTGCTAAGATGTCCCATTCTTTCAAGGTCGCTACCAAATTCGAAGCAAAGGCATAGCCTTTGGCTCGGGGGTAGATAAGATGATGATGCCAGCGTCTCACCGCAGGTATGTGTGGCTAAAAACCGTAAATAATGTCTCTCCTATTTGTTACTCTTAGTCTCGCTTGGCTCACTTACGCAGCCCCAATCGAAAGCAGAAGTGGAACTTCGAAAGGAGACATCACTTACATTCTCCCAATCTGGGAAGGCTCACTCGCAAGCCATGGCTCAAGCACAGATCTTCTTATCTTGTCGAATATGAAGAGTTCGCTTGGCTTGCGAGGCACACTCACCATACTCGGATGGTCCTTTTCTTCCTGGGCGTTGAGCCGAGACACGCTGGGTTCCTCCAATGACTGCAGCTTCGATCCTACAAATCTCAACTACCAGCTGAACTTAGCTGTTTCCTCCAATCTTCCGACCATGGTTCACATGAATAACGGGCGATGGGCAGATTGTTGTACTCCGAATTCAAGCGGGGGGTGGGGTGATGCGCTTCTTGATTTCCTTGCATCTCAACCAAACACAACCATGCTCAGCAGTTCAGGAGGTTCAGAGTATGCACACAACTTTGGAAATAATTATTTTACCCTCTCCAGGCTAAATACAGTATACCGACAGTATAAGAGACGGAACGCCCAAGCTTCTGCAAGCCTTCTTGCGTCCTTTACGGCATCGAAGCTTTCCCTTTTCGTGGGCGTCAGCTTAGATTCCGAGACCATTTATCCAAATTCTGGAGCAGATTACAACCCTCTTGCTATTACCGAGTGGAAACAGTGGCTACAGAATACACGAATCTATGGGCCTGGTGGAGAATACTTTGGCGCTGGGCGAGTTCCTCCTTTCCCAGATATCGGCTCATTCAACACCGCCCACTGGACAGGGCTTTGCAAGTTGGGATGAAATCCAGCCACCAGCCACCGTCACCCCTGGAAATCTCTTCTCAGAAGAATGGCAAAGATAGCGAGTGACGATGATCATGCATTCAGTTTCCGACGAAACACTTTGGATCGCATCCGCCGGGATCGATCGAACTCTTGTCTATGGCCACCAAACACCACGCTTAGACGACTACAACTTCGCTGATGACATTCAAACCGCAACGGCGGCAAATGGTGCTAGTGATGTCACGTACTATGGTTGGATGCCAGCAAGCTTTGGTAGTGTCGACAATCCAATGAGAGGGGTGGGAAGAATAACTTCGGGACATTCGAGATCAATCCTTTGTCGAACGATCCCACGTTTTCTTATAACACGCTCTTGACGTTGTACAATGATGGAGTAAAGGCAAGGACGAAAACAGGAAGATATGTTGAGCATGCTAATAACCGCAACAGATAGTATGTCCCAATTCGTGGGAATCAGACCAGACTAGCCCCGATCAGTACTCCCTCTTTAATTCTCCCGTATACCTTTGGCAGTGCAATCAAGCAGTTTCTTTTGGATCATGGAAACTCGCAGAGAAATCTCGCACCTCTTCCCTGGAATCCTGGGACTCGCGTTTATGATTTCATGACTCGTTCACATCTTCCACGTCAAGTGATCCCGACAACCACCTTGAAGCCGCCGGGTCTGTGGGCAATGTTGTGAGTAAATCAGTCTACTCGGCGGTTGGTGGGGTAATTACGTACTGTACACTGTTCCGCCCCCCTCGGTATCGGCAGGTCAAAGATTAAACTTCTGGACGTCTCTCGGGATAAAAGATGGTGCCGGACTTGGAGGAGAGATTCAATTCCAGGTAACTGCAAACGGGAGTGCTCTGTTTGGTAAGTCTCGCGGCGTTTTTCCCTTCCTGAATGCTCTTGCACCCGTGGTACACTGTCGCTTCGCAAAAATATAGCCGACGTTCTCGCACATTGCATACTGACATCAAGTCCGTACAGGTACAAACTACCGCTTCAATAAGAACTACTAGGTGTGGAAGCGCTGGGTCCCAGTGACGGCTGACGTGACGCCGTGGACTGGCGGCACGGTTACTTTTCGGTTCTTGACAACCGGGAATGACGCCCGGGGTTGGACGATGTGGGGATCCCCAGCGGGTAATCAATCAACGACCACGAATAACAACTTTGCACTCGACAAGCCAGTATCTGTCAGCTCAGCAGACGGGGAAAGTGGTGAATGGGATCTAAGCTTCGGCAAGATATGTGAAGATTCTTGGTACGACTTTGAGAGGTGTGAGGACTGAATTTGGGTATCGCATTCAATCGGATTCGGACAGCAGCCATTTATTCATGCCTTGGAATATCAAATTCACCCATGAAAGCTTTGCTTGTTCCGCTACATTACTGAGGCGCGGGAGCTTCTTAGTATTGCAAAGTCTAAATGCCGAACTGGGGAACATTTGGTACTCGTATTAAGTGGTATTAGCTTGTGTTATCAGCAGCAAGTTTGCTACTGAGCCCCTTAGAATATGCCGGATATAGACGATGACGGTTTCAAATCCCCAGGTGGGGTTATACACCTCTCCCCTTCCCCTGTACGAAGATCGTCCTCAACTTTGAGACTCTTTGTCATCTATAAAATGAATAAGCTCAACTTGTACGTATTTTCCCACTACTGTATATCGGTCTCTTAGTTTCCATCAGTCGCCTTGTTTTAACCTTACCTAACTTAACTGACCTAGATCCACTGTTGGTCGACACAACTATCGGTGTTGTCAATGGCTTTACAAACAGAACCTTCCCGAACGTCAAGCAGTTCTGAGATATTCCATTCGCAGAGTCACCAGTGGGACGCTTACGATTTGCACCACCCGTGTTGAAAAAACGCATCAATGGATCTATCAGCGCCAACCCACCCCCCCCCCTGGCCCTTTTTGTCCTTAATATCCCGAGGGACTCACCACTAGTTCTTGATTACCGAAAACACACCACAAATCTACATTTCAGGGCGGACATCTGACAGTTGCCTCACCCTCAACACCTGGGCACCTTTGCATCCCAGAAATAGGAAAGATCAATTGCTGGTTATTGTTTGTCTCTTCGAGGGAGCAACCAAATAGGGAAGGGGAAACGCTCCTGGTCAAGATCCGTCGAATAGAGCTTCATTTTTATCGGCGTCAGTATGCTCTCATCCTACATTCTTCACTTCACTTTCATCCAATAAAAATGTAGCTCTCGAATCAATACATTTGGGTTTCCGAACGCGAGCGGTATGGCAGAGTATGAGAAAAAATGTTGGGTTCTTGGATGCACGGGGACAGTGTCAAGCTGCAAGCGGCGCGGCGAAGCAGTATTAGACTCTTATCCCATCGGGTCCAGTGGTCTATCTCTCTGCTAAGGATGGATCATGAGGCTGTGGGAGCTATAGATCTAGAGAATTATGAGGAGCGGAATATATGTGCAGAACAGAAAGGTTGGAGTTTGAACAATTAGTGTGACGAAATTGTCATTTGCTATTATGCGAACAAAATAAATATCTGAGACACAAAAAGGCAATACGGTCGTGCACCCATCACTCATACATCATAGAAACCTTGCTCCAAGCTCCCTTCTAAGAATATCTTGGACCGTAGCTTTCTTTCTGATCGTGTGTTGGAGGGCCTCCTGAGATTATAATTTGATCGCCGCCTGACGAAGATGCATATCCTGGGGGACCTCCTGGGGGCGGTGGGTAGTGTAGTACTTGGCCATCATGCGGCAGTGTGGAGTATTGAGATTCACCTTGTGAAGTTGGTCGAGGGGGGTATGCTGAAGTCTGGCCCTCAGAAAAGTGAGATTGATATTGGCCTTGAGCATTCGGAGGAGGCGGAAAATATGGTGCTTGGTCGTGGAAACTCGCAGGTGGTGCAAATTGATTCATCTGTGCCTGGGTTGGCTCGTTAACTTTTTCAACCGGAAAATCTGAAGGTGGAGGTTGTTGAGCTGCATGCTCCAACACCACGGGATCGACGTCTGTCCTTCCTTGTGCCTGCTTCGCAACTTCTATCAACATCCTCGTCTCGGCGGGGACTCTTTTGACTTTTCCGGAAAGAATTTGAGAGATCGGAAGACGCTCCCCGTAGAACCGTGCATTCTCGTCGCTCCTCTCCACGATGATCGTGCCATCAAGTTGAATGCCTCCATACAAGCCACGGCTCTTCATGTAACTCCACAATGGCTTGCGGTCCTTCATCACTTCCGACTCGATGACTCCGCCGGCTCCCACTGGACCAGCAACTACGCTGATTTCCCCACCAAGCGAAACACGGATTTTGCTGAAGGCTTCCAGTGCTTTCCGATCATTGATAACAACCACACAGTCGTAAATATCAATGCCAGCCATGAAACCAACACCCAGGGTGTGGATGAGGATGCCGGAGGGGGGCGACCAGCTGCCGTCTTCCTTTCTTGCGATCAATACACCGGAACCTCCAGCTCCAGAAACCCACAACCCAGTTCGCATGACAGTGAAGATTGCAAGTCCGACACAGTTTTGGATCACCTTCTGAGGGATCTTGACGAGTACTTTGGGTTTGTTTTTTGGACCTTTTCTAGTTGGGGAATCGGGTTCCTCCTTGTAGAAGCCATCTTCTGTTTTTTGTCAGCTCACTTTCGGATGGAGAAGGACAAGAGAACCTACTGCAGAATGATTTCAGGATTCGAGCTGCTTTGTCTGATTCGTGGTCGAGTGTCGTGGGCCAGAAAGCTTCGGACCCGATTTTGTTCGTGAGTTTGTTGACGGGAACGCCAAGTCTCTCGAATCCAGCCCACGCTTTATCAAATGCAGCTTTGCTGCCATGCTTTGTTTTGTCCCAGGCCGACATGATGATGGTGTTGAGGTGAAGTTATTGATGCGGTATCGAAGGACAGGTGGAGTGCTGGTGTGATGGTGATGAGAGGAAAGAAGGATACTGAGAATTTCGTGTCAAGAATATATACGTCCTTAACCTGCACATGCTAGTTGCAAGCAAGTTTGGGCAGCTCAGCCACCTGTGGGACGGAGCCACGAATAGAAACGGACCTCCAATGATGTCATTGGCACCCCGAGATTGGCTGACTAAGTAGCAAAACCTCCAATAGATATCAAGCATGTACGAGTGCCCAAGGCTCAACTTAAATGTCTAAGCCACAAGTCAATCCGCAGCACTATTCCGCTTTTGGACTTGCTCTTTGTTTAAATACAAGCAATAGCCCAAAGCTCAACACAATTCCGTGCATTCAGGCTCGCGGAGAGCGCGTTTCAGTCCTTGCGTTCAATCCTCCACGAGACAGATAGTTTGAGAAAAGCATAGGTATCGTATGACGGCCCGTTTCTCTCTTTTGCTTCTTTTATTATCGAAATGTACATCATTATAGCTTCTTCCAAGTTGACCGAATCTTGTCGGTTGCGTAGAATCACGCGATCACTAATTAAGTTTTCCGACATGGGAATTAATCCGATGTTCGCACCCTCTTCTTCTTATAGGAGACTAAGATTCGCGCCTTCTTTTCGATGACCACTTCCAAAACTAGGTGGGTTGGTAAAGTTGAAGAGGGGAGCGAGCACGTGTTGACTGAACGAGCCACGAGCGCGTCAAACGCGACTCCCGGATTCGCAACCGAGATGACCCTACTTTTGCACAACCTCGAGTTCCGATTTTTCCAACGATATCAAAGCATCAATGTCGAATCAAAACTCACGCACGGCATGGCTCAAGCCAACCCCTGCAGATATCCTCAACGCCCCAAAACAATCCGCAAAAGCGGGGACGGCCGGAAACTGCCGCAGTCGACAACCCTGAGTCCGATGCCGAAACAAAGTTCAAGAAGTCGAAACCACCAACAAGGCAACATCCGCAAAGTTGACATCTGCGAAGTAAGCACCCGGAGGAAAGAAAGCTGCCGAACAGCTGTACAAGAAGATAATCGGCGATGTCAACAAGAAAGTCTGCGGTCTGGACACGCGAGTCAAGAAGATGAGCCCAAACAGCACCGCGGTCACATCAGACCGCTACGCCGGGGCGACGGTCAAGTTCACCAAGGACATTGAGAAGTTGATGGCTATGGGTCTGGACGGAGAGAGGTGTGCATTCAATGCTATACCTTACATTGGTTCAGATGCACAAGGTGATCTTGAATAAACCCTCCGCTAAACCGCACTTCTTATATTTTAGACATCTCAATATATATCAACTTTACTATCATATTTTGAAGCCTAATTACATACTAAACACTGCCTTGTTCATGCAATTGTCCTCTTTGCACCCTGCATCGCAATCCAGACATCTTTCCAAATCCTCTTGGATTTAATCAAGAGCGATGGCTTGATGACCCAAAAGAGGTGGCAGAAAGGAAAAAGTGGGTTTGGGCGTTCTCGAGTGGTGGGCGCATGTGTATTGGAATCCAGTAAGTCATCAACGCTAGATCGCATGCTTAGGTGCTCATGCGATTGACAGTCTTGCAATGGCGTAGATGATGATGACTTTGACGGCGGCAATTTATAGGAGGTACAGGGCGAAGGTGGGGAAGGGGATGGAGGGTGCGAGTCCGGTGATTACCAGTAGATTTGAGGTTTTCTATAATGAGACAAAGGCAAGGATGAAGGTCAGTCTCTGTCATCTGCAATGACAGTTAGTGTTAATCTGGATAATTACAAAGGAGCACGAGTGCTGGATTGAGTTCGAGAAGCAGCCTGAAAGGACGTAATCATGTTTATTCTCTAAGCATAAAAAAACGTGAATCATGAGTCATCAGCGTATATACAAAATCATCACAACATCTCAATAAATATACACAAATTCGTCGTTCTTCCGATCAGTCAGATCAAATGCATGTTCACCAACTCCCTCGGTGTCGATATCAACGTAATGATCCTCCATGGAAACATCATGAATCACAGCGGCCTTTCCATTGGCAACTCTCTTCTTGGATTGCAGCTTGTTCAGGAACATCAGGTTGGCAAGCTGGATCAAGATCACGGCAGCAAGCGCGATGAAGATCCCCAACACAGAGCGAAGACCTGGGTGGTAATTTGGTGCATCTGCGGCGTTGAACAGAAGAGGGCCGATGATGTTGCCTGCCGAGGAACCGGCGTTGTAAAGCGACATGATGATCGATTTCTTCGTTGTACCAGCTGTGTTCCCAACAATCCAGGACACGATGAGTGGATTACTGCCGAACAAGAAGGCAAGGAGGTAGTAGCCTCCAAGACAGGCAGCAACTTGGCTTCTGGGCAAGGCATATAGCATCGCTAGACCTGCAACAACCGGAATGACGAGGACGACCAAAACCGCAGACTTGAGCTTAGCTTTCTGTGCAGCATAGGAGGCGATGATGATGATGATGAATTGTACGGCTCCGAATGGCATGTTGAGCAGAGATGCCTTGTACTTGTCCTTGATGAGGGTGTTCAAGATCAGAGGACCGAACGTATTCGTGACAGAGGCTCCCACGTTCAGGAGAAGAGACATCACAACCCAGAGATATGTTTTCGGCTCGAGGAAAACTTCAATAGCTTGGTCCCACTCGAATTTGCTGGATCCGATACCAGTTTGGTTGGCTCGCAGACGTTCGACGGCTTGGGAGCGCTCTGTCTCGGTGAGGAATCGGGCGGATGTCACGCCGTTGTCGAGTTTCCAGTAGACGAAGGGAGCCGTGATGATGGTGACGAGGCCGACGAAAAGGAAGATGCTAATTGGACATCAGTAGGGAGATCTCATATGGGTGGGTATCGACATACATTTGCCAAGAGTGAAGTGCCTCGGACTTGATATGTCCCAGCCCATAAGACACGGCTGAAGCAAAGATCGTAGCCAGCCCATTTGTGCCATACCATGCCGCCACTCGAATCGGTTGCTCAGCTCGACGATACCATTGGTTCGTAATGATACTGAAGAGCGGCAGACAACCTCCCTCGAACAGGCCGAGAAAGAAGCGGGTCGCGAGCAGACCGTGGTAACTGTGGCATGCGGCCATGGAGGTCTGTGCAATGCCCCATCCCAGAACCATCGCCGGCATCAATACTCGGTGGGGGACTTTGACGATGAGAATGGAGGAGAAGGGCTGCCACGCGAGCTGCGCAATTGGAGCGATGGAGCCGACGAGGGAGTATTGGTTGCCTTTGAGACCAGTGTCCTTCTGCAGACCGAAGATCGAGCCATATCCGAGGACAGACTTGTCGAGAATCTGGAGAGAAGGAAGAGTCAGCCTCCGTCAATGGAGGGGTATTGGCAGTGGGTATGAACTTACCTGCAGAAAGTACACCCAGACGAGAATGACGAGAATGACCGAGTCGGTCCTGCGGAGGATCCTCTCGCTCTACGTTGTCGGAAAGGTTAGCAAAGAGGCTTCCCACTGGGGCACTGGGAGAGGGGACAAACATCTTCTTCGGTGAGTTCGACGTGCTGGATGTGTGCGTTCTCGTCGTGCTTGCTGGAAGTTCTCGACGCCTCGACATCTTCTGAGAAGTCCATGTCAGCCTTGGCCACCGAAGCGCGGTCTGTTGGGGCAGAAGTCGCCATTGAAAGAGGCTCGTAGCGGTGAGGCTTGGAAGACTTGAAGAGTGAAGGAACGGTGATCCTGTCGAGCTGCTTCAGGAACCTCTGGATGGCAGGAGGTGGCATGAGGTTGATATAGACCCAGCTTTCATTAGCCCCGAGACATCTTGACGATCTTTCCCCGTACAATGCACCCCGCGTCGCGTGGGTTCGGTTGCCGGCGGTGTTTGGTTTCTTGGTGTTGGTGGTGGAGGGGATGGAAGGGGGCGAAAAGGATTGTTGGGGGCGCTGCCCCTGGAAATTCCTATATACGCCGCCTCAGCCACTCAGACTCGGAGATCTGCGCCACCACGGCAGCCACAACCCGGCCTGTTGGCGCTATCGACGGCAAATGGACAACCCGACTACTGTAACCTGGCCGGCTGACGAAGCAGGAGCACGACTGCACGGGAATTAATTGATGCGACGGCTATTGAGCTTCCAACCGAGGCAGCCCGGTCTGTCGGCTATCTACACCGCATCCCCAATTCCCCAATATCTTCCCCCAGGTTTGTGTGTTTGCCGGACAAGGAGCACTTCAATTCCCCAGATCCAGAGTCCAGACCCAAAAATGGTACCCGGCTCAGGCTTTTCAACGGACGTGGGACAATACCCGTCGGCCCCCGCGGATAGGGGCCCCTCGAAACCGGTGAAGCGGATCTCTAGGGCGTGTCTAAGATGCCGCCAGCGAAAATCCAAATGCAACCTGTGAGTCGAACCACCCACCCCGTCAGGGATGGAGGCATTGGAGACAGACAATAACTGACCAGAGGTGGTGACAGAGGGACGCTCGGCCAGCCAGGTGCTCCTCCTTGTCAGACATGCATCCGCGATCAAGTGGAATGCGTCCTCGCGACATCGAAGCGGGGTGGGAGAAGGGTTCGGAAAAGCGTCAGTCTCCTAGTCATGGCCAGCTTTCGGCTTTCCACTAAACAGATCACGACAAAATAGATCAACCCACCGGCAATCAACAATGATGGCCAGCAGAACATCTTGTCGAGTCCAAGAGGCTTTTCAGATTCATTTGCCGGCATTCCAGGGAACTTTCCCGAGCAATCGTCGCCGGGTCAAGATCCGTTCCGTCAGGATGGATCAATGCCCGCAGCCAACATCGACGAGACAATTGCATCCACCGATTTGCACGCCACATCAGATGCCCTGAATATGCTCAGTCATGCAGCCCAGCTTGACACGTATGCCAGTCCAGGCCAGCGATCTCATGCCTCAGGGCGTCTGGCTTCAGTCTTAACTCCGGGTCAAGGAGGGGTAACTCCAGCCCCGAACAATGTTGGAAGTGACCCCTTGCAATATACTCTCATTGCTCAAGGGCTTATGACAGCATCTCAAGTTATCCAATTGATTGCCAGGTCGGTCTTGATCCCCTCTTTATGTGCCCATTGCTGATACGCAACCAGATTCAAACAGTTTTATCACCCATATCTCCCGATTGCTCCTCGAAAATGTTTCGAGGCAGACGCGTTACAGTGTATGGCAACTCAAGAGCCTCACCTCCTGACTGCCATTATTACCGTTGCATCTCGAGATCTGCCTCAAGGTGAAGATGTTCTTCGAGTTTGCTCCAGTTACATGCATCAGCTTGTCTCCGAGATCATTGCGGGGAAGAAGTGTGATGTCGAGGCTGTTGAGGCCCTGTTGTTACTTTCGGAATGGGAACCTCAAGATTCCTTATCCGAAGGGAAGGAGATTGGATGTGGAGAGGAAGATCGCGCGGCTTGGATGCATGTGGGATTGGCCTTGAGAATTGGTTACTTTCTTGGACTGGATCGGACTGCCATCAAGCATGACGATGAGGACAAAGCCGCACATTTCAATAGGAGGCGAGTAACGTGGGCTGGTGAGATATATTCGTCATTTTGCCGTTTATGACTGACAATGGGAAGCTTGCTATATATCAGACAGACAATTATCTGCTCGGATTGGGCGGGCTTTCTGGTCGCGAGGGCCTGTTGCACTTGCTGGAATTGGTAGGCATGGCCGCCAATTCGACGACTTCCGTCCTCTCCAACCTCAAGTTCCCGGGGATACAGATTATGCGAGCGTTCTCCAAGCAAATCTCGATCTTACTCAGCTCTTCAGCAACGTCCATGATGTTCTATACTCTGGAATGGGGAGTAGTATGAAGTTGATGCTTGCTGGTAATTACGTGAAGTATGTTGATGATTTTAGGCGGGCCATCGAAGGATGGAAGAGTATCTGGGGGACATTGACTTGTAAGATCCTCCTCCGGCATGTGAAATTTTGGCTGATGTCAACCCAGGTCCGCCAAACATCAAAGCAACTCTTCAGATGTCCTACGAATATTTAAGGTTATATACAAACGCCTATGCATTTCAAGCTACGGTAACTCGAGCCGTTGCTGCCAAATCTCAAGGTGCTCTGCGTACAAACGAGTCTCCCCACAATGGGGTCCCTTCACTCCCAGACGCTCGCTTCATCTACGAATCGGTTGATGCTGCGAAGACACTGTTGAGTATCATCACCAGTTACATCGATGCCGAAAGTTGCCTCAGATATCTTCCCCTCCGGTTTTCATTGTGAGTAGCGTTTCCTAATTTTTTTAATTTTTTTGGGGATTCGTCTGATCAAGCCAGATACTGCGTCAACTCAGCAGTTTTCCTTTACAAGGTAAAATTTCCACCCCGCTCTAGCCCCACCGTTAACACCGTGTTAGGCATGGTCCTTCGAAGTTCTCTCTACTCAAGAAAAACTCGGGATCCGTCATATGATCAAAGATGTAATCCGAAACCTCCAAAAAGCCAGCGTCCGACCAAACGACTTCCACTCCAGGTACTCCGAGTTGCTTGACCGCCTTTGGCAGCGCAAGGACACTGAAATCCAAGCACGTGCAACAACCGACCCAACAACCAGCGTTCCTGCCAACAACCAGTCCACTGTGCTGGGAGACGGAAACGGAGAATATGCTGCAACATCAATGAGGAATGGAGGTTGGTATGACGGGGAACAAGATGAATTCTCGTGGTTGGATTTGCAGGCTGTGGGGGAGTTGGTTAGTGGTGAACCGGGATTTGGGGCCGTGGATGGGTATTCTTCTCAATTTATGAATATGGGAGGAGACTGGGGTGGAGACTTTTGGGGCTTCTAGGAGCAATGTCTCGTTTGTCTCACCATCGCAGCCGGCGAGCTGTTATTTTGAATTCTCTAGGCAAGACTGATAATTCTAATTCAGGCAGTGACTAGGACTATCCGAAGCGATGCTCATCATACGAGTCCCCAATTATGTCCCTCCCCTCCTCAACCAACCTGGAACTAAAATGAGCTCCTGACCCATACCCCGGCAACGAACCCATCTCCTTAATAACAGCCGCCTTCCTCGTCTCAATCACCATCACAGTCATCAGCCCCGCCATCAAAATATCTATCCTTACCTGCGCTTTCGCATCCTGGCACACAAATTGCGGTGGAGTCTTCCCATCGCCATGGAAATACGCGACTGCCAGATTATTGACCGTTCGGTGTGGGTCTTTATACTTTCCAGGAATCCCATTCCCACATGGCTCTGGGGATTTGATCTTGAGAGTCCGATCAGCCTGTTCCCACCTAGAAATCTCGCGAAATAGATATTGGCACGCACCTTTACAACTCCTTGCCTGGTCCCCTCATCAAACCCCCTCCAACCTTCCACAACATAAAAGCACTCCACAAGCCCGTGCTCCCCACCGCTATCCCACCCAAGTCGATACACATTACCCATCGGTCCTAATATCTCTTGATCCCCCCAACTCAATATCAAGGAGTAACCTTTTCCATTGAGGGCCACCTTCTTGACCACTTGTCCAGACTTGATCATGTGTTGGACTTCGATAGCTGTCATGGTTAGCCTGGAGACAGCCCAGTTCCCAGGTTTTACCAGGTCTAGGGAAGGCTCGATATCGGAGGTGCAGACCGGGTACCATACCTGGAATCTATTAGATTGCATTTGAGACAATGAAGAGGGGAAGAGGGAGATTGGTGGGGGGACAAACGCCTTTGATGGGGTCGCGGCGTTGGATGGAGAGCTCATTGAATTCCTGAGCGGATCTGATGCTGGGTTGCGCTGTGAGGGAGTACAGCGGCTGCCTATCCGCAGGGCCCAGATGGAAGCGTTCTGTGATGGGGAGGACGTGAGTCGCAGTCAGTCTAAAAAGCCAGATCACCAGCACGGCCGTAGAGTCCATTTGAGTTTCCTGGAAGTCATCGCCATAGCTTGGGGGTGCATCTACACCAGCACTGGAACCAGAAGAAGCTTGATTCTGCTCGCCAGTGGTATCTCGATATAAGGAGGCCGCGAGATTGAAGAAATAGTTCAGGTCCCGAGTGCTGATCAGAGGCAACCCGGTGATGGGGGATCGCACAACAGGAGCGGCCGTTTGGATCGGCTTATATGATTCGGGTCGACCAAAGCTGACGGAGTATTCCCCTGTTTTGCTAATACTAGTGTCAGGTGGTGCTTGGGACTTCTTCTCCTTCTTCCGAATAACCATTTTTGCGTCAGGATGCTTCGATAGTCTCGAAGTGAGAAATCAGTTTGTACCATGAATAATCGGTAGCTTCGGCTTCAGTGTTTCGCGGGGCAGGTTCGAGACCCTCTGGTCACTGAGCTGCACCCATGACCTCTTTTTAAGCCTTAATTGATAGCTCTTTGTGTATGCTTTTTTCTTCAGGTGTCTTGGCGTCGGAATGAAGAACCCCTGCTTTCAGCTTCCCCGGATTCTCTAATCAGAGACCGCGCTTTCAGACATGGCGCCTATGAACATATTTCTTCGCACCCAATCACAGGTTTGAGAGAATGAAGTGGTGATAGGCGCACGGGTGCCACAGTGCCACGTATTGATTTATGTCCACTTTGGAAATTCTGCAGTTGGCAAAAAGAGGAAGTTCACCACTGATATCCAAAAATTTACATCCCAAGTATTCCGTTCTGAAATCATCCAATTGAAACGCTCTCTGAGGTACATGCGAATGCATGTCTACTTCATCAAACACAACTGTTCATTTGATTGCCGTTTAGAACTTTCAAGAACCGTTGGCATGCTCCCATCTGAAACACTCATCTCCCACTGTGCGCTTTCCGGACAGAAAGTTCTGCATGGGTTATTCCCATAAGTAGACGCCGGGCGTCCCCCACATGTCTTCAACTCAAAAGGAGGTGGTCATGTCTTACAATCAACAGTGCGAATATTAAACTCCCCTGCACATCATGTGCGGGTGTTGTATTGGTGGCTCAAGGATGGCTTTGAAAATCTTTAAATAATACAAGGCCGCCGGGGCCAGACCTGGGGACTGGGCTTCTGTTATATTGGCACTGTTGCGCCCCGCCATTCCTCTGTCCTCTGAGACATTTGCACTCTTTGGGACCTCAAGTTGCGACTGGATGCAAAATGGATGCCCGCTCGAAAGTTGTAGATACAAGTGGCAGAAATGGGTTACCAGGAGTAGAACTTTGGGATAAGAGACCTGCGGAAGGTAGTTCCCAATCTCGATTTCTTCAGATCACCCTTACTCATCTTTATGCAGCTCCGACGGGCCAGGCTGGCAACAGTGGAAAGTCAGCAGGCGCTCCTACAGCCGGACAACCGGCGTCAGATATCCGCGTTCGATTGGCATATTCCAGTGAAGAGCCTGGAGTAACCCAGGTCACTGGAGAAGGGCCGCACACTGGCCAACTGTGGAAGATTTCCAGAGCTGAAAAGTTGAAGTTGAACGCAAAAGGTGGTGATGGCGGTGCAGGTGGGAGGGGCCAGGATGGACAGGCTGGTGGGAGGGGAAGAGATGGCAGAGATGCAACTAGGCACCGCAACGGAGAGGATGGAGAAGATGGTGCAAGGGGAGGAGAGTAAGTTTAACGTCCCTGAGTTGCTTGACGGTCTCTAATAATACTGGACAGTGGCGGCTATGGATCCAATGGAGCTGATGGCGCGGCTGCGGGAAACGCCTTCATCACCGTTCACGAAGATGATACGGATCTCCTTTGTCCGTTGGAATATGATGTCCGAGGTGGTGCTGGAGGCGCAAGCGGGCAGCACGGCGAACCTGGTGACGGCGGTATTGGAGGAAGAGGCGGTGCGCCCATTGCCTGGTAGAGAATATCGTCGCTGCCGCCGCCTACTTCAGGGCTGACTTTGAGTAGGACTGAGAAACACTCAAATAGGGTCGAGGCACATGCGAGAGATGGAGGTACAAACGGTAGGAACGGGTCACCAGGGACGAGACCTTCTGTATATCTGAGTGGTGGCAAGACGTATGTTTGCATATTTTCAGCCTCTGTTATCTTGCTGATTCAATTGTAGCGGACCACAGGGTAGCATCCAGATCAAGGTCATCCGTGGTGACTTGTCAGAAGCTACCTACCCGAGCCCGTACTCCCTCCGGATTGTCAAATTCGACATTATCGACGAGAATGAAGACGGCATTAATGAGCCCGGCGAGCACCTCCTCGTTCACAACATCAGAGTGAAAAATTCCGGAGGCATGCCGTCTCCCGAAAGTCGTTCTATACACCTCCTCATACAAGGCACGCAATTCCTCGATCCGATCACCTCAGAGCCTCTGGAGCTTCCACGATCTATCCAACCAGGTCAGGAAGTTGAGGTACCAGGTGTATTACGAGCCTATATCCGAAATGAATGGTCCGAGAAACCGCTCGGGGAAGCCTTAAATTATATCGACAATGTTCAGCTGCTTGCCATTTTCCATGAACGCTTGAACCGGCCAATCCCCAACTTCTGTGGACAAACCCAGATTGCGATTCGACACCCTCTCAGGTTAGACCCCCCAACTTACCTCGACTGTGTTGCGAAGGGAGACAGAGTCAGATTCAAGTGGGTGGTAAGTGGCTTTCTTTCGGCATATCAGAAGGGTGTGAAGCTGAGTTAGTAGGTTCACAACGACTCAAAGAAAACGTACGGCATCAAAGGACTCCTCAAAAGAGTCACAGCGACCAAGCTCACTGATCCAAATATGCCGCAATTGTTTAATCTCACGAATCCAGAAACCCCACGTGAAGCCACCGATGAAATTGATGAGATTGAGCCAAACAGCATGGTCACCATCGACCAGGACTTCAATGTGGATGAAGCCGCCATGGAGTTCAGTGATGGCTTTTTGACTCTTGAACTCATGTTATCAGATCCTGTCACGCATAAAGTGCGTCCCGTGCAGAAACACCAAATGCGCATGCAGATCTCCGATGTGTATAGCTTGAGTCCGAATCCAAGCTACTTGCTAGTCGTCAATTCTAAGACGCCCAACCACGCCATCCATCAAATTATTGTTCTGCTTCGAAATCGCCTGCGCACGCATCTGGATATCTTCAATCTGAGTCTGATCGGCTCCTACGAAAGCCCCATTAAAAAGAAGAACGTACTCAATGATTATGCCGGCAAGAGCGTCATCATATTCGGCAACACCTTCCCATTCTTCAACCAGGGCGATAAAGATCCTTGGGATCTTCTCGACCCCTGGGAGACTGGTCTACTAATCAAGGGCGGTACAAACATTTCGTTTGTCGGCGTGGGGAACCTCGAAGGTCTCAAGAAATGGGGAGAGAATGCCACATTCCCAGCTCATGACTTCACTGCGGGTTCGCAATCATTCAACGACATCAATATCAGCGGAGTGGTGTCCAATCTCCGAAGGCTGGACTCCAACCTCCCAACAAGCGATATGGTTACTCATCGATTTGCTGTCAAGAAGTCTCTCTTCAAAACAATCGAGAAATCTGTCGATTCCGCTGCAAAATCTGCAGCTAAGAAGCTCAACAAAAACCTCCCTCTACGTCGTTTTATTGCTGTTCCTGACTTGGAAGCCACGAAAGAAGGCGAGAAGATAGGCGGCGCCATAATCTGCGAAGGCTTGCCTAAGAATTCGAACATGTTGGCTTCTGTAGGGTTGTTCCAAGCATCAACACAGCACGGCATTCCCACCATCTCGGACTATAACATGTTCTTTGTTATTTCTTGTTTGCCTTTTGCAACCAGAGCAAAGCTGTTCTGGAATATGATTGGAAATTCGAACGCGACCGGAGTTCCCTGTGATATCATATACAAGGGACTGGAAACGATGTATAACGCACCTCCGGACACAGTCACTGCTCATATGATGATTGACGACAAGGTAATTAGCCACCGAAACGAAGGCATGCTTCTCTCCAGTTGACTGACAATTACAGATCCTGCAAGCTCTCTGCATATCTCTGCAGCTTGAAATCTCTTCCGAGATCTATCGCTTCACCTCAACAAAACCTCGATTCACAGATCCCCTCAGCGTCCCAGAGAAGCTTGCACAACTATCCCTATTCACTCAATTCCTCGCGGTGGCTCCTAAGGCAGCCCAAGTAGACGACATCGGTAACGCCCAAATGCTTGTCTCAACACTTGGCGCCATCCACGCCATCGCGAACCCTATCGGCTTCTGGCAGTCGGTCAAAGGTGTCTTCTCCTTCGTTGGCAATCGCAAGGGCAAACTTACACCCGCAGCGAATACACGAATCCTTGCAGCCATCACAGACTCCTGCTCCACGGGCGTGGCTGCCACAGTCAAAGAGCACTTGCTGCAGCGGTCAAAGCAAGTAAAGTCGGGAATCCAGAGCATAGGTGGCCCTAAGAGCTTCACCGCATTTGGGAGGAGGGAGCTCGCTGCTTTCGCCAATGTGGAGAGGGTGGTAATGTGTGACTTGGTGGAGCTGAAGCCTGGGAGCGTTGCACTTAACAGTGCGGCACTGCACAGCCATCAGCAAGGGTATCATGTCCACAGGACAAATACGGGGCTGATTGTGGACAATGTCAAGAAGGTATTAGAGGAGCACGTTAATCCTGTGGATCAGGAGGCAGACTGAGGACGTTTATGTGCATACACTGCTGCAGCAGCTCTCTCCTTTTGTTTCTTCTTGCCCGGTGATTCCATGCGCAGACCGCGAATTTCTTTCAATTTCAGTTGTCTTGTAGTTTAAGTAATGTAAATGCGTGTTATTTTTGAGCACGTGAGTCCTGACAAGCGGCGAGAGGACCGAATGGTAGTGGATATCAATGATGCGTTCCAGTCGACAACTGCTATTCGATTTTCAAGCAATGCTTGGGGGACAGCTAGTAGCATTGCCTGTTGGATCTCGTGGCTTGGTGGCGCCTCCCTGTGGGTGTATGATTCGATCTTGGGCAATGGGGCTGGGACTTTGCACTAGTCAATTTTGTTGTATACATTAGTTAGGTATTTAAGCAACCTTGGGGACTCTGCAATCGAAGCTTGCCTAGCTTTGGATAAACAACACCTCCATTTTTCAATAAAAAATAAAGAATAAAAAAAGTTTAACCACTAACAGGACCCGATTTTCGCCAGTGGCTCGGAAAATTACTAACTCCTTGGCTACGGTTCAAACACCAAATGACGATATGACTATTCCCTGTATCAGGTGCCGGGCCCTCGGGAAGGATATCGCCCCTTTCTTGATCCAAATTGAAAAGCACAGAGTCCTGTTATCTGTAATCTACGAATCTGCCACTCAATGTAGAACCTGCGCCATCCTCCTGGCTACAATAAAAGCAACTATCGATGTTGACTTAGGTAGTCCTGGCCGGGTAGAGACCATGTTTAAAGAACATTCTCTTCTCTACGGTCCTCTTAGGGTTAATATTATCCTGGGATCGGTGACGTTTCAACTGCAGCTATATATTCCCAGAGGTAAAGACCCTAACCCTCCCGCCCCCAAAAAAGAAAAGAAGAAATCTATCATTTGCATGAGACTCATGATATATAGGGAACCTCCCGTCTCCTTGGAATTAGATTGGCTTTACTAACAATATTTAACCTCACTGTTTGTCAGACAAATGCGTCGTTTTAGCACGCCAATGGATTCAAAGCTGCACCAACTCGGAGGAGAAGCATATTAAATATTTGAGACTAATCGTCCCATATCTACCAACGAAGGTTATTAATATCGGAAAGTCTGATCAGGATATTCGCCTTTATATTAGCTCACCTGAACAGGCATCTTACTACACTACGCTGAGTCACAGCTGGGGAGAACAGACTCCGGCACGAACTACATTAAGTCGTCTAGATAAATATACAGTTCATATTCCAACTCCGCTACCGCAAACGTTTGCGGACGCCATTTCCATCACAAGAGCGCTTGATATTCCGTACGTACGGATCGATGCACTCCGTATTGTCCAGGACTTCAAGATTTATTAGATTCACGAAGCTAGAGAAATGGCGACTACCTACATTAATTCTTTCTGGCGATCTGTCACGTGCTACGCACTGGCCGTACATAGGCCTATATATAGCTATTTCCCCGCCCTTAGGGCACCATCATTCCTTACTATTATACCAATATACACCCATATTATCCCCACAGCCCCTTCAGGCCTTGACACGATCTCTGCCGATGCAGCAACAGACAGCTCCGCAGGCTTTCTCAACCATCCAGCTCGGACTCCCTCCCCTGCGAAGTCAATACCTTACTCTATAGCGGACAAGAACGGCATTAATACTAAGTATTGTATCCATGTACGTAAGAAGGGTGCGCGAGGGCAAGAGCTACCCTTTTAATACAGATAGGCTTAGGCTTACAGTACAACTTGTCACCAGAGGCTGGGTATTTAAGGAACGACTGCTTTCTCCGAGCACATTACACTTCTCGAAGGACGAGATGGACTGGGAATGACGGTGAGCGAGTGGGTGTGAATATTCCGCAAACAGGGTTCGATCTAAACAGAAGGCGAGAACCCTGAAGGGACTTTTAGTGCACAGGGAAGATACCGCTATTTTATATTCAAAGAAAAAGCCAACTCTATTTGGAGAGAAAACATTGTGCCGAGTTATACAAGCCTCGATTTTACCTTCAAATCTGACCAGCTTCTCGCCACTGCCATTAGTCAGTTTCGGCCTGGTATCTATGTCGCAGGCATTTGGAAGAGGCCGATGTCCGAGGAAGATCTTTTGTGGTATATAAACGCTAGTGAGGCTAGAACCAAAACAGGGGCCGAGAATGTGCCAACTTGATCCTGGGCTACAGTTGACGGCGAGGTTGCATTCATTACCACTTATGACCAGCGAAGATTCAAGAAGCATGTGAAATTCCAGCTTCAGAACCTGGTTGAGAATCCACCGCAATATGGCACTTCTTCGTACCGTCCTTCGCTCTTTGTATCGGGACTATTCACTGCTGTCCGCATATCGGGGTTAGCCGGGGAATGGTACCCGCGTTCGAAGATGAATCACTCGGTACAGGTCTCTTCGCTCGAAGGCAATTTAGCAGCTACCAGCTTACAGCAATCTACGATTCACTATGTCCGTCAAAGACAGAGGGAACTTATTTTTTTCTCCTCGCGATTATGACTAAGGATGGTCCATTGGGGCTGCTCCTCGTAAAAAGCAAAGTAGACCATGATTGCCTCGAGCGGGTCGGGCTGGTTTTGGACTCCAGCCAAGTTCGTACAAGGGTTTGGGGGGGTCGCGACAGTGATTAGAACAGTGAGAGCATGGAACTCAAGGGGATTGAGAATCTAGGAAACGAGAGAAATGCTGGAAAAATTGGAAGAGAGTAGCACGAAAGCAGACGTTTCAGATTGTGAAGTTCTTCGGTTCGGCGATTTTCAAGCTAAGGACAAGAAAAATAATCTATTGAAATTCGGTCCTTATTCGTTACAATAACGGTGCAATGTAATTCTATCTATATATGTGGACACGTGGAATGTGAGAATCGTGAGGATATTAGAGAGGACGATTTAGCTGATAAGAATAAGGAAAGTAGAACATGGGACTTGGAGCGAAAATGTCCCTTCTTAGCGCTGAAATTTAGCAACCTGGCCCTGTGAATTTGTAAGCAACCCTTTCATTTTCCGAACCTCCTCAAAAAGAACAATCATGGCTTCAACATATAATTCGGCCTCAAGATGAGAGCATACAACATCAGCTCGACGATCCATCGAGTAAGTAGCTTGCAGCAAGCTAGCATCAGACATTGACCTAAGCACTAACGACCCCAAGATCCTTGGCTTTCAATCCATCCTCAAGTCCCCTTTCCCCTTCGCCTCCTTCCGCCAAATGTCCTCAGTCACAATGATGGACCCCAACATCACTCGGATCAATTCATACTGGTTTGATACCGAAAATCCCAGGCAAAAATGGTTCGGTGGCAGTCCCGAAATTGACGCAGAAATCCAGTCCCAATTCTCGGACCTGATCTCCGACGCCCGGGCCTCGAGGCTGAACTCTTGGACCGAACAACCTCAAGGAACTCTTGCACTGCTACTCCTCCTCGATAATTTTCCACGGAACGTTTTCAGAGGCACACCAGATGCGTTTAGCTCGGATGGGATGGCGCTCGATGTCGCCGTTACAGCTATCGCCAGGGGCCAGCACAGGGAGCTTGCGCCCTTGCAGCAGATCTTCTTTCACCTCCCGTTCACCCACGATGAACGGTTGATCAGCCAGGTTGCCTGCGTGGCGCTGTGTGAGGCGATGGCTGCGAGGAGTGAGTTGGACACGGAAAATGTGAAGTTTGCTGAGGCTTCACTGGGTTCTGCGAAGAACCATCTGAATATCATCATGCGATTCGGAAGGTTTCCAGGAAGGAATGCGGCATTAGGCCGTGAGTCGACGCCAGAGGAGATTGAGTTCTTGAAAGAACATCCATTTGGTCTTTGAGTGGAATATTATTCCCAAATACGCATCGGTCACGTGGCGTGTAGGGCGGATGGAGGATATCCACTTCGTTGAAGCCCAAATGAATGCTATCTCCTTCTCGAGCTCTGATTGATGGAATCCGACTCTTAACTTGATGTTCATTTATGCTTATTTGCGCCAACCATTTCGGCAGTGTATTCGCGGCACGTGTGGCAGGCTAAATTTGAGAACACCACGGAGGCCGGAAACCACACTTACCGACTGCTTTGTACACTTTATTTTACGAAACCCCACTTTCTAATCTATTTAACCGCGTTATGTACACCTGGAGCGTTTGGAAGGTTTTTTTTCTTCATATGTATTTGTTGCTTTTTTCTTCGTCCAGCAAGGTTGGGCCAGTGTCACCGTCACGACAATGGTCCTCATCTTTCTAACTGTTCTTTGTTTGGTTTCATCTGTTCTGGCAATAGGCCAACAAGCCATCATATCGTTTACGGGAGGGGCCTTGCAACTAGCAGGAGGCTCATCGGTGGCATATCTGTTTCTCAGCAGCGCAGACTTCCCAGGCGTCATTAGAGCAGGCCAAGACCTCTCAGCAGACTTTGGTTGAGTAACTGGTAATAATCTGACCATTGTGTCAAAAGACCAGACATCTACCGACCAATCGCCATCGGCAGGGCCAGTCATCATCGCAGGAACGATTGGAAAGTCAACACTCATCGATTCCTTGGTCTCAGCTGGCAAAATTGACGTTTCGAGCATCAAAGGACAATGGGAAGCCTTCGAGACTCAGATATTGGCAAATCCCATTTCTGGACCGGCCTCTGCTCTGGTGATTGCTGGAAGTGATAAATGGGGCACGATTTACGGAATCTATGACATCTCAGAGCAAATCGGTGTCTCACCTTGGTACTGGTTTTCGGACGTCGCCACTGCTCAGCGAACCAATATTTACGCCTTGAATGTACACAAAGTTCAAGGATCACCGAGCGTCAATATTGGGGGATCTTCTTGAATGATAAGCAGCCAGCACTGACGAACGGGGTGGAGGAGAAATATGGGGGCGTTGGATATGTCTCTGGTTTCTACACGAGAGTCTTTGAGCTTTTGCTGCGGTTGAGAGCGAACTCTTTGTGGCCGACGATGTGGGATAGTATGTTCGCGATTGATGATTCAAAAAATCAGCCGCTTGCTGATAGCTACGGGATTGTCATGGGAACCAGCCATACCGAGCCACTCATGCGGTCAACGAAAGAGCAGGGAAAATATTGCAGCGGCTCTTGAAACTGGGCCTCCAACAAAGCAAACGTCATCTTATTCTTGACGGATGGTGCAAAGAGGGCAAAGCCGTATGAATCTCAGTACACGATGGGAATGCGCGGTTCTGGCGACACGGGGTCTTCGACCCTCAATGCAACCGCCCTTGAAGACGTCATTGCTCAGCAGCAGATAATCCTCGCTTCAGTCGTCAATAGCAATTTCTCGGGAATGTGGTGTCCATACAAAGAGGTTGGTTGTTATTATCAGAAGGGCATGAAAGTCCTTGACGATATCACAATACTGTGGCCTGATGACAATGTTGGCAATATTCAGAGACTCCCAATCCCGAGTGAACTTAATCGTTCTGGCGGCGCGGGGATATATCACCATTTCGACTATGTTGGAGATCCCCGAAATTACAAGTCAAGTGGATCAATACTATCTTGCCCCAAAAGACCTGGGAGCAGATGCATTTTGCGCATGCTCGCAATGATCGGCAGATATGGGTTGTCAATGTGGGAGATTTGAAACCTTTGGTGAGTTTCTCTCGAGTTCTCAGGAAAGCCCGCCACTGACCCGCGAACCGTGATAGGAACTGCCAATCAGCCACTTTATCGATATGGTATACGACATGTCATTGTTTACCTCGCCTGACAGTACCGAGAATTTGGCGCCACGGTTGTTAATGCTACAGCTTCGGTCATGAACAGATACGGCAAGTATGCAAATAGAAGGAAGTACGAGCTGCTTGATGCGTCCATCTATTCTGTCGTGAACTGCAACGAAGCAGATACAGTTTAGAACGAGTGGGCAACGATGGTAGCAGATGCACAAAAAATCCATGATTCACTACCAGCCAATGCTCAACCTGGTTTCTTTGAGCTTGTTCTCCATCCATGCAAAGCTGGTTACATCTTATACCAGCTGTACGTCAACACAGCGAAGAACAATTTATATGCCAAACAAAACAGAGTGAGTGCTGCTATGCTGTCAGTGCATACGCTGCAGATTCGGCACTTGTCACCACTTACCACAAGCTGCTTGGAGGGAAATGGGATAATATGATGGATCAAACACATACTGGTTATACCAACTGGTAAGGTTATTTCATCACTCCCTTGTGGACGAGCTGACAACTCCAGGTAACAACCCGCCTCAAACAGCATGCCGGCACAATCATATCCCTCCAAAAGTACAACTACCACACCGGGAATATTCGTCGACGGAGGCAGCGTGACCGCACTCCCAATGATGGATTCATACGGACCGGAGACGCGATGGGTCGATATATATCCCAAGGGAAACACAACTTCAACCTTCAAAGTGACATCCGACCCATGGATTACCGCAACTCCATCCTCAGGAGCGCTCACACCACCAGGAGCGATTTCCGACCAACGAGTCCTGATCTCTATCGATTGGAAAAGCGCACCAGTCGGTGAATCGACCTCGAAAATCAATATCGATGCTGGTTGCACAGCATTCACTGTCTCCTTGCCGCTCCGCAACACGAATGTCATAGCCGGTTTCGCAGGCTTCGTCGAAAGCGAGAAGACGATCAGCATCGAGCCCGAGCACTGGACATCCGCTACCTCATCGTCGGATGCTCACTACGACATCATCCCCGGCTATGGCCGCACCCTCTCGGGCGCGACGCTCTTCCCCGTCACCATCTAACCCCAAAGCCCTTCTTCCTCTCCAAAGCTAACGTACAATATCTTCCTTTTCACTACCACCACAGCATCGATAACAGTCCACTTGGCAACCTCCACGAATACAGACCACTCTCGCCACCTCGCATACGCTATTTCCATCGACGATGCGAAACCAACGACGGCTCAATACGTACCGATCGTTGATCTGGGGACGATGCCAAGTCATTGGAAGACCGCGGTGCAGAATGTGGGGTATAATTACACGACAAAGCATGCGGTGACTGCGGAAGCACATGTGCTGAATCTGTGGGCTGTGGAGCCGGGCGTGGTATTCCAGAAGATTGTCGTTGATTTCGGGGGCGTGAGAACGAGTTATTTGGGGCCGCCTGCGAGCATGAGGATTGGATTTCGAAAACAAAAATAGTGTTACAAATACCTTAGGAGTTCGGAGATTGATGCCATGGCTATGCAGCAGTTCGGAGCATTCACATTGAGTTTCCATAAGTAATTACTGTACTCAAAAGCAACAGAGCCCACAGCTATGCTAAAATCGTGAGCTCAATAACGCATCCATATTTAAACCAAGAAAACAGATCTACGATTGGACAATACCCACTTGGTTCACAGATATATGGAAGAAAGACAACATTTCCCCATCTCCATGTCCAGATAATAGACGCTCCACAGGAAACTTCTGACGCAGGGTCAAAGTGCGCGGAAACTTCAGCAGGCCTCATCTCATCTGCCTTGGAGCTGGAAATTCCGGCTCACGAAATAATTTTAAAAGCTGATAAGTAATGTGGAGGCACTCGAGAGGCCCGATTTTTGAAATTAGACGGCCCTCATCCGAGGAACATCTACTCAGAGTATTACACCCGCGAAGCGCTCGTGCCCAAAGTAATTTCAAGAAGCCATCAAAGCCATGCATGTCAATAAAACTCGTAATTCAAAAGTTATGAAAATTCCGCAAATTATCCACCATCCAGGATTCAGGCGGCACACAACACCTGTGCGTCCGTTTGAATCTTTCGCGGAATAGAGTGGAGACTTTCCACATCAACACCGTGAAAAGCGTTGGCAGTTGAATCGTAGTCAAAGACTGGAACCGTAGTAAGAACTCCTAAAGTTATCCGCTTGGCTCGTTTGCTTCGCTTCAGAGTTGGGAGGATCATCGTCGGCGCCGTTCAATGAGGTCTCTTGCGTGCTAGCGAACGCGGATGGAACATTGAATATACTTAAGAGGCTAGTGTTAGCGTTTTTGGTCGCTGCCACATTTCGTCCTCTATCGTCACTAGAGGAGGTGGTCGCCTCCTCAGAAGACTTGGACCTGGGGAGCTTTGGTTTGGAGAACGCAGAGAGCTTAACCTTCTTGGTTCGAGGAGCGCCGGAAGCGTACTCACGAACTCACTTTGATTCGAACATGGAGAACTCGGCCGGGCGATCATCAATATCCCACCGTGGTGTAGCATGAGATCGGACAGACGACGGTGTGCTTAGATAAAGCTGACTCGACTTTTTGCTTTCCTCTTCTAGTATATGATGAAAGCATTGTGGCAATTCCCTACTTTACTGCGGTGTAATTTGGCGGGGTCTAACATCTCGACCAGCAGTAGTCGATGTAACCCGTCTAGTATACCGATTGATAGCTTGTGCGTGGAACCTCTTCCAACTGCTTGTGGTGGAAGTTGTCCAGCAAAGGTGCTAGATCCAAGATATGCATTCTCACTCAAGACTCTATCCAACGTTTGCCTCCTTGACGGGAGACTCGTTCAGTATTCCCAAATTTATACTCCAATCATTGCGCAATCTCGAGATGAACCCTTGTCTGTCCTGTTCGAATTGTTTCTTTTGTGCGCTTGGGCTTTTTGGTGGGCGTTCGGGGTTCAGGTGCCATCGTCGATCGAGATTCTAGAGGTTTGGGAGGATTTGGGAACTCGTAGGCGTGTATAGGAAGGCAAACTAGGAGCGCGAGAGGTTAGCAAAGAGAAGCAAGAGGAGAGCGGGCAGAGGGCGGTGGTACGAAGGGCAATGCGTTACCAGTGAGACCAGTGAGTAGAGGGAGCTACTAGGAGGCAGGTCGGCTTTGCATGTTGGCCAGTTGAGACAGCAAGCAAGCAAACGATCCCAATTGTTTGAATTGAATTGGGATGTTGCGCAGTTTCAGATGAGCGAGAGTCTTGCGCATGGCGGATTCGAGACAAGGCTGGGAAAGGTGACTCGGAGAAACCGACAAGGAAGCATCCAATGGCGCCGTATCCAACATCTAAGAACGCTAACAACCGAGAGAATACAACCGAGCCTAAGAACACGCTGAACGACTGGAATTGGTGGGAGGACGTTCGATTGAGAGAGTGATGTCGATGGAATAAACGGTTCCCAACTCGCGGACGGCGTGCCTCGCTAAATGGCGGGCCGAAGCGCCAGCCTATGTAACAGCCCACTGAATTCGGGGCATCTCCGACTACCTCTCCATACGGAGGTAGGTACAGCCCATAATAATAGTAATAGCGCTAGCAGGGGTCCGAACTTTTCAACCTGGTATCGCAACAACGTATCGCAAAAACTTTAAAAAAACGTAGCACTACTATATGGCACTATTGTGGATATTTATAGCGTTTAAATAAACTTTTTATGTTTTGGTAGCAAAAGTTGTCGAGTGTTGAAATCACGAGTTTTCTATTGACCCCTGCTAGCGCTGTTACTATCATTATGGGCTGTACCTCCGTACTCAAAATACCCAAGGTTCCGACCATTGAAATAATCCCCCCTCCCCCAAAAAGAAAACCTATCGGATGCTTAACAACACTCACTGTAATACTCCTCCAGGAATTCTAACTCAACTCCTAGTCTCAACCCCAATACGTCTCATCCTTGACCGTCTCCCACAGCTCCTCGACCAACTCCAGCAACTCTTCATCCAACGGGCCCTTCCCACACATCTCCACATTCCCCCTCAACTGATCGACCCTTGAGGAACCAAGAATGATACCGTCTCCCTCTCCAAGCACCGAATGATGCACAATCCACCTCAAGCTGGCTTCCGTACTACACATGCCCCTTTCTTTACACGCCTTGCGGAATTTGCGCATGGCGGCATGGACAGGTGGTTTATCAAAAGTTTTGGGATAGCCGAGATGCCCACCAGGTGCCCAGCGTCCTCCGGGGAGATCTTTTGCCGGATCTGCTGCGAGAGAAACTTTGCCTGTGAGGAGACCGCCTGCAAGTGGACTATCAAGTGTTAACACCGATGTTCGAAATTTCGGAGAAGAACTAACCCGTAAGCATTAATCTTGATGCCATGCTTTCTTAGAAGTGGATAAATGTCCTTTTCAGGGTGTCTGCAAATAGCATTGTAGTGACCCTGATAGAAGGCAGGCTTGACATAACCCTTGTCATCACATATCTCCAGCCACTGTTTCATTTCCTCGCAACTGTAGTTGCATAATCCAAACTAATGCTATCCAGTCAGTTTCATTCCAATTCTATCAACAGATTGTGATATACCTTTTCACAATGCCCCGCCTGTAAGTGTTTATTGAAAGCCCTTGCACTCTCCTCCGCAGGCGTCTCCGGATCCGAACAATGCGCATACATGATATTCACCTTCTCAATCCCCATCAGCTCAAAAGTCTTCTTGAAACTGGCATCTATGTTCGCCTCCGATAGACTTTCTGCTCCTGATTTAGCCTTCGGGTCTCGAAATCCAAGAGCAAGAGAGTAAGGCATGATCTTCGAATCGATCACGAATCCCTTTCCTGCGGCCTTTGCCTGCCCCAATAATGTTTCTGTCACCCACGGTGAGCCAGGTGGATATGAGGCTGCTGAATCAAGCTGTTTCAATCCCAACTCGTCCAATGATTTCAGCAATTCCTCTGTCTGCTCGGTAGTCGTCCATGTGTGAGAGATGCGTCCTTCGCCAATACCCCCAGCGCCGAAAATGAGATTAGCCATATCGAGATCGAGGATTGCGTCTAGATACAAGAGAACTTTGAGGTGGGTGATGTTAAGGATTGGACTTTTCAGGATAAAAGGGAGGGTTTCGCTTACCAGGTGCTGACAAACTCTCTTCACCTTCCTCGATAATACGACGCATGAACGAATCAAGTTACGTGAAACGAGTCAGAAAGGCCCGCTGAAGCACACACACCTCGAGCACACCTATAAAAAACGTACCCTTAGCATGCAGGCGTAGATCGGGGCTTTGAATGAATAAGGCCTCAGTCGTCACTCCTTGATTTTTCCAGATGCTAGCAGCATTTCTACAACCCCTTGGTGCTTCTCACCCTTAGCCATTGAGAGGGCGGAGACACCCCACGAAGTCGTGGTATTCACATCCAAATCAGCTCTCTTGAGAAGCAGTTTAACAATCCCCACATGACCTGTACGAGCAGCTAGAATGAGGGGTGTGAGGCCGTTACTACTACTTAGGTTGACGTTGACTTTCGGCTGCTGTAGAAGTACTTTGAGACACCCCTGGTATCTGCGGCAAATAGCATAGAACAAGGGACTCCAGCCAGTTCTGTCACCGACGTTTAAGTCTATGTTGGGAGACCCGACTAACAATGAGAGGACTTGAGTACATCCATTCTCTGCGGCGTATGATAAAGGGGTTCGGCATTCTTTATCTCTTGTGTTCACGTCAATGTCTTCGGTGCAGAGCAACAAAAAGACAATACGACGGTTTCCTCGTTCAGCGGCTAATGACAAAGGAGTCCGGCCAAATCTACTTTTAGAGTTGACAGCAACTTTTCCTGTCCCAAGCAGAAGCCTTACAATCTCGATATAACCTTTCCGCGAGGCGATTGCTAGGGCAGTAGTTGTATAAAGAGATCGATGAATTTCAATGTTAAGGTCAACCTCTCCAGTGTCAATTAGGAGTTTTGCAATCTCTTTGTAGCCTTGCTGAGCGGCGCGAGAAAACGGAGACCAGCCTTGAACATCTCTGGTATCGACGTCGACCTTTCCAGTGTTAAGTAACATCTTGACGATTTCGATGTGACCTTGTTGACAGGCGATCGCGAGAGGGGTTTCCCCTCGAGACGTACAATAGTTCATATCAAATGTCCCCCTTGTGAGAATCTCCCTGAAAACCTCTACCCATCCCCCATTCGAGGCTCTGAGGAGCACCAATTCGCCGGTTTTTCGGGGTTTTAAATCGAGTCCAGCAGCCAAAAGTTGCAACGTAAAGCGTTCACGGCCTTCAAAGACCGCTGTGATTATCCTCGAGTGCCAATCTTCAAATAGAATGCCCAGATTCTTACCAGCAGCGAGAAGAAATGGGGCTAGGATGCCGTTGTAACAAGTTATAAGAGGATTCAGAGCTTTCGGTCCTCTTTCGAATTTATATCTTTCGAATTTATATCGCAGATGTAATGAACAACGCTCGTGGGAGCACAATTGACCCAACAGACCGCGAAGTAAAGGTATGCCAGGTTGCCTTTGCACTTCTAACTCGAGGAACTTGCGTACTGCTTGATAACCCCCCGTCACGATCGATGCATACAGGGGAGAACCGTAGCACTCATCCTCCAGTTCAAAGTATGAGAATCTTGAAGGGTGGGCCTCTATGAGATTTGGGAGGTTATTTTCAGCAAAGATGTACAAAGGGCTGGCCTTGGGAGTACGTCGATGGAATTCACCTTTTGCCAATAGTCTTCCTAATGCAAGCCAATTGGTCCATTCGAACTTGAGCATGAAGCTAAGTTGCGATACACGTCCTTCCTCTGCCAGATCAGCATGATGTAGAACATTTTCCACGGCATACTCCAAGAAAGGAAATCTCCTGTGAATAACGTCGCAAGCTCCCATAAGCGGAGAAATTGAGGTTGGTGGCGGTGTAAGTGGCGGTGGAGGTGGAGGCGGAGGTGGACGAGATCGTCTTTTTCTGGAGGTGACGACCGATTCTGGAATTTCTAGTGGTAGTCGCAAGACCGAGGGATCAACCGTGGCGAGATAAGTAACACAACATCGCTTCAGAAGGTCATGGCTGTATCCTTGGAAGTCAGATTCCTGCTCAGCCCAAAGCTCCGCGAGTCCCTTTCCTCTGAGAAGAAAGTCTCTTACTGATTCATGGATAAACTGTACTGTTTGGCATTCCGATGATACAACCTCCACAAGACCTTTCGAGCAATCTAAGATGAACCTCTTCATATCTCCCACGGTAATCTCTATCTCCTCCGCTGCAAGGTCTTCGATTACGTTAGCTCCGAGACCCGAGAGAATGGCGTAATATAACTCATGTGGACTTAAAGGACGCCTCGAAAATAGAACCCACTGGATGGATAAGCGTAATTCGTTGCGGTGGAGTTCATCTCTTGTCAATATATCGCGAAAGAGCTCGTGGAGATCTCCGGGAATCGTCCTCAGTCTCTTTCGAAGTGAATGAATGCGTCCAGCGTCGTACTCCTTGTTCAGCATCTCAACAACGAGAACGACCCACATGAACACACCCGATGCCTTATAGTGGAGCTCTTGTCGAATCTGTTCCACTAACCCGCTGTGGCCAATCTCCAACTTGCTGTTGACGTAGTTGGTGATATCCTGACTGTGACCTGGCTGACCTTCTAGGACCAGGTCCAATCCACGATTCATCTTTATGTTTGGATAATGTCGGCTAGAAAAACAAACGCGGAACCGAATATTAGAGGTGACAGCTCTTTCGCAAAGATGTTCAAAAAACGCAACCATATCTCTAATTTGGCTCTCCTCGCATTCATCCAGAGCGTCAATAAAACAAACCAGAGGAACTGGATTGGTGCGCACGCGCATCACACTCCACTGTAGGACAGCCTTTTCAAACAGATCCTTCAGCATTTCGAGGTTCCATTGAGGCTTGTTCCAATCGAAATGCTCAATATCACGCCTTATATCATCTTTGGTATCGTATTTGATATCATCCTTGACCAATCCTGCGGAGTCGAAACAATATATAAGACTTGGTAATCTCGCTAGGATTTGCCAGAGCAAAGAACGATACAAGCCAACTGTTGACTTCTGTAGGTCTATACCACGTGCATGAAAGAAGAAAGAGAGAACAACCTCCTCGCCCATTACTTTCTCGGCTTGGGAAAGGGCGAACTTCATAAGTGTCGATTTTCCGGCCCCAGGCTTTCCTTTAATCCAAAGTAGACCAGTATGTTCGTTGACCTTACTGGAGTCGATCCAATCAAGATAGCAATAGCTCCGAAGAAACCATTCACACGTTTTTGCATGAGTTCGTTGGATGTCTGCTCTCCAATCGTTGATTTGGTCGAACCTTAAGGAATTCCATAGGAAACGTCTTCTCTGCTCCTTTCTTATCTCGAAAGCATTGTTAGTTGTAGGGCGCTCTGTGGGCTTTTCCTTTTCGTGGGATCTTGGAACTTTAGAAACAATTCTCTGGATCGCTGCCTCAACCTTCTTGTACTCGATATCCTCAAGTCCAGAAAAGCGACACATCTCCCTGTGGTCGCGTCCAATGTGCTCAGCTACTTCAATGGTCGGGGCGTTTAGATATGATGACGTATCTTCGACCACCTTGATAGGACCCATATTAGCCTGTGCCTTGACAAGGCTGAGAAATGAATATAGGCAGCGGAACCTACCTTGTTTCCGCCCAGCAATCGAAGTCCATACTGCTCTTGAAAAGAATGAATGGTCCATTCACGTTCAAGAGCCATTGGAATGAACTCGTCTCGTAGCTCTCGCAGGCGTTCAGAGGAAGGTAAAAGCGTGTTCACAATTTGCTCATTCACCTGAATACCAACGGCCTTAAAGAACTTCTCCGTGACGCTATGAAGAATATTCCGGGGATCAGCACCGCTATGAGGTGTCCCAAAGAAAACTATCCCGACAGTTGACTCGCAAACTTTGCGAAAACCTATTTGTGGAGCCTGATTCGATCTGCGGAGGGTTTCCTTGACGACAATGCCTCCGAGACTATGCGCGATGAACAACAGATGCCTAGACGGATCTTGTAGGCGATTAGCTTCCAGCGAGACCAAGAAATCTCCCGCTATATCATAAACCGTGCTCTTATTCAAATGTCCTGTCAAACGATGTTTGATGTGGCTGTCGTATCCGTAGGTAAAAACGCGGCTGTTGGGCACGGCGTGTTGCAGCAAATCTCGAGGCCAAAATACACACTCGGACTTCTGGGAGGCGTTGGCTGCTTGCTCGCAGGTGTCGGATTGATATTTGGCAAATTGGTTCGACCCGGACGATTCTGGACTAGCCTTTTTCTGAGTCCACGTCTCTTGAGGATGCCCAGTAAACCCGTGTACAAAGATGATGCTATCATAGTCAGTGAGCCTATTTTACAATGATAAAGCGCTGAGTTCACGGGCTTACTCCAGAAAGGGCTCCTTCGGGTCCACCACCACTGTCAACCCCGTCTGAGGAATTACGTGAGGCCCACTAATATGAGGTAATTTGCTCATTGGAGACGACTTCGCTGAGGAGACAATAAATTTATTATATCAAGAATATAGTGCAGTGGATAGAGACCGTTGGGGCAAAAGCTTCATGCAATTAGAGGAGGTCCCACATTCGAAGTTGACAATCACGAGCTACTCTCGTCGAGGAGAGTCGGCAAGGTCTGTTGAGTAACAACTGTGGATCAGTGAACCGGGGCAGGGACTGAGACTAGCATTGTGTTGTCGCTTTGAGGTATTGTTGAGAATTAGTTAGGCAGCCGTTGCCTGACATGTTTTAAGAGCTACCGCCTTTGATTAGTTAGTTAGCGAACGTATGATAGGGGGCAGTCAATTACTGAAGGCCTTTCTTGGTAACTTCTATTAAACAGAAAATCCATATCCTGTTAAGGGCAGTGGAAACATACAGCAATGCGCCGAAAAACTAATAGTAACAATGTAGAATCATGAATTCTTGATCACGTGGCTATTCTGCACGTGACAATCATCATTCAAAGAGACTCGAGAGCTGTACTACTTGCAATATCAGCATTTATTGGGTGCTGTAGTTGGGGCCTTTGCTGCGTAAGATCTCGCAGACGGCGGGAAGCGTCTGTGAGTCGATGGCGGTTGTGGAGCCTAGTTTCTGTCGCTCTCTTCTTCACTTGATGCCTGGCATTGCTCGCAAATCTTCAATCACACTTCAATCTGGCGTTTCTCTTCTCGCTTCAGCTTCCTATCTCCGTCCTTACGAGAACCGAGATTTCTAGAAGGACCCTCCAAAAGCCTCATCGTCGGCTAGATGCATCTGCTTCCACCTTCTCACGAGGGTGGATAATCTGGAGACACAGTCCGGGAGCAGTCGCAGGTGCTGAAGCCCCTTTCTTTCTGACCGCCTGCTCCGCCCTCGGTCATTGGCTTTTAGACAACCTTCACCTACCCCGCAAAATTCCAATACGCAATCTCATCCCAGTCCCTGTGAAGCTCTATTTTCGGCTCTGCAGCGAACCATCCTCCATATGCACAGGGGTTTGCCTCATCTGAAACATGACATGTGAAGATTGGTCAGGCCAACCATGTCCTCGCGGCGCTTTTTGCAGAAGAAGAAAAGCAACTGAACGCGCAAGTGCGGCGTGCCTCGTCATTTTAGTGCCCCACAAGAGTCTCCCTGTACCCCACATTATGCAGACCGTATTTCTTTTTCCCCTTGCTAAGGAAAAACTTCTCCAATCTCCGTTCTGTCTTTCCGAGCAAGCCATTGAGATTAAAGGGTAACCCTCTAAGTGCTTTCGAACTTCGTATCTTTGAAATTTGAGACAGTTGGACTCAGCCAGTTGCGGAGACCACACATTGAGGCCTTGTCATTGCTCATATATAGTTGATTTAAACCTATTGAGATAATGAGACGGCTCGAGTCAAGTCACATGTGGGTGTTTCACCGCTATTCCGAGCCGAGTCATTCCCGACCGGAGAATGTGAGGCATGATTCATAAACTGACACAGAGCCGACCCGAGCGCAGGGCGCCGATTGTTCAGCACGCATATACTCCTTTGGTTCAGCGAGGTAAATTTTGAGCCGAAACTCGGCAAGAGGGAGCCCCCGAAAATAGTGAGCGCTTCTGGCCGAAGTCCCGCATTCATTTCCATTTCTGCGGCGAGAAGACCTTGTCACGAGATTCTTTATCAAATTTAGAAACCTAACCAGACTTCTAACGCAAATATGTTCAAGTCAACACAGTAACCTAATTCAGATCCCAGTCATTGAGTGAAAGTAATGTTCAGTAAATTCGCTCCCAAACTTCGCGGGAAGAACTATTTTCGTCAGCATTATCTCAAAGACCATAAGAAACATCAATGATTACTCACCTCCAGCGTCAAAGTGACCGTCTGATTCGCCGCTTTCATCACCTGTAAGCCCTGGACATTCACTGAGAAAGTCCCTTTATCGCAACTCCAATCACCAAATGACCATCGTCCCTGCTGCAGTGGCCCTAAATATTTTGTCCAATCATCAACCAGGAAGGACCCATCAGTAAGTATGGCTTTCACTGCTGCAACCACCGGGAGTCCAGCATAAGTTATTGGCATCTGGAGATCAGTGGAGGTGTCGATTTTGTACGTTGTGGTGGCCATGGTGGGGGTTGAGTATTGCACGATTTGGAGAGTGAGTGATGTCCCGGAGCTGAAGGTTAGGGTGAGTGTTTCTTTGATGCCTGGCGTTGAGGTAAGATTATACAGCGTGGCAAGATAGGTCTCCGAAAGAGTCAAAGTCCCTCCCGGCATCGAGTATTGTGAAGAACTCAAAGCCGTCCCAGCGGAGGTCTTGACCGAGGTCAAAGTGTTGCCATTCATCAGATACGTAACTGACTGAGAATAGACCGGCTCGCCAACTTTGTGGAAGAGAGAAGCACCGGTAATCTGACTCGTCGCCTGCGGATCTGTCGTGCTGTCTGCGAGTGTGTTGTTTATTCCAGCGGCAGCGTTGAACCATACGTCAAGTGTTACGGGATCGTTCCAGGTATTCGCTGGGCGATTGAAATCATCAGCTCCGCTGTCCCACAGTATCAAGGGGTAGTTGAAGGATTTAGCAGTGCGGGCAATGAAGTCAAACCACTTCCAACGCGCGGCTGGCTCGGTGGTAACTGGCGAAGCACCAAATTCTCCCACAAAAGCTGGAACACTGGTGAAATTGGATTTGAAGAGTTGGAAATCGGAAACAAGGGCAGCCTTGTCGGAATCTGAACCCCATATTGTTTTCCCCCATGCTGACGTGACGAAGTCGTATGGAGAATAATAATGGAATTGCAGCCCCCAGGGTTGATTCGGGAACAATTCTGGTTTCACGAAGAATTGGCTCGTTTTGACCGTGTCCATGCCTAGTCCACTCAAGCTCACCACCCTCTGGGAATTCCAACCCCCAGCAGCATTTATTGCCTGCAAAAACATGTCATTCAACTTGTTCAGTTCGTCTCCGTGGGCTTGTGTAGATCCAGGTGGTTCATTGATGGCTTCGAAGATCAGCTTGGATGATTTGCATGCGAATCTTGTTCCGATCTGGCTCCAGAGACGAGTGAACTTCTCCTCGATTTGGGTAAGGTTGGCATTGGACGCTGTGACATCTGCCCAGATCCATGAATCGTGATGCACGTTCAGAATCACAGAGACACCAAGAGCCAATGCCTGGTCAACCACCGTCTCCACTCTGTCCATCCAAGTGGCATTAACGGTCCATGTTGGCGAAGAGTCAACAAAGTGGTATGCCCAAGTCACTATATTTTTATCATAAGTCTGCAAATATGGAATATGGAGCATGAAGTTACCGGGTATTCTGATGCTCTTGAATCCCTTCGCCTTGATCTGACTAAAAGTCGTGGCTTGCACTCGAGCGTTGTTCCAGGAACCTTCATCCGGGGTTGCGTCAAGAGTATTTCCCAAATTCCACCCGGGATCCAACGCCGCAAATGCGGCGGCTGCAGAAATGGGAGTAAAGCTACCAGTACAGCTTTGGGAAATAGTCCGGAACGCGAGAGACTGCACTCCACCGAATGCCCCGGACATGAGAGAGAGAAGCGCAGACTTGCGCATCGTGACGAATTAAACAGACGAGGAAACGAAACAAACAGAGGACGAAAAACGGAAGCAGCTGCATGTTTCTTATAACGAGACTTTAATAAATGTCCTAAATTTGACTTCCAATTTATGACTCTGGCGATTTAATCCGTCCGCCACAGGCGCCGGAGGCAGCAGCTTCCTCCAATAGGGTCGGGGAAGAATAGAGTAGGTTTCCCGCACTCCGAGGTGGTCCTCGAGGGGGAGGGGGGATGCCGTTAATGTCAATTCAATGGAGAGTGTCATCTTGCAATGGATGCGGAGGAAGTGAGAAATTAGCAATGACGGAGAAATCGTGGGAGAAGTGTAGCCTTTATACCCGAAACGAAACGGACAAGGGGCAAGATAGCAGGCTTACGGCTTTCAGGGGTAACCTCGCCTATGATTCTAGCCCTATGAAGGTGCCTATTATTCAAGGCTCGGTGCACGATTCAGGAGATATCAAGTTCTCCAAAAGAAAGATTTTATGGCCGGTGGGTACAGAGCAAATCTTTCGCGTACTCATGCCAAAGTCTGACGTGGGAAGTACCGGGCCGGAACATATATATTTTGGAAGGGGCTTCTATGGAGCTACCGCTCCGAAGACCACAGAACTCGCTTCCGTACGTCGTATGACCGTATCCACAAATAGTGTTCTCTAATCCACTTCAAGTCTAGATTAGCGATGACTAAAACCCTTTTTTAAAGTCTTCGTATCGCGTCGTAGACGTTACTTCTTCGACACTCTTTCTCTTAGTATCCAATTGCCAGTTTTACACGCTCTTGTTCGGTGCCAATCGATTGTGTGAAGATAGACCCAGAAAACAGGAAGACGGGAGAGGGGTGTCCTAACTCGCTGACCGATACGTCAGTCCAGAACATGCCGACAGACACGACGGGTAGCCGTACTCCTACAATGCATCGTCGTGGCCACCGAAAAAGCAGGAACGGGTGCGTGGAGTGTAAACGACGGCATGTCAAGGTATGGTTCTCTGCTACTTCTTCCAAGATTGAGCTCGACGCAAAAAACGACACTTTCGAGTCACACGAACACTCCTACCATGGCTTTCCTTCGGCATTCGGATTTCTCACCTGTTAATTCTATGTTCTTTCTACAGTGCGATGAAACTCACCCAACATGCATTCAATGCAACACAGCGCAGCTTCGCTGTATGTATGCTTCTGGGTGGAACTCTGGCCCTCCACAGTCTTCTGCTTCGCCACGAGCGTCTTCACAAAATGGCTCATCGATCACCTCCACCGTTGAGCCTCGCTCTCCAAACAACATACAACCCCGAATACCAGACCCACCGATTTTAAACGCCCATTTTTCAGTAACAGGGAGTGCAGACGACCATTTCACAGTCAATCTGCTTCATCTCCAACTATTCAATCATTTTACGACCGAAACCGCCAACACCATCATGCTCGATCCTCGAGACTCTCAGAAGTCAATGGATGTGACTATGAAAGCAGCTTTATCAGCGCCCTACCTCATGCAAGAAATTCTGGCACTTTCAGCTCTACATTTGAGCGTTCTTTACCCTGCCCAGCGAGAGTTCTACCACCACCAAGCATCGGCTCTGCAAACAAGAGCACTCACGATCTTCAACAACTCGCACCTCGATGTCAACGCCGAAAACTGTATACCCATCGCCATATTCTCCTCGCTCCTAGCAATGCACTCCCTGTGCGACGTTGTCAGCGGCCCAAATGATGATTTCAGTAATTTCCTGAACAGTTTCATCCACTGCCTGGATTTGCACCGCGGAATTCGTGCTATTGCGAGTCACTCGTGGCGCATCCTTCGACAGTCGGAACTTCAGCACGTTGTTGAAGCTGGAGAAGCGTTGAATCGAACAGATAATCTAGTTGGCAAGGAGTGCGATGAGCTTCGAGCTCTGCTCGGTTCAGCGGATATTGGCCATGCATCGATGACAGCATGCGAAACAGCCATCGACCATTTGCAGCGGACTTTTGATATGGAGCGGCTGTCGGATGGTAGGGACAATACGTTCGCAATTTGGCCGGTTTTGGTACCGACAGAGTACATGGATCTGGTTATAAAGCGCAGTCCGGAAGCCCTTGTTGTCCTTGCTCATTTTGCGGTGGTATTGCACAGTCATCGTAGGGAGTGGTTTATTAGGGAAGGCGGCGGGTACTTGATCAGTTCTATCTCACGGCATCTTGGGTCGTACTGGGATAATTGGATGGCATGGCCGAATTCTGTTCTTGGATCTTCGAATCCGTCTCAACTACCTCGCAGTCTACCTCAAAGTCCCCTACCTGCTGGATAGCAATATAAGTTCTTTGTTTATTGAAGACTATTCCAGAGGCAAAATAAACTAGGCTGCATGGGTACGAAAGGATTGGGCGCTCACAGTCCAGTGTGCGTCCAATGGGAATTCCCCGTCTAGGGGACATCCAAATCAATACGCGTATCCGTGTCTGGAACGGCGCATCCAGCACATCGGACCTTTGATGAGTTGCTTCGTGTCTCACCCTGAAAATTTTCAAAGGCACTCGTAGGGACCTTCGCCATATAGTGACACACTGACAGAGGTCCTTATCTTTGGGTCCGTGTTGCCCGTATGCGATACGTCGTATTTCAGGAGACCTTCACTTGAAGTTGAGATACGAAGTTCTTGGCTCAACAAAGGTGGAGAAGCACCTTATATATGAATGTCTACAGTCTAATTTTCGACGCAATCTTCTCTCTCTTCTCTCTCGAACGAAGCAATAAACGGGTCCGACCTCCTCTTCCTCTCACCCTCATTCCGCACCACACGCCGTTCCCACGCCATCCTCCTCAACACTTCCCATCCCACACAAACCCATCTATTGCCAACAAAAATGACCGTCCTCGAGTCCCAGAATGTCTACTACCTCTGGAAATTTCTTCCCTCAACACCAGCAGCAGTCGCCTTCCTTCTCCTCTTTATCGTCACCACTGCCTTGCACACCTGCAGAATGATTAAAACGAAAATCTGGTTCTGCACCGTCTTCGTCATTGACGGCTTCTGTACTTTTCCCTTCCTTCTTCCCCTTCCACCCCTCGCTAACACACTCCTCCGAGTTGAAGACTTGAAGTAATCGGATACATCGGCCGCTGCATCGCCCACAACAGCACCGGGACACTCATGCTCTTCATCCAGCAAAACTTCTTCATTCTCCTCGCCCCCGCCTTGTTTGCAGCGAGCATCTACATGGTGTTAGGTCGCATCACTTGGTCTGTTCGCGGGGAACGACACTCCTTGATTCGCACGCACTGGCTGACCCATGCCTTCGTGTTCGGCGACGTGTTGTCATTTATGATTCAGGGAGGTACTGCAGGAATGGTGGTGACAAGGAACAATGTGGTGTTGGGAATAATATTGTTATCGCTGCTCTTGCGATCCAAGTCATCTCGTTCGGGCTTTTTATCATCACGGCGGTCATTTTCCAAGTGCGGATCAGCAAGTTCACCACAGCAGAGAGTTACAATAATCCAGATGTGCCGTGGAAAGGGAATTTGTATGCTTTGTATGCGATGAGTGTGCTGGTGTTGATAAGGAGCATATTTAGGGCTGTGGAGTACTCGATGGGGTATGATGGGTATGCGTTGGCGCATGCGTGGACGTTATATGTTTTTGATAGTATGCCGATGGCCTCTGTAATGGTTGTTTGCTTTTGGAGGTATCGAGTCAATCGATATTGCCGCCGAAGAATGGAGAGACTGGGAGTGCGGAGTTGGTGCAGATTCAGACTGCCCACCAGGGGAATAAGCGGGGTGTTTGGGGGACTGGGGCGAGGTCACGGGGGCATTCAGTTTTAGAAACACACTCGATTACGGGCATATTTGCGGGATTTGGATCAGTTTAATTATAGAATATCGGGCGGTACTATTATCTTGGTGTCAATAAGTCTTGTGCCACTTGAAGGTCTCCTTATAGACACCCTTTGACTTTGTTGCTATTCCGTTCGTTCCTTCTCACATCAAACGGAAATGGCTGGAAATTACCGTGGGAGATATCGATACAAAATAATATATTTGATTGGTAGAGGTCTCGCATTTCTTTCGGATCGGAGCGCAAGTCGGAACGTCGGAAAAAATTTACGAGGACTTGGGTCGTAAGCCGAGTTCAATTATGCTTCGTTTAACAACCTCTTTGTTGAAATTAGGGGCCTGAGGCCCCTAATAGGCTTAGTAAGCCCTGGAACCGAACGCCATGGGGCTGTGCACTAGCTTAATACCCTGTCCAGCTGGAATTAAGCCTGAACCCTCAAAAAAATACGGTCCCACCCCTACACGCGCTAGCCCCTTCCCGCCCTAGCCCCCCACCCCCTGCGCCCTCACCAAACCGGCCGCCCGCGCAATCACCCCTCCCGCCCCGCGCCCCGCACCCACCCCAAAAATTATCGTACGGGCCTAAAAATTTGAGATTCTGAAAGCGCACACGCGGTTTCACGATCCTAGAACCAAAAATCAGTCAAAACGGCCTGTGGGGGCGGCCAAAAAGTGCTATTCTTTCGCGCACGAGGGCGGGGGCTTCAGGGTGCTAAGCGAGCCCTGGAGCGGGCGCTGCACCCCTCTAACTTACCCCCTTATTGCATAGCCATAACTTTAGCAGGAGTAATCGTAAAAACAAAAGGACTTTAGATTCTGAAAGAGCAGAAGCTAGTAGTGATTTTGAACTGCGGCTTGTACTTAATATTATTAAATATTGGCCGCCGTAGGCGGCCGAGAAAAAAAATCGGATTTACGCGTATAGCACTTTAAGCGAGACGCGCCCATTAACCCCCCTTGGCCAGGTAAACAACCACCTTATCTCCGCTCCCTTAGCGTGTTTTGGGACCGTAATTTTCCTGTCGTGAATGTCCTTTCTGCGGTGGTGGGGCCCATACAAAATTGCGGTGGAAAGGGCGTGAACGGGTAGGAAATCGAAAAAAATACGGTCCCAAGGTGCGGTCCCAAGTGAGACCGCACCTTTCCCCCCACCCCCCACACCGCGTTCTGGCCTTATCCCCGATCATGTGCCTGTATTAAGGGCACCTCAAACTTCTTTTGTTTTTATTTATCTACTCTTCATATATAATTCTTAATTACTTTAAAGTTTATAAGCTTATAGTACTATATTAAGACTTCAAGTTATGCCTTGAATTGAGCGGGTGCACGTGATTTCTCTCATTGGCTGGACTAAGCGAGCCGCGATTTTAGCGTGTTTTGAGACCGTATTCTTTCAGGAAGAATACCCTGTATAGCTGGAATACCCTGTACGGCTGGAATACCCTGTATAGCTGTAATCGGTTCAGCTGGCATAGGGATTTAGTACATGTGACTTAGGGGGTTCAGGGCTATATATACGGGCTACTTACCACTGTAGAACAGCAGTCAATTCAGTATCGTTTACTTGGTTTACATTGCAAGCACGTGACCCTAGCTTTATTACTTAGCTAGTTCAACACTCTTCTTCTGGCGAGCATAACACGTGAGCTAAGTTGCTTGGCTTCCTAGGGGGGAAAGAGGACGTGGCTGGAGCTCACAAATACTCTCAGCCTTGGATGGGCTGCTCGGGTTGTAATATCTGAGACAATGCCACTGAAATCTCGAAATTCCGGACACTGGAGGAAAGAAGCACGAATAACCTCCTTCGACTCATTTTATACGATGTTGTTGGAACTGAGTGTACGCTGGTACACTGTAGTTTATATACCAGATGTATATAGAGTGCTTACCCCGCGTGAGCTGAAAAATCAAGTCGTCAACCTCCAAAACATTGCAACAGATGTAAGCATTTTTTGGTGTCCATGGTTTAGTCATGGTTCAACGTTTGTCTTATTTAAGATAACAACACTAATGTTGAAAACAACGAGGTTGGTCTCTTCCTAGCAGTCTTTTGCACGGTTCTCCAGCTTTTGTCACTCCGCCATTCGCACCGCAGCTACCTGCTCTAGCATTTGCCGGGGCCATCTGAGGTGGTGCTGGTACAAGTACAGGTGCTGGCGCAGCTCCTTCATTGCCATCCGAAGAGGGATGGCCAGAGCTGAATATGGTCAATGTAGCATCTGTATGCTCAGGCTCTAGTTCCTCAGGATCTTCTCGCTCAGGCTCTTGTATTACAGGATCTCGTTCCTCAAGGGAGACTCCTCGCGGCGTGCCCGAACTGTTAGAGAAATCAGCATCCCTAACAAGGTTAAAATCGTTGGATACGTACGCTGCAAAATCTGAATCTACTTCTCTATCTGATAGGGTGATATCGACAGGTGATGGGTCTCGGGGGTTCTCGAGTCCTAGTACAACACCCATTGCCACGTGCCCATCCTCGTCGCTATCTTCGTGGTTACTTTCGTTGTCATATCCGTAGTCGGACGCGGTATATTCTCTATCCAGAGAACTCTCTCCTGAAGAGTGATGGGAGCTGCGAGGGGGGTTGTTCCCGCCTCCGGTATTGTTGTCTGGCTCGCTGTCACTTGGATCTTCTCCTGGTCTACCTTGCTCCTGACCTCCGTTCCCATCTCCATTCCCTGCATCGTTTTGCTGGCCATCATCCTGGCCACCTTCTTACCCGGGATTGTCGTTGTACGCGTCTAGATCCTCCTGATTATTCTCGGGCCGGATCAGAAACACAACTGGCTGAAAAAAACAATTTGCCTCTCTGTCAAGAAACTCCCGAACCGCCTCCATGGCAATCATTGCAGCCAAATCATTCGGGACACCATAAGCTCCTGTCGAGATAGCAGGGAATGCAATGGTCCTAGCGCCGAGAGCCATCGCCTGCTCCATAGAGTTGTAGTATGCAGCATGAAGGTCCATACGTGCCTGTTCCTCTCGGCCTGCATTACAGAACGGCCCTATGGCGTGAATGATGTCTTGAGCAGTTTGGATGTTGTGAGCTCTAGTGGGGTAGGCGTAGCCTCCTTCTCCGGCAGGTTCTCCGGGGTAGAGACGGGAGAGCTCAGTTAGTAGTCCTGGACCTGCAGCTTCGTGTATCAGGCGGTCGATTCTACCCCCTCCGCGAAGAAGAGAGTTGGCTGCATTGACGATGGCATCAACTTGAAAGGTCGTTATATCCCCGACCACGACCTCAATGAGCGTTCCATCATAATTCTTCGAACGGCATGTTGCTGGTACCCCTGGAAGCGCTTCTTTTGGAGGCATTGTGGACATTTCAAAATTTGCGAATAGCTAATTCAGAAAGATCAATACGAGCAAGACAATAGAGTGAAGACAATTGAGAGTTCGAGCCGTGAATAATACATGGCCACGAGAACAAAGAATCAAATTATATCTGCATTCGTCAACGGAAAAAGCTCTCCGAAAACAGCAACAATGCCAATAAAGACAAACTCCCGAATTCGGAATCAACAAAGAATGTACTGCACCACTCCACCAAACCTTCAGCTTTCCACTCACGCACATTGTACACCACCGAATCAAGCAAAGATCGGAGAGTAATCACATATATCAGTCAACGTTCCTTGATATAACCTTTGTCCACAACTCCGGTTTCTGCCACAAAATAAAAGCTAGGCTGTCCCGTTCCCAGTCTAGATTATCATCGACTAGTTCGTAATCAAAGAACGCCATCTTCGCGATCAAAATTCGCATTTCCATCCATGCCATGCTGTAACGCGTCAGTCAGTGCTTGTAATAGTCTCGGGGAAAAGCTGGGAGGGGAAAGACTCACTTCTGCCTAATGCACGCCCGCGGTCTAAGTAAAAACGGATTGCTGGCCTCACGTTGATCGGTGTTGTCTGGATCTAACCATCGCTCTGGAATAAACTTATCCGGATCTTTGAGGTTCTTGTCGCTGTGTGTTAAGGACCAGGCGTGGACGCTGACTGTGGTCTGTCTCACGCATCCGCCTCTCGCTCCATCTTTCATCAAACCAGAAGAGAAGAGCAGCTTACTCCTCCAGGGATAAACATCTCATCAACCGTGTCTCCTCCTGGCGGCACAATTCGGGGCATCCCAAACGGAATGGGAGGGAGGAGTCTCAGAATCTCATGTATGGCCGCCGTCAAATACGGAAACGTCGCACTCAAGCTCGTGATCTCGTTGCCCGACTTGTATCGTGACCTGACTTCCTGCTTGAGTTTGTCGTATATGGCCGGTAATCGACAAAGATGATACGTAAGCGCACTCATCACCGTAGCTGTCGTCTCACTCCCGGCTATAATCATTGCATTCGAATATGCAGCCATATGCCACTCATGAAGCCCCATCTCCTTCCTTAGCTCAAAGATGTAACTGTAGAAATCCTTCCTTCCATCCTCCCGTTCTCCTCCCTCCATTCGTGACAAGATCTTGGCCTTGGATTGCGTGACATGGCTTACTGTTGCCTTGCGCACGAACGGAGGGATGAGGTACGAGTATAAGGATGAGAAAACAGGGTGTAGCTTGTAGAGAGCAGAGTACCAGGCGATAAAGACTACCATTTGAAGTACCGTGTCGATCCATTCATCAGGCCTTCTAGCTTCGACAGAACCAAAGGGTTCGCCGAATGAGAGTTCACCGAGAACTGAGGATTATCAGGATTGATAGACACGGAGTGGGATTGAGGGGAATACCATCAAAGGTCACCCAGTTGTAGCAATCGTTGAAGTAGAGTGATCCTTTAGCTGATTCTTCGCGGATGGCGACCATTAGCATGTCGGCGTACTTGAGCACGATGTCCTCTTCTAGTAGAGCTTTTGGGGAGAAAGCGTGGGACTGGGCACGTCAGCAATCAATTGGCTCATTGCAGTCCTCTGAAGGCATACACGTACCAGCACTTCTTCGCGCGAGCATGTTCTTCAACGTTAATGTTGTTTACTATATGCAGCGCTCGGAAACTGCTTCTCGGTTAGACTTGGAGGACAGGGGATAAAGTGAAGACTTGCTCGTCATCTGTGGTATAGAACTTGTGGTCTTTTATGAAATTGGGTCCCGATTTGCGTTGCGCGTAGATGTCCTTCCATGCTGTGGCGGACGAGAATGAGAGTTTGTCGGGAGCAACGCGTACCACCTCGCCTATGGATTTTCAGTCTGGAGTTAGCTGATGAAGGAAAGAGGACCGACCGTATTTGTCGTGCAGAGCTTTTAGTGTTTGATGTCCGTATCCACTGATGATGGTGTGTGAGGAGAAAAACTTTCATCATATCAGTATATTTTCCATATTGCAAAAGCTCGGATCCTTACATCTTATAACGCGGCATACCAAGAACCCGGGAATTTAAACAATGGATGGAAGTAAAGTCTGTAAACCACATAATAGACTATGCAGATCGTAATCTGTAGTTTGCTCAGTCTTGCCTGTAATCCTCCACAGTTTACTCACAGATGTTGCCAAGAAAGCTGCAATAGCCACCCCAATGTTTGCCAGGTCTGAGCTCGGCTCTTCTCGTTGAGGACAGAAACCAGACCCATGATTTCCTGCCCAGGGGAACATGGGATTTGAAGTAGATGATATCCGTATATATTCGACAAATCGATATGGTAAGTAGGTTGCAAGGAAATTGCCCCACAACAAGGGCTCATGTGGTGCTGGGCAGTCCGGTCCTCGCTGCAAGTCGACATTTTCGGTCGACTGCCTCGGGCGCTTACGAGTGAACTCGTAGCGTGGGGTTTTCCCGATTGAGCTGCAGAAATATAGGACCATCAAATCAGAAGTGTTGTCCAACGCTGTTGCCCCGATCGAGTATCCCGATTGTTTCCTCTGCATCCGTTTCAGGTATCTTCAACGTCAATTGTCGGTTCTCTAGAGCAACGAATAACTATTTGTCAGTGCGGGCGCGCCTCACGAGGCTTTCCAATGTTGACTTCGCCTTCGAAGTCTGGATATCTACATATTATTAGAATGATCTGCAATTTTCTCCTCAATTACGACTCACTTCTCAAGAAATCCAGGACCAAGAGTCCAGTTACTATGGTTTCGAACATGTGTGATGAAGACTGGGTTGACAGTGAATTCCGTCGCCGAGTTTCTAATTAGAGTATCTGTTGGTTCATATGGCCAGTTGACAGAAATTGTTTCATTGCATGCATTTTTAAATGCTTCGTATTTGTCGTGGTAATAACTATCTCGACATAATCTGTCCCTAGATTTTGGCCTGGAGAGAGTTAGGTTCTAGTAGGCGGCAAGAAAGAAGGGAAATTGAGGGCGTACCAGGGTATCACATCGACCCATGCTGGATGAGCAGTGACTGTTTGAGCAGCCGTAGGTCGAAGCCAGTCTGGCATTTCGTAGTAGTCGTTTTCGCTGCCAGTGATCATCCACTGTTATCGTTGTTAAAATTGGAATGCATACGAGTTGATTTCACCTACTCGTATCATGTAGCACATAACGTACAAGATAGCAATCTAATCAAAGTCAGTACTACCTAAAACAACAACAATTGACTGGAGAACTTACTTGCTCAGGAAGACTTTCCACGGTCATGACGTAGATCACATTCTGTCAAAGTCAGTGATCTTCAACTACAAGAGGTTAACAAACAACATACCGAGACAATCGCTGTCGTTAAAGGAAATGAGGCGGCGTAATTCTGGGGAGTTAAGAGCGCTTGTACATGCGGAAATTTTGGATTCGTAAACTCTGAAGCATTAGCTCCGGTTGCATTCCTGCGTTTCATACTCTCGATCAGCTCGAGCCAAAATTTGTCAAACCTGCTTGTCGCAGAGTAATGAATTGGTCTGGCATCCCAAACCGGAATAGACATCGGCTGCTGCTCGTAATCATCGTACAAGTACAAGAGACCTGGGTCCACTATTGCTTGGCGTCCAGGATCTGCATAAACTTGTTAGTTAATGATGTGCTAAAGTGATGGAGTAAATACCAGAGCATATCTGACCCGTCACAACCAACGAACTTGAATATTGCGAGCCCATTGACATGCACTGCTGCGGTTGCTGGCCGTTTCGTCTCACCACGACATCCATAATCGCAGCAGTCCCCTCTGAAAAGTCTTCTGGGCGGGTAATAGCTTGCTGGGGTGGCATGGAGGGGATTGCGCCTTGCGGTGCAAGCTGATTCTTCTCTTGAAGCGAGGCATTCTCTAATCTTGCGAGCTGTAACTCTCGAGTCAAGACCTCCACTCTTTTCTCTAACTCCGAAATTGTCTGTTTTACTCGAGCTCTGTGTTCAGTCAGATTTTCGTTCTCCACGGAGCAAGAATGATATCAGCGGATGTACCTGGTCTGCCTCTGGCTTTCACGATCCTGAGCCCGCTTTCGCTGCAGTTGCTCCGGGGTAAGAAGGGACACTGATCGACTGGCCTGCTTCGGCTTGGTCAGATCTACAGACTCTGGAGAATTCCCAGCGCTATGTTTGACCGCAGGAGTTGACATATCGAGGCTTTCCACATGGGTGACGGCAGTTCGTTCAATCACAAGCTGAGCCGCACTTGAGTCAGGAAGGGGAGAGAAGATTGCAGTAGCACACGGCGCCTGTCGTGCGTTTCAAGAGTGGAGTGCATCTATATAAGCCAACGACATAGCCAGAGGAAGGCCTCCGTCTCCCTTCACCGTATTTGGCCCTCCCATTTTCATTGCCGATGCAACCCAACACCTGATTTGTGAGCGGCTTTCTCCTTGGACGTTGATAGGACCAATAGGAGCCTCCCCCGGCGGTCCCCACTGCGCTCCCGAGCTGTCCACCAACGGGCTGCCTTGCGTGGCGAGGTCCCGCCCTCCCCGCGAATCCCCTGTCGGCCAACCGACGCTGCAATGAAACACGGGTGCGGAGCATTTTTTGGAGCCCACGTTGTACAGCACGCCGCCCCGGCCCACGTTGGGAAGGGCGGAAGGGCGGAGTGACTTTTCCAACCCCACGGTCTGCAGTCTCAGTTCCAGTCCCAAGCCATGCCAGGCCTCTTTGGGCGCGGCATGGATGTGCCTATGTGCCTTGGCGAGAACGTGCCGTGCCGTTCGGTGCATGCATGCCGAGAGCTGTGCAGATACGGATACGGAGCATACTTTATTTAGTACTACGGCACCTCCGTACGTGCTCCGTAAGTACGGTAGTTGTTGGCTTTGTTGCGATTTGCGAAGCACATGCTCCGGCAAAGACCCACGCCAGCTGGGACAGACCGCCGTCCCGCCTTCTTGGAGATCCCAGATTGCCTTCGACGCTAACGAGTCAAGCGCTGACATGCCTTCAATGCGACTGGCCTCCGCCAATGCAACCCCACGAAATACCGCCACCCATTTCCAGCAACATGGAGACGACGTGTGCAATCTTCGCCGAGGAGCAGCGCTTCCGGACGGGCAACGGGGCAGCTTCCTCCCCGCGAGCCGCAGGATCGGCGCTGCTTATTACTGTAGACCAGCCAACGATCGCCGCTCGGGACCGCTCTTGAGCTCCCCTCTACGGAGACTTCCAGCTTCTCCTGTCTGAAACCCGGCCTCGAAGTGATCCGTTCAAGGTACGGTGAGGTATTGCATACCGAGCCGATATCTTCGCGATGGCTACCAACTCAAGCAGCGACGGCGAACATGGTCTCTATTTAACGCAATTACCTGACTGTCCAAAGGGCGTTAGAGGGTTTGCTCTCGCAGCTACGCTTCTTGGTTGCAGACATCGGTCCAGATCCTAACATTGTCTGGGTTGCTCTGTTTGCACCCTCACGACAAGTTCTCGCAGCATACCGTCCGATCTCTTCGACAGGCCATGGTTCTTCATAGTAGGGTCTGCTTTGGCCCTTCTAGCATGCATTATCAGCGTCGCCACACCCAGCATAAACATACTCATTGGTGGAACTGTCTTAATCGGATTTGCAGCAGCTTCTCAGCTGTCGTATACCTTCGTGGTCGGTGGGCTCATGCCTTTAAGCATCGATTCGTTAGCTTGGCATCATTATACGAGGGGGCGGTACCATTCTCCGGTTTTGGGCCAGCCATGTCATATGCTTTCGTGCAGCACACCTAGCACACATGGCAGTTCTGCTACTGTCTAATAATAGCCACCAACGCCCGTGGCAGTGCTGTGTTGTTCTGGTTCTTCTCGTAAGATCAACTACTCCCCGATACTGTTCATCTACTAACATAGACTGCACCAGTTACTTCCTTCCCTCCTTCAACGAAAGTACGCACACAAGAAGACTTAGCGACTAGTCCTCGAGGACTTCGGTTTGTCGGCCTTATACTACCGGTGGGAGGACGCCTTGTTTTCCTCATGGGCATATCATGGGATGGCTCCTACTACCCTTGGAAATCCGCGCACGCAATGCTACAATTGCTATCGGATTCTCCGCTCTCGTTGAATTGGTACTTCACAAAGCCTAAGTGCCACTTAAGGCACCGCTGGTTCCAATGCACCTGTTCAAGGATATGCCGCGGGTTTTGGCCGACTATGGTGTTCTCGCTTTATACCAGTGATCTGATAAAAGAAGGCTATCTGTGTTGTGTTGCGGGATGTGGGACGAAGACCGGGCAAATAGTAGGCAGAAATCTCTGCCGCCGCCTTGCGAAGCAGAAGACACAGATGTAGTGATCGCAATCTGCATGGGGACCTTCCTCGGAGGTAGGCTCTCGTTCTCCCTTGCACGCAACTGGTCAATCCGACGGATTGCCTATAGCATGCGCCTGCACAACGTCCGACAACCAAAACACGATCATCGCTTTCCTTTTCTTGGGTTGCTTCGCAATGGGTTGGATGGAAGTCGTCGAGTTGGCCATAACCGGCATCGCCATAGACTCGCAAGCAGGAATTGGCACTGCCGTTGGGATGGCAGGCTCCATGCGCTCCACTGTCTCTATTATCGCCTCAACAATATATACTGCCATTCTCACCAACCGGTTCAAGAAAGCCATTACCCGAGAAGTCCTGCCGAATCTTATCGCTGCAGGTCTTCCTTCATCTGTTGCTTCATTTTGTCAGCCATCACAGCTGGGGCACATGAACCTTTGGGTAAAGTCCAGGTCTTGACGACGAGTATCGAGGCAGTGGGCTTACGGCGTATAAGTTTGCGAGCTCGCATTCTCATCACACTGTATTTTACTCAACTATTGCGTTCTGTTCAATTTGTGTATTACTGGCTTTCCTCGCGCCGGATGGGAGGAGCAGATGGCAGATCGGGTGATGGTGACTCTGCATCAGCACAAGGACGAGGAGATTGGGGAGAAGTAAGAATGACGGATGAGCAGAGCGGTGGATTGGAGTAATGAATCTACTGGAGAAGATTTTGAGATTATTTCCTTTTGCAGACAACCCTGATGAGTTTATAGAAGTTATGGGAAAATTCAATCCAACCTCTGCCATCTTAAATATTCAAGTCCTAGGAAATTAGCTATAATGGAAAGTACATTCCAATGCAACTATGACAGATTGACTAAATCAACACGTACTCCAGAAAGTTACTTCGTTTCTGCTGTCTGGAAGCTTCTGCTTAGCCGAGCAAGAAAATAGGGGGGGGGTCTGAGGTTTCGTATCAGATGGCGATCAAAGTAAGATACGTAAGACATCTGAACAGTTTCAGATACAGATAATTGCGATGATGTGATTTCCGGAGATTGGGACGGCGCGATGACAATTTGATTTCGAGGTGTTCAGGGGAGGGACCCTGTCGCTTAAACCCTTTTTTAAGCGGGAGTTATATGGCAAGAGGCTCGATATCGCGGTTGTACGATCCACGTTCGCTAGTTCCAGCTTGCCTGAGAACATAAAGACTGTGAACGCTCTGTAGAGTGAAACTGGTCTTAAGTGGTCTACATTAAGGGATCTGAAATTTCAGGCCAAGAATATGAGCCAAGGTAGGCAGGCATACGGCTTGGATTTCCAAGTCTGAGCTACTTGTTCAAACTTGTATACTTTTATCCCTGTCTTATTATTAGCTGTAACTATTTCAACTGAAATTCTATTCCATGTCCTCACATTCTCTCCTGTTTTCGCTCTCAAGCCTGCAGACGATAGTTCCAATCATGTTTTGTTGCTTTTAGCTTAACTTTCTGAATCCTGATCGAATGGGGGGGGGGGGAATTGACTCGCCAATTCATACATCCCAAGGGTGTAGCTCCCGAAAGCAGCACCCCCGTTTGGTCTCACACTTACTAGTGCCTTGCTAATGCGTATTGTATCAAATATCAAGCAGTGAGATCCTGATCGAGCATTTGGTATGGTGTGGCGGAAGGGGACATTTGCGTACAGTACCAGGAATTCGGAAGTATCGCAGTTGTGGGGAAGGTGTTGTAAGAAACATCTTCATGTCAGTAATGTAGGTAATCTTTTAAGGATTGAGTTTCGGGTTTATCCCCAAAGTATATATAAATAACGTTTATCTAATAAGTAGGATTTGAACCATTCAATATTTCACTCTCCAGAACTTTTTTTCATGAGGCATAACTTCAACCCGGACTCGAGTTCTATAAGACCCAGCTTAAGATGCGGTGTTACTCTTACGGCAGACTCGTTGCAGATAATCATTTCTGACCGTTCGGATTCTCCCTAGCAGTAGGTCAAGGTGTGATACCTTGGGCATTTCCCGATTTCGAATTTGGAAAATTCATACCCTTAAGAAAGATTGCTGGTTTGTCTCTCTTTGAGGTTAATGAGCCTGATGACACTCTCATTACGGAGATCACCAGAAACACGCACAGAGATGAAGTGGCGCAAGCTATTTGCAGTTGAATTCCAGAGGCTCACAAGTGTCGGTAAAGCATTGTGCGTGAGTTCCACGGTTTCGAGAGTAACGGGAGCAGACGCAGCTACGACTTGAGGATACATTGCGACTGTTTTTCAATCCAACCAAAAGCTGAAGCTCTCACAGTCGTTAAGAAAAAAATATAAAGCATGAAAATATCAAAATCTCAAAATCTCAAACTATCATGCAGCTTCTCGCAAAAGTAACCCTTTACCCAGAGCCTGAGCAACCGGCATTTGGCGCACCCGCACCTTTCACGGCATCTCCAACACACCTTTTCTGGAAAACTCCTGTTCTAAACGCAGCTGTCCATTCACGTCCGTCATTACCAAGTCCGTAAGAAAAGCTCCAAGTATTGGGTAATAAAGCACAGCCTCCCAACTGCTTTTTCAGTCCATCGCCATGATCTGCACTATCAAATCTGTTACAATAGAAGTCAGCATTCGTTCTATTGGGTATATTTTAGGACCCTTAAAAATATTTCCGATGTATGATTCAAGATGATCATAAAAACTCGAAAAGGGGAAGACATGAGAATTGGCTTACCCATGGCCCCAGACCGTATATTCGTTAAATTGTGCCTTGTAGCTTGAATCACATCCATACTGTATGGCCTTAACTACCGGTTGTCTAAGGGCTTGAGGCTGAATCGTATACGCAATATCGCCGATTGTTTCAATACCAACCCCCTTGTAGTTTGCGGGGTTTTGGGGGCTGTTGCTATCACAGCCATCTGTTATAACGGCCAGAAGATACTTTGTGCAGTCATCGCTACTTGGCTTGAACCCATTCGGACCCTGTAATGTAATGACCACCTCTTCTGGAGTGCCTTGATTGTATCTTTCTTGGATTGGCCCTTTGATAACAGCATCTGGGCAGAAGCTGTTCTGGATGCTATCTTTGACGATATCGCGGGTAACATACTTGCTACTCCCCAGCCCGTTGCACACGAGCACTCCCTGAGGAGTTGATGGAGATGTTGGAGGACCTTGCGAAGGGGGTGATACTGCTGGCTTGACGCCGGGAATCTGATCATTCCTCATTTGCTGGATGAAAAAGTCTTTGAGAGCTGTGTGGCCGCCAAACTTGGGATGGAAAGGCCGAGCAGTCCAGCCAAACCCATATTGCTGGGTATTGGCGTCATTGCCCTGTGGGATGCTAGCAATGGGGTTGGTATCCGCCCCTAGCACCGTTTGAAACCCGTGTGTTGCATCGAGGCTAGCTGGGGGTGCCATAAACTCAACGCCGTTGTTTGTTGTTGTCACACCCTGTTCTTCCCCCGTTTTCTCGTCATAGTACTGCAGGTTCCAAAGCCAGACGTCCTGGTTGTAATACTGATCCTCGAACGTGTGATTCGGCTCGCAGAAACGGTGCCCGTTAAAGATGCTATCGGGTTGGGAGTTGTGAACTCGAAAATTCGGGTTGAATGGAGTACGAGGGGGTATCTCGTAGTTCTTGATCACGTCAGCCTGGATATCATTTAACTGCTGAACCTTATCATTGATAATCGTCCTGAGTTCCTTAACGAGTTTTGGCTTGCCAGTGCTTAGGCGATCGTGGGCAAAACTCCACTGGTCACAGGCATCGGTGGTGTTATCGAAGAAATGAACATATGAGCTAACGTAAAGGTCGAAGGGTTGATTCAAGGCCTGCGTATCTTGGGCAACCGTGATGATATCGTTCAAGGCCCTCGCAAATTCTTTGCGAATGCCATTCGGATCGTTAAGAAAGTTTTCCGCTTGCTGGATATTTTTCTTGCACAAGCCCGTTCCATCAGAGTCCTCATCCCAAGGTGGACCCCAACCAAAGGGGTGTTCTAGTAAAATGGGCTGGTAGATACAAGCCCTTGCAATAGCTCCGAAGAACGCGTTGTTGCCTCCAAACATGCCCCAGACAATGTCGGGTTGGCCTGCCCTTTCTTTCATTTGACGCTCGAGATCATCCATTAATGTGCCACCACACGCGGCAAACTGGAAAGTTTGGGGGCTCAGAGACCAAGAGTTGTCGTTCTCCATCTGCGCTCCCCAGGCCTCCTTGCTGCGGTAGCAAGTCTCATTGTCTGTAGCCTTGTAGACGTTGCTTAAATTAGAGGCAACACCATTTGCCCACGAGTCCCCGATCACAGCCCATTCCTACTGCTTCCACGAAGCCCAGAAACATCAGTATTGCATATACGGTGAGAATGGTGGTGGCCTTCATGGGAGTGGAGAGTTCCATCTTGGAGGTACAGTAGAGGACACAAATATCTCAAAAATGATCCAGCCTGATAGTTATATCAATGTCGTGTGCAGATATAAGTGACAACGTCGCAACGTAGTCGGAGAAAATGTATAATGATGGAACACTTATAGATCTCAGAAGGTTATTAGAGAGAGATAGTCTGAGATAATAAGAGCCATTTTCACGCATAAATAAATCGGAACTATTTCAAGATAATTCCTTCAGGCTCGGAATTCTATATTTAGCAATGTAAGAATTATAGGTCCAATTTGTGCCTTCTGCGGGCCGGTCACGATACGCCCCAGACCCGAACTTGAAACTTGTGGCCGACAGCAAATAACGAAAGGAAGAGGCTTAGAGCACCAAGAACAACTACTAACTGTTGGAAAGGGACGTGTATTAAATTTGGAAGGGATATTTCTGGTAAAGACCTAAAAGGCTACGCGTTGGTTTTTGACTCTGAAACACGTCCTTGCTCCTCCTATCCGGTGACGGCGCTTACAGCAAGAAATTGAGTTGGCACCCGGGCGCCAGAGAGGAAGGTAGGAGAGATGAAGGAATTGAGTTGGGAAGAAAGAACCTAGTCCACTCGCTAGAGCGTCTAAGTTAGGCCTAGTTCGTTGCCCCTTGCCCCTGGCCCCGCTGTGAGGGGGAAAATTCGCTTGAGCCTCAGGCACACATTTCGCTTAATTATGGCGCTAAGGCGTATTTAGCCTCGCTTCTACGAGCTTCACGCTTCTCTTCTGGAATTTATCGTAATTCTAGAAATCTCTTGTGTTCCTATGTAACGTGAATTTGACCTGGTAATTCATTGACCTGGTACTTGGTTCACTTCTACCTATCTCTTCTGAGGATCTTCACCGCTCCTCGCTTCCCCTTTCTGCATTTTCATTGGAGTTACCTTGCATTTGATAGCAATAGCCACGGCTGGATAAGTTTCTCGTTTTGCATATGTCGCGGGTTTTATCACAATAAACTTTGACTTTCCACTTAGCCCGCCTTCGCAGTTCAATAGCCAAGCTGCAAGCGACTTACTCACCCATATGGTACCAAACTAATTTAAGCCGTGAGCTTCTATTCTCAGTCACAGGCCCTACTACTGCAGAACTAGTTAAAGGGACACTGTGCAAGATCGCGAACCTAGGGGAAGTAGAACTTCTTTTAAACGTTGTACGTGTCAATTTCACCTGTTACTCTCTGCTTATCCCCAGGAGAATATTGCAACTCCTCGACCTTCCTCCCTTTCAAACACTCCCCAAACCCCCTCATCTCAACCTTCCCCTTCAACTGACCCGGCTCAACCCACCCCTCAATGCCACCCATAAACTCAAACTTGCCCACAAACCCTGGTGCATCCAATACCTCAAGCGGAATGCCGTACTCCCTGTTCGTAACCTCCGCACTGATCTTCAAAAAGGCCCCTTCCCTGCCCATCGCCTACGACCAAACCACAATCTCAGTCATGCTCAGATAGCTACCACACGCCAACAAATTCGTACCCAGACTCTCGTCTTCAACGAGAGCGCGAACGAATGGGCCTGTAGACGCACAGGATCAATAATGGGCATGCGTCCTTCCTTCTTCATCGGCAGAGCAAACACTCACTTTCGGTCCTTTCGTCGAAGCGCGGGGTGAAAAGAGGTTTTGTTGTATAAGCCCCAAGGTAGGTAAACGACGTTCTTCGCGTCAACTCGGGCTGCTCGGCTTCGATGTAAGAGACGATGGCGGCTTTCGGCTCCCAGTGGTAGGAGTGCAGATACTTCCCTCAAGAACCCACCTTCGTGGGCCCGAGTGTCGAGTAGATGAATCGTCCCAACGATTTCCCAACCCTGGCTGCTGCGCTTGCGACATCCCTGCCGTGCGAGACCTCGCGATCGAAGGCTGCTTCGCTGCTGGACATCGTTCCGCTTTCTGGAGTCGTTAGGGGAGCGTGGGAGCCGAATTAGGGTTCCCAGAAATCGGTGTTGACAAAGATTACGTTTGCATCTTTGAAGGTCAGTCCTAGGGATGCTGGATCTAAGAGGTCTGCTTTGGTGATCTCGGCTACGAGGGCTGCGAGCTTTTGGGAAGGGGGGGAGGATGGGTTGCGAGTCATGCTAGGTTGGGAGGTTGAGAAGGGTAGCGGCTTCGGATGAGCCTTAGTTTCCTGTTGCGCCGACGACGACGATGAATTTTCTTGTTTGGAGAAGATATTTTGATTTTGTAATGAAGCTTAAAGAATAGTGAATGGGTGAGATGAACTGAAATATGAAAGACAATCGTTGTTATACTGGAGGACTAGTGAGAGATGGGGATGAAAAATCCGCGCTGCGGGATCACTTGAAATATTCCGCCACATAATGGATAATAGTGACGCATATTTGTGCGGCGGTGAAGAAGGATCTTGTTGATGAATGATGATGAGTAGTGGTCCAATGATATTTTGAAGCATTGCTCTGCTATTGGCTGACGCACCGTCAGCCAAAGTTTCGGGGTTTGCGGATATTCTTCCTGGCTAATATTGATCGTCAGCCATAAATCAGCGATGGATTTTTAATAATTGATGATTCTCAAACCACCAACCAGTGTTCCTTGCAGGCGGGAAACGAGCATAATGTTGACCACAGCTATGAGAATAGACTTTGCGTCAGGGTAGCAGTCTCGACCACCGATCATCATAAAAGGCGGCAAAGAGCGGAATCGAGTTGCAGCAAAAGCGTACCGTGAGCCTCTCCACTTAGTTGGACCTATCGCGACTAGCAATAAAGTTTTGACCAAAGTCATAGGCCAGAGGCAAAAAGAAAAATTGCAGAACTCCAAACGCATATGCAGAGGAATCCAAGAACTCAGACAGCGCCTCCCCTCTTCAGCAAAGGAGTCCATCTCAACCATTTACGATTACGTTGACTTGGGAATCAAGGAATATCAAGGCCAATCTGCCCCAGATGGAAACTCCGCTCCACCAGAACGCCCATTCCAAGATCCACTATCCACTATCCAACAAGAAGTTGAACGCTTACATTCGAATAATGCTCTGCCATCGGTCTTTCCTGCTAGCTCTTCCATTCTCGACAACACTTCAAAGCCGTTGTCGAACCTTAGTGCCCATCATTCACTTACTCAACTGCCATCGATCGGTACTGGCGAATACGGGAGCTTAATATCGACCACCTCTGAACAAACAGAATCTCTTGATGTAACGTTGTGCGATACACTTTCTCTGACATTGTCCGACTTTCCAGATTTAGAAACACGCTCCAACATTTCAGACCAGAATGCCATTCCAGACCAGTATCTGCAGTCAGGGTACCTAATGGTTCCCAGCTCAGTCCAAGGAGATGCCTGCGGGCCGCAGCAATTGCTTGCGTCTTGTTCCTAGAGTCCGATACTAGGAGCTGGCAGCATACCTTCAACACACACCGACCTTCTACTCAGGTACCCAGCCCAACCAGTAGGGGATCCCCATGCAAATTACACCCAAATTTCGTCTGCCCAGCCTTAACAGCCGGCCTCTACATTGCCGTATCCCTCAACCTCAACCTCGAACTCATCAGCGCACCTCCTGGTCCTCGCCCTTCTACCACCCCACTACCCTCCTCTTGTCATCTCACATCCCCTAAGCACCAGCCAACCTCCAGTCAACGCTCCCACAGATCCTATTCCCCACTACGCCTCCCTCGACTTAATCCCCTTCCCCGTCTTTCGCGCACGTGCTCTCACGATGGCTAGTACGAGCCCGCCACGGTTCGACTTTTGGGATCTCAAGAATGATGTTAATGCGGGTATTGTGTGCTAGAATCTAGGGGATGTGACGGGTGGGGGGAACCTGCAGCCTTGGGATGTGAGGAGTTGGAAGGCGGCGCCGTGGGTCTTGAGGAAGTAGAGGAAGTAGATTATTTAGGATAGTGGGGTTTGGGAAATTCATCTGAGAGTCTCGAAAGCACGCAAAGAGGCGCTTAAATCTTGTTTAACAGATAATAAAGAAGGGAAGATGGGAACCGTGAGAGTCACTTGACTTGACTCAGGGGCCAGGACTTTGCTTCGAAAACTGTCTCCCTACAATTTCGAGCAATATTACGACGCCTTCAAGATATAACAGATAAAATCATTAAACATAAATCCTCAACGAAATGAAGAATCAAACGCAACGAAGAAAGTCAACTCCACGGGAAGAACTCAATCTCCCCTACACACCAAACTCGTAACAAGCTATTGCCCCTGACGCCGTCATCCGCTCGCTTCGTCCCACAACCCCACTAAATCTGCCATCTCATTGCCTGGCCAATCACTCACATCCAGGGCATTCACTCGCTACACCACCTCCCTGCACATGCCGTCATTGTCGCTGCATCCCTGATGGTTGCAGCATCATCGCGCATCACTCCACCTCGAAACCAAGAAATTCATTGGGTGATAGAGGGCGCATTCCATCAGTCCATCAATCTGGGCAAGCCCCTCGAGGACGAGGCTTGGCCTTGAGTGCTCGATTGGGCCACGATTTCCAAGGAAGAGGTCGAGGCTGGGCCAGGGTGGTGTGAGGGAAGATGAGCGGTTTCGTGATTGTTTAAGAAGCCGCAACGGTGAGGGTGAATCGTTGCGCTTGCTTTTTGCCAACAACTCGATCTACATAACCACCATCCATCCATCCATCCATCCACAACCTGCATCACCACCACCCCTTCCACCAACTCACTCTACATCAAACTTTCACACACGAACCGACCGAACGGACTTTACGAAAGCAACGAACACATCATTACACGGGAAAAGGGACAGGAATACACAGCAAAAATGGGCCTCCTCCACGGCGCCGAAATGACCGCCTCCTACATCCTGCACTCGGTCTTCCGCCTCGTCCAGATGATCATGGCGCTCGCCGTCTGCGGCCTGTACGGCGTGGACCTGAACAAAGCGAACAGGGAGCACAAGTACAGCGATGGGAAATGGGTTTGCCTTCCCTCTTTCTCCTGCCTATCGCACTCCCCCTCCCCCTCCCTTTTCGAACCCAAATGCTGATGCGCCACGCGACAGGTCTACGCAGAAGTCACCGCGTCATTGAGCGCCTTCTCCGCCCTGCTCTACCTCATCCCCTTCATGTCGCGCGTCCCGTTCGCGTGGGTGGTTGACACGGCCCTGTTCATCCTCTGGATCGCGCTGTTTGGGCTGTTTGGGAACATGTATATCAAGGAAAAAGCCGAAGGGGACAGTGGGGTGCAGAGGATGAAGAATGCGGTCTGGGTTGATCTGGTGAATGCACTGTTGGTGAGTCCTGGTTTTCAAGAATCCCCTTTGGGGTGGAGGGAAGGGGAGAAGGGGAACGGGCCGAGGAAGGGAGGGGGAGCGATCCCTTTTGTTTAGAAGGAAGATGTGGATATGCATTTGGAGATGGCTGACTTTGTGGCAGTGGTTGATTAGTGCGATCGGGATGGTGGTATTCTGGGTGAAGCACAAGAACAACAGATCGAGGTGGACCGGACGGGCTCAGGTATAAACACATTGCGCGAACGAGATACTCGAGTCGGGTGGCGTGGCAAGAAGAGAGGCGAGGAGAAGAATTAGCGGTGGCAGAAGACGAGGAGACGAGCGTGATATGATACATGATACCCGAAAGCAGCAGATGGGGAGAGGAGAGCATCGGAGCGTTGCGGCAGACTTAAGATGAGGTTGCGGAGAGCGAGTATACCATTTTCAATCGAGCGTCCTTTCACGAAGATACCATTTTGTACGAGTAGAATTCATCCATTTTGATTATTCAGATTCCTTTCAAGAACTATATTGCTCACATTGCCTCGCAAAGTCGTGGGACAATCAATGAGACCTGGTGGATGGGTGTTCTGGCATCAACATTTCACCTTTCCCTGTTTCGCTGAACTTTCACATAGATAAACCCTTTTGGCATAGCTTGACAGGGAGTAGAGATGACCGAGAGGAACTAGCTGGTATTGAATGTGCGGCTTTGGATGCGTAGTGCAAGATTGATTGTATTTCTTTCATGCCGAGCAGCACAATGTCATCGACTCGTCTGAGATATGCGCGAAAAGTGAAGAGGTGAAGTGTCTGTTCATTTACAAGGCACGAAGGGAAAGTGACAATGAAGCAGGCTGTGGCATCGGAAGTTGATGGGATGGCTTTCAGATGTTCGTGGTCTTGGTGCCGTGGACTTGGGATACTAGAAAGGCTGGGCCACTGCGATTGGCGGGACCAGTTGAGTTTGGCAGTTTCTGCATAGTAACTCATTTCAACCTACTTCTCAGTATCCAGGAGTTCCATCAAGCCCAGTATCAACGCCTTGTTCTAGCTGCAAAAGGGGCTTCTCCGTTCAGCAGCCTGATGTTTATAACTCACCTTGTTGTTCTGATGTGCAACGAGTTGCAATGATCCTGAAATTGAGGCTGATGAAATGGTGAAAGAGAGCTTGGGCTCGGCACTTATTTTATGCGGAGGACCCCTGAGCCGGAAGGCGGATAAGAAGAGTATAAAACCAAGTTTTGAGGCTGACGATATATTGCACGCTTGATTTCGGGGTCTTTGATCCGCGCGAATCGAACGTGGTCCTCGATTCAGGCCCCTCCTCGCCGATTAAAACCCGAGATCAACATATTAGGGTTGATGTGCCGGCTTCAGGGTCTCTTTCAAGGAAAACAAATAATGTGTGAAAGATTTCTGAAGGCTCAACTGAGGATTTGACTTGTGCTCTGAATGTTCGAGCTGGCGTCGGAAATTCTGAACACTTGGACAGCTCCGGTTGCCTCGTATCTACTTACGAATGTTATTCGCAGCTCTCCTTTGCATCTCAGAAACGGAATATTTCGTACACAAATTAGAAAAAGACGGAAAGACGGGAGTGTGAGCACATAGATCTGCTTCTTCAACTCTTGGCGCGAAGAGGATCAACGCCGCAGCCTTCCGCAAACTCCGCGCCTTGCATTCTTTGACAAACTTTCGAAACGGCGTCCCACAATTTCGACTTTACGATTCAATGAGATCCTGGAACACGGATAGGGTGTAACAGGGTAGTGGGTTGCTATCGCTTAGTAGCATAAAGTTGATCTGTCGATCGTTGACTTTTCGGGGTCCGTTGTGCTGCTTTGCCTTTCCCTGTCATGATTGACATGCCATCTTGGTAGAATATACATTTTTCGACCTGAAAGCCGCTCTGAAACGAATTATGAGAATTAGGATCCCTGGTGCGTGGTAGGGAAAGATAATTGCGACGAAACTATTAGGAGAAAGTTGAAGTTTGTGGAGCGGGAGGTGAAGGTATGCTCAGCAATCACAAGAGGGGCCGAAAACTGTGGGTCACAACTCACCACAGCTTCGACGCTCGCAGATCATCTCTCCCTTCCCCACCATCATCACGTACAGCATGCCTGGATCCGAATGAAGCCATGGCTGTGCAACCCGCAGCAGCGTGGCTCGCACACATTCGAAGTGACTTGGGCTCAAACTTTTGTGATATATGCCGCGACATGCATGGAGTGAAAACGTTTGTTAACGAGGTTGCAAACCCTCAAGGAGCAAGCAGGATCGCCAGCAGATAAGCAACACAAATGGCTGCGAAGCGATGACGACGAAGCAGATCACCAAAATCGTGTTGCACTGGCCGCGTCTCTCTCGTGTGCTCGGTCGCGGTTCACTGTTCAATATCACATAGCTCCTTTCGCCTTTGGCTCTCCTTCTGTGGAAATTGACGAACGCCTTGCCTTCACCGACGTCATTCCCAGAATTTCCTCAGGCCACAGCAACAGCGACACAAACGAGCACGAAAACCATCCATCAACTCCGACTCTCTCTCTCTCTCTCCATCTCCCTCTCCCCCTTTCACACAGACATTGAACGACGACCCTACCGAATACGAGGACACCTCCGGAGCTCAGGTCCGGATTCCTTGCTCGCTCGCAGCAACTTTACCCTCTGCTTCCCCCACTCCTCGGCTCGAATTCCGAGCAATCAGGACAGCGCGAACCGGTCAGACACGACCCACGACGTCGACCAGCGTCTTGTCGACGGATCGTCACAGAGATCACGAGGCTTCTTCCCCTTTCACTGGAGCATATCGTCGCTCTTCCATCCGAGTCGGCGGCAACGGCGCAGCAGCAGCAGCAGCAGCAGGCAGAGCACTACAGTATGGCAGGCCGGTCTCTCAAACCGGCGTCATACCTGGCATCGGCAGCGCAGGCAGCTCCGAACCGCAGCCCACGACAGCGGCCCGCGTTCACGAGAAGCAGCTCCGGCGGCAGCGTTACCAGCACCAAGAGCGAGGACTCTATGGTCGTTATGCTGAAGGGGATGGTCCTGGAGGGCAGAGAGGGGAAGGAGGATGCTTCTGCAGGTCAGTCCTCTGTGGGTCGTGGGTTCGCGATGGTGCACGCTGAGTGGGGATGGGTTCCTTGCTTGTGCTGCGGTGACGGGAATGGCGCCGCACCATGCTCACTACCCCGCCACAAAATGCCAATGCCACCAAGTGCCACCTACGCAGCCACGAGAAGTCCCAGTGGAAGCCTACCACAGTACCTCATGCTAACCAGAATGTTGATATAGGGCCCGTTGTACCAGACACCCCTGGAAGAAAGCGAAGCCAGCCCATTGCCATCGAGTTGCCGAGTCGAAGCCTCCCCAAAGTCTACACTCCGTTGAGCGCACGAGGAGATCTGCCGGGGTATGCTCCGCGCCAATTTTGAATCTATTGCAGCCAAGTACTTGCAGCTAATGGAACCAGAGGATACTTTCCGCACCACGAGTCTCCTACCACCGTAACACACAAGAAGAATCCCTTCTCCGCCAATCCCAAGACAACATACCCCGACTCTCCAACCATATCTAGCTCGACCTCTCTCGCTGCCTCGCCAGCAGAAATGCCTTCTCCAAAGATGCCTTCCCATATCCTGACCCCAAATCTCCTCGGCCCTCCCTCACCCACGATCCCCGAACCGCTGCTCAAGCCTATGGGCAAATACCACCCGTCGAACTACAAGTCCCCCGCTTCAACAGGTGTCTCGACACCATCCAACCCCTCCGTCTCGAGCAGAACGCTGCTCCCACCAACCAACCTCGCCATCCCCACTCTGCAATCCAAGCGCAAGAACAAATCGCACTCCCGACAAGGCCACGAACGGAAATCAAGCGACGTTACGAGGAAGTTGCAGCAATATCAAAGAGACATGATCGCACAAGCTCGCTTGGCGGCACAGAGTTCGTTGGCAAGTGTGCCGGGACAGAAGAAGGAGCCAACCAGCCCGAGGCTGTTGCCGTGCGGTAGCCCGGGTCCTATCACGCCGCTTGAGTTAGAGATGGATGGGGAGGATGGGTATATGGTTGCTGGATATAGGTCGAGGGGTGGGAGTTTGATCGGTGGAGGGTTGGAGGCGGAGAGTAACGGGCGGAGCCCGAGTGCTACCGTTTAGCTTAGTTACGTTGCGAGAAAAAGGACTGGCTGGACCGGTTCTGCTTCTCGACTCTCGAGGAGAGTGGCTTCGATCACCGTTTGTCGGAAACAACCTCGCCGTCAGTACTCGAAACACCAAAATGTTCAACACAACACGCATATATCATCGTCGAAACTCGACTCACATACATTCACGGCGCCAAAATTTGTCCTTTTCAACCTCATCAGCATCAACGGTGCACGAAAAGGCTCACCAAGCGCTGGTGTGGTCTTCACTTTTCTTTCGTTTCATTCATTTCTTTCTTTCCTCTCGCCCGCGCGCCCGCTTTCTTGAACTGAGAGCATTGAGTTGAGGGCTTTGAATAAATTGATAGATTGGCTGGGGCATGGATTTGGCGTACGGGGCGGGATTACCCTTTGGGCGTTGATTTTTCCTTCTTTGTTTATACAGGGAGTTTGAGGAGCGGTGGCTTGGGCATCGAGGATTGAGGATAGATGAAGGGTTCTATGGATAGGACTATAGAATATGGATTCACATCCACCAGGCCTTCCTTTTTCCATACCTATTATAAAAGAAAGTGTGGTGAGGTGGATTGAAAGCTGTTGCTACAATTGCGGTGAAGTCTGCAAGGGGTGTGAGTCAAGTGACGGAGGGAAGAAGGCGCGAGGGGTAGAAAACACCCTCTTCGTCTCAAGTTAGCTCCCCACAACCTCATTTCGATGCAATCGCAATGCGTGATCCCCGGTGGCATGGCCGGAGAAGCCAGGTATCACATTCGCCACGCGACGGAGCTCCGGAGCGGCGTTGCCTTTTAACCTGGAAACCGTTCTGCATTTGCCGGGCAGGGGTGATGATCGTTCGGGGGAGCGTATGTAGGAGGGAAAGGGGAATGACTGTAAAATTAACTTTGACGGCAAGTATTGGGTTTTCAATCAGGAATGAATGCTGGCTTGGTCTACTGTTCCATTTGGATTTGGAGGTGGAGGCTTGAAAGGAATGGTATACTGGTGGTATTGCACGCTGTTGCATGCCCAGTCCGCACGCTCCGATTATAGTGGCGCAGTATTGTCTCTCAAATCGGCTTCGTATACCTTGCGGTTTTGCCCTTTTGCTTGTGGCACGTAGGACTTGTCCACTTATGCATTGCTGCTTGATGATAATGGAACTACTTGAGGTCGTGAGAGGGTTGGTGGATATATAATCAGTCTCACCTTGGAGAATAAATCGGTAAACAAAAACCACCAGTTGCAGAACAGCACCTACCATGCCATAGCCAAATGAGTTTTGGATTTCCTATTCTTTCCCGAATAAATCGAGACAACCAGTTGCTTAGATCCCGCGTTACTGCTTTTAAAGAATTCAGCTGCGTTTTGCAGCAGTTGGGTGGAGCTAAGGAAGCTGAGTTTGTGTGCAGAGAAATGGATGACAGCGACTGAGATCATGGCAGCAAAGTCATTAAACAAAGCAGTAGTTTACCTTAAGGTCACATGTTAACTTCGATGATTTTCTGCTGGGAATGTTTCGAGCCTTCTAGACCACGGTAGAGTGCAAGAAAAAGGGAAAACGTGGGGGTGAGGAGAAGTTGACAGCGAGTTTAAAAATGACAACAAGTCCACAAATTACAATTCGGGTATTTATCATAGATTATAGATCACTCAATCTGCGCTAAAGAGCTGTTTCTGTTCCTGCAATAGGCTGCATACAGGCAGATGCATTTTGGCTTGAGGTGTCATCACGACAAATCAACACTGGATAAAGAGAGACGTATTGAACTATTGATTTGAGTCTGTCGTTAGGGGCTATATATAGGCCCTAAAAGGTTGCTCTGGGAGAGTCAACTAGGGGCCACATTCGTTTGACCTAGCAGCCAAAAGCAACACGCCATGCGAACGAAAATGAATTGATCATTTAAAACGAAGTTATGAAGCGGTTAGTGGAGATTCGAGCTTGGTGAGAAGACAAAGAGAGATACATGGGCGATCTTCCTGGGAAATTACCAGGCAATAACATTAAAGAAGAATCGTGAAGACAACAGGGGGATGCGGTGATGGTTGATGGAGGGTTGCCATAAGTTAGGTTTCGCGATCCCTCCCTCACCTCGTGGGCTTGCACTGTTTCCCCAAATTTCTGTCGTGGCAGAGAGTAAAGGGGTAGCCGAGCGAGTGGTTTTACTGGAGGATGATTGGGTATTGACAGCGATAAGGAGAATGACAACAACATTCAAAAGTCTGAGGGAGAATCGCTTACGATGGCGTGCTTCTCCGCATGCACTGTCTCCCCTGAAGTGAGCCTCTAGGTGGAGATGACGAAGCCTTATATACGTTGACCTTCTGGAATCAAATTGGTGAGATACAGTGTAGTTAATAGTTCCAACTAGTTGGAAAACTGCTGCTTTGAAGCTTTACCAGTCCGTTCACAGTTTAATCAAAAGGGAACTAGTTCGTTTGAAGATATATTAGAACTAGTTAGTTTAGACATATAACTGCAGTTGAAACTGCAGTTTTAGAGCACGTGAGAATTACATAAGTACAAAACACTAACAAATGTCTCTATTACCGCTTCTACCACTTTTAATTACCCTATTCTTGGTCTTTAATCTTAGGTCCAATAAACAAATCCTCATCTAGTATAAACTTCTTTAATTTATGCTTTCTTTTTGTTTTTGTAGATTCGAATATTAGTATAGAGGAGCGAGAGGTTTCAGGGGATGGTTTATCTAGAAGATCTTGGGATTGGACGTTATCGAGTAAAGAGAGTACTGAAGAGACTATTGGGGAGGTTGATATAAATGGGGCTAATTCTTGGTTTGGTTCATTATTTATTGAAGTGTGGGATATTGTTTGGCCGAAAGACAACCTTGACTAGCTAGTTAAATGCTTGAAAGCTCTACGGCCCCTTAATTAAGAGGACATAATAAGTATGGGGCGTTGTGGCTAGTGAGATGTATTCGAATAGCCTTATATATAATTTGGCTTGGTAATGGAGAGAAAATTTTCAATATTCCTTTGTTAGGGCTATCTAATTTCACGCTAATTTACTAGGTAGCGAGATAGGCGAGACAATATTCCGTTACGGGAAAACTATTAGTTCAAACTGCAATTTGGACCTATTAAACCACTTAACTGCAGTTCAAACTAGCGAGAATTATATCCTCAGTAGTCCGATGATAGTTTTAATAAAAGCCAACTAGTTCGTTTAAACTACAGTTCAAACTACGAACTGCTAAACTATTGACCACACTGGTGAGATGGAGCTTAAATATTTCAGAATCCGCCGAGACGGATTTTGATGTTTGTAAGGGATGAATCTGGAGCAAGCTCCGCCACGCCGATCCATGTTGTATCTCCCTTAAAGGCTCAATATTTCCCTGTCGGACTGAGTGCTGCTAACTCTCTCTCCGAACTCTCGGGTATCTTAACTAAAATCACAAGATGTGACTCCCATATCTCAAGAGTTCCTCCAAACAACCATTCTTCAATTGAGTCCATGTCCTTCAAAAAATTCAACCTTTCTATCTCGGAACTGGCTGTGAGTGCACCAACTGGTGCCCCTTCGATTGGAGAGTCTTCGTTACAGGCTTGGTGCAGTCGCTTGTACATCGTTGCACGTTTCTGCTTGGGTGATTCGGAATCGAGAGGGAAGTCGGCTCTCCATATAACGCCTTTCTTTGGATGGCCATAGTGACTGTGATATCCGAGTCTGGCTCCAAGAGGTACTCACCACTACAGCAGTATCGTGATGCGATATTGCTTTCGTTCGGAGATTCCGAGATTCTGAAGATATCATCATCCTCTGCCTTCTTGCAGCGAGAGACAATTTTTCTCTTGCCTTCTCTGTACTAAAGTCCACAGTCCACTAACTCATCTTCGGACTAGAAGCCCAATTGTGATTCTGTATCCACATCCATTATGAATGTATCTCGTTGGTGTGACATGATCTCTGTTTGAATTGCTGTAAGCGTTTGTGTACTTCGGGCTTGAAGAAGTATGTCGTGGCTACTCCTTTTTAGATGAATCTTCGACTCGAAGCTTTCGTAAGTTTGGGGTCAGGGTTAGGGGAAGAGGTGCAGGCAACGTAAGATGTGGTGGTAGCAGTTTGGGCCGAGAATTGACTATAGGGTTTTTATTAAATTGGCAATTTAGTTCACTATTCATTCCGGCACAGGGTTTACTTATTAATTAGTTATTTATACTTTTATTTATTAATCATTACTCGCAAGAGCTTATTAACTTATTAGTATTAGTATTAATATTATTATTTATTGAGAAATATATAGATAATTAAGGAACTAATAATTATATAAATAAGGAATTATACTTTTTATTCTAATTATACCTTAATTAATTATTAATATAATAGTTTTATAAGAATATAGAAAGAATTTAGTATATAATTCAATTAGATATTATATAAGAAATAAAGTTAATAATTCTAGTAATTTAATAATATACTAAATATATTAATAAAAAAGAAAAGGCAATATTGGAAATATTATTATAAGCTAATTAAAATACAAAATATAATTAAAAAAGGCTTTAAAAATTAAAGAATTAAATTAAATTATTCTTATATTAAATGGCTTTCTCTAGTAATAAAAGAAAAGCTAGTAATAGAAATGTTTCCTTTAAAGTAAAATCTCTCTTTATATTATACTTGTTTGCTTTAATTAAACGCTATTCGGGGATAATGAGAAAGGCAATACTATAAACTTCATTTGTCTCAAGTAGACAAACCTTAAGAATCTTTCTCCGTTCAAGTGAGCACCAAAAAAAAACCAATATTCTGTACTAGCTTAAACAAAGAACAGCACCAGGCGACATTTTCTTATTGCTTCTACTTACTGGCTGGTTTTCTAGACACATGTGATCTGTGGGCCTGTGGCAAGCACAAAACGACCGCGTAGTATTTACATAATTGGAGGAAGGCTATTTGGCATTAATAACAAAGAAGCCGCAGCCTCAGATAATAACATAGGAAACAATAGGTCTGATTGTTTACGACGCACAAAAAATCGGGGTTTTGGAAAACTCTCGCAAACCACGAGTCCTTGCTAACATCACCAGCAAAGTGAAATATTCATTAAATTTATACGCAAGTCTCTTTTTATGCCTCAGAATGCAGTAGATCGATCCCAACGTGACTGCCATGTGCGTACGATCTTGCACCCCCGGACTCATATCTTCGCGGGATATTCGTTGACCCATTCTACAATCTGCTTGACCACCTGTGCCTGAATAGCCCCACACTCAGGGTTTACAACCCCATTCTGGGTGATAAGGTCACTCGTGTGATATCCGCCTGGTACGTCGAAGATAGGCTGAGCTTGGGTCGATTTCTGGGGTCCCCCGGGTCTGAACTGCGAGACGACTTGACTGGTTCTCCATGGATCATTTGTGCCAGAAACAAAAACGAGGCGAGTCGAGTCAATGAACCCAGTCCAGCCACCAGTGTAGGCATTGGCGGTATGATACGAAGCACCGGCATTAAGAGGGTATGTGTATCCATTCTCCGTCGGGAACCACTGAGCACACTGTCTTTCCCAGTATGGATTTTGGATCAAGCGAGACACGATTGTTTGCTGTGAGTGAATTGCTCCATTTTGCCACCTAGGAAGCAAATTAGCATTCTGAGGAGTGGACAAGCGATAGAGAGTTGTACCATCCGAATCCGCTACACAGAAACCAGTCCCACTGCCTATCGTAGGTATTGCCGACACTAATATCTGTATACGAAGGCAAAGAAGCGTTATATGAGTCAAAACACTCAACATTGTATGTCCCATTAAATTCTGGGTAGCCTATAGAGAGGTTAGTGGGCTCTATTGTGATGAAATAGTTGAGGGTAGCGTCTGATTAAGGGCACAAAGCCGAGTATCAACAGCCTGAAGGCAGCACTGGACATACCATATGATTCACAGTAGCCCGGTATTAATTTATTTTTCATCCAATCCGAGTACCCTTTGAGGGCTGTTTCCAGACCGACACCGCTCGCTCCTGGGATCCTGCTACTATTACCAGTGACGCCCTCAATCGTATCACAAAAATCAAAGAAGCCGCTATTCGTATAGAATTGGTTGCCTTGCCACAGGTAGGGTCCATTGGCCAACGCTCTGCAAGTCTGTTAACAGAGCAAGCAGCGGAAAATATCAACAACTTACTCCATGAAGTCATCGTAGTGGGCTAACCCTCCGAGTCCAAACAAATTTTTGGCCACCGTCTGCTCATTTACGGTACCATGCATGCCAATATGATCGAGGTAGTCAATAACCAGGGAGATATCTGTGCTGCAATTCTTGGGCATGTTCTCGGTTTCGGGGAGGAAGTAAGACCAGTAATTGCCAATTGTTTCCACTACTGCCGAGCTTGCATAGTAAGCCCACATGACTGAAGGTCTCGTCTTTTTTTCAGTCCACGCAGTCAAAGCACCAGAATACGACCCTCCAACAAGGACCCATGGTGCCTTATCCGCATTGGTAGCACCAGAAAGGTCGAATGGAAGCTTGGCAGTCAATGCAAAATGGTTGAGGTCGGCAATGGCGTTCTTCAAGGTCTGATATTGCATATTTTCGGTCGTCAATTCCTGGAATGGAGAAGAAAATCCCCAGTATCTGTGCTCAAGGATGATGAGTGCGGCACCAATCTCTTGCGCAATGACACCAGTGGTTCTATTTGTGGTTGCGTACCTATGCACGTATATTTAGTCATGGTGTGCAAGTAATGAGCCGCTACTTACTTTTGATACCCAACAACAGCAATCTCCCCCGGGGTGAAGAAGATCTGTAAATGAGGCTCGTCAGTATGTCTGAAGATCAACAAATTGCCTTTTCGGGGTTACTGACAACTGGGCTTCCCGGACCCTTGTAGAATTCAGTGGAATAGTAATAAAATTGACTGAAGGTCCCTAACGAGGGGTTCTCATGATCAATCAGCTGCTGGAAGGTAGCATTCAGAATCGTGGTGGCAGCGGCCTCAAAATCTGCCGGTGGAACAGGCCGAGGACGAGCATTGCGAAAGTCTATGCCAAGGACGACGTCCGTAAAGAACCCGCACAGAAGCGTGAACAATGCCACGGTTCGAGTGTTCAATAGCTTCATATTGACGAATAATTGAAAGCAAAGAACAATGGAACAAAACCTAACAAAGAAAATTGCCAGGGAAGGGACTCGTTGAGCTTTTGTACAGCTGCGGGACCGCTGAGAGCTACCTGATCAAGCTTGTCAGAAACTACTCAGTCCTGGTCTCCATCCTGCAAGGGAAGGCGATTGGCAATGAATTGCGGGGTTTGTTGATCTTTTAATGCCGCCTCTGGTCCTATTTGGAAGGTCACTGCCTTATGTCAACTTCGGGAAGCTGTCCGAGCGGGATCAAGGTGGGAACGGGGACCATATCGACCTTCCTATTAAGGACCAGGATGATCGGCGTTATCGCTGCGGTCAGCACCCCTCTTCCACCCTTCCTCTGTAGTGATCTTATTCTTCCTTCCATCAGATTTCCAACAACATTGAATTCCTCAATTCTTCTTCCTGAACCCGTGCTGAGGGTCAGAGACGCTATGAGGTGCTATGGTTGAAGGGGAAAAAAGCGCCAATGAGCGTGCCAGAATCCCCGCTTGAAGGAACATAGACATTAGACAACGCAGCGCCGGAGTTAGTATTTTCTGGAATTAATGTATCTCTTTACTTCTCGGAGGAGCTGACGATATTGTAACAAATCTGGTCACGGCAAACCGGTTGGATCCTTCTAAACAAACCGGGAAGGAGTGAAGTCCTGAGAGATACCCTTGAGCGGAATAAGCCCTCAAATAAATCGCTCACTGGGATGTCAAAAATTCAAAAGATATCTGAAAAGAAAACCAACAATCTATTAGCGTTTCGTACTCTGATTGGAGAAGTTTATGTCACTGGTGGGTATATAGAAGGGGGCCGTCGATGATATAGGCCGGAACTCGAAAAGCAAGGCGGCTTCACTGCATGCGGAGGGAGGCTAAAGGTTAGCGGGAAGAGTAAAAAAAGGGTCGATTTTGACAAATTCAGCGGACACCAGAAAATAAGTATTTACTAGACAGCAAATTAACTTCTTTTCTCTCTACAACTTCTTACAGTCATACCAGATCTCGCAAGTCCTACATACGTCTTTTGCACCTTTAACTGACTTGTGTTGTCTCAAAAAGAGGACAGGAAGTTGAGGTTTTGGTGTTGGCGCAGGGGCCAATTTCGGCCGCCGCTTACAACGTATTATGGGAATTAGGTGTAACAAGCCAGCCACAGACAGGGGTGAAGGTCACTGAAAAGCTCGTGCTGTTGACTTTCTGGTCTGTGCCAGCCCTGGACCCCCCTGTCTCACTACATTTAATAGCCCTGATACGGTTGTATTTCTCCTACGTAGAGCCTGGTCCAGGCCTAACCTCGTAACCGAAGTTCCTCACCAAAACACGCCCCGCACAAAAACATAAGGTTTATTAAAAAACATTCACTTTTCACGACTTAATAATTTAAGAACGCTTAAAGCATTTAATATAAGATTTTAAACCACGATTAAACTTTATATAAACTTTAGATTTATAATATATATTTATATATTTTAATAAACTTACTAATTCTTTAATTTAAAAGTAATTTAATTTTAAAATAAATAAATAATAAACTCTTATATTATAAAAGTAAAAGTAAAATATTATAATATATATAAATAAAAATAAAATATAACTTTATAAATATTTATTAATTAAAATTATATTTTATATTTTTAATATAAGTCTTATATAAGTTCTTAAAACTAATTTTAAAATAAATAAACTACTTTTAAAGCTTTTTATAGTATATATTATATTAATTATATATAAATAAATAATTTAATTTATAATTTAATATAATATATTACAAATAATTCGTAATATTAATATAAAGTAAATAAGAATAAATAAACTCAATATTTCTATTAATAATTACTTATATAAATATAAAGAAAATATTTAATATTTTTTTAATATTATATTTCTTTTTTTAATAAGATATAAAGTTTCTAGACAAAACGTATTATATTTTAAAGGGTCACTCATTAAGAAAACATTATGAGCTAAGATAATAATTGTTTTAAGAAGTGTATTTTCGAGGGTTTTTATTATAATCTCGCGTGTTTTGGTGCAGGGCTTCGGTTACTGGCAGTTCTAAATTCCGCGTGCGGCCGCCGCAAGCGAGAGGCTTCCAGGGTAGAAATATCTTTCCGCGAACCTCATTTCGAATTTGGGCGCGCGACAACATCCTCACCATTTAGTTTGTCCAACCTGCAATACCACTTCTGGCACCATTAATTTATACTTCATTGCCTATGTACCTCTTCGACCTGTATCTTGCCGAATGTATATGGAAGGCGACAGACAGCGTAGCTGAGGAGAGACTATCACCTCGTTGGAAGGAGATACCGCTGCCTTGGCAGCCTTGCTGTGAGTACCAAGCACGGCGAGTATGGCCTGCACTTGCATACTGAGTGTACTAAAGATACGACGCACGGTTGATCTCGATTGAGGAATTTACGGGACTATTGGGGGGAGACAGAAGGAGCGATAAGCAAAGCTTTCCAGCGCTTCTCGGACTCTATAGAGATGTTCAAATCCCTCATTGATCTTAAAGATCAGGCGTCTTTGCTGCGGAACAGGCCAGAAAATAAAAATGGCGACACGGCAGAGGCGGCCCAGGATCCAGGCCTCCTACAAGGCACCTTGCAAAGCCTGAATCTGCCAAGAAAGTACTGGCACGATAAGCTGGGGAGCTTTTACAAGGACCAATTCAATCCCAAAGATGGTTTTGTGCAACATGTTCGTCAGACAGTTTCAATGCCTAAGCAGTGGATGCTCGACTTTATTGACGAGGGCAACCCGAAACCGGCTCCTTTGACGACGCAAGAGCTAGAGCGAGCCGCTGCATGGGCTAATTTTCTTGAATCCGCCAGTGATGGTGCAAAAGCGGATTACGCTTACCAGCCATTGGGCTCAATGTCGACCCTGTCAACCCGACTTGTGAGGCTTCTACCAGCAGAAGACCTGGAGGATATCCAGTTGGTGATAGAATGTGTGGAACTGGACAACTGTGTTAGCTATGAAGCGTTGTCATACTGTTGGGGTGATGCTTCGGTCAAGACGACCATTCGTTGCGAAGGTGGCGCATTACATGTCACGAAGAATCTGAAGGCCGCTTTGCTCTACTTACGGAATAGGACAGCAGAGCGACTTCTCTGGATCGACGCCGTGTGCATCAACCAGGAAGACCTGCAGGAGCGTTCACAGCAGGTTGGCATCATGCGTGATATATACCGGAATGCATCCGGAACTATTGTGTGGCTCGGCGAAGAAAATCAAAACAGTGGCCTCGGGATAGAGCTCTGTGAGAAGCTGCGTGAATTTTTCAAGGATGAAGGGAAGGATCTGAAGACCCCTGAGATGCAGTTCAATTATAGGACGCCATGGTCACTGAATCACCAAGATCCTTTCAACCCATCATATGCGCAAACTGACGAAGGCGATTTCAATAAAAAAGCGAGGAGTAAGGAAAATGAGGAAAGAGATGAAAGTGAGAACGCCGAAGACTCTAATGTAGATCTACCTTTGCGCATGAATCCACCGAATGTCTATGAGCTCCTGGCGCTACGAGATCTAGCTCGCCGACAATGGTTCCGGCGCACCTGGATAACTCAAGAGCTAAGTCTTGCCTCTAAAGCCACCATGGTCTGCGGTCACCGCTCGATCAGTTGGGATACCTTCATTTTTGGTTTCACAATGACTTTCGTCAACGGAAAGAGAGCATCGGGCGGCTGGCCTGAAGACGAAAACTTCATTGGAGCACTTGCGCAAATCCGTGAGTGGGTCCATCGATCAGAATCCGTCCCATCCGTCCATTACCTTCACCCGGTAACACTGCTGGATCTGTTGCACGACTGCCGCATCTTTGAAGCCACGGATCCGCGGGACAAAGTATACGGGCTTCTCGGCATCGCGCCTCCGGACAGCGAGGCCACCTCTGTTCAGGTGGATTACAGCAAGAGTGTTGAGGAGGTATACGAGGACCTTGCGAACTTGATCCTGTCGTCATCCGGAAACCTCGACCTTCTCTCTGTACCGCAAAACAATTCGCAGTTCAGCCAGCGCCTGCCGTCTTGGGCTCCTGACTGGAGCCACACAGCATCTTCAAGGCTAGATCTCGTTTTCCCCACTGGCGAGAGAGCGATCGCGAGCGGCCCGATCCGTGAGTTCGCCGCGTCGCGGGGATCCACGTCTATTCCCACATTTAAGGGTCGTCGCATCCTTATTATCTCTGGTTACTTTGTGGATAGCATCACTCAGCTATCTGAAATCATCCAGCCTCCCAAGCTTGATCAACTCCAGAAGCAGATGCTCGGCCAAAAGCTTGACGACATGGAGTCTGTCCTAGAGGCTGAGGGGCTAGCGAGTATGAGCACATATTTCGACGTGATGATGTTGATCGAAGACTTGGCGCTAGGCAGCACCGATGATTCCATATATCCAACCGGCGAGTTGCGCACGCGCGCTTTCTGGCGTACACTCTGCACTGATATCTCACCCAACCACCTTGAGTCTGCCGAGCAGGCCTTCACAAGCTGGCGACGGGCGATGAAGGCCCCGCGTGTGCTGAAAAAATACCGCGTCGATAAGTTTCGTGACATGTATAACTACCTCGCAGCGGTTGGTTACAGCGTGACAGATACCGTGTATGACGGTGACGGGTTGTTCTTAATGCTGATGCGACCGGCGTTCTACTCCCGATTCGCAATTACCAAAATGGGGTACTTTGCGTTGGTGCCACCGACGACGAGAGTCGACGACCAGGTCGGACTGTTTAAAGGGGGGAAGGTCCCTCTTATCATCCGACAGGAGGATAACCAATCGCGCCTGGTCGGCGAGAGCTATGTCCATGGCATTATGCAGGGGGAGGCCTTCGATGAAACTAAGTGCAGGGAGCTGGAGCTTATATAAATGGCCACACACAAGAAAAGAGGGGAACGCTGCCTGTTTAGGGGTTTTCACAAGTGCTTGGTTGCTGTTGGGGATTTGGTCTCAAAACAAGCATACACATCAAATTATCGTCTCGTCTCACAAAACCCTCAGATGGGCTGAGTCTCAACTTCTGAGATTGGTACTCAATTTGAAGTCAATTCATGACAGGGGGTTCCAAGTGGAATTGAGGGAGCGAGGCCCTTTTAATTACTTTCTGTTGCAGTACTATTGCAGTGAGATCTCTTATTTAGGCATAATGCGATCACTCTGCTTAGCGGGGCTCTGTGCACCCATATTCTGGAGTTCTCACACTTCACCTGAGCTCTTTTCTAGCCGCTTTTTAATCAACTCTTTTACTTCAAATGCAACTCCCCACTCTGCTTTATTTATGTGCATTACTTTCTAATGCGATTGGTAAAGACATATTTGCAGAAGTTAAAAAATAGCAGATTCTCATGGTGCTCAGTGTGCTCAGATGAGCTGGCTGAGTGGTGATGAACGCCTGAGCCGGAGGAGCAAGCCTCCTAACCGAATGCGACAAACAAGAGAGTGCTGACTCATTTTACCCATTTACACCAATCCGGCCCGAGGGCCCGAGGCAAACTCCTCGACCCATACAAAGCCATTATCCTCACTGGCCAGTTTCGCGGTTGCAATTTGCTTGAATTGGACCGTTTGGAATATGAAATCTATTGCATTTCATAAGGAAACCACCAGTATTTTTCTAGTGAATGACTGTATAATCAATACCTCTAATATCACACCATGTCCTGCTTCGCCCGGCCCTCGACAATGTGTAGTCCCAACAGACCTCTCTCTACCAAGGGAGATTTGTTCCGTCATAATTCCAGAAAGAGTTCGTCTGCTCGATGGTCACAGTCTCGAATATCTTCACGCATCCGGCAGCCGAATTGTGGGGAGTAACTCTGGCGAAGTTGGGAGCATACTTGTTCATCCATTCTTCGATCTCAGCGCCAATCTCGGTCATAGGAACCCACCCTAAAGAGATAACATTAGTATGATCAAACTTCGACGTACTCAGGATCGAAAAGAATTGGTAGGATTGACTTACCTGGATGAACCAAAGCAGTAGTAGTACCCTCATGGCTCAAGGCACCTCCCCATTTTCGGATAAGCATGTTGGGTGCTGCTCGGGAGACGCAGTATGAGTCGTTGAGACCTGGCATACCCTCGGCAAGCTCGATGGATCCGAGCAGAGAAGTGACGCACTGACGAAGACGAACTTCTTTGCTTTACCCGCACGAATGAGTGGGAGGCAGGAGCGTATGAGGATAGTGTTGTTGATAATTTCGAGCTTCAATTCATTTTCAAGCAATGGGAGGCCCCTATGAATTGAATTGTCCTGTTATTTAAGCTGTGTGGTTTTTGGCGAACAAGAATACAGACAGTTCTTCAAAAATGGCTGTGGGTTGGAAGTTCACACCAGCATTGCTGACGAATACATCGAGACCTTCTGGCAGTAGCTTCGAGACCTCGACTGCGGCATTTTTGATCGATTCGGGCTATCGATATCCAGTTGTACGATGGCTGATCGCCAGTGTGGGAAATGAGTAGAGTAGAGTAGAGTAGTGGGCCCTACTCATATTCTACTCAAATAAATTTCTCACTACTCATACTCTACTCAATACTCTACTCAACTACTCTAGAATATTTTAGAGTAGTTGAGTAGTGCGCACGTGACGTTACACGTGATGCGACACGTGACACGCTGGCCTAATTGGGTAAGGCTCCGGGGTGGCCCGAGTCTAGCGCCACTACATTGCCCAATCAAGTAGTGGCAAGGCTTGGTAAGCAAGGTAGAACCATAATATATTCTTAGGCTTCCTCGGCTATTAAGGGCAAACTCTTCTCTCAAGGTGCTCTTATTATATCTAAATTACATAATAGACTTAATAAGAGTACTATTAAGATAATATCTTGCTTAAAAAGCTGGGGGCTATTTAAAGACGAATTAGAAGAAGTAAGGGGGGAAGGACAAAAGAAGGAAAAGAAAGATTCCGAGGAGGGAAATCTGTTTTTTATAAAAAAAAAAGTAGTATTTAAATAGACTTATATAAGCTCTAGTTTAACTTATATACTGCTACTTAATGGGTACCTTATTTATTTATTAATAATTAAATAAATACCGATTTACCACATTCACGTGACTACTCTTGAGTTACTCTAGAGTAGTACTCTACTCTACTCTACTCAAGTACTATATTACGCTACTCAAACTCTACTCTACTCTACTCAAGACTACTCTAGAGTAGCTTGAGTAGCTTGAGTAGTTTTTGCCCACACTGCTGATCGCTCTTTGGGATATTTGCTGAGCAGTGTTTGGAGTTCTGCGGCTTTGCTCGGGTTTTGCACTGAAGCTATGACAAAGTTTTCAGGGGTTTTCAGCTTGATAGATTTTAGCCATTTGCCAGTAATAAATTCTGCATGGTTTCTTACCAGTTCTTCAACGAAGTGAAGTCCGAGCCCGCGAGAGCTACCAGTGACTAAGTAAGAAGTCATACTGTCGTTCGAGGCAGGGGACAATTTAAAAGTGTTTTGGGTCTGGTCTCGTCTCTGGATGGAGTGATAATGACTTGCAATGGTTCACCATAAAGGTGTGATTCGAGTTCATATATGCCGAAGGAAGAGTTATTCGGTGACTTAATAATGGACAACTTTCAAAGCACAATATTGATCAAACTGTACGGCTTAGCAATTAGATGATTATTAATCTGCGTCCACGTATGTCAACATCGACTCTTTCCGTAGAGTTTTGCCCTGCAAGTATAGGAGCACATTGATGTGGCCACTTGAAATCCCAAGTGGCAGGAAGAGCTTGGGATTGATTGGCTGATAAATCCCTCCAGCACGGCTTAGCTGGTAGATGACCAATAAATCTGGGAAAGGCGAGGTAGTTGGTGACTTCCGCAGATGAACGGAGCACCTCCCAAGTTGGCTGATTAATAAACTAGAGCGTATGCGAGAATGCATGAACACGCTTATTAATTTGCTGGTGTCGGGAGGAGGAGCTCCACCGCGGCTGAAGAGTTTTGCGGTCGGCAGTCAACAGCTGTCAACCAAGATCGGCCCTAGATTGCTGCCTGTGGAACCGGAGGACATCGGCGACGGAGGTGAACAGCTACAGCAATTTACAGCGCCATAGCCCTTAATTTAGTATGAAAACCGCCATCGAGACAAATGTAATCAACACAGCGGAGCAAATTGGTGGTCTTATTGAAAAGTAATCGATTTATTGAAGGAAAATCGATATATTGAAGGTTGACAGACTGCAGAATGACTAGATACAGAAGTGAGTTCTGGAAACAGAGGAAAAATGTCCAAAGTAAGGGATTTATTCCCATTACCCTTCGGCAATACCGGTAATGCCGAGCCCGCTTTCTCCGATACATTATCAATCAGCTGATAAATCAAAGGTAATCAAAATGACGATATACTAGTAAGCTTCGTAAGCTCGGCGAGTGACGCATGACAAATGAGAGTGGAGAACCCTAAATTAGTGGTTGAACCTGGTGCTGGAAGGACTGGTAAGCTAGCTATGGTAGCGTACCAATTTCAATAGGTCTGGTTGACTGGCTCATCTTCCGCCATGCACCACCAGTCCCGTACTCGCCAACCAGGTATAGCAATCTCGAAGGCGTAGACCTCTGCCGCGAGGGCTCCCTTTCCATCATTACCCTTCTGTACGGGAATCCCTACCAGACGGGTCTGCTCGTCGATATGCATATTCTTGGTGCACAAGCGTTCAATACTTCATGTGTGAACCAGAAGACGCTAAAGGATCATGGCTCAGAGAGGGTGGTGGCTCCATGGAACGAAGATCAAAATAAGACTTTGGATCAGTGAAATTACATGCCTCCTCAAGATTACGTTGACGGGGCTTTCGACTCAACTGAAGATTCATATGATGGGAACGACAATGACTATGAAGACTGGACGAGGGAGGACTGGCAGGGGCCGCCGTCATAATTCCCGGCTTGTGGGTTTACGGCGAGGACTAATTCTTGCAATACAGTTCAATGCAAGAAATTATCAACGACATTCCCTTCTTTGATTCCCCCTAAGTACAAGGAAGTGTTTCTAGCAGCGTGGAATAGCACCTCGTTTACATTAGCGACATCACATCTGTTGTCCCCCCTGCGAAAAGTCGTTGACGATGCCCCGACGAAGAAATTTGGAACGCTGTATACGATCTTGCCACTCCGTCCACTCTTTCTCCACGTCCGCCACCAAATCTTGATCAAACTCCACTTTCACTCAACACGAGTGTCGTCGATGCGACTAGATATAGGAAACATGTAGATAATTCTGAAGAACGAGATGCTCTCTCCTCAGATCCCAAAATTTTCAGCCCACTCTAACAACTTCAGCTCATATTTCTTCAGCTCCAATTTTCCATCATTGCTTGCCCAATATGATACCAAAACTCTAGGATCTGACCCCTGGCCATTCAGAATATCATCCCATCTCCGTTCCCATAACCTTGCCAGTTCTGCCATCGTGCTGTCTCTTCCATACGCTCTCCTAGCGTCCTCCGCAAACCTCTTGATATGAGGGTATTGCACAGCTGAAATTGTACTTTTTAACTGTTGTAACTCTTGGACGCTGGAGTCGGCCCCGAATAATAGATTCGCAACGTGGCTGTTGAAGAGACATAGAGTCAGTAAGCCAACTGGCACAATATAGTGTCTTACTTACACTTCTACACCTATATAATGCATGAAATGCTCCACACGGTGAAGACTGTATTGACTTGCCCAGATTGATGGATCGGTCTCAAAGCATGTTTTCAGCCAGAGGCTATAAACCTTGGGCCAGTTCAGCCTCTCACGGTAGTGTTGAGCAAGACTTATTTGTAGCGAAGGCATTGGAGGTAGATCGCGTGGCCAACGCTTTCCTGGACATCCTTCACGGCAGATTCGCCTCGCTGAGGCTTCGACAGCTTCAGGGGAAGTTGTTTTAGGGTCCAATTGCAATAATGCCCTTAGTTGATCCTGTGATTCTTTAGTCGGTCTATTGGGCTCGGTGTCTTCGGTTCTCCATTCCCCTAGAGCTTCTTTCTCACACTTCTTGCATTTGCATATAAAGTAATAATTTGTTAGTTGCTTTTGGCGGAAGTCAAAGCTTTCAGTAGGGTCAGTATATGAAATTGTTATCTCTTCCCCCGCCATAATAGTCTTAATCGATCGGACTCGCAACTCTGGTCCTTCAAAAAAGAAGGCAGAATTTGGATCACATGAATGATTCATGAGGGCGGCAAATGGCTCTAGACAGCTGCCTAGAGTGGTCCCCTCCGGACTTGCTATGCTCATGCTATTGATAACGAACTATGAATATTAGTAAAGAATTCCAAAGGGGCATATGTTGACAGGTTTGTTGATATAGTACTGGATGGGAATAAAATGGTAAAAGTATAAAGAAAGGGATGGATTGATCTTGAAAAGCTGCAGACGAGCAAACAAAACTATCCTTACAATACAAATTAAGTCTTCCAGAACGTCTTGTTCCACACTTGTATTGGCCCATATCTTGATATTTTGACAAGCTCTGTCAACATCGGGCCAGAACGATGTATCAGTGGTTTTTAACTTATCCTTGTGTGACTTTAGATTCAGGAGAGCAGACCATTTATTCTCCGTCAGCTGGCCGCTCAGGTGCATATGCAAGAGACGCATTGTTGCACGCATAATGTGCCCAATACCCTCCGACCGATGTAAGCCAAATCTGATGTCGAGAAGTTAATTTGAGCCAAAGAGACGCTCGGATTCAAGAATTCGCACATTTTGCACTCTGCCTTGCGGTGTCTCTTCCAGGCTTTCTTTTGACATGCCTACGAAAGATTGTTAGATCATATAATAGGGTATTTACTTGAATCAGAGAAGCCGAATACCTTTGAGCAATATCGCACAACTTTGCAAGTGCTGCACACCGACAGGCTGAGCTGTTTTGTGGGATTTGTTTCCCGGTAAAGTGCGCTGCCAGTCCACACGAGGCAGCTGTCGCATGTATCGTTCATATGGCTATCGCTTCTTTAGAGACAGAAAGAGTTAGCATGCAAATAAGATAGTAGATATAGGTGTGCTACCAGCTGGTTATAGGGTTAACGTACTGGACGGTCACGAGAGTTTGGGCGACACGAAAAATGTCTTCGTTACCCTGAATTTGCCCCTCAACGAGGATACCCGAACCGGCTGTGATGATGTCTGAAGTTGATATGCGAAGAGGAACGCGAGACTCAACACCTAGAAAGGAGTCGTCAACTGCTTGACCAGCGTGGTTTCCTTCTGATAAAGTCTCCATTGCTAGATAATTGGCGAAAAGCCAGTATAGTGCAGCGAGGCCGATGGAGCGTCTTCATATAGGATAAGATTGCGTCTTAATATGTGCAGTGGATTGACGGACAGGCACTGTGTAAGTGCCAAGATGTGGAACAATGTCCGTCTGCGCGCTGACGTGTGAGGGGGAAATCGGATCGAAAGTTTGCGATAGGGCGGCTGCATAAGTGTGGATAACCTCCTCGACGTGGCAGTTACCGAGAGGCCATCTTGAAGTTACACAGCATGCGAGATGGGACTAATGACCGAGAGGCTGCTCAGTTCGAGTTGAATGGCGTTTCGGCCAGTGCTTGGGTGGTATTATCCTTGGGCCCACTGTAAGTTATTCAAGGGGGGGATAGTTCTAGAAGGGTTCACCAGCCAAACGCCCACACCACGCAACCACCCACTTTTACCCCTGTCAGAACACCAAAAAATTGACCCTTTTTCAAAGTGCTTGAAAAATCCCCAGAACTCCATAGATTATAGAGAATACTCCGGGGAGTCCGAATATAGAGTTTATTTCCCCAAGTTGTGTTATTGTAGTCAAATCTAAGTTTGAGCGGTTGAGCGGTTGAGCGGTGTGGGCGTTTGGCTGGTGAACTCTTCTAAGAAATTAGTAAATGCATGTCAAATCATGTATCCGGTGGAGAGTTACGACAACCAAAAGCTCTAGAGCATAGTTACTACTGAAGTATATAGAAAACATTTTTAATATCTCGCGTGTTTATTAAAGGCTCAATCCTCCAATCGCTTGATTGGAAGACGATTTGTAAGGAATGAAAAGTAGAGCAAAACAGAAATGGGATTTTAGGTCTTGGCAAGCGTCACTTCACTCATATAAAAATTGTCTGCAATGCAAGAGAAATAGAGTCTAACCTACATCACGAGAAGGTAAGCAATTCGTGAATCTTCGTTGAAGTTGTCAACGAGTTAACAATTCTCCTGTTGTAGGTATATGCCCTCTTGCACCACCTCATCCATTTAAGGTAATCAGCTCGGCGGAATTACGGGATAAAGAAAGCTGCTCTCGTCTGCGGAGTCGATATTATTAAAGTACCGCTTACGATTGGGCCTTGATTCAGAGATACGCCAATTCCAAATGGCCGAAGAAACCGATATTTTACAAGTACATAAGTCTGTGAAAGGGATTCAGAGGTTCAGAGGCGCCTTCGGCTAAACCTACCGAATGTTATGGCACGCGCGATGATAGGTAACTCCTTATGTATATCTAAACAATTCATTTAGTTTAGGGAGGAAAATCGTCAATTCTCTGTGTACATGTTGCTTGCTTACTTTAAACTCAAAGCAGAACTCGAAAGGGCGCTGGTTATGCGGCGCGTAGTAAGTGTCACATGTCACATCACACCCCTATATCTCAAGTTTGCTTCACCTACTTACCTATCTCTCTATTCTTTCTCAAATCCTAATTACCATCCCCTGTAGTCTCCAGGCATCGGAGGAACTCCGAATCTAGGACCTCCGTATGTTTGGTCAAATCGGATTCCATCGTCTCTCCCTCCCTGGCCCCTATATCCTGAGAAGTTGTCCGGGCCTGGGTCTCTTCCTCTTCCACTCCCACTCCCACCCCCATTTCTGCTTCCTCCAGCTTCTTGAAAGCGCGAAGGACCAGGGCCCAGCCCAGAGCGATGCTGCGGTGCATGCGCCTCAAACTCCTTGCCTACTTCCCTCTCGGCAGTAACTCTATCATAGCCACGGCTAACAAAATAAGATATGAGTTGCTCGCGAGTAGAGGTGGTGGAATAATTATTCCAAGCACCGGGGTCGTGGGGGATACGGTCTGGCTCTTCGTCTCCATATGTATATGGGGCTGGAGAGTTTTGTCTCGCTGAGGATGATGATTGAGGGGGAGGTGCGGAGCGAGAGGAAGAGGAGTAGGATGAGTAAGATGAATATGACGATTGGCTTTGACGTGGTGGCGAGGGAGCGCGAGTTGGGGGAGGGGAGGATGTACGGTACCCACGATTCGCCGTGGAGGAGAATGGCGACCGAGCGTTGCTTCTATAGCTACCGGTATAGCTACTTGTATAGGTGCTGCATCCTGGTCTTGGAGGTGGTGATGGAGTGCAGCTACGACCTCGAGGCTCATCGCTTTCATAATCGTAATGGGGGCGGTCTGAACTCGAAGTTCTACTAGTAGAGCGACTTGGACGACTAGCTGCGTAGAAGTTCACGTCACGATAGTACGGACCAGTGTGGTTATCGTCGGAATTGGAATCATAGCCAGCGCGGTATCTGCTCCCGCCGCTTCCAGAGCCGTGGGATCCGTATCCAGACATAACGTTCTGTGTATTTGTTTGTTTAGGTTGAAAGATTATTCGCAGGAGAAGGTTTGTTGGTTTTGGTAAGATGTTTCTCGAAGAAGGGAGTTTGCAAGAAATTTTAGACAGCAAGCGAGGTGAAATTATATGGATATTTCGTACTTTGTTCTCGAAAACTAGCTTTGAATTATGTTTAAAGAAATTTTAAGAGGCGGAGTTAGTGAATAAGGGGAAAACAATACCTTTCTCTTGCCTCCATCCAAGGAAGTCCTCAGCGTCAAAGACTTCCTCGTATGCTCCTTGACAGACTTTACTAAAAATACTCTTCCAGTTCCTCCACAAAGAAAAGATTGGACTTGAATAGATAAAGAACACTCACCATATATATCCCATCCCCAGAACAGCCCCTTGTATCCCATCGACCATCAACGAAACCAACGCAGGTTGCAATTCTCCTCACACCTCTTCCCAAAGCCAAACCACCAAGCACTCGTATATATATCAAAATGTGTACCTACAATATAACCCACTACTCGCTTTGCGACCATCTCCGCTGTGACACCATTGAATTATGCCAGTACTATCAAGCGCTGGCTGGGTGTAGACACGTGAATCAGCGCGAGACGGTGGATGATTTCTGTCTAGGGTGCTGGGAACTGATACGAGTGCAGAATTAAATTGAAATAACATACTATCAATTACTAAACAGTTTGCTGTGTAATAGAGCTTTGGGAAGTGAGGTGTTTTGAGGGGAAGAGGTTTGAAATGGAGTTGGTGCGAGGGATGAAAGGATTTGAGGAACAAAGACAAGATTTGCGATTTTAGGAGCAGCTAAAGTGGGACGATTAGAGAGTCTTTCTTTGTCTCAGATACATTTGCCATTGTGCCGCTGGACCGGAAACGTTAGGACGATCCAAGGAAGGTAGGAGGGTACGGGAGAAGGGGGTGGCGAAGACGACGACGTCACGTGCGTTCGGTTAACATATCATCGCAAAGTGTGATGGGAAGTTCATTTTGTCATTAGAATACTCTATCAAATTTATAGGAGTCTAATCATTACTTACTCTGACCCTCGTACTATCTTCTGACTTTCTGACCAGCGTCAGTGAACTGTACCCTCAAATCTATGCCGACGGGGTTAACTGCGGAAGGTGTGAAAGGCCCATCTCGCCATTGTGCTCCTTACACTGGATATATCAAGGTCTTAATCATAAAAGCATAATTGAAGAAGAGAGTTCGTTCTCTGCCGAGGAAATGGAACCATTCTGACCACGATCAGTAATCATTGTCAATATCGAGCTCCTGGGTTTAGATACCAAACTGGTCAGGATTCACTGCACCCCTTTTTCTCAGCGTGTGATCAATCGAGTTTCGTACCTGATGCCCCCTCCACCTTTTCATCCTTCAATGTTTCCTTCTATTCATATGTCTCCTATCTTCCAGTCGCTTATTCCTCCTCCATAATTTTCAGCTAAACAAGTTTGATAACGTAAAGAGGGTTCCCGTCCTCATCAAACCAACAGAGTCGCCAAGAATCCCCCGCTCTCCATCCGTCAACTTTGCCATCTGTCTTGCAAACCTCTTGTACAACTGGGATGATTCCTCTGTACCAATTTCCACCTCAGATTCGTATACCGTCAGGTGTCTGAAACAGCCAACTCTGACAAACGACCCTTCATTAGTCGGCTTTACCACCAACCCCGTCCCAACAAAGAGCTGCAACAAGTAGAAATCACAGCCTAAATCGAGGTCTTTGATATCAAGTGATAGTTCGCTATAGAGCTGGGTTCCGGGCGACCACCAAGGGAGTTCGATCACTAAGTTCCCGAGTTGTCCCCATCCCCAGTCTCCCCTCTTTCCTTTCCAAATAGCAATGCGACACGATTTCAGGCCGGGAGTTCGAACAAGAACGTAAGCGCCACGTCCATCTTCGAAAATAGATTGGGAAGGCTCGACGAAGTATTGTTCCACTGTGATGAGGGGTTTGATCGGTTCAGTGGTGTGTTGATCGCAAAGTAAATCGACTTGACTGTCGACCGCGGCCCAAGACCATGACGGAGCGCGATAGATGCCAATCTTATTTGTGGGTGAGGCGACTTTCCATAGCAGTTGGTTTAGTAAATCCTCTTTCCACAACCCGGCAATATACGTCTTTCCAGATTTAAGAGCGAAGAGCTTGGCGACACCCGAGAGTGCTGTGAGCTTGTCCGATTCAACCGTCAGTCTACCTTTGCTGTAGTGCTTTAAGATTTGAAACCATTGAGTCGCACTATTTGTGATATCTACAAGCGGGTTATGGAATGGCAGGCTTCCATCTCTTACGAGTGATTGGTCGTCAAACGGGGAGGCCTCGTAAGTACTTCGCGTTCTACATTCCCAGGATAACTCGTCCATGCCGAAATACAAATTTCTGGGTGCGAGAAAGCGCTCCTGGAACACCCAAGCTCGAGCGGTTAGGACGTTATTAGTAAATGATTCGCGTCTGCGTGCTGGTACACAGTCCCAGACGGATTCCTCGTAGGACACTCCTTGCTCTTGTTCCAATGGTACTTTGAATCTCCATCCCAGGAGCCTGTTCTCGAGCCGTTGGAAGAATAAACCTGTGTAGCTATCGGGTGAGTCTACGGCAGTTAGATTGAGTACTGAATTTGCATAGACAGTTCCCATCGTTGCTGCTTCATTGACCAATCCTTGTGATCCCCTTGGAAGATGCACAGCGAGTCAACCCAGAGATAACGAAAATCCAGGCGACGAGTTGAAGTGATTGCATCTCTGCATGTTTTACTAAGAATTTCAAATGGGATCCTCTCGAAAAATGATTCCAAATTGTTTCTTGTTGGTGTCAAGAAGCGCTTCGAGCCCCAGCAGTGACTGAGGGTAAGGTATTTTGTATCTTCTGGCAAATCTTTAGAGAGGCAAAGATGAAGCTCGTGGCCATTTGTTCCAACGTCCAAGAGCCTTGTCGGTAGTTTTCCAGGCATTATAGCTCGTTGGCAAGTAGGGTGAGATGTCGTGCACTCTTCCACCCAGCGTTTGGCAACCTCCCATGATCTTGCACATTCCGTGGCTCTACTGGCTTGCTGGACGACAGCCACATTACCAACTGCTTGTTCACCAATCAGACAGCGTCCTAGTGAACTAAGGGAGGTGAAATACCGGGTGTCCATAAGTGCAAACTTGCGATCTCCAGAATCTCGCGCGTTCTGGGATCCCAAGTTTCCAACCGAATGCCCCTCAGGTCAGTATTTGGCCAGCATATTGGCGATGCAACGGTGTCTCTGTCTCCCCATGCTTTAATATCAGCCTCTTGAAAACAATGACTATTGAAATCGGTCAAGAACAGCTGGCACAAGGGGCAGTGCCGTGCTGAGTAGCGTAGTGCTGAACAGTTGTGATTTGTCGAGAGTATGGAGTTGGCTTCAGTCCGCTCCCATTCGCGATGTAGGAGATCGATGATTGATTGGCAATCGTAACAAAGGGTTCTGGATCGTAACCAGGCGTTGTGCTCTCGCTCAGTTTGATCAAGGTCAAACGGGGAGGAAGCCAACTCTGTAGAAAGCAATCCGCTGCTTCCTTCTGCATGTTGTAGACAAGCGGGCTCCTCGTGTAATTTGTTGATGATGTATGAACTTGGTATTGTCTTTAAAGGCGTTTGTTGGTGGGGGTCGATTAGGGGTGTCGACGACTTGTAATTGGCTACTTATGCTTTTTAAAAATTTTGAGTTAGATTTTTTAATATGAGTATAAGCTAGCATATTATAATTCCTTAAAATAGTATTTTGATTTAAAGAAGTTTATATACTAATTAACTAAGTTCTAGTTTTTGAGCCGTATTAGGCCCTATAAATTATTTATTATAGAGCTCTTATATCTTGGTTTAGGGACTTATTTACTAAATTTCTAGGCTTTCTTAAGCCTACCTTTAAGCTTTAAAATATTTTTTTTTAATTTCTTTGGTTTAAAGAATAATTACTAATTCAAAATTTATAAAAAGTTTGTATTTGAAAAATAGCTCTTAATTAGCTCGATAAGGATATAAGAAAAGTATTAGATTATATTAATTTCTTATTAAATTAAAGAAAATTAAAGAAAAAGTCAGAGTTTTGGCATTCCTGTCCGAGCGCCTATGCTTTGGGTTAGTGGATAGCCTGCTCCCAATCGACACCCCCGGGGGCGGGGGTCGTTTTAGTTTTTCCCGGTCATCGAAGCCTTTGCAGGCAGCAAATCCCCAAGCCAGAAAGGCAAGGAAAAACAAATCCCTTTCTAAATTCCGACTTTACAGGTGCTGTTGAGTAATCATTTCGAAACTTTAGGTTGATCTCCTGGATTACACATCACCACGGTCAGTATTTAACGCCGCGGAGATACCTCCTCCTCGAGGTGAACTTTTCCGACTCTTCGACCGGATCTCCAGCTTCCCAACCATCGAATTAATGGTCATTGGATTTGAATTCTAATCTGAAAAATTAGGCACTGGAAAGAGCTTGTTGGCCATGATGGAAGAAGTGTGGAGACCGTTCATCCGCTCGCCAGAGGAGGCTGATTGGACGAGGATTGAGGATGCGGCTGCGCGGAAACGGATGCAGAATTGCTTTGCACAGAGAGTCCGTCATAAGTCTGCATTTCGGCAGTGCGAAATGTCCCACCTGATATGGCATGGGCAAGAAATATGGTCGTGGGAAGAAGAGTTCGAAGAAAGAAGGTGGATCGCAGACCTCCCCAAGTGACACTCCTCAAAGGGCTGAGAAAGGCACTGCACTGCAGCAAGAAGAACAAGTTTCGAGTCTGTCAACGGAGAATAATGGAGTGGCGACCATACATTCAGATCTTAGAATCGGAGACTTCGATCTCTCCTCCTTGACTGCGATAGCAGCAACAGCGAAATCGAACTCTTCCCCTTGATCACCTCCCCTTCCGTCTCCACCAGGAACTTCGAACTCCAATCCCTCAACAAGACGTACAGCAAGAATGTTCCTCCAGCTAACATCCTCAATTTCACAGCCTTCCCCCCACCCTCCCCCCTAACCGACATCCTTCCCCTCCACAGCGCAACCGCCCTATCTGCCATGCTCTTCAACGCCACCCTCCTCTCCGCCCTCTGCTCACCCTCCCCACTAATCCCCACAATCTATTTCCCCTTCCACTCACCCGCCATCCCGCCCTCCCTACTCCCCACGCCCCTCTAATCTACCATGTTCTCACATGTCTTGCATCGACCTCCTGCCCTTCTCTGCTATGCGAAATAAGCTGCTACAGGCTGGGGAGTTGATTAATGGAAGAGGGATGTGGGATGACCCGGCGAGTGGGGATAGCAGGGTGTGGAGTAGTAGTCCGTGGGAGGATAGTGGCTGGGAACCGGAAGTGGATTTGTGAGGAAGTGGTGGTGGGTTTTGGACTAACGTGTTTTGGATAATGGGAAATTTTCGGGGGGTGTTAGAGGGAAGGGGACGCTGCACTTGCAGGATATCTTGGGCAGCATGAGGGGACGAGTGAAGTGATATTTGCATCGGCAAAACGATGATTTGAATGATCTCTGAATTAAGTCTAGAAAATGATAATTCAACGAAAATCAATGTTGGGTCTTTGCGATATGTTTACTCCAACAATAATAACGCCTCTGTGATGCAAGCAGAGCTGAAATGCAACGAAAGAAACCAGTGCGTAATCGAGATATTTCAACAATGATAACGCTTGCGCTATGCAATGAAAAACTCCGCCTTCAATCTTCGCGATGTCAATGGCGACGCCTCTTTAATGCAATAAAGAATCCACCCAAAAATATGACGAAAGAAAACAACCCGCGGTTAAGACAGAACTCCAGCAACGATGCAGTTTCCAGCTCCAACATGCAATCCACCATTCAAGCATCAATCGGCTTCGCAACCAACTTCCTGTACGTAATGTTCGGTCGCCGCAACTCCTCAGGCTCAGTCAAGGGACAATCATCCAAATACCTTGGAAATCTCCTCTTCGGCAATATTGGAGCTTCCATGTCCACCTCGATCCTCTCCTCCTTGCCTTCAATCTTATCAAACGTCTTCAGAAGGTACTTTTCCACATACGCGACATCTTCGCTCCTCTGACCCTCTAATTTCTCCATTTCCAAAAGTTTCGAACCGCCCTTGTATCTCTTTCTGAACTTATCCAAGTGTTCACTGCCCTTCCAGAACGTCTCGCCTCGCGAATTGTAGAGCATCAACTCCTTCACGCTATTCAATGGCCAGGTTCCATGCGTGCAATAATCCTTTAGATTGTCTATCCAGAAACAGCCCGCGGTATCCATTGCCAAATGTATGAGACCCGCTTTGGTGACTCTATCATAGAAGTTGCGAAAGGATATGACGTTCCAGTTTCCGCGGGGAACGAGGACATCGCTGGCGTAGTTGATGTAGATGCGCGCCGCGAGGACAATAGTGATGCCAGTTTGCAGAGCCATGTGGGTGCAGAATTCGAGCTTGTAGTGTTTGAGGGCTTCGGCTCGAGATTCTTGGCTCGTTTGTAGGAGGGTAGGGACTTTGGGTTTGGAGAGCTCGGTGGTGTATTTTTGGGTGAAGAAGACGGAGTTGTCGACTTCGCAGCGCACGAAGTCGGACCACTGAAGGGAAAGGGTTAGCCCTTGCTTGTTTGAGGATTGATGGAGAGAGAATTGAGGAAGCATGCGTCTTCCAGATGTGTTGGCGTGGAAGGGGTCGAGAAAGGAGGTAATTGGGGAAACTTGCGATGTCGAGAGTGCGGGGTTCATTGTTTGCAGCGAATCCCCAGATTTTGTTGCGCAACTCTGGGGGAAGCTTCTTGAAGATGGGAAACATCTCCTCAGTCGTAGCTATTATCATGCAATGATTTGAGGCAGTGCAATGCGAATGGGGTGGTCATGTCCGTTGTTGTTGTCATTGTTGAGGAATGAAGACTCGGTAATTGTTTATGACGTGGAGGGGTCGGAAATTAGTACATCACGTGGGAGAGGAGAGGAGGACAATGAAAGGACAAGAGAGTGAGGATTGATTGAATGGTATCTGTTCCAGCTTGCGGATTGAACGTGGACGATCAAGTGAATGCGATGAACAGGGTTGAGGCAAGAAGTCATAGCTAGGACAGTTGCTCCGTCTAAAGCACGGCAGCACAGTTAACTTCCCTGTCTGGGCGAACAAATCTGTTGGTCAGAATAGCAATTGATAGTTTGAAGGCTCAATCACATATATGTGGGCCAATTTCAGGCTCTCTCTGTAATACTGGATATACAGATGAGTAGGCTTAACCAGGTCCTGCCGTACTTGTTTTGCAAGGCTAAAACCAAAGACAAATTGTCTTCAACGCTTAATCTAACATCAATAGACCCCTTTCTCTGCTATATATTCTTAGCAGAATGGTAGTGCCTCAAATTCCACAGAACAATGCATCGGATCAATCTCCATCTTCAGTCTTGCCACATGTCTATCCCTTAACAAACACATCCAAAGGATAGAGACTAAATAAAATTGAAACTTATAAGCGTCAAGAAAAGTATCTAGTGAGGATGGAGACACTAAAAGTTTCAAGCATGTATTAAAGAGGAGCGCAAAGTTCTTGCTAGACTTCTGAACTTGCAGACAGGAGCATCAACTTAAGCTATTATCAGCAGACTACCAGTTCAAGTGCGTAGAGATCCCAAAACCACGACAGGCACACGAGAAGAGGAATATCAAATGTCCACAATATGCCACACAAAATGTATCAATTGCTTAAACTATCACGCCCCGAAACATTCCACTCCAACTCCTCATGCAGTATCCTTCTGTTGTTGTCGTCAGAGTTTCACACAGCTATCTTATTCAATCCAGGAGAACTCACCTTCCTCTGCCCAACATAAAACCCCAACCCAAAAGTCTCCGTCGTAAAAGTAATCTTACTCCCCTTCTCAAAATAGAAAACATCACCCTTCTTCGCATGCACCTTCTTCCCCGTCTCGTCACTGATTTCAAACTCCCCATCAACAATAATCTTCATCTCGTGATATGTATACTCATAGACCAACGGCGTTCCCTTCTCGAGGCGATAGAAGCCGGCAGAAATGGGGGCAGTGGGGTCGAGGGGCTCGGAGGTCGCAATGTCACCTAGGAAGGCGTTTTCGTTGGCGATTAGGGGTGGTTGGAAGGTGGTTTGCGCGGAGGGATAGTGAGTGAATGTTGCTGGTGCCATGGTGGACTTTTCAGGGTTTGAGGAGTGTTTCGAGGTAGCTTTGCTGAGGAGGGAGCCCATTGTTAGCTTCTGATTGGTGGCTGGTTGGTGATTTGGGAACTGCGTGGCAGAATGATTGAGGGACGGGGGGGAGTAGGAGGGGACGATCGAAGCTATTCATACCTTTCTTATCTCTGCTGTTTAAACAAGTACTCACTCGTGTCGAGTCGGTGTAGATTCAAGTTTGCTGTTGATAAGTACAATCGAATGCAAATGCAGATCAGGAAACCTATTCTCTTCTCGTCCAATACTACGTACCTCCATCCGTGCCTACCTTTATACTTGCCAGCAATCGAGAGCAGCTTGGCATGCTTACCCCTCTACAGCAAAGGTACCCCTCACTTGGAGCCGCAGTGCGCAAAGAAGCTATGCAGCAGGACGCCTATCAGTGGACTGCATTGCTGCTTCGGGAGCTGTGTTGAAAGTGGAGGAGCTGGCTTGCACTGCGGAGGGTGGGATTTTGTCAGCGGTCGCCTGGCCATTGATAGGACCGAATTGTGGGGTTTCTGACTTGATAGCCGATTCCGCCTTCGACGCGCCTTTGGAAATGCAGTATTAACGAGGCTCCAAAGTCAAATCCTTACAGCGAGCTGACAAGGCTGAAATCTCGCCGTCTCGACCGATCCATTCGGACGAATAATGGCAGCTCCAGGGATAGATGTCCAGTTTGGAAAATCGGGCACAACGGCTTCATTGGCGTTGGATGTTGCGATAAGATGTTGAGGAGGGATGTTTTGCCTTAATGTGGTTAAAATCTAGTTATGCGGTTGCCCCCACCATTTACCTGGAAGAGGTGTTTGCTCTGTTTGCTCTGTTTGCTCAAATCGCTCAAATATTAACATTAATCGAGATCAATATTAATCGATTTAATTCACACCGTCTCGGTGCTAGGTGAATCTAATGCTAAACCTAATTCTTTGGCTATTATATATATTACTAGAAGCCTTTAAACTACTGCTCTACTTCACCTCTCTTTAATAAAAGCATGGAGGACTTTTAATAATGCAAGTTTACTAGTGGCTTAATTAATAATAAGATTATAAGCAAAATAATGTCTTTGTTTTATTTATAATTTATTTATAATTTTTAGCCTAGTTTTAAAATATAGCTATGACAAACTAGAAATAAAATAAAAATACAAGTTTAATAATATTTAGTTGCCCTTTTGTGGGAATGAATTATTTAGTAATCTCTTTTATTACTCTTTGTCTTATAGTCCTATCTTATAGTATAAACTACAAACTTGGCAATATAATTCCAAGATTTCTCTCATGAGTGGGGACACGCAAGCTATAATGCTTGATCTATCTTCCCATCTCTTGACCATCACCATCAAGCAAATCTCCCCACCCACGCTTCACATTGCTCGGATCAAAACTCGGCTCAGCACATCCATAAAAGAGCTCATCAGCCGCCGTAAACTCGTCAAGGATCAACTCATCCATCGCTTGGCCATTCCTCTTGATGTCCTGCCATCTCTCTATCGCACGTCTCGCAAGAAGCAAGGCTTCTGCTGTGGGGACCCAGATTTGTTCCAAAGTGGGGAGATCTTTTAGCAGCGCCCGAGCATGCTCAGCAGAGAGACGCTGTGTACGGGCCACAGAGAGAGAGCTGGCACTGGCTTTTTGCTTCCCCTTGCCTTTGAGGTCCTTGGTATCGCCTGGGCCATCACTAAGAGCAGTGAGAGGCTGCCCGTTGGTAAATAATGAAGTGGTATTGCCGGGTTGCCCAATCGCTGAAGTCAGGGTCTTTGAGGACTTGGAAGCGTTCCTTGCAGTGGGGGTGTTGCAGGTTTGGTTCAGATGTGAGTTGGGGGCGGCGCCGGAAGACGGATGCTTGGATTTCTTTTGACTAAGACCCAACGGCCAGTGGTATGTTTCGTGTGCATAATCAATTGGCTGTTGGAACATAGCCGAATACCAGTCATCAACGGCCATCCGTCTGCTATCGTAGCTTTCGATTTTCGAAATTCTGGTCACTTCCTTCATTCCTCCAATACAAAGGATTCCGACAAGAACAGGCGGTGGAAGCGAGCTCCAAGAATAACCGTGAAGCGATCTCTCCAAGCGCCCAAAATATGACGGTGGTCTCAGCTTCCGGCTCAGATATGAAAGGAGAAATGGAAAAAATTGATGAACTTGGAGGAGTGTCTCGTTGTCGTACAGTTTCATTATGTGTCGTTCTATCGGGTTGATTATGTAGTTTTCGGGAAGCAGAGGGCAGCCATTCTCTAGAACATGTCGCAGATGCAGACGGCGATAGGTTTCGAAGAAGTGTGCAATTGTGAAGATGATAGGTATCAGGCGACGGCGTATCCGTGCTCGCTGGGGCGAAAACTCTAGCTGTTGCGTCTCATTATTTCGGAGAAAAATGTCTGTCGTGATCCAGTCTGTCAAAAGCGTGGACAATTTTGATGTCACGGACAGTCGGCGCCAGAGTTCGCTAATATAATATAAGTCCAGCTCTGACGGAGCCGGGAGAGGGTAGAGATCTACTGCGAAACGAGGAATACGGTTGTGCTCCAAGAATGCTCGTGAAATTGGCGTCTCATTGACCGTAATGAACTGTAACCAGTTCTTGGAGACTTGCCTGAGCTTCAAAATATCAGGAACGCAGAGATAGGCGACTACATTTACTTGCAGGTCGCTTGGGAGTGCAAAAAAGTGCTCCTCAAAAGGCAGCACTTTTAGCTTTTGTTTGCTTAGATCGCAAACGTCTTTGCTTCTGGCCTTGGCTTCGCTTTTGGCTGTTGTAAATCTTGGCTTGCAAGCCGAGAGTTGCGAAAGTGAGTCGGTATCAAGGTGGGAACTGTTGTTGCTTGGGGTAGGTAATGCCTGAGTAATCGGCTGAGAACGATCGGTGCTCCTCCTGCGTGATGGGCCCGCTACCTGGTAGTTACCAGGGAGTACTGTTGGCGAAGTTGACTTGGGTGGTGTTCGTATTGAAGGATTTTTGTCTTCTTTAATGCTGGACTGCACAGACTGCCCAAGATTCCTGAAGTACCTTTTCGAGGCAAACTCGACTACACGCGAAGGATCGCCTCGTTTCTTGTATTCAAACTTGTGTTTCCAGGGTTTCAACTGATCAAGCTTGAAATCATATTCGGGTAGAGGTTCGAGAATTTGTCCCGGAGGGATCAACGTCACTTCTTCTCCCAATTTCTCCTTTATGTCCTGGAATATGTCTTTGGCAGAGACAATGTATGCCTGGCCGGTGCCAGCAGTTCCCATTACAATGTGGCCATACAAGTGGCCAGTGGCTTTGTCGATAACAGCTGAACCGCAGTCTCCGTCTGCCAATTTTCCTCCCAGGATGACAGGGTAAAGTTCTTGAACGGTCCTCTGATTCGGAAAGCGCACATATGATGCGGTAGCGCATAGTTCTCCGGTCATGAATCCGGAGGAAGCGGTCATCGCAACAATCCTGACGTCCCGGGGACCACCTTTCGCCTCTTGCCAAACGTGAAGAAATCTTTGGCTCCCATTCGGTTCATAAGGCACTTGGTTACTGCCTGTGTGGTGTTCTTCTTTTAGCTCAATTAGAGCGTAATCAAGCGATTTTGCATTGCTTGGGTCCGAGAGCCAGGCTAGCTTTCCGAGGATATCCAGTTTTCGAGACACTGTACAATCGTTGGCTACAAACCATTCGTCTTTCGTTAGATGAACTCCCGAGTCAAGTGAGGGATGTTTGGTTATCCCAACCATTGATGCACATTGATGGTGCGAAGAAGAAAGCCGTTGTGGCCTGTTGCAAGCATTATCGTTACTCCAAGTACGCTTGATGGCATGTTTGCTCTCGTCGGTCAAACCGAGCTGAATACCAGAGTTGCCACGTTCCTTCGCTTTCTTGGTGTCGCCTTGCTGGCGTTCTGCGCCTTTCGATCCAGCCTGGGGCAATGGGAAATCGCCCGATTTCGTGAAAGCATGGCCCACCGTCAGTTGATAGACCTTGCCATTGACGTACAAAATTGGGCCTGCCGTTACAGGCCGAAAGAAGTTGGTCTTGCTATCCTGTTTTGGAATGAAAAGACGTCTTCCCAACGATTTGTCCAGTAGTGGAGTGAGTACCACAGTTCCGATACCGACGTCTGAGTAATGCGTAAAGCTTAACTCGATCTCGTCCTGCGATAAGGGTTTCGGCCTGAGTCTACAAATCTGTTCTAATCGAATAGCAGGATGCTGATTCAGTAGTATTCCGCTTCTCTCGATTGCTCTCACGATTTGCCTCCGCGCCTCATCGTTCTCGCAACATATCAGAATCAGGGGCGCAGCTGTGTCTTCGGTAACTCCAAACATGTAGAAGTCCATAATAAAAGTCGCCTGAACGTGATCAGGGTCTTCAAAGATACAATTTTGGACAATGGGGCCGAGCTCTTTCCAGACCTCGCCTGCTGGTCCTGTAACTCTCCAGTACGTACGCCTTCCATCATCCGATCTTCCAGCAGGCTTGCCAATCGATTCTCTAGGACTGGGCCAAAGACTATTGTCACTGCGGCGGAAAAGTCGTCTTAATTTCTTCATGGCCCGAGCTGATCGGGCACCGAGGCCGAAAGGGCTAATTACATCGGCAGAAGATAGAATCGAGGAGAGTGGGGAAGATGTCAAAATCCATAATAGACAGCAAACAGACTAGAGCATAGCGAGTTTTCGAGTGATCCAACGAGCACAAAGTTGCGGCAGGGCCAACTAGCAAGCTTATCTCAGATGTGGCGGGTCGGAACACCGGAGATGCTGCAACGTATTGAACCAGAAAAAGCTGAACGTCTGATTTTGTCGGTCGGAAGACAAACCACGGCAGGAAGGCCCGAATAGGCTGCCTTTCGCCAACGGCCCGATTCCGAACGCCTCACCGAGAGGAGGCTGAGAATTAGGGATGGACAATTAAATTTAATTACTACCCCGTTAAGAAATAATTTAATTTAATCCTCTTTTGACCATTAAACATTAAATTAAGTGGGTCTTGAGTAGATTTTGAATCCGGCCTATCAGAGGGCTAGAATCCAGTGCATATGATACACACTTTCTTTGCATTAGTAAAAACACTACTAATATCATTACTATTAATACACTATTCCTCCTTTAAGTAAGGAGAACTGGTCAGATCTTAGTGCCTTTATCGACGAGATACTAGCATCAGATATTACTATGGGTGGGGAGGAATAAAAATATAACTTCATTTCTTAATGTTATGCCACGTGATTGATATTTTCATTAAAAGTCATAAATTACGCATAGAATTACGCATTTAATAATGGCTTGACCATTAATAAATAATAATTTTTTGACCATTAATAATAATTTAATTGATTAAATTTTTGCCATCCCTACTGAGAATGAATGGTGAACAGCCAAAATTCACCTGAGCGGCAGGCGCCCGGCACGAGGTTTCAGGGGATGACGAATTCTCTTACGAGGTGGCTTGCAGGTGGGCTCACTCGACCTACTGTATCAGTGAAATCTCACCGCGTATTCTGTCCGAAAGATAACGCCGAGATCAGCGAGGCAGACTCGTTGACATGATGACCAAGGAGTCCATTCAAGTGATATATAACGAAATCGAGATCCTTATCGCAGGCATTACTCTCTGGTTCGCGTGATCATTGACCAACACCACTATCATTCTGAATTCATCATGTCGCCGCTTGACAGTAGTCTATTGGATGGTGTTCCCCTCGCGATTCGGCCACTCGCCACAGAGTCTTTATGGGGCCAGCAACCTTCATGTTTCCATTTTTCTGGAGAAAAACCACACTTAGAAGCATACTTTGATGCATATTTCAAATATTATGCGAAACAATGCAATCTCATCGCCTGTCACCACAACGGAGAGTACTCATCGGTCGAGACTCATGGGGATATCATGACCATTGCACAGCTTCTTCGGAAATCTCTTCCTCGAGCAGAAGTACGGAAGCGTATGTCAGACTTTCTGAAATCCGCAAACAACACTCAACCCGGTGAACATGAAAACTCTATCAATCTTGTCGCCCGCCTTATGCTGATGGTGAGAATTGGCAAGGTACCACACGAAGGTAGCAAAGGAAGATATCTCAACTGGGAAGAGGGAGATCTTCGAGAATTCGTATACAACTGTTTCGCACCCCCTGTCACTCGAAGACATGACCGTATCAAACTTGAAAAGTCTTTCAATGCTCTAAACTTGCAGAGAATTGGTGGGATCAAGATCTGGTGGACCGAGAATCTCGCTGATCACCTGCGGATGGTGGATGATGACAAAGGGATATTCATCTTCCATCACGCCTCATTCCTAGAGCATCAGTTACACAAGTAAGTTTGGTCAACCAAGCCTCAAAGCACTAGAGTTAACTGTTAGCAATAGCTCGATGTACCCACCTCGATTTATCGAGGAGACGCTACGGACTCTCAAACTTTTGTTCCCCAGATACAATCCCGCAACCAAGAAGTGGTACGAGAAAGCGGCTGCAAAATCTGCCTGCGGGCTCGATAAGAGACTCATCTGGATTGGGAACTTGAATGCTGAAGAACGGCAGGTCGATAACTTCAGCTATTGGCATGATCGACTTGTGATCCTGAAGGAGGTATACGACGAAGCCCGGCCGAGCACGTTGTCTCAGTTCTGGCACGATAGGCGCAACGGGCCGCAGTGGTACACCTTCTGGGTTGCGCTTTGGGTCTTGGTCTTGACCATCTTGGCCATATTCCTCGCGGTGGTGCAGTGCATTGAAGGTGGGATGCAAGTGTACATTGCGATGAGGCCGTGAGATTTGGTTGTCCTCGGGTACGTCAGCCGAAACAGCGGTGGGGTCCCAGGAAACAAACGAGCAGGGATGGTGGAAAGAACGAATCAAAGACAGGGGCAATCATCAGCCTTGCATCCAAGGGTAGCATCATCATTTGCCACCATTCCCATTCAGGCATCATTCCACCACTACACTTGATGCCATTCACGGAACAATTGCTCTTTCGCCACCTCAAGGAAAGCGCTTTGAAGGAATTTGTTCCAACAACAAACCACGACTCTCAGAAACCTCAAACCAGAACCCACGTGTGGAACCTTTTCGGCCTCACTTTCGCACCCGAGTCGCCGATCAGGTTGGGCAAAATGCTGCTTTCCTTCACCCCCCCAAAACTCAACTCAACCATTTGCAGGGTAGGGAATTGAATCTTCTGCACTAAACCTTGACAAGACGCTAAAAACGAGCTCTGAGCTATGGTGTAGACTGCTGAATATATTCCTATCTATTTTGTGAACCCACTAGAATATAAGAATATTACCACTGAAACTCCCTCGCTCGCCGAATCCAAATCAAATCCCACCCAAAACAACAACACCAACCCCCACCCAAAAAAAAAATCAAAACTTAACCCTGCCCCCCTCTCCCTCCCTACAAACCCACCTCTCCGTCTCCCCTTCCAAATCAATCCCAAGCCTACCCCTCTCATCCAAACTCGCCCCCTCATCCGAAATCTCAATCACCTTCCCACTATGCGCAACCTCCTGCCTTGACACACCCGCCAAATCTCTCGGGATCCAAAGCCTAGGACTCCTCTCCCTAATAGACGGCGGCGAGTAGGCGTCTTTCAGCACGCTTTCATTATCAGCGTAAGTGGCGCTAGGATCCATCTCCCTCAGCTCCCGCGGCATCTCGTCTCTCAGCACATGGTAGCTCTCAAAAACCTCCGGATGCAACCACCGCATGATAAAATTCGGATCCTGATTCGGATCCGGCGTGATCCACGCGCTCCAGAAATCTACTTTCTCTAGGATACCCGGGATCGGCGTTTTGTTGAATTCCTTCTTCACGAGGGACGACACCGTTCTCGTGCCGAGGGTAATCGCCTTATCTGCGCCTTCGACCGGGATATCGAGCCCGCCCGAGCGTGATTGCTGCTCTCCGTGGTCAACGGCCAGATCCGTGGGGTCCGAGGGGTCGAAGTCTGAATCATAGCCTTGTTCACCTCCTTCTTCTGTGTTGGCGTTTGTGGGGTCGGTGTCGTGGATGTCGGTCAGATTTGATGCTAAGAAAGGGTGGTTTCCGAGCTTTCGGAGCTCTTCTTCGGCGGCTAGTGTTCGAGGGAGGTTGTAGAGTAGTGGGGATAAAGCATCATTCAAGGAGATGTGGATGAGCGTAGTGAAGATTATGAGGCCAAATGTCATGACGACTGGTCCGTAGGCTCCTTTTAGACCGAAGAGGCCGACCAGGCAGATCTCGGAGAGATACAGCCCGGTGAGCGTTTGCGTTAATGCTTTTGGGTAGTGCAGACCCCGTGTATCGCGCTCCGAGGAGTAGACGTAGAGGAGGTTGTATTTGTAGGTTATGTAGACTATTGACAAACCTAGAGCGGCGACGCCGAGGATTATGGGGGCGATTAGGGAGTAGGAGATTGCTTATTCCTGTCAGCGAGTCTAGTGGTATAGTGGAGGCGGAAGAGAACGAACCGATCACAGCCATGTTTGTGAAAACCGGGTAAACTGCTCCCCAATGGATCTTCCTCAGTCGGTGATATTTCGCTGCGATGAGACGAGGATTTCCGCCAGCAAAAGGCATAAGTTGGTGTCGGAATATACTGAGTAGATGCACAATTCTTGTAGCGCTCATCGCCAAGCCCTGAAGTATGAAATAACTGATGTAGAAGTTTGATGCTGTGGGGAGGTTCTTCGACAGAAGGTCACGGGCAGACAGCGGATCTTTGATGATGGAAGTTATGGCAGAGGAGGCGGCAGACGTCAGGGTGGTGACGAGGAACACTTGCACGACTTGGAAGAGGAAGTAGGAGCTTTGCACGAAGAGCTCGACGCGGGATTCGGTTGGGATCCCGGATTGTCTTGCACATGCGCGCATGATCATTGGCACGGCGGCCATGAGCATAGATAATGCCACAGCGGGGAGAAGACCAGATATGAGACCAAGGATAACTTTTGGGAGGAGGACAATCCAGTGGAGAAATGGGACGTTCTTGGCTAGGTAGTCGATGTTCGATATCATGCCCACACCGATGGCAGGCAGCGACCAGAAAATCACCATGCAGGCAATGAAGCCTTGGATCAGAAATTGTCTGATTATCCGCTCCCACCAGCGGAAAGAGAGTGAAGGCCATATGATTTCCTGGGGCCGGACGCCGATTATCTCTGCTCGCATATGATTGGCGCTGTGATGGGCAAGAGTTTGATATGCACTCTGGGCGTCTACGAGAGAATGGAACTCGATAAATGCTGCCGGAATGGGTGCGTTGACTCCCTTTCTGTACTGTCGCCGAAGTTGTGATATCTTGGGAGCAAGCTTTTTTAGACGAACTCGTGTCCATCTGATCGTATCGACTCTTCTCCCGTAATTTGCGATGGGCCGATGGTAGGGTCGTTGTTCAGCCGGTACCCATTGCGCGGCAACTGATCCTACAATCTCGTGATCCGGTCCAGTAAAGCCATAATTCGTCCTCAGAATTGGTGTGCCATCTTCCCGTGTAAACTCTCGAGGAGAGCCGGGAGAGAGTGGAGAGAGTGGAGTAGTTGGACTCTCCGCACTGACACTGATCTTCACCTCTTTTGTTTCCTCCTTAAAATCTCTCGGAGACTCCTTCACTTCGATATCTGGGTGTCCACTTTTCAGAGCTTTCTGGTATGCCACGTTCGCCTTCTTGATGAGCTCAATCTCAGCCTTCTCCAGCCGGTGTGCTGTCTGCTCTCTTTCCTTCACCAACTGGTCGAGGTCATCCGTCTCTCGAGGTATCCAGACATTCTTTAGTGTGTCCCCAAAAATTCGTCGCAATTTTCTTTCGTCCAAGACTTGCTGTGGTACGCATGTGAAGAGAACGGTTCTCGAGGATAGACGATTGGCGTAGTATGGGGAGAGCATATATGCTTGTCGGAGATTGATGAAGTACACAGATTCGCGGCTGACCATATAAAGGATGAAACCTGTCTTGTCAGCATAATACTCTTAGTTCTAGAGAACGCATACCAAAATATACCCAAGCGATGAGTGCATGGGCATAGAGCCATTTAGCATCAGAGATGTTCCCAAAGGTAAGTTTGTCTAGCTGCTGACTGCCCTTGCCTCCGAGAGAGTGGAGAGGAAGAAGAATTGGCCATGTGAGAAGTAGCCCCACGCAACATATCACCGTGAGCACATTGAGGTACCGAAGGAAGAGGAACCCTTCGAGAGACGAGCGGTTGAGGACTTCAATATCTGGAGTCTTCCAGAAGGGTATGACCCAATTGAACCATCCTGATGGCACCTCAGTTGCCCGTTCACTACAATAATTAGCTCACCAATTTAACTCATTCTCAGATTAATCCTCACTGAGATTCAAGACTGCTGAGGAAGGTCCTGGGAGAGTACACGCGCACGAATCTCCGACGCAGCACAAAGAGGATTGTTACGCAGATTACAGCATAGACTGTGATCGGAATGAGAGTCGTGAAGAACGTTGCAAACGAAGGGGAATTGGTGGCCTGTGTGGCTCGCAATGGGGACACCGCGGTGGAATTGTCCCTCGCAGAGCCGACTCGGGGGTCGCTGCTGCTGCTATTCTGCCAAGGTCGTCAGCGCTGCGGGAGGCTTTTTCTGCGCCGCAGCTGAGGGTCCTCGGGAATCTCGATCGCGATCTCAGGCTGATATGATATGGGGAGGGGCTGCGACTCACACTCTGCCTCCTCAAGTGCTGCACGAAGCCCACGAGGATAGCATCGGTCATTGCGGAGAGCAGCCTTGTGACTAGCGCTCATCTTTGGTGGTCCAGGACGGCCACGATATTGGGGAGTGCAGATGTCTTGGATCTTAATGCTTTCTCACTTCTCTAGCTGCTGCCAGCAAGCGAAGGCTGGAGTGCGCTCGAGTGGCGGGCGATCGACAGGTTCAGGGGAGCTGATTTGGCGAATCTTGGATGCATTGGGATGGCAGCTGGCAGTTCCCGCTGTGGGGGCGTTTTATTGGTGGAGATCAAGGCGGGTGGCGACGATCCCGTGTCTGAGACGGGGATAGCTTCAAATATTGCCGCTCTCTCCATCACGTGTGCTGACATTCTTCAACATAGGAAGTTGTTCTCAAAACAATGTTTCATAGTTCAATCAGTGCCGATACTCAATTGAATGTTCATAGACTGTTTTTCTGGGTATTCAATGAGCTTCTGGTCTGGAGTCACGTGCGCCGACATTCTTCAACATGTGGAAGTATGCACTCAAAACAATGTTTCATAGTTCAATCAGTACCGAGACTCTATTCAATGTTCATAGACCGTTTTTCTGGGCATTCAATGAACTCCTGGTCTAGAGTCACGTGCTGTCCCTCGCCTACATCGGCGACTCTGGAGCCGTGTTCTCTCGCATTTTATCTTCATCCTTGTCGCCACCAACGCCATCAAGAACCCAAACTCCCAACCAAAATTCACCAATTCTTCACGACGGCTGACTCTGACGAAGTTCTCAGCTCTGCCCCCTCAACATCCCCTCCAATCCGCACCTCCTTATCCGACAGATGACAGCACCATAGCTTCTCATTCACCAACGTCCAGTCCCTCTCTCCTGCCCCTCTGCTCTCATTCGCTGTCTCCAAACGCCTCCAACGACGCCTCGCTCAGCCTTCCCACATCGCCTAGCGCCAATGCGGTAAGAGGTGGGGTGACCGTCGAGCTTGTCAAAAAGCTTGTGACACGGCCAGACCCTTCCCTGTCACATAAGTGCAAGGCTCCCCTCTCGTTCTTTTTCCCTCGCAGATGCGATCCATTAGGAAAGGGTGTAAATCGCGTCATCCTCAGCCGCCCATCGCGACATCATCATCATTGCTCAGTCTTGCGTTATCGATAATTGGCGATTATCAGCCTTGTGAATACCTGCGATAGCGACAGAATTGTCTGATTGAAAAGTTGGGAGGGGAACAGACCCCACTCTCACCAGCCGGAGGAGAGAATCACCCCACTCGCCACACCCCTAAACACCCACCCTCGGGAAGTATATAATTCAACCTGGATCGGCCCTCGCGACAGAAATCGTCTCCCCTCACGCGCCTGTTATCATACCTCGAAATGTTTTTCAAAAAACTCCGCTCGCGATCGAAGGCCAACTCCAAACACTCCATCTCCCGTATAACCTCCACTTCCTCCTCCCACGGAAACAGCAATCGCCAATCGCATTCAAAGGTCCCCGAGGTGATGGTGACACCCCCGACAAATGATTTGACCGAGAGACTGGCAATGCATGAAAACATGAGAGAGGGGGGGCAAAGAAGTGAGGATGAGGAGAGAGATTATCAGTTATTTTTAGAGCAAGCGAGAAAGGAGGAGGAGAAGGCGGAGAGGAGGAGGTTGGCTGAGATTAAGGCGGCGAGGCAGGTTAATTTAAGTCCGTGGAGTGGGAGGATGTGAGAAGAAGACCCGGGACTGCGATTCGAGTGAGGTGTTGAGGGGGAGAGATATGGGATTTTCCAAAGACGATGGACGGAGGGATAGTAACTGAGATGAAAAAAATGCTTAGTTAGAGAGAGTGATAAGAGAATGGTGCTGAAAATGGTGGGAAGAGATGTAGCATGGACAGATTGGTGAGCCGTTCTTTGCCCCGCTATGAGAAAGAATCGTCACCGACTGAGGGTCAGAAATCGATACTTCCAAATAGCGATGAGCATTGCGCGCCGCCCAAACACAGGAAAGGCCATCGCACCGAGCATCATGGACAAAACAACGTCAAATCACAACGATAACGCCTATTTTCCTCTATTTCCAACTGAACTCGGCATCGTCGCAAGCACCCGCGTAACTCAAAGAAAGCAAAACAGTACCCTCCTATCGAACTCCGCCTCTGCCCTCACCACTCAAGAACTAGTCGTTCCACTCGGTGCAATAGTCTTCAACACAACCGGCACGCTCCCGCCCTCCTCAATTCCATCCGAGTTCCAGTACAACGCATACACTCCATCCTATCGCAAATCAGCTTCTCAACTCCAAGACGCGACCCACTTTCCCAAAGGGGGAGGAGACCTACCGTATCCGTGGTGCTAGCCCAGAATTGGCTCTCATACGTGGAGCCATTGACAAAGACGACTTGCTCTCCAAAGAGCGAAAAGCCCGTGGTGGCAATGGACGACGTGGTGCTGTTTGAGCTCGTGAACCCTGCGGCTGCGAATGAGGAAGTGGGAGTGATGAAGAAACTGCCGACTGAAGACGAGTTGGAAGTCGTGGCGTTCCAGGTTGTGGAAGTGTCCGTTGTGATGTCCCAGGTTATTGCTGAGAGGGTCGAGGGGAGTGAGGTATTGTCGGCTATGTAGGCAAGCCCTGCGTGGATGGTCAGCTTGCATCATAAAGAGAGGACTAAAGAGAGGGATACCGTCTGAAATGCCATATACGAGTGGGAGGCCGGAAATGTTGGTTCCGTACGCGTAGATGGTTGTGTCTGTGGTTGTCGTCCGGCGTGTGATGAATGGGTGAGGCTTGGCGGAGGTGAGGGCCGCGCTGAGCAGGAGAGGCAGAAGGGCAGTGAGGTGCATGGTTAATGTTTAATGGTAATGAGAATGACGAAGAAAAGAGAAGCGGATTGAGAATAATGAGATAGATCAATGAATCAGCTTGAGTGAGAGTGGTTGTAGATAAGGGAGAGGAGAGTTTTCATAGCTATTCAATCCATCCTTTAAACCACATGCACTCAGTGGAGCTTACGTGTTGCTCAAGGCTATTCCCATCACTCATTTGTGAGCTTGCCCATGAAGCATTGCTCGGAGCCGAGAGAAACTGGGTCTTCGGTGTGGCTTTGGAAACTTCATGGCGGAGTCAGGGGTGGTACTGGGGTGTACGCACCCAACTTCGCTCTTCAAGGACGGCGTGTTTTTCTGTTCCTCCAGCTCTCCTTCTGATTAGCGCACCGAGATTTGGTTTCATGTTTCAGGAGCAGGACTCGTCTACTGGTTCCTTCTAAGCGCGTCCAAAAAGTGTGGAGGTTGATCACGTGGGCAGCTTTCAGAACTATTTTTAGCAGTAGATTTCGGGACCGAAGCCAACCTCCTCAGCTTTCAACTGTTTGCCGCAATGACAACACGAATGAGCGCCACGCATGTGCGGACTCCACCATAGGGGAAGACGTCTCCAGCCACGGAAGTCTGTTGTGCAGTGACGCCATCGCACCATCTGAACCTCGCAGCAGATTCCTCTCAGGTTTGTCCTTCACGTCGCGTTCAGATCACGATTCAATTCACGATCCGCTAATCCTCTACGGATTTGAGGGTTCTAAAATGGTATCCACAACCTCATAAGCCATGTTCAATGAGAACCCTCAATGGCCGCTTCATACCAAAAGCCACATGGCGAAAAATTAAATAAGCGCATTGAACAATCGATTGCCCGTTCCCCTGAATCTGCCGGAGCCCCCATGTGGAGATCAAACGATACACAGCCCCTGTGTACACAGAGCTCCCGACTTGGACGCTCCAACTCTTTGGTCTTCCATTCTCAGATGGATTTCCTTGAAGGAGATTGCAGTTACGTCGTCTAGAGACTCCACCCTGTCCCAAAGGGTCGATATCCGTTGGCATAGGCACAAGGATGGTATTTCCGAGTTCCGACGAACCTAATGCCCCCCGGGCTCATCCTCAAATCCCTATTTTAAGCTTCGATCTACGCAGGGTCTGCGGACCCCCTTTCCACCCAGCTGCCTGGCTTGCGAGACGGCTCTACTGTCCCTGCTCGATGGAGTACGTCAGGTGAACGTCCTGGAGAACGCGTTCTAGCATGAGCCTCAGAATGGGGACGTAGCTGGTCTGTTTTGCACGACGGTCCGTGCGGAGAGTAGTCCCCAGAAGGGAGGGCCCCAGTTACTTCATTCCCAGTGAGGAAAGAGGGGTCTGTACGCGGCATACGCAGGCCAGTGAATGCCAAACGAGTAGTGCGAAGGTCCGAGATGGAACCGGTCGATACCAGTCTCTTGAAGTCAAGAACTCGAACACATAAGAGGCCATGTTCCGTCTATTCTTTTGCATCATCATCCTCCAGATCATCATCATTCTAGCTTTCCAGTATCTTTCTTCTCTAGTCTCTTTCATTCAACTTTTGTTCCTGCTTCTTTAAAGCTCAAATGCATTTCCCCTCGTTGCTTGCGGGGCTTGTTGCCTGCCCCATCGTCTTTGCTGCTCCGAAGCCAGTATCCCACTCCAACACTCTATCCAAGAGATGTACCAACAGTGCTTCTGATCGATCATGCTGGGGCGACTACGACACCTCAACAAATTACTACACCACAGTCCCCGACACTGGAGTCACCCGCGAATATTGGTTCGATGTCCAAAATGGAACAGCCTCTCCAGATGGCATCGAGAGAGTAGTCTTAACCGTCAACGGGACAGTTCCCGGACCGACCATCATTGCTGACTGGGGTGACACCGTTGGTAAGTCCACTTACTCCAATGTTCGCGCGGATACTAACTTCTCCAGTTGTTCACGTATCCAACTCCATGTCCAATAACGGTACCGGAATCCATTTCCACGGCGTCCGCCAAAACTACACCAACCAAATGGATGGTGTGCCCAGCATCACACAATGTCCCATCGCCCCCGGCGACTCCTTCACCTACACATGGCGCGCAACCCAATACGGCTCTTCTTGGTACCACTCCCACTTCTCCGTTCAAGCCTGGGACGGAGTCTTCGGGGGAATCACCATCAACGGCCCCGCAACAGCAGACTACGACGAAGATCTCGGCAACCTCTTCCTCAACGACTGGTCTCACGAGACAGCCGACGTGCTCGCCCTCCAAGCCGCCGCGTCTGGTCCCCCAACAATGCCCAACTGCCTCATAAACGGGACAAACGTCTACACCGACACAACAACTGAAGTCGAGACCGGCTCGCGCTTTGAACAGACATTCGTGGCTGGGACGAAATACCGCATCCGTCTTGTGAACGGCGCAGCCGACACGCATTTCCGGTTCACGATCGACAACCACACCATGGAAGTGATCGCCATGGATTTCGTCCCCATTGTGCCTTACAACGCAACCGATATCTCCATCGGCATGGGACAGCGCTACGATATCATTGTCACGGCTTCGGAGACAAGTGGAGATTACTGGATGCGCGCCATCCCCCAGGAATCCTGCTCTGACAACGACAACGTCGACAATATCCTCGGCATAGTGCGCTACGACTCCACCTCTACCGCTGACCCAACGACAACCGCTTACACAACCACGGACTCCTGCGACGACGAGGCGATCGCAAGTCTGGTGCCTTACCTATCCTACGACGTTTCCAGCACGTATGACGTAGAAAACGACGAAGAAGTTTCCCTCGCCATCGCAACGGGCGGCGTATTGTGGGAAATGGCCGGTACATCCTTCGTCTCGGAATGGAACTACCCAACCGTCCTCCAAGTCGCGGAATCCAACGACACATGGTCCACAGACCAGCACGTCGTCCAGCTCGCGACGGCTGATCAATGGGTGTACTTCGTTATCGAGACCACGTTTGCACAGGCTCATCCTATCCATTTGCATGGCCATGATTTCTGGGTCCTCGCTAGTGGTACAGGGACATATTCTACGAGCACGACGCTTACTACGACGAATAGCCCGAGGAGAGATGTGGCGATGTTGCCGGCGAGTGGGTTCTTGGTTATTGCGATGTATACGGATAATCCTGGTGTAAGTTTCCCTTGTGAGAAGTTTAGGAGCGGTGCTAACGGACAGACAGGCATGGTTGATGCACTGCCATATCGCGTGGCACACCGCTGAAGGTTTCGCGCTGCAGCTCCTTGAACGCGAGTCTGAGATGACGGCGCTGATGGATGTCACGAGTATCAATAGCACGTGTGCGAACTGGGACACGTACCAGACCGATGATGATGTGGTGCAGGATGATTCTGGTGTGTAGACTTGGTTTGGTTTGGTTTACTGTTCCCTTTGTTTTGCTTCAGTGGAGAAAAGTGGTTGGTTGGCTGGTTGTATGGTGCATTCAGCGAGCAGTTGCAATTGTTGATCTATAGCGAGTTTAGACTTGGTTTTATCGTGTGCATTATAGGCATTATTCAGAGCTTTTGTGTCAAATATCGTCTGCCAGAGTTACCAGACACAGTCAGCCTACAGAAAAATCATGTCCCGATCAGTGACACATCATGCCTCGCTTACAAAAGGGGGTTCGCTAAACTTCGACTATTCTAAAGCACTGCTTGCCTAATTAAAGGCAAACGCCATTGATTTGTTGATACATGACTAAGAGAGTTTGTGTACGTGAGTCCAAACACTTGGGGGGTAGTTTTAGCCTTCGTGAAGTCACGTGTCGGATCTACGTTAAAAGAGCGGCACCAATGTCGGCCATGACGTCTCACATCAAAACGAGTAACATTTCTAACACTTTTTGAGAAGCCTTTGGGTGAATTTATGTTCAGATTGTTTAGGGGATAATAGGTTCTAGGTAAGGGGGAGTCAAAGCGTATTGTTGAGGCCAAGGTTTGCAATAAAAACCACAAGCAGAGCACAATAGCTAACAGTTGTCAGTGATTCATATAAACCAGTTTTATTGGCATTATCTCAACTCACCCAGCAGCCGCACCAAGCAGCTCGTGTCTCTTCGCCTTAGTGAACAGCGCAAGTGCCGCAGAAAACAGCAAGGTAGCAACTAACAATATCCCCATACAGATGGCATTCGACGTATTCGCATTCGATTGACTAAACGACGAACCCACATGGTACAACGCGTAGACGGGCAAAACCAATAGTGCGAGGACCATGGCCATGATGATGCAGCTCACTAGCCGGTCCACACGTCTTTTTGTAGGAAGAAACAGATCTTCATCTGTGGTTTTGGCTGCGGTTTCCTTTTGAGAGTCAAAGTCAATCGATTGATACCCATCGTTTATGGACCGGAAGACCGTACCTTCGAGCAGAACACATACTTCACCGCAGTGCGGGGAAACAGCTTCAGGATCTTCTCCACAGCTGCGTCGAGCCAAGCACTCTCTCGTCCAGGCCGGAGCGTGATCAGGTCTTCTTTGTTATAGATGAAGTCATCATCCCCTTCCATGAGTGGCTTCTTGTGACGTACAAAGTTTGCCACGCTATTATAGTCGCGCGCTGGGGGGCGATTTGCAGCTGCGAGCTGTTGTGCATTAAGTAGCAGCTGATCATAACTCAAAACAGTGGCTTCCAGGCGTGCAAGCAGAGCTTGTCTCGTTTCTGGAAGCTGGTCCTGTCGTTCGACATCTTCCATCCTACATTGCAATGTTTTTGGATTGGTGGTTAAGTCTCGTTTGTCCATTCGGTCCAATTCTTCTTCCATGATGCGAAGCTCGTCTTGTTTTTGAAGCAGAAGTCGGGCGTGGACAAATCCAAATCTACGGTAGATCATGAAATTTTCATCACTGTCCATGAATGTTGCCAAGTATGGATATCCATCTTCACAGCGCTCCACTGAGTTCATTAGCAATTGGTCTACAATCAAAAGAAGAACAACGCACACTTCCGGATGATGGTTCGAAAGGGCTCAGAGGAGGAACCCTGGAAATGTCTCGGAGTAATAGCATTCAAGAGCCTCGTAATCCCAGATTGTCGTCTTTGGCTTTGCACTGTTATTCAAGTTAGTCTAGGATGTGCAACCAGTTCGGCTGCTGAAAACTTGCCGCTTTCTTCTTCAAAATCATGCTCGGGGTCGATTTGCTCAACGATTGGAGAATTCAAGGTGCGGGTCTGACTTTGCCATGTCGACTGTGAATTCGGTGAGCAGGGTGGCTCTCCCGAGATTCCAATTGCGTTCTCGAGATCGATATTGGCAGCTGTCTGGTCCATTGCATTTTATAAACGATATCAACCACTGCAAGGAGTCGCGAGTTGCAAGAAATAGAAGAAGCGCAGAGTCCCATCTTATAATTGCTGTCAATGACGCCCAAAGAGCCCAGCCTTTCGAAGAAAAATAATTGCAAAGGAAGAAATTTCCTATGGAAGTCCGAACGCCGAGTAGGACATCCAATTGGATCATCGATCGGGCGAGTTCATTTCATTCTACGGAAGGCCGTTGAGACGCTTGCATGCAGAATCAAATCTGCACAAATTGCAAGAATCAAACGCTTTCAATTCCAGCGAAGGCAAATTCAATTGGGGGGCTGTTGGTGAGCCGTGTCACAGAGTGATCGGGCGATCCGCTGCAGCAGGCAGGGCGAGTCGCATTGCATAGCCTCAGCCTTCTTCCACCTTTGCTCGGGAACGTCAACTCCACCACTGAGGAAGATCTGCCTCCGCACTCCGTACATCATGATTGTTCGAAAACTCTCACCGGCATGTGAGACAGTTGCTTCCGCTCCAACTGTGGTGGGTGGAAGCGAATGCGCTCACCGAAAGGACCCATCGCGACTGGATGGCAGGATGACAATCAACTTCTTCTCATTGGAATGCGAGTTTCATGGAGGCTCCAAGATGCCTTATCTGCCTCGTGAAGAAAGGGTCTTATAAACATGAAGTAAACCCGTAATCAACCTCGCAAGGCTTTCCGACGTCCATAATCGAAACAAGTCCTCAGAACGCGCAACAACCAGGGAAGCCAACGCATATCCGGTACGGAGTACAAACGCGCCCAACCGCAGAAGAAGCGCGGCCAGTAGACGTACAGTATGCGGCGAATGCGAAAATCATAAAGAACTAGCTCACTCGTGTCCTAGACATCGATGGAGGAACAGGTGATCCAAGACCCTGGACGTGCTGATTATGTTCCAAAGGGCAAGAAAAAGAAGGTAAGACAGCTCGCTGAGGTGCAGAATTGGACTGATGAAATCGATCTGTAGTACCCACAAAGGTTTGAAAAGGGAGATGCGGTGTGGCTGAAAGTCGCGAGCGAGGATGCACCTGATTTACCCGATATCGTGGTGTATGTAAAGGCAGCGCGGTATGAGGAGAAGAAAGACTGCTGGATGTACAAAGTCCAGGAGCAGGATAAAGGGGGAGTGTGGTTTGGGAAGGAAAGAATGAGAGCGGAGAAAGCCTTGAAGCGTGCCTGAGAAAGCGCGCCCAAGGTGGCCTCGGAAGGGAACCCTATTAATTGGCCACAGTGGTCTCTGCCACAGCATGGGAGGCAGTGCACGTCTCCTGCAGGCTTTGCGGGGCTCGGTTCCCGCATTAGCACAGCCACTTTGTCGTTGTTCGTTTGGTTTATGCAGCAAGCGTTTGGATGGGCTTTAGAGGACGGTATAATGATATCCACTGTTTTGCACACATATATGGATCGCCGTCTCACAACGAATATTGTAGGTCAATTGAGCACCAACGGGATCCAGCACAACACTGATGGCTTCCTCATCGTCACCAACCGTTATCGCAGGGCGAGCAAAACAAACGCCACCAAGGGAAATTCCCGCCTTAACCACTACTCAGCCATCATCGGGCGCTTCTGTGCCTCATAAAATCGACTATTTAGAGAAAAGGGTGCAGGAAGAAGCCAATTATCAAGTGCAATGGAGCAAGTGGATGTCGGATGGCCAGCAGAAATCCTTCTACAAACATGTTTTTGTGCTATTGCTGTCGTGGCATCCAGAATGCGATGATATGGAAGTTGACCTTGAGGTAACTCAGCTAATTGAATTTTTCCAGATTTCCCGTACCGGAGACACTGACCAAACTGACTCTTCAAAGGTTCAACGATTAAAGAGCGTTTTTGAAGACATCTATAACTATAACGTCGAAAGCATCCAGCTTGATTGCAGAAAGGACGCAACACCTCAAGCTCAAGCCAACCTAGCAGTTGCAAACTTCGTACATCTCAATGATAAGGAGGATGCTCTCTTTGTCGTCTACTACGCAGGGCATGGCTCTCCTGGAAAGGAGCGAGGCCTCTTAAATATGACAGGGTATGTACTATGTAAACAGGGTCCCACGTATATGAACCTTCGCTCACATTCTTAGACGAAGGAGACAAAAGGGGAAAAGATTGGCTCAGCAATTTACCCATATCACTTGGAACCTCGTCGAGAACAACTTGAAGACTACTAGGGCAGATGTTTTCCAGATCTTTGATTGCTGCCACTCCAGTGATCTTGGTCGAGACTCTGCCCTCAATTCGAGGTCCGGTGACCTTCTCCCTGTTCGTTGTATCGTCAACAATGCTGACAGCATCGCCAGGTCTTTCGAATATCTAGCTGCTTCTACCACACCTTACACCCGATCGCCTGGGAAATCGTCATTCACGTCGGCCCTGATTTGGGCTCTTGAAAAGCTCGCTCACCAATCCCCACGAGAAGATTCGCAATGGTCCCCAATGTTCACAACAAGCAAACTTGCAAAGAAGATCTCCGAATGCCCTGATTTCCCAGAAGAGCAAAACCCTTCACTCACCACCCGAGATGTTGAAGCTTGGCAGCATATCATTCTTGCTCCACTCCCCCGTGAAGGTGTCTCGGCGCTGACTCCCGCTCCAAATAGCGAAGACGAGGACGGGAATGAAGATGAGGACGAGGATGAAGAGGAAGAGGAGGATAACAAACCTGTGCAACAGTTCCTAAGTCTCACATTCCACTTCAAACACAAAGAGGATGAGTCGGAACTCCTCAAAAAGCTAGCGGATCACTTGAAGAAGTTCATGAAGTTAGAACCAAGTCTTCACAAAGTCCAATGGGGTGGGATTTGGGGAGAGTTGAGGCCGCCTCCTGGTCATAGGTGGCGTGAGGCCGTCCGTAAAGTCATGTCCAAATCGCCAGTCTCGAGATTTCCTTCAAACTTGGTTCAAAGTGGCAGCTTGTCTCCGCAGACGGGTCACCTTCTTCCATCTTCATCGACTGAGAGCACACCTCTACTTTCCGACGCGTCTTCAGTTAAGTTCAAAGAAGAGCTTACCACCCGGAGCCTCTGGAGTCATATCTCTTCTTTCTTTCGAAACTTTAGGAAGCCAAACTTGGCAGAGCCTCAGGGACAACCAGCAAGCACGGTTTCGAACCCTGGCAGGCAAGATTCTAGGAAATGGACACGGCGCTTGGCGGACAAGCTACGAAATCTATTCTACCGCCCTTTGCCTCGGATACAGATTTCATCATAGATTTTGGTTTCTCTGCAATGATTTTTGTATTAGACGTTGAGGTCGTTGATAATATGCACGTGGTTGCTTTTTCGTCCCGCAGTGCTTGTATTATAGGTGTTACCTTGAGAACTTAATCCATGCATATTGAGATTGATAGGTTTAATCCGCTAATGAGCAACTCTTCGCTTTGGGTCCATGTGTAGATATCGTTGGGTATCTTGCCTGCAGAAGTTCAGGTTGCGTCTTGATATTCATATGTGTCCACAATTGATACATCTTACCTCACTGCTTCTAATATCGAATCCGCCCTGCCTAGTAATATGCTTTAGAAAAACTCTTACTGTGACTTCAGGTACGGTTGAATCACAAGGTAATCCTTTACAACAGTCCTTCTATTTGCTAAAGCCTCCTTCTTTTCCACCGTGCAAGTGCTATTGGCAGCCCACGTGTGACACTCTAATTCTGATCCAAGAGGCAACACCGCAGCATTCCTCACAGTTTTGGGGCTGACAGTTGTATATACAGGAGAACCGTTTTAGTAACTGCGGAACAGTGCCTGTACCAACACGTAGCTCCACAAAGGCCATTCCCTGTCTGTTGCCATATTAGCCCGAATCCGTGGCCAGAGCCAGCCCTCTACACTTCTCTATCAAATCCTTGTAGCACTTCATTTTGTCTAGCCCGTTCAAGGCGTACAAGCAGCCACAAGCGTATTGAAAGCTGGGCATGAGAGAGTGATTCATACTCCGAACCACACAAAAGTCAAGTTTGTTCAATGAATAGAATATATACATCAACTCTCCACCCAAATTATGTCCCTGTACTGGTAGCTTAAGATGCGGAAGTCGTTGGTGTCGCACTGGAGCTCGTAGATAAAGCCGTAGTGCTCGAACCACCACCTATCCCACCAGTGCCCGTACCCGCCACGGTAGCCTGCACGATCTGCCCCAACGAATTGAAGATGATATTAACCAACGCATTGAGCGGTGCGTACGAATACTGTTTCTGCACATTGCCACCCGAAAGCGGCGTCGAGACTCCCGTGTACGTCATGTTTTGCAGGTAGTTGCCAACGATGGTATCCACTGCTTGACCGTCTGCACCTACGACGGATTGCACGATGTTTCCGAGGTTGTCGACGAGGAAGTTCAGAGTTGTGCCGCTTTGGGTGATGGATCCCAGGAGGCCGTCTACGACGCCAACTACCGTGTCAACCTGAGATAATCAGCTCAATATCCTTTTCTGAACCAGGGATTGAGTAACTTACCACTTGTGTCACATCGTTGAGCAGGGTAATCAAGAGAGGGTTCAGATCCAAAGAATTGAACACCCGCTGCACGATATCCACCAAATGTCCAAGTCTGACGATGAGCTCCAATTGAGCTTCCACATCCACAATCGTGATATTGACCTTGGCAATCGAGACCGCGACTCCAGCATTGATTTTCACCAGGCTGGCAACGTTGGCGTTGAGATTGATGTCTGCTTTAAGATTGTCTACATCCAATTCAATCCGGCCCACTGAGAGTTGAGGGACATTGAGAAGCACATCTGGCGCGTTCGACCCTGAGCTTGAGCCGCTCGGCGTGGTGGTAGAAGTTGTGCGGCTGTTGCTGCTTGATGTTGTCCCCGACTTCGTTCCTGGACTCGCGCTTTCAGATGTGGTTGGCGGGGTCGTGAGAACTGAGGTAGCTGCTGGACTTCCCGCAGGCGGAGAAGTTGGTGGCGGGATCACTCCAGAACTTGAAGCTGCCTGTGCGAGAACTCCCGATGTTGTGAAGAGTAAGAAGCTCGAGAAAAGCGCAAATAATGCCCAACGCGACGCCATTGGTGAGAAACGAAGCCCTGATAGGAGAAGATAACGAGAGGATGTCAACCGCGAAGTCCTTTTGGGGAATCAGATCATCGACTTCAACAGTGCAGATGGAATAGATGCCCGAAAGTCTTCAATCAACTAAACCAAGTCGAGATAAATGAAGTCTGCTGGAGATTAACAACGGCATAAAATGATTTTCCATGACGGAATGGGATTTTGTACTGGTAAGTCAGACCCTGGGTCCCCATCTCCTCAAAATCCGGAGCAAGAGTCTTCCTCCGACCGAATTCCTAGCGGATAAAGATCCCTGATATGCCATTTTCATGCGATCGCCAGGAACGAATCCTGTTTGTGGTTGCAATAACGTTGACACGACATGAAGCGAACGTTCGGGCCAACTACCGAGCCTATGTGACAGGTTGGAAGGGACATGGCTTTCCTACCCCATGATTAGGCTTTCCCACCGCATTGGTCTAGAATTCCCCCGAAAACGCCCATTATGGGAGAGTGATCGATAAACGAGATTCTTCTGTTTAATTTCATGCAGGAGGTCCAACTGCCCTGCTTTAGCTTGGAGATTCCCCTCATCTGCTTCCCGTGACGAGCTCATTGGTCTTCATGTTCATGTTTAAGATTGTTTTATGGCTGCCATCTCAGCCATCTGTTTGTGAAATAGGGGGTTGAGGGGTGCAAACAAGTTCTGAACCTTGCTCGGTTGCTTTACGTGCTGTTGAAATCACCGATGGGCTGTCCGGGATATCCTTTTCTGCTTTCCCCCTTCTTCAGCATCGAGGAGAAGCTTTATGCTCTCCTACCATTCATTGATGCTTATCTCGTCCCCTCTTTCAATTTTGTGCCCCTTTTCTCTCTTATTCTTTCATTCTTCCTCTTCAAGCAAATCTCCTGTCGCCTCCAACCTCACGCCGTTTTCAACAGCGAGAAATCACCGTCAACATGCGTCCATCAGTTGCCAAGAACGTCGCCATCATTCTCTTCTCAGGATACTGTGTCTTTGCCCAAACGGCAGTGTCCACAATAGGTGGGAGTACAGGCTACACAGGCTACAATCTCTCCTTGCACGGCAATCCAGAAGATACAACCTACGATACCCTCGACACACCCGCAAACGTCTCAACCACCAACCCCGAACCAGACATCTACCTCAATGCCTCCGTACACGTCGGTGAGATCTTCATCGGTGTCGAAAATCTCACTGCGAAGATCAATCTCGAAGCGCAAGTCCTCTCTCTGCTGAACTTCAACGCCGGTGTCGACCTCTCCATCGACCGCGTAGCCCTTACAATTCAGAACGTCACCGCCAAGGTGGTCCTCGAAGCCCGTCTCGAAAATCTGGTGCTAATGATTGGAGACATCCTGAACTCTCTTGATCTGAACCCCACGCTTGTTGCGCTGGGTACGGATTTGGTCAACATTACCCAAACGACGGTTAATGAATTGGGAAGCCCCAGGATACACAGCAGAGGTGTCCCCGTTTCCTACGACCTGGCGCACAACGTTTTATATTCAACAAACAACTACCAGGGGAATACACACTCGAATCGTATATTGACGCAAACTGGAACAATTGTTGACCAGTTTCTCGATAACAATGGCAATATCCAGAGCACGCAGACCGTGGGGTACTATTTGAAGGACATGACGTTCAATGGAGAGAATACGAGTGCTATCATCTATGGGCAGCCGGTGCGGAAGCTGGAGTATGTGTATGCGCCATTCGTCGGGCTGAGCGTTGTGAGCAATATCTACGTCAATGATACGGGGAGCGTTATGGCGACGCAAGTGCTGAGTGAGCTCTATGGAGGCGGATCAAGCACCATTGGCGATTAATAGAGTGAGGTGGTGATTTCTCGTACATATTATTATCGAATTCTTCGTTTTCAAAAAGTCCATCGTCGCCGCTGGGGACCTTTTAATCCCACAAGCACCAGCATTCAGGCCTCGCCTAATTCGATAGGGGCTAAGCACTAAAAATCCCAGCCGCCAAGCCTGGAGATGAAACATGCAGGGCCCAAAGGGTAACTTATTCCGGGGTATAGGGCTGCTTCCTTGATTTTTAGCAGCAGTTGAGAAATTGCCCATTTGTCAATTCGCATGAACTTTAGGACTCGTAGGAACCTCCATACCTTGAATGCCGTTATCGCGGAGAGATGTCCGGAGAATTCGCTCCGAGCGAGAATGGAAGGGGTTTACTTGTCGGCCACAGAAGCTGGGTGAACGCTTCTATGGAGCTTGATGTCGACCTGGTAGGTCATTCAAGGGAAATATTGGTCTTCGCTTGAATAAGGGTGTGCTCGCTAGCTGAGAAAAGTGGTTAAGCCGACTCGTTATGCTTTAATCGTTTGCTCTACTTTAGCCCTTGAACCCTGGATGCGCCAATCCAGCGAATTGCCCCCTGACTGTTAATTGTTATTCGCTGGCCAATGAGTGGGACTTCTTATATCGTATACAAACAACATCGTAGAAGCACATCGCAAATATTCAATGAAAAGAAGGCGGATTCGCGAACACCTCTTCAATGAACACGCTGAAATTTGGCGATTGGTGCCTGTAGCTTTAGTGGGGCTGAAGCAGAAATTTATCGATGTGAGGGGGAAAATTCGCTTCAGCCTTAGGCACACGTTTCGCTTAATTATGGCGCTAAGGAGTATTTAGCCTCGCTCCCAAGCTTCTACGAGCTTCACGCTTCTCTTCTAGAAATAATTACAATTCTAGAAATCTCCTCTGTTCCTATGTAACGTGAATTACACCTGGTAATTCGTCAACCTGGTACTTGGTTCACTTCTGCCTATTTCATAGAAGGATCTTCATCGATATGGTAGATTCTCAGGGGGTTTTGCTTAGGTCAGGTGACCAACCCCCTTTTCTACAAAATGTTCTTTTCTTTCGATGAATATCCTAGCGAGCCCTCTACTGCGTCGCATAAGCGGTGGTGCCAATTTGAGGGGCCAGGCATTTAAGGGAACTTGTTACATACGGTGTGCTTGCTCTCGATCGGGCATTCCAGCTGATGTGGGGCGCTGAGAAAAGGGGCTGTGTCCGGGTCGCCGGAATGGCCGCAGGAGTTAAGGCCGATGTTTTGATGCGGTTTGAGCACCTTAGGTATCAAAACGAGTGGACCGCTGTGTTGCATAGTAAATTTAGTGTGAAAGGTATATTTCACTTAAGATCATTATCAAACATATTCTCTTTAGAATCCCAGAGTGAGAGTCTGAGCAGCATGTCGATTACAAGTCCTTGGATTGAGTACTCATATATGACCGCCGAGAATTGCCTTGTGCTCTTGAAATGTGCATTCGGACTGACTGAGATTATCTCTCCCATTGTATTCATATTTACTGCCAACGACGTCGTCCGAAACTTCCTTGTCCGACTGCGAAGATGGTATGCATCCTCTTGCATATCGCCTGGGGCTTAAGCCGCTTGAACCCGACGGAACAGCTGAGTTCGGTCGAGTGATTTTTGAGCCCTGTAGTGGTTTGTTGGTGGCACACTCAGGTGCTTGGTTGTCATTTCGTCTGTTTTTGGAAGGTTAGACAGATACTTGTACTCCTATGTCTTACAAATACGACCTTCGTGTACTCTTAGCTTCAGGCGCTGCATTTCAATTGGTCCATAGAGAGTTCTCACGTTGTTCTGGCAGATTTAGACCGAGGTTAGCACCACTAGGCTCGGCCGCGGTGACATCTCCCGCATTGCAATTTCCAATTTTCGCCTCTTCTTATGGAAGTTGAAAGCAGTACCTTCCCTCTTGAGAAGGTGACTATGTGTTTCTGGAAAACCTGCCATATCGGGTCTCCAATTCGACGATAAGATCTCCATTTATTCTAGAAGCATGAAGGAACACGAGCTGGACGAGATAGCATCCCTGAGGTCAAGTCAAGCTTTTCAATTGGCTTGGCGGGCTTGAATTGCGACAAGGAAAATGCGACCATAGTGGAGGACCACCTGCGGTGGCGGCAAATCAGATCTCCCATCATTAATTTTAATGATCAGATTGAAGCCACGAACTTCAGCCGGTTTGATGATCTACAAGAACGAACCAATGCAATGCGAGGGACTCAAAATTTCCCTACATCTACCGGCCGGCGCGAGCTGCTCGAACTCTACAAGCGTACAGCGACACTCTATCTCCGGGCATAGCCAGTACTTACTCCAGCTTCCTATTCGTCTTTGGTCTCAACTGACCTTCGGCTATCTCGACTGCACGGAAACACTAAGGGGACCGCCTTCCTATTGCCTGATAGCGTTAAAACAAAAGCTGGGGCTATTGTGGGTGCAGTAGTGTATACCTTAGGGTCGAGATCTCGAGTTTTACAGCACGAAACTTAAATAAATCTCGTGGCTTCCCACACTTTTTAGGGCCCGTTGTATCTCCTCTCTTCAAGCACAAGATGTCTGCTCACAGGCAAAGTTTTGAGGCGCATGTGGATGGAAAAGGAGTAGATTCTGCTCTCTCCCCGGTCGAACGCCTCTCAGAGAAGCCTAAAACGGATGAGGCCTACAAAGACGCCTCAGTCTCCAAGGAACTTGGAGGAAATGAAGCCCCTTACGATGATGTCGCGCCTGTTTACTCGGACGAGGAAGGCAAATTGGGAGGTGAAGGTGCGGTAGAAACGAACGAGGACCTTCTCACGCGAGTTATTCACGTTGAAGATGACCCGAGCTTGAACCCGTGGACCTTTCGAGTGTTCTTTTTAGGTATGAACAAACAATCCGTCCTCGTCTCTACCTATACAATCTAAAAAGCTATGATGATCAATTTGGGGAGACGGATGGACTGACAGTTAGTGAAGGGATTGGCCTCTCTGTCTTTGGAGCCGTCCTTCAAGAGATTTTCTACTTCAAACCGCAGACAATCTACGTCTCTGTAGTCTTTCTGACAGTCATATCCTATATCCTGGGAGAGTTTATGGCGCTGGTAATTCCTCGGAGTGGAACCATTGGACGTTTCTTCAATCCAGGTCCTTTCAACATGAAGGAGCATGCTTCAATTACTCTCATGGCTTCCGCAGCATCACAGTCCGCTCTGGCTACTGAGGCCCTAGCGGCCCAAGACCTGTTCTATGGCGGTTATCCGAGCAAGGCTGCCGGTGTTTTTATTGTTATTACCTCACAGTTGATCGGGTATGGAATTGCTGGGTTGCTTCGAGAGGTTCTTGTATACCCAACTCACATGCTTTGGCCGATGAACTTGCCGGTCACTTCGCTCGTTGAGTCCTTGCACAGAGATCGAGTTGAAACCAAAGCTCGACTGAGGCTCTTCTATATTATTTTTGGGATCATGTTTGTGTGGGAAGTTTTCCCCGAGGCAAGTATTCACTTGAAGCAGATGGCAAGAGGTCATCAACTAACACAAGTTTTTAGTACATCTTTACCGTACTCGAAGGAGTATCTATATTCTGTCTGGCTCACCAAGACAGTCTAGTGTTCACTAACCTTTTCGGTGGTGCATCTGGAAATGAAGGACTTGGTCTCGGTATGCTGCAATGGTGTGCGTGCGTGGAGTATCTAAACTAACCATGAGTCCAGGCGCTATCTCTTTTGATTGGAATTACATTGCTCCCTTCGGTTCCCCCTTATGGTATCCACTGTACGCGCTCACCAACAGCTTTATTGGTTACATTGCCTGTATCGTTTTCTTTATGGGCTTGTACTACTCCAACACTTGGAATGCCAAGGACTTCCCATTCATGGCACAGGCTCTATTCAACGTTTCCTCAAATTTCACAAACTACGTAACCTATGACCAAACTGCGGTCCTCAACGCCAACTTCGAGGTTGACCAGACATTATTGGCACAGGTTGGGACACCTTGGCTTACCGCCTCATACGTAGGATATCTCATCACTTCGAACATGGGATTCACAGCGACCTTTGTTCATATGCTACTTTGGAACTTCGACGATATCAAAGCCGGATGGTCGTGGGCGTCACCCTCGTATCTCAAACAGTTCACGAAAGCATCGTCTTGGAAATTCTGGGCTAATCAAGAGAGCCCAGAAGAGCGTAATGCCAGGAAGCAAAGTGACCCCAAGCTCGACCCGCATTACAAGCTCATGTTGAGGAACATGTATTATGAAGTGCCACATTGGTGGTGGGGAACGATTGTTGTTGTTTGCTGGGTTGTTGCCCTTGTTTGTCTCTATATTATGAAGTCGACGCTGCCTTGGTGGGGATTCATTATCTCGACGCTTCTAACAACCATTTTCTTGCTCTTCTTTGGTGCCCAATACGGCATCACTGGATTCCAATTCAACATCCAGCCCGTTTGCCAGATGCTTGCTGGATATATGTAAGTGCATTTCTACTCCCACATATTCACTTCGTCAAGCAACGCTAAAGTACGTCCCAGGTTCCCCGGAAAACCGCTCGCCAACCTCTACTTCACTTGCTTCACCTACAATGCAATGCAGATGGGCCAATTGCTCGCACGTGATCTCAAGCTAGCTCAATATGTTCACTTGTCTCCAAGACACACATTTACCATCCAAGTCATGGGATGTTTGGTAGGTGCCATCATGAATTACGCTATGATGATAACGTAGGTCATCCTCTCTCCACACAAAAAAAGGAAACCAGGAAACAAAGCTAACTTGCTTCGTCACAGAATCGTTGCCAACCAAGCCCCAATCTTGAAGGGAATCCTAGGCTCAAACATCTGGAGTGGACAGAACGTTCAGCAATTCAACACTCTTGCCGTCGTCTTCAGTATGGCCAAGGATCTTGTGTCAGTAGGCAAGAGATACGAATGGGTCACGCTTGCATATCTCGTCGGCTTTACCATCCCATTGCCTTTCTGGCTCATCAACAGATATCGGCCCCATATTTTCTGGCGATACGTCAACTTGTCCATCATCTGCTGGTACATGGGCTATCTGTTCGTGGGTATCAACTCAGCAATTCTCATGTATTTCCTGCTGGGTTTTATTGCGCAGTGGTATCTCAGAAAGCATTACCCCGTGTTCTTCGTCAAGTACAATTACATTGTGTCTGCGGCCTTGGATGGCGGAACCCAGGTTATGGTCTTCATCTTGACGTTTGCTGTTTTTGGCGGCAGTGGCAAAGCACATCCCTTCCCGTAAGTTACCTAGATCAGAGAAGCAATCAGACCAAATGCTAATGTTGTACTTTGCACAGAACCTGGGCTGGTAATCCAGATACTTCTATCCACAACCTCGATTACTGCATGAAAGATATGGCGGACTATTCTTGATGATTCGATGACGAACTCTCGTACCAAAAGACAACTGCTGTATGACCAGGCAGAGATAGATGTGCATGAAGTGGAGTTAGCTAAAATTCATAGTTCAATCTAAACGTAGATCTAGATTACAGTCATCCCGTACATCAGGTACGGGCGTCCCACCTGAATAGTTGTGAATCAATGTTTGAACCAAGGGGAGCAAGAAAAATATTGTTTCAATAGTGTGAACAATCACCTTTGTGGCGACTAAATAATAACAGTCATTTTAAATAAGTGACAGCTTGCTTTGCACTGTCCGAAAGGGAGGCTAGGGAGCACAAAAGAGGAGCCTGGACCCCCGGTCACCCGAAAAATCCACATATTCATTTATCTACCACATCCAACTGACAGCAAACTAATTTCCAGCCACCCCCACAAACTCCACCCTGAGTTCGCTCTGATACAGGACATACCTTCAATATGAATAACTTCTGTGACCAATGGCCAGGCACGTGGCACTGGGGTCCCAATAATCGACTCGACGATCGTGGACAAGCAAATGATCCCAAAGAGACACTTAGATTTGTTTGGGATAACTCCCGACTCCCGAATAACGGGAACAAAGGCCCCTCAAGCGGTAGACTCTTTAGTCAGGTCGACAAACTGTCATCTGGAGGCGATAAACACACACACCCGCCGCTTTCCCAACCGCTTCTTGATAAAAGTCCGTTGGATTTCGATAGAAATCTCTCCGGTCCTATGGAACTCAACTCGCTCAACAGACCTAAGTTTCCAGACAATCCATTTGATAGGACGAAGTTGGCGAATGGCAAGCAAAGAGGCCTTCAACCTGGAAATCCGAACGCGAATCCATTCTCTAACCCCAACAATCCGTGCACATGTTGCGATTGTGGTTGCAAAGTGCATTGCTGCAGACATCGCCCGTTTCTTTGTTGAAGAGAGCTGTCTCTGCGACATGAAACAACGAATATTTGCAGAGTTGGGTGGATAATGATTCACAGCTAGCCGGCAGCAGTCCTGCACAAGATGATCACGCGGGGAGTGCTTTTCTCGTTGCGTTATTAGTTGGTATATGTATGATATGGAATGAGATCATTGAACTTTCAAATCAATTCAAGCATGCTGTCTATTGTCTTTCTCCGGGCTCCCAGGATTATGCTGTGTGAGTTGCAAAAACTTCCAAAATGGTTGGCCAGGAGCAAAATCTCTTTATCACCTTAGGGAAAGAAAAGAGTATTGTCAGTATTGCATTTTTGTGGCTTTCTCGCAGTTTCAGTTCGGCTCTGACTTAGTTGCCGTGTATGAATTTCACGAAATAGTGGCTTCCTGGCTACCTTCGGCTACGTCGATGTAAGTATCACCTCTCACTTGCATTTCATAATGTGTACTATTCAATATATGAGCCTTTTGGACTCGATTTGGCGATTTGGTTGATTTGATTACTGCTTAGCCAGTGAGTCTGAACGGTTATAACATTAGCACTAGAGTATAAACACTGATTCAAAACTTGATGAATCTCGGAGGCTTGGTACCTTGTATCTTTTAACTTCGGGTTTGGGGAATAATGGGACTGCGTCTGAGCCTCTGCATTGCCTCAGGTATTTCGATCATATCTCTCTTTATGAGCGAGATTGCGCTTGCCTATTTTCGAGGTTCCACTGCGGGAATGAGAAGTTTTTTAAGCAATGTGGGGTACTTTCATTCTCGCAGTATGGGTGTTCTTCGTTTGCCCGGAGACCAGGGGCAGAAGTCTCTAACAGCTAGATGAACTCTTTGAGATCAAGGTTCCGACATGGAAGTTCTCTACGTATGTGGCGGATTTCAAGCCAGATGCAAGGGAGTTGGGTATTGAATCTCGTGTTGAAAAGGGAGAAACAGCCCACACATTAGAGGCCGACAAGAAGCAGTAGGATACGCAGAAAATTTCAATCACTTTGGAGTTAGACGGTTTGGGTACTTAGAAATTCAATATACTCAGGACCAATCAAATTTCGGAAAACAACATTACAGTAGTATGCCTCTTTGATTATTCCGCCAAGCGCTTCTGCTTGCAACTAAATTATGCCGAAAACAATTCACAGACCTCAAACAATGTTTTGATTTCTCAAGAAAAGGGCACAATAATTTCTACATTGACGAGTTAATCCTCTTGTTCATCTTAAATGAAAGTAGATTACTTCCTAATATAAGGTTCAATTTCCAAAGTGTTCCCAGCGAGAAGGCTTTAAACAATAAGCCCCAAAGGCCACAGAGGCCAAGGCTTGGACCAAATGGGTTTGGATAAACTCAATTAAATACGAAGATCCGAACACTGGCTCAGAGTGAGAGAAGGGGCCGGAAATAAGATGCTGAAGCGAGAGTCCACGAAGTCTTCGAACCCCAACCTCATTTCTCCTGTTGCAGTGAGAATCTCGTAAAATTCTTTTGCTACCGATAGCCAAATGCTTGGTGCTGTTTACCCAGCCATTTGAGATATGTATCTTATGTATATGCATTTACCTGTGTGCATGCCTGATATTTACATTGCGGCGACTTCCTCCAATGTCGACGCCAAACATCAAAGCAAAGAAATTCGTGTGAAGCTATATTGCCCTTTCTCGCTCTTCAAGTTGCCCATTTACTTCTTGACTCTGCTCTGAGCATGGAGTGTTGTTGGTCAACGTCAATCGACTCCACCCGTACTGAGTAGCTTGCCTTCCAGGTATTAGACAGATGTAATTGATCTTGCCTCGGCTTGTCCTCCGGTTTCCTGATGGAAAGTTCAGCACTCTTCTTGAAGGACACAGACGACACTGGTCCAAGACCCGTGACTCGTGACTGGAAAAGTGATTCAGTCCCTATTCACACGTCTTTCCGTCACACGTCCAGTGTCAACAAACTCTATGCCAGGATCCGCGACGCTGGGATTCCTTCGTTTGACGGCATGCTTCATTAAAGTAGAGAGACTGCTAAATCTCCTACTCATCCTTCTTTGCCTAAGCACCGCCGGCGGTACCCCGTTCACGACGATGGCTGGCGGGGTTCCAGGGTACCGAGGAAACCCATTATCCTCTGGACTTCGGTTGCTGCCACTGCTTCTGGATGTATTCCTTGGCTGCGGTTTTTCTCCTCGATCAACTTGCTCTCTTGCTTTGGGGACCACAGAGAGGTAGATGGGGTACAGCATCCCCAGGCCCAAGAAGGCAATAGTTATGCAATACGCATACTGCCCTGTTCGTTTGTCGTGATGAATTATCAGGAAAGATATCCATGGAAGAAACCCGGCACCAGTTGTAGCGCTAGTCAATATAATGGCAGACATCTTCATTCGCCGTCCCATACGTCGCAGCCCCGTGGCAAAAATCAGCGGCCATAGAGGACCTTGGAAGAAGAACTGCGCGACAATGAGGCAGCCTGTGGTATCCGGGTCAACGTTGGTGATTGATAAAACCAGGATAGACAAGATGAGAGCGCCGGCGAAAGAAATCAGGAGGACGAGGCGCGGTGGCAGGAAGATGCAAGTGGCTGCGAAGACTAATCGACCCCCTGCTGTGGACGCATTGGCTATAATACCATAGTTGAAAGAAGTCATACTGAGTTCGGGTGTGTTGAGGGTTTCGTTCAGGAAGAGATTATTTGACTCGAAGACCCCGCAACAGAGGAATTGAGCGAAGAATGCCAGACAGAGTGTTACGAAGATGACTCTCACATTGATGCTACGGAATCTCTGTTCAGACTGGGCGAGGGCGGCGAAAATTTGGTTGAGTTGCGGGAGGCCAGGTTGGGTTTGCAGTTGCAAGTCATCATCAGTAGCTTCTGGCAGCGGTAAGTAGTACAAAGCTAGAGCCAGAACGACGTTCAACAAGGCGATGGCGAGATAGAGCCATTGAATGGAGAGAAGTGAAGTTCCGTCCGTGACATCATGCCATAGGCCTTTCTCGGCTGCGACCATCCCAACCAGTTTGCCAACTGCCTCGACACTTTGACCAAGAAGGAGACGTATTTCGCCATAATACGCAGCGCCACAGAGGACGAAAAAAGGGTTTGCAGCTGTCTCGATGATAGAGATTCCGAAACCGACAAAGAAGTTGGCGACCAGGAAGCCTGGATAGGAAAGGAGTACTTCTGCTGGCCAGTAAATGAAAACACCGGTTCCATAGATACACAAGCCGGTGATGAAGGTTGCCTTGAAGGTTGATCTTGTCAGGACATATCTGCCAACAGTAATGGGACCAAAAGCATAAGATCCAAAGTAAGCTGTGTACAAGCCCAACGTGCGAGCCTCGCTGTTCGAAGCGATCTTAGAAACTTGGTTGTTGAGATTGTTCCAAAGACCGTGTGAGAATCCGCATATGAAGAACAGTACTGATATCAGTGTGCAGTACTTTATCGAATCTCTCACGCTAGCTCGAAGCATACTTCTTGGTGCTCTAAGATGGATGAACCCGAAGAAAACCTCGGCTTCTGTCCTTCCCAGTGTTGTTGACGCCCTATTGATTCTCTCTGACTCCGCATTTGGTGAAGCAACTGATTCCTGTAGGCCCAGTCCAGCATTTGGGAGGGCTCGTCGCGAGTCTGGTATGTGGTTTTCTGGGTCGAGGCCACCATCCCCGGTCAACGTCCAATCTGTTGCATTCGACGAGAATCGATCACGGGAGACAAGAAGGCTGTCGGTAGCCGAAATCAAAGCTGACGGCGGTGGAGCGATTGGAGAGGCTACTCCGGTAGCATTTCCAGGCGTGGGTGATGAAATCGCAGTGGTTCCTTGGTTGGAGCTTTTGTACAAACTTCCAAAGCAAGAACTTCCTCGGCTGTTGTCGATAAGTGCTGGCAGGATCCTGCTAATTAACGGCTTCATTGTCGGTATGCAAGCACACACAATGCCTAGATTGACTTCCACGACACTCCACATGAACGATATTGAAGCGTGGTAAGAGAAGTCAATCTCATTACCGAGGAGGGGTGAAGTTGTAGGGCTGGATGGACCCGAAGATTGTTGAAGATAGTAAATACGGACAACGTCGGTGGCTATAACATAGATACCCAGGCCGAAGGTTGCAATCAAGATCATTTTTTGCTTGCGTGGCAGCTGCATTGCTGTTAAAACTGGTATCGGCAAGACGAGGATGGCGATGTCTGTGATAACATTCACTGGCACTGATGCCAAGTACAACGTGATCAGGGGTATACATGTTCCGACCGGAGCGAAGACTTGGGATACTGGTAGGCATTGGAAGACGTTGAAGAATGTTAAGACGAGGCCTGCGATGTTGACCACAGCAAGTGTGACCCATGATGCTACACGCAGCAATTTGTGGGCATTACGAGAAAGCCGAAGGTACAAAATTAGGATGGAAGATTTCGTGGCCATCAAAGCAGGATTCTGGAGGACAATTCAGTACATATTTGAATGACGGAGTTGCTTACTGACGTAGATTATTGCAAAAGCATACTCGCACTTCCTGAGTGGGTACATCCACTCCTCTGGGATATTGGCATCGCGTAAGCCCAGTCCTTTTGAGGTACCGTAGCAAACGGAAAAAGTTAGCCCAAATGCAAGAAGCTGCCAAGATGTAAGTTAGCAGAACGTTCAAGCACAGTCAAAAAATCGCATCTCGCTGGATCGGATCATCCGGAGGCATGCAAATGAAACTTACCCATCCAAACACAATAAAATAGTCGTCCCAAGTTATTTTCCTCACAATGACAAGTCGGCTTACTAGTCTCGCTGTAATGAATACTGTAGCAACGACCAATGTTGTGGATGTCACTACGAGCACTGATTGTCGTCGATAAGGAATATTGCTCCCAAGATCAGCGAATGAGAAATACGGACCACGCTGTGCCGATATAGACATCGTTGTCATCGAGTGACTCTATCTATCCTCTTGTCCCACCCGGCTGGATTACTTATGTGTGAATCTTCTCATGACACAAATAACTCCATACTTCGTTCTGCTGATTTTTGCCAAGACTTGACTGCAGATTATCATGGGAAAAATCCAAAGTAGATAATAATACGACCAATTGCTCTCTAAAGCAACAAAGATACACCAATGCACGAGCTTGTGGGTACGGAGCTGACCCCGGATATCTGGCAGGCTTACTAACGATCTGCGCATTAGATAACCGGTGCGTTTAACAGTTCAGTGCACATTACTGGCTGGGCCCCAGACCCAGAGTAGTATTTTTAACCAGTCGGTCCTGAACTCGGCAGCGTAGGCCACTGTGGCGTTTCCCCAACCCTCAGGGACCACTAACATCGTCCAAGCGGAACAGCCGAGGGCAGGCCCCTATTCGGTGTGCCCGTACCTTTACTTGGTCAGTGGAAGTGCTGACTGTGTAAATTGCACCCTCGGTTGTGGAGCTGGTGACTCTAACACCCTCTTTTTGTATGTCGAGGAGCAATATGATGAGACGGGACTCACGAAGTGGCCATCGACTGACGAGAGGAGCCGCAACAAGTATCTGATGAATGCAAGCTCAATTAAAAACGGTCAACAGAGATTGTGGATCGGTTGAAATCAACGGACCAGTAACTGTCTGCCACGCTCACGCATTTGGGCGGCATATGCGGCTAGCCCCACTCCAGAGATGTCAGACGCCAGCCGAAGAACCAGATCCACTCATCCGGAGGGTTTTATTTAATCTGTGGTACTGGAATCGACTGGACGATATTATCAAAGGTACCTCTATTAAAGAATCACTCCTTCGGATAGTTTGTAGAGGAAACCCGAGAACTTATGTGTTGTCATGCATTCCCCGCCACCTCGAAGCGAGCTACCCCGCCATGATCCCCCACCTCTGAAAATGTCTAAAATGTTACATTGGTTAACGAAAAGAAAGCACATAAGTTTAAATACATAAACGGATTCGGATATAACAATCTCGTTTAGTGGTGAGCAATGGATTTTCTAGGAGGAGAGAGAAAAGACAGTGAAGTGCCACCCCTATCAACAACAGTGATATAGAGGAGACGCAACCGGTGCCTCTGGAAAGTTTGGTCTATGCCTCAATCCTCTCATCTCTGGTGCAAAGCCCAGCAAAAGTATATGACTATGCAAAACTTATCTTTGGTAGCAAATTTTCTCATACGGCTTCAGGAACTTGCTAGCCTCCTGACCTATTCTTTACTCTCGATACAAATGAATATATTCTATATTCAATTACGTGTTAGTCAGAATTGTGCGGTATCTAATCTTCCCGAGCCCCCAGACCCTCATCGCCCTCTCAAGCAATACTACGCTAACCGGTGCAGGCGGCGAGGTACCGTTCTGATAAGATGCTAGCTCTGTAGACTTTTGTGGCATTGCCGAATTTCTGCTTGATGTGTGACCCCAGACGGCACAGTGGCAAATCGCAGGGACCAAAACTCACCGAAGCTGGCCAGACTGCAAACATCTCCAATCATTCAAAATGCCACGATTTATGGGTGGAGTATGCTGATTTTGATGGCCTTTTGTGCTTACTCGAACCCTCTCAACACTGCCGCTGGGGGTTGAAAGCAAATTTTGACTTATGAAAATCGATTTACGAATCGAATCAGGGCCACATTTGGGATGGCACTCACAGAGATGAGAGAAACGGCGATAAATACCTCTTATCTTCCAATCAGCTGGCGGGAATCTCTCTTTCCGAGCGTCCAAGCTTCTAAAATCGAGACTTCCAGCTCTCCAATTTTCCCCATTCTTTCCTCTCCGAAATCGAGCTCTAGTCATTTCCAACACCCGAAAATCCGAGCTAGGTCTTTCACGTCGGTTCGGTAACCTAGCCGCCTTTTCCCCCTGTCAAAACCTTAAAAAATCTCACAACTTCCCCGCAATCTTTATTTTTCTAGCCAAGCTGAATAACGAAACTTTAGACCTCGGTGTTATATTTAGTTTCGTCCCATCAACTGTAGTTTTGAACGTTGGAAAGAAGTGTTGAAGTGATCCGCGTGGATTTGAACGCCAAAATCTCGCCGAAAGACATTACTTTACTTCTCCTGCCCAAACTCTCGCTTGAGGTCGCCACCATTTATAAGCGAGCAGCTGCCGAGCTGTAGACTCATGTGATCGTTTGCGCCGCCTATATCGGGCGCCCATACGCAGTCGGAGAAGCCTTGACTGTCGGACGAGTATTGAAATTTGCTAGTGAGGGGCAGGAAGTAGATGTTTGAGGCCACGGAGGTGAGGATGAGCGAGGAGGGTTGATATGTGTGCGTGATGCGTACATGGCTGTCTTGTAGTATTTGGGCTAAGATTAAGATTTATTCGGACGTCGGATCGAACATCTCAGAGATGCGAGAAGCGGCTATGATCGTCTCTGCGAAGCTATGAATCATTAGTGAAAAGAGGGTGATTATCTGGGAGGAATTGATTACGTGCGGATTTCGTTCTTTCTAGATTTCGGAATGTTACCGTTGGATTGTGAGATGAGAATTTATTTGAAGAGGAATTCTTATTTATACCCAAGAGTCTACGAATCTGCCCACACCGCAGCGCATGCTAGTCGTCCATCCCCCCCCCCTTTCTAGAGATAGGAGGCAAATTTAAGCGAGCCCAAAATGATTAGTCCTGGATAAATAGGGAAACTTTGTACCGGAACGCATGATTCTATACGAGTAGATGTATACAAAGAAGTTTATTTCATGAGAAAGGAAATAGATAGGTGGATTCGAACATAGAGTAATAAAATGTTCACGTGATCGCTCCCCCTTAATAGCCTCGCTAAAACCTCATCTTCGAAGATCTTGGGTGTATAGTGGGGACTATTAGAAATCGATCGGCATTATTAAATAGCGACGTTGGCACCGGCTAACACTAACGTGTGACTGTACTCGTATCCTTCAATGCAGCTTTATGCTCCTGACATAAAACCCTCTTTCTACATCTGTTGTTTCAGACCCCCAAAACTAGAGTCATGCTCATGGACAAAAGCAGGGACCGTCTCAGCAGCTTCTGACTGTCCAGATTTGGGATGTTTTGTCACCTTAATGAGACGAATGATGGCTGAGAACCTTGTAGGTAGAGCCAAAGGTCTGGCCCGAAGAGATTCCTGGGAGGACAAGTTCCAGGGCCGAATATTCCACTCAGCGAGACGGGGATTATAAGGTTGATCGGATAACCAACCTCACCTAACCTAACCGCCGATCTTCGTCATTCAGTCCAACTCCACAAGCTACCTGATCCTAATCCTCTTTCCATGCCGCCAGAAAACCCACGGCACACCCAATCCCCAACTTCTCATATATAGGCTAGCCCGCCAGGGGCAGCAAAGCGCCAAGAACAGACCGCAGGGTTGTCGTTGCCGCGATCGCGGAGGCTGCGTAGCGCGTGTAGGCGTCCACTAGGTAGTGTTGGAGTGGCAGCCGTTTCACGACCAGCCTGCGATTGGCCGGGAGGAGGAAGGCGAGGGGATGCGGCCATAACGCTCGCCATCCCAAATGCCACAAACCCGGTCGCCATAATCGGCACCATGAAATGCACATTCCATCGAGGGGGTGGTACCGGGGGTATTCGGAATGGGTGCCGAAACCTGCTATTGTAATGGATGAGAGCAGCCAATCAACAATTTAAGGTGGAGGCAGAGGGACGCATGAGGCTTCTTCCAGAAGGGTTCGAGGGCAGGGGGTACATTGAAAGATGAGATGTCCCGAGATCCGGGGAACATCATCTGTCCTTCTCGCCCGAAAACCTCCCTCGCGTTTGGGTTCACGCGAGAAGATTCAGGCCAGGCAATGGAAGTCTTCGAAAACTCGCTTGAGATCTCGCCTGGCCCTTCTCAGGGACGTCCCAAAGACAAAATAGTCATAAGGAGACGCGATCTGTGAGATCAGATGAAAGCGTCTTGGCTGAGCCTTTGACAGCTATCAACTTTCAAACCAACGTCCACTTGAGGCGGAGACTCGGTGCTGAATATGCGATGAGTGCAGACCAAGTATACTGCACTCACCCTTCATCTTCAAATACATCTTCTTACCTGCATGACGTGCAAGAGCAGCTACTCGCCGTTTTGAAGCGCAGTCTGCTGTTCCCAGTCTGCCGCAGGACTGAATCCCTATTCAAAGCCTTTCTAGCGCCACATCCGAACACAGTGGATAGCAACATTGGATTAAAAACCTCGCGCATTCATCGCGATTGTCGTTTTTGAAGGCCGCCGAGCGGCACCAGCTCCGCACCGTCAACCCTTCGTTGAAACGACGGACGGCAGGAGTCAACGCAGCAAGACATCACTCTGCCGTGAAAGTTTTTTTTTGGTCCAACTCAAGCGGGAGGTGACGGCCGGGGCTGATCTCCGGTATCCGAAGAGTGCAGAGTAGTGGCGTGACTTCCAACATGCGTCGCGCGAGAGTGGCGTGTGTTCTCCACAGCTGCGTAGCAGTGACGCGTTGGCTTGATCCTAGCGAAGATCCCAATGAATTCAAACTGCTGTACCGAGGTGATGCGTTGGGCGGTGTCGGGGGGTTTGTGTTGCGGTGTTCCGGTGTTGATAGAGAGGGGGAGAAGATGAAGCGCGGAGTGTAAGGATTGGAAGACACGTGACTAGTGTAAGAATGCTTTCTATTGTGAAGTGATTGAGGTACGTATTATGAATTACGATAGTGACATAGTTACAATATGAATAGAATGAAGCATCTCAGTTCCCTTGTTCGTGGAAGATCCAATAGAAGCAGGAAACAAATCACGTGGTTCTTGCCTCCTTTATCATTCTCCGTCTCCTCATATTCTATACCAAAGTTCCATCCTCAGACTCAAAATTCACAAGCCCCAAGTAAGAAAGCACCAAGTAGAAGTATGTCCATCAAAATTCCTATCTACACTAATTACTTCCCTCCCTCCCCCCCTCATCAGAAAAAGGTATTCAGTGGAGTCGAAATCCAAAGGCAAGCTATGCAACAGAAACTTCAGAATCCCAATAAACTCCAGTCAACCCCAAGGCTTTTCCAATCTCCGCACCCCAGAAACAAAGATACAGTAGGGGCGAACAACATCAGCTCGGGTATCCCTCCGATCCTAAACTCCTCAAAATTTCCAAACGCCTTGCACTCCGCGCCCTCATCCCACCCCAAGAGTCTTCGCTGCGCTGCAAGCTCACATCATATACTGCTGCCCGCCCATTATCCCGTGACTCGACTGCCGCCGCTGCTGCTCCCTCTTCTGCGCCTGCACCTGCATCTGCTGCTGGCCCGGCTGCTGCCTCGACATGACCAGGATCTCAAAAGCGTCGACGCGGCTCTTCAGCGCAGCGTTCTCTTTGACCAGGTATCGATTCCGCTTTTCCAGATGCGCGATGTATTCTGTGGCTTTGGAGAGAACAGTCGCCTTGATTTTGTGTTAGCAAAATTATTATACCTTTGAGGGAGGAGGGGAAAGGGGGGTCAAGTGCCTACTAAAACTGACCTTGTTCAATTTGTGCGCCGGCGTCAGGCCCTGCAGATCCTCGTGGAGTTCTCCTCGAGAATTCTTCTTGCCCATGACACGTAATGAGGGAACAGAATCTCGAAGGGCGGCGATTTTATCGTTGAGATTTGTGCGGTAGCGTTTTTCAATCATGTTGTGCGCTGTCTTTTTCACAGGTCTGCTGCTATTGGATGTCGGGGGCGGCGAATCCTCTCCCTCGTCGTCTCCAACGGTTGATTTTCTCTTCCTCCTGTTCATGTTGCTTGGTTCAGGTGATGGGGACAAAGATGGGGATGCGGGGTATTTGTCTGCGTCTTGCGACGTGGGGGATTGTTGGGTTGGAGGCATGGCAATATTGCGGAGTTTGGTTTCTTCTTGTGGCGTTAAGTTCGCGTAGGAGTTTGCTTTCTGTTGCGGCCTTGCCCAGCTCAATGGCGTGGAATAAAGATTTTCTCGCGATATGAAGAGGTCGAGAGGAGGAGTGATGAGTGAGGATCTACCTGGTGTTTGGAACAGTGGCTCTTCGCTCACTTCGCCGAAGATGACTGAGTCTTCTGTGGATTGGATGTTATTTTGATTGGATGAGATGCCACCCTGGAGTTCGAGACCGTTCATGCTCATGTTAGGGGAGGTAGGCTCAAGTTTGAAGTCCGGGAAGTAGTTCTGGTCCGTGGAGGTTGGGGACAGCGCCGCGTCAGAGGGGTCGTCCCAGCGCATCCAGTCTTCGAAGGTGCCGAAGTTGGATGGTTGTTCGGACTTGATGATGGGGTTACACTCGTCCTTTGTGAGAGTGTAGCAGTTCTGAGGGAAGATGATGGAGTCCGGTGACGTTGGCGAGGATAAGGAGTCGCCCGAGTCGGAAGTTAGCGTTGGGTCTGAGATGTTGTCCCAATCGTAGGTAGATATGGTGTTGATCTGGGGGACGATCAGCTGATGTTGAGGTAACTTTCGGGTGATTCACGTGTGGACTGAGGCGAGGTTGAGGTATATGTCGAAGGCTGGCTCTAGATTGGTCTGTCCTTGACAGACAAATCCCTCGCTGGAAATGTCCATGAAGCTTTAGAAAAGAAACATGGAAATAGAAAAAATGCTACTTACTGGAGGCCGTTGTGTTGGGCTGGAGAAGTAATCCGCAGCTGAGGTCTGGTACACAGTGCTAGCCATTTGTGAGATTCAATGATGAACAAAACTGCAGCGAAATCTGCAAACTGTTCAGAGATTTGTGCTGGTGTTGAGCTTTGAACCTTGGAGCTGGAACAAAATATATCCTTTGCAGTGCCGAGGTTGTCAGGCGAATGGATGAATTGCGTGTAGATAAGCAGTGCTTCAATCGAATTGTTGTCCTGGATAGATGACGTGCCGGCGCTATTGGGGCGAGGGACCCTTAGATATCTATGTTAGGAAGGCCGAACGCGGTCGACACAGCTTCAGCGCTACAGGACGTGAAGTTGTCGGGGATGACTCCGTAGTCTGAAAGTTGTTTGGAGAAGAGCCGGTTCGTACTCGTGTCATACGAGGATCACGGACAGATGGTGCGACTACGAATGGAGTCGAGAAGGGCCTCTGGGCAGAAAGTACGAGAGCAATGTGAGATGGCGGAGGGCCCCGAGTTTCTTGTTCATTGGGGATGCGAGACAGGGCTGCAGAAGACATATAAATCGGCCGGCCGTGAAAATCGAGTAGTAGCCGAAAAGGCAATCCAAGTTGCGCATCTGCATTCCAGAGCAGATCTGCAATCAGTGGACGCAACTGACACAGACATGGTTTGCATTGGGTCAAGTGGGAGGGCAGTGATTGGGCCATCCGGATGGGAGGGTCCTCATCGGACGAGGAGCACCCTTCTTCGCCCTTGAAAGCATGCGAGAAGTGGTGTTGTGGGCTGATATGCAGCGGTGGCTGCAGGCGCTGGTCAGCCACCCGTACTGGTTGTAGTCTGGTCCAGTACTGAGTAGAGGCGACGACAGGCTGTGACGGGCTGTGACGGGGCTCGCGAGTCGGAGCAGGCCGGCTCAACAGGGCTGGCTGTCGGGGCAATTGGAGGAACTCTGTTTGCGGGATAAGTTCGGAGCTTGAGTCGCCTCTCGGGCTGCGGTATACCTGTCTGTCTCTGTGGTCGGAGAGCCGTCGTCTCTTTCCTTGTACCTTTCGTACGTACTTCAGCGTGCTGCGTGCTGTTGACACTTCGTTTGTTTGGGCGTGGCAGCGTCGCATCTCTCCCTCAGAGCCCTCTTGGGCCCTTGGCCTCTCCTCGCGTGGACTTTCTTCTCCTGCGGGAATAGCTCTCCTAAGGCCGCCGCTAATACTTGGACTGTATCAGCAAACGCTCTCATAGGGCGGCTCGCAGCATGCGCATCTCCGCATCTCGATCCTCCATGCGAAAAGCAGCAAACGCAGAATTCGATCCTTCTAGACCCCTCCTGGAAACGGAAACGGGCACTAGCGGCGCCGCCCCACTTTTCTCAGCCTTGGGCAAGGTGACGCTGGAGCCTGTCCTGTGGCCCCTTCAAGCATCTGCCATTCCTGACACACACGAAAGCCAAATCGAATCGAGTGTGATTTGCACGTGCAGATGCAGCGCAGCGAGGACGACCCGTGAGGACCGCTTGCAACGAGGACTAAGCAAGCCTTCATCTGTGTGCACCCTGATTCGTTGCACCGCAGTCATTGAAGCCGGCAAGCACAACAGCACTATGGGACTCTCATCCGCAGCGTCCGGACCCTTCGAAAACCCAACTTCAAGATCGTTTGCCTTTAGCTTCAATGACAGCACCTCCCTTTTTGCCCTCCCCCCCTCTCTCCACCGTCCCAAGAATCCCATCTTCCACGCCATTTTACCATAGGAGGTGTCCGTCAGCCTGGCAGCGATGCGGAGATGACTCCCTTGCAAGCAAACAGAACGATGCAGAAGACGATGTCGCTGGTCTTGGTGCTCCGTTACACAGCAGCAGCTCCAAAATTACCCCGCAAAACGAAACCAAGCAAGCTCCTAATCTGCATGCGCCCTTTTCCAGATACGATACTGCAATGAATGCACCGTATCTCGATTCCTCAGATACATGCTGCACTGCAACTTCGATCCTCACTGTCTGTCTGCATCAAGTATTTCTGCACGGATAACGATGCACCGTATCTCGAATTCTCAGATCCACGCGGCACCGCAGCTTCAATCTCTCACTGTCTGCATGAAGTATTTCTGCACGGATAACGATGCACCATATCTCGAATTCTCGAATCCACGCTGCACCGCAGCTTCAATCTCTCCCAGGCTGCATTAAGTATTTCTGCTCGGATAACGATGCATTGTATCTCGATTCCTCAGATACGTGCTGCACTGCAACTTCGATCCTCACTGTCTGCATTAAGTATTTCTGCACGGATAACGATGCAAGGACGGATTCAGTCCGACGCCTTGTGGAAAGCTGTAATCTAGAGACTGTGGAAGTCGAGAACTCTCTCCCACATCTTCCACCCCATCCCTTGACGTCCTTGTCCCACGCGGCCAGCCCAGCCAGCTTACTACCCCCCCGTTTCCGATCCCGATCCCGATCTTGCTGCGAATCGCAGCCCTCCCCGCCAAGCAGCCCAGCAGAACCCCCGGCCCCAATCCCCTGGGCTCCGTGGAGCACGGGCTTACACGTATCACTCCTCGCACACCCCACCAATTAATTATCATCGCCGCTCCTAATGATCTGGCTCCCCACCATGCATTCTCACACCCCACCCCTCTAACCGCACCAGCCAATCCACACGACGCCGCGACGCTCGAGCCAAGCCACGCCAAGCCGGTTTTCACGCCACGGGTCCAGACCCTCACACCACCTGCCCTGCCCTGCCCTGGGCCCTTCCCATAACGCTTCACCTCTCCATCGCCGGCTGGTCTCACCCTTTTCTCATTGGATAAAAAGACAACAACCGTACCGCATCCCAGACTTACTACTTACTACTGTACAATAACTATATATTCCAAAGCACGGCTAGACCCTCACTCGGTCCATGAACCTCATCCCCTCGACGCATCGCGAAAGCCAACCTTCATCCCACTATATGCAGTCGAGGACATGATTGCCAGTCCATCGAGTTTCCGCCGCAAGATTCTGGGAGAACCCCAATATAGGAGGGAGCCTCGCCTGTGTTTGGAAATATTGGGAATCCTTGAAATCGAAAATCGAAAGCCGAAAATCAATAAATAAAAGTTCGCATTCGGGACGAAAAATGTTGGGGAGATTGCAAAAGTTGAATCGTCACGAGAGGAGGGGCTTCCAGAATTCTGGGCAAACTGGGGTAAGAAGGGGTTCATCGAAATCCGAAGTTTGATTGATTGATTGTCTTGAGGCAAGACGAGAGTTGCCGCAAACACCCGACCGACAGCCCCCGAGAAATCCCGGTGTCCAAGTGGAAAAACCCATTTGATTGTCCTCAACCGCCCTATGGCTATCACAATCTAGCGAGGTAGGTACTGTACAACACATCTGCTCCGCCAGTCCTCCCCAAGCCCCCCCTGAGGATGGATGGCAAGGAAGGATGCGGCTGAAAGGAAGGTGATTCCCCGGGATCCCTCCCTATTTGCCCGTGCCGGCAGGACCCCTTTCCGCCCATGCAAGCTCGCTGCAAAGGGCAAACTTTTCCCTGGCCTCTCCCTACTCCGTACTCCTTGTTCACTTGTGGACATTTCAATCATCAGACCTGAGCAGTCAAGTCTGCAGAAATTTCCTGCAGCATCTCTGCCCCTGTAGTCTCGCGGACCGAGTACCCCCACGCTCGAGACTCCACACTCCGGAGCCTCACTCCGACGACAGCCAATCCATTTCTCGTACTCGTAGCCGTGGCCTCGCACTCGTGCTGTTCAGATCCGTGTAGCCTCATCATGCTTATCATTATGTCGTAACTCATCCACTCCAGGCCATCACAATCGCAGGGGTCTGCCAGCAAAAAGTGACACACGCATGGCAAGCCCTCTCTCGGCCCTCAATGCTCACACTACCACTCTCAAGGCACAAGTCTGAACCCGCCAATCTCCAACGCACGCCCATCCAGCAACGGCCTCCCCTGCAGCGGAAACGGCCAGAACAGCGGATTGTCACCCAAGACCACCCTCCCGATGCCATTGACGACATCCACGCTCTCGACATTCGGGCAGAACTGATTGAGGCTCGTAGATTCCGGACGACACATCTCTTGCTTCCACTTCCCCTCGCCACCTCCTTCCCCTCCCTCTCGCGCTCCCTCTGCGACTCCTTCGTCGTCGTCCTCGAATTCTATGTCGACGTCCCAGTGCAGGATTAGATAGCGTAGTATGTCGAGGGCGCGGATCGCGAAGCCGTGGCAGCAGGTCATCTCCTTGAGGTCGGCGATGCCCTTTTCCAACTGTTCCGGTCCTTCTCTTGCGTTCCCCAGGGTCACGATGTGTGCGATGGATGAGGTGAGAACGAAGTAGGGGACGAAAGAGGGCGTGCGGCGAAGGGTGTAGAGTCGAGAGTAAGAATTCACGAGCGTGGAGATGGCGGACGCTGCTTGGCTGCAGACATCACGGGGCGAGACGCCGGAGCCGACTATTTCCAGTTTGATGAAGGGGCGGAAGAGGAGGAGAATGGCGTAGTGATAGTACATGCTACCAAGTGTTAGATTGGTTTGACAGAGGTAGGCGTTACTCACTGTGCGAAAAGCACTGCTGGGGTGAAGTTGTGCCCGAGTCGCAAGCTTGCTGGAATTTCATCGTACCAGTTTAGATATTGAGTATACGCTTCGAGAAGTGCTTTACTAGTAACGTGCGTTCCTGGGGAGTATAAAGTATATAAAGATTTGTGGACAATCTCGGAGAGCTCGCAAAAGGTTTTATAGACGCTGCGAACGTTTGAGGGCTGAGTGCACGACCGCTCCAATGGTGCTCCTACGACTCATCAGCATGAGCACTTGTCTCGGGCGAAACCTATTACCATCATCTGTATATGGTATCCATGCCGAAGATTCAACGTGATCAACGATAGCTGGCTTAGTCGCCAGCTTCGTGTCGCGTGAGAAATGAGGCAGTCGGCCGATGCTCAACGACCAAGCTCTTGAGAGAGTTAGATTGTAAGGTTTTTGATTATATAGAAAGTACATACTGGTCAAGAGAAAAGGCGCCCCAGAACGTGGCTGAACGCACTGCATGCTCGATCGCAGACTCTTTGGAATCAGAAATATTGATATCCAAATGCAATCCCATTTCAATTGCAAGTCGAATCGACTGCCCAGACAGAAAAAGGCTTTCACTCGATCGCCCGCAACTGGCTTCTCGAATGGACATCAAGCCCAAGGCCTGAATTGTGGTCAGGACGTGACGATCTGGTTGCTCGCCCAGCAAGCGCAATGCCTCAGCAAAGAAATGATCCCCAGAAGTATTGGGGTCGTTAGGATCTGCTCGAGTACTGGCCTGGCTGGAGAATCTACAGCCAACAGCCAGAAGAGCATTGACCAGTAATGAGGAGCAATGCCTTTGGTTTCCCGTCCTGAAATCTTCCAAGAAATGTTCCTTGCTCAAGGAAGCAAAGGTTGGATACTCCCAGCAGAAATACAGAGCCATCAGGTGCTCCACGAGCGCACCATCAGAGGTGACTCTGGTCCACACCTCGTTGGAATTCGGATGTTCCTGGTTTGGGTTCTCTTCCATACCGAAGGGTGAACCCAGGATCGTTTCCTGTCCATACCCTCTGGCCTGTTGAATCGCCGTGTCGGACTCGGAACCAGACTGGTGGTGCCAGCCCCCGATCAAGGGATACGTATGCCCTTGGTCAGGACTCGGCCCCGTGTCAGGGTCCCATCTCATCATATCGGTGTCCTCATTCTGTACGCTATTGCTGCTTTCAGCTCCCCACGCGGGCCAAGTCCCTGTTGGCAAAGTGTGCGGGATTCCAGAAGAATCACTGAATGCAAGTGTCGATGTGGGAGAACTAGCAGTGCTCTTTGCAGGTTTTAATGCTTGGTCGATTGCTTGGTGGTCGCTGAGCCGACTGAAAGTTGTGACATTACCTCCCGAACCTGACGACTCCGAGGTCGAATGATCCAATTTGTGTGTTATGGTGTCCAATGTCTCTCCATTCCGTAGTTGGTCGAGGACTTGCTCTGATCTGTCGTTTGAGACCAGTGCAGCGAGAACGCGTTCACTCTGTCGTTGTTGAATTCGTAGCTGCTCGATTTCACTTCGCATGTGCTCCTTCGACTGCCTCACAGGCACTTCGTAAACGCATTCGGTTCCCTTCTGTGATGTGCATCGTCCGCAGGGGTTATTGCCATCACACTAGCAACAGAGGATGTCAGCTAGCGGGTCTACTTCGCGTCTCGACAGACAAACTTGCCTTCGCTCGTTTCTTGCGGCATTCGGTGCACGCATTTGGTGTGACGACCCCCAGTCCTCGACGTCTCTTGGAATTAACCGACCCCTCCATCGCTGTGCTTCACGACCGGGTATATTGTTGGAAGCCGTTGGCAGAAGAACATCATATGCAAGAGCGATGGCTTTGGAGCAGCAGCGCGGTGGTATGTCGTGAAAACAGGCAACGGGTGCAGGCGCAAGAGATGTTGGACGGATGCCCCGCGGATGGAGGAGATGGCTGATGGCTGATGGCTCAGGGCAAAATATGATATGACGTATTTAAGGGTCCCGCTGCGGCTGGTGCTGAACCCCTGGCAGGCTGTGGGGTGACGGCGATCAGCTCACTTTTTTCCTGTCCTGTGAGACCATGGCGGATTCTCGACGAGAAAAGCAGGCAATAATAGGGATAAAAATAAATGGGATGCATCACAAAATAGCTAGAGAAAAGTTCGCGGCTGGTGCTAGCAGGACCCTTGGACTCTCTATCGACACGAGAAGCAGCTACCGGCTAACGATCCGTGGTGGACTCTTGAAGGCCTGGTGAGCCGTGGCCTAGTTCTAAGCTCAAGCAAGTCCCATCGGACCCCAATTCCAAGGACACAGGCTGCTGCGGGGTTGCAAATCACCGCTGAGTTGGGGATAGCACTGCGCATGGATGGCCAGATGTACTGTTGAGCCGCGATGATGGACTGTGAGCCTTCAAGAGCCACCATGCGGCCGTGGTGAAGTCCATGTGAAACCCTGCATGCATTTCCAACCAATGCATCCGATTTGGGATTGGGGAGCGGCGCCGGAGCCATTCTCCGGCTTCAATCGCAATCACGTGAAGCGTACTCGTACCTTACCGTACCACTCAACCCCACCTATCCGAGTACGAAGGTGGGACGCAAGGAGGCATATAATTCGACGACATCACATCGAACTGCCAACCAACACTCCTGAACGGCATCTCCCGTTCTATCATGGCAGCTCTCTCACTTGAATCCAAGCCAATCTGGCTTGCCGACAATGTCACCCTACAGGCGCCACTTTCCCGGCTCGGAAAAGGACCCGGACTCGTGCTTCTCATCTCAAAAGACTACAAGTCTCGATTACCTACAGATATATCAAAGACATTAGATCCAGAGCCACAGCAGAAATGGGCTGAAGAGGGATTTGCGGTTGTTGAGGTGAAGGTTGATCCGGCCACCGTTGAGGAAGATTTCAAGACAGGGGTTGCAGCTCTCACGAAGTTGCCCGAATGTGCATCATACAGCACTGTGGGGGTTATAGGTGCGTCTTTCCATCTTTGAATCAGATGAGAACTGACCTTGAACAGTCTATGAACTCGCTAGTTCAGCCCAGCTGAACAATATCTGGAACATCCCTGGAATTGCCGCAGCCATTTGTTTCACCAGCCAAGCACCCAACATCTCCACCAACTCCGTCCCCTCCTTGTCCCACAGTACTTCAAAATCTGTTCCCACAGGATCTGATCATACATACGAGGGCGTAAAATCCACCAACTTCGTCCTCCCAAGCCATGAACACTACCAAGCCAGTGCCGCCAGCGTAGCACACACCCGCAGCCTCGGCTTCCTTAAAAAGCATCTCGGGGGACCAAATTTTGATCTCGAAGCTATCTGGGACGAGCATACTCTCTTCGAGTTCGGCGAGCGCAATGTCGAGAAGGCGATGGCGACGATGGTGGCAGAACCATATGTTAATCACGTGCCGACAGTACTTCCCCTTTCCCCTCCCCTTCTCTTGACCTGAAGCAAGAGCTGACAAAAGGATAGATGACAGGCGGAATCGGCAGAAAAGCACTGACAAACTTCTACCGCCATCATTTCATCTTCAATAACCCCGAAGACACGCAACTCGAGCTCGTCAGTCGAACAGTAGGCGTCGACCGCGTAATCGACGAGTTCATCTTCTGCTTCACGCACGACAAAGTTATTGACTGGCTGTACTTTCCCCCTTTTCCCTTATCTCAAAAACCTTTCTAACATCCCCCAGCGTCCCCGGCATCCCCCCAACCAACCGCCACGTCCGCGTCCCCTTCACCTCCGTGGTAAACGTGCGCGGCGACCGCCTGTACCACGAACACATCGGCTGGGACCAAGCCTCCGTGCTGCGCCAACTGGGTCTTTTGCCGGAATACCTGCCGTTCCCGTATCCGCTTCCGGATGGGAGGACGCCGAGCAAGGGGAAGAGGTTTGAGTATCGCGTTCCTGTGGCCGGAGCCGAGACAGCGACGAAGATGGTGGATGAGGCGAGTGTGGTGAGTAACGAGATGTTGGGGTTTGAGGTTAGGGAGGTGGATGATGTTTGAGGTTTCGTGGACTGGGTGTGTGTTGGAAGGCGAAGGTGGACATAAGGATCAAGAAAAAGCTGTGTTCAGCTCTCGATTCCACTTGTTGCTTTTTGGTGATTGGTAGTTTGTTCCCGTGACCTCTCTGGCCACAAGGTGGCATCGTTCAAGTCTGACTCGCGCCAAATGTAGAAATATTGGAAACACAAAATGACAAGCGTCTGAAGCAGTGCTGTTTGCTACCGGTTTGAATGCCTATCAAGCAATTAGTGATTTCACCTAGGGAAGCTATAAATCTCCCTTTTTGCGACCATTCTTTCCTTCCATTAAAGAAGCCAACTATTAAAGGAATTCCACAAATGTCCATACTCATCGGCATCAATCTGGACATAGGTTCGATAGCAGATCTAGACTCCGATCCTGAAAGATGTTTGCAAGGATTTGAGGAGTTTGACATTGCATGTCGGATATGACAAGGAGCGCATTTATATGGGACAGACTTCGGGTCGAGGCCTTTCGAGATATTTTTCACTCTCGGGGGCTGGCGGTGGGCCAGCTGATAAGGGCGAGACGGATGAGGAGAAATTGGAAGGCGTTATGGGAAGCGTTGCGCAGGCGCTTCCTTGTCTGCAGCACTTGCAGCTCGGAGACTACAAGGATGCTAATATTCCATCAACAGATGTGAAGTGGGGAAAATCGGGTAGGTGGATGGAGTATGTGATGCAGAGAAGTGAGAGTAATCAAGATTTAGGAGGTGGTGAGAGTATTGGTGCTGTGGAAAACGAGGGACAGTCGAGAAACCGCGGAGGCAATCGTAGGGGTGGACAATGTGGGGCCGTAGGGTTACCTGGAGATGACGAGGTAATGCTCGTGGAAGCAATAGACAAACTTTGGCATACTGAAGCACGGAAGTAGTGACTTGAGAATATGGCATGGATTGAGGAAGTCTATACTCATCATCAATCTGGACATAGGTTTGATAGATGAGCGAAAACATCACACAAACCAAACACTTGTCCATTCCTTGCTTGTGATTTGTAAATAATTTGCCTTAACCATAGGGTCAATTTAATTGAATATCTGAGTTCAACCAAGTTTGAGTTTGAGTTTGAGGCGATTCCCTATCCCACCTCTGAAATCGGAACTCATCAGTTTGCTTATTTCAATCTCTGACAAATCAAACGCAGCGTCTTTATTATTAAGTAATAATAATCCGCGCATGTCTGATTGCATCGCCAGGAGATTTGTGTTTCAAAACAAGAGGACGTTAATCATATGTAGGGTCGTTGTTTAGATTCTTTGAAGTGTTCCGTGTTCTGGGTGGGGAAAAGGGGGCGGGGTTGGGGCGGCCGCTAGCGCAGTTAGGGGAACCACATTTGCTGAAATCAATGTTTCGAATCTGAATTCTTCGCAAATCGAAACAAGTTTTCAATCATTGTGAGAACAATCAGCAATGACCTTCATTCTAAGGAGGTGTACTCGAGCGACCGGTGGAGTAAAGGTCGCGCCGTAGCCTGACATATTGAGGAGATGCAGCTTGCCGCTCGACATGCCAGGCTGTCAATTCTCTTCCCCTGTTCCCTAGCCCTCCCACATCTTGGAAAACGATTTGACCCTGCCTTGGGGTGGCATTCATATCGCAGTATTCCCTCACAAGTATTTCGCTCTCAACGCGGCGAGAAAACACATACCGGCTTCAACCCGTTCTGTCGAGATTTCTCCACCCTTCGATACAACCCACTGGACTCATCGCAAAGCACGGGACCTTTCATTCGTTTGCTCGAACTCCATCCTGGAGGTGCTAGCAGTCAGGTCGAAGCTTCGTTGAAAGAAGTATCTCTATCTTCAGAGCTGGAATATGAAGCAGTTTCCTACTGTTGGGGCGATCCGAAAGATGTCAGCACAATCCTTTGCAATGGGCAACAACTTCATGTACCTCGACGACTCAAAGTTGCGCTTCGAAATATGCGATATCTTGACAGAACAAGGATGCTATGGGCAGATGCAATTTGCATCAATCAGTCGGATAACGCGGAAAAGGAAAGCCAGGTACAGCTTATGCGGACAATTTTCTCAAACGCTCAGAGAACGCTCATCTTCCTCGGAGATGCCGAGGAAAAGCAAACACACAAGATGTCAAAATTCGCTCTCCGGACCATCCAATTTGGGCTGTCAATCTTCAAACGTCGAGTGGACTTGCTCGCCAGTCCTCAAGTCCGGGTTTGGGATGGAAATGACGGACGATGCCGCACCGTGGCTCCGTTCTCTTACGAATTCTACCTTGAGCTAATTGGAATGCTGCGAATGCCCTGGTTCCAACGAGCCTGGGTTGTCCAGGAAGTCGCTGTGTCTGCAAAAGCAACAATTTTCTGGGGCTCATCTCAGTACGATTGGGAAGACGTGATACAGTCTCTGAAATTCATGTCTCAATTTAACTTCCCATTGGCGTTCATTGTTACCCTCGAGAATATCTCAACGATTGAGGAGGAGCGAACATTTTATAGAAAGGGACAAAACAGACTCAACGGAGTACTTTTGAGGCACCAGCGGTGCATGGCTACAGATCCGAGAGACAAGATCTATTCGTTTTGTGGACTTGTTGACACGTCATCCGGCCACCACAATCCTGTTCGAATAAGTTACGAGGACGACGTAGGTACCATATACCGTGAAGTGGCGCTGAAGATATTGGGCGAAGATCAGTCTTTAGATTTATTGAGCCGGCCACCTTCGTTAGCGGGATCTCGCATGAACAATCTTCCTTCGTGGGTGCCTGACTGGAGTATTTCGTCGGCTTCAACATTGACCTACGCCTGGGGCCACGGGCCCCTTTCACTCGCTGGTGCAGAACTCCCCAGTGCCCAGGAAACCCCTCGTTTTTCAGCATCTCGTGGAGCAAAATACTCTCCTAAGCTGTCCGGCGCCGATGCTCTTTTAGTCGAAGGCCACCAATTCGATAAAATTGTCGAGATAGGACCAATATTTGAGGGTGTACAGATCCCCCACACCGTCAGGTCCCTTCCCGAGATCGCACGAGAATGGAAGCGCTGCCTCTCCACCCTTTACCGTGCACGAAATTTGTTCGTGCGCTGGCAGCAGGTCGCCGACGTACGCTCCCACGGACTCTACATAACTGGCGAAACCATGCGTGAAGCATTTCTTCAGACGCTCTCCGCGGCCGAGATAAACGACTCCGAGCGAGTTCGACTGGAATTGGAGCTCTGGGACAAAGGGACAAGTTTTCCGTTCGGACTCATGTATAGTGCTTTTGTCCTTGTTCGAAACTTTCTCACAAATAGGCCTTTCTTGCTATTTGAGATTCAGGGTCGTTATGCGTTGCATCGGAGGGTGGTGCGGACGCAGGGTGGATTGCTTGGTCTTGCTTCTCATGCTACGGAAGTTGGCGACGAGGTTGTGATTTGTAAGGGTTCAAGTGTCCCGTTGATTATGAGGAGGTGTGGGGAGGGCGAGGGCGAGGGAGAGGTTAGGCTTATTGGAGATGCATATGTTCATGGGATTATGAGAGGGGAGGCTTTTGATGATGACAAGTGTCAGAATATTCTCATCAAATGAATTTGTTAAGGAATGAATGGCTATTGCAATTCGAATTGTCATTTCTCGGCTCCCGCCCTTCAATCTTCGTCATCACTTCCATGCACATAGCATTCTCCTGTGAGGATATGGTGATTGTCAACCTTATACATTATGGCTGACTGCTATTGCTGCTATTGGTAGTGCTCGTCGAATAACTTCAGAACCACTTAGTTATGGGTTATTGATCCCCCTTTCAATCTTTCTTCTTCTTCCCCGCCGCCTCCTTAAGCCTCTTCACCTCCGCATTGACATCTAGTACAGCTTGCCTAGCATCCTTCCACACAGCTCTCTTCCCAGTCTCGAATAGTCTAAACCCGTGTGAGGTTGCAGGACCATGCGCCAACGCCTTGTATAATTCCCGGTCCGACCACCAGAGCTTCCACGCCTTCCAACTCCAACCGATGTTGTCGTACAGCGCAGTTCCCGCGGCGTCGTGGACGAAATACATCCACTGGATCGACGGAACTTCACCGCGATGCAGACCATGCGCTCGTGCGATTCGCTTTCCAAGCCACTCCTGATGTTTCCGTACCCAGGTATCCATGGAGGGTTTTGAGGGCAGGGACGAGTTACCCGCCCAGATTTGGGCTACGGCCATAGCCGCGAGTTCGCGCCCTGGGATTTGCGGTCCGTTGAGATGCACATTGCTGATGATGGCGACCGAGTCCGAATGCTCTAGTGGGAAGATACCCATGTAGAGATTTGGTAGGGGCGCTGCTTCTCCAGGGGCGTCGACGAACGTGAGGGCATCAGACAGCATCCCCATATCGTCGTAGTATCCGACACAGGTGGTGATTGCATCCACGTCATCTATCACCAAGCCGTCGTCCATCTCCACCCTCTTTGGTCCAAGAATACGCTTGATCCCTTGCGTAGATGTTACTTTTCCCTCTTTGATGAGTGGGATGAGATCGTCATTGCACACGATGATGTGAACACCATCCCCAGTACTCGGCGACTGTGCCAAGCCCCATGCCGCCTTATTTTCACCCCAGTTCTCCTTGAAGTTGCTATCTATGGTGATGTCCATGATTTTGCCAAAAAGTGAGGGAAGGTGGGCTTCGATCCACCACATTATGGCGCAAACGGTTGGTGTCAAGAAGATATCGGTCGGCAGACCGTCCGCGCCGGAACGTTTGAATATCTTCGTTCCTCGCCTGTGGGAGAGGTACACTTTGTTTGCGTGGTGTACCAAGCTTATCGTGATGTCTCCAGCTGTGTTGCCAATTCCCAAGACCATGACGTTTTGGCCCTTGAAGTCCTCCAAATTTCTGACGTCCTGGGAGTGGAGAATGCGGCCAGCGAATTGGTCCTGTCCTTCGAACGCAACAGACTTCGGTTCGAGAAATCCACCGGTGGCCCAGACAATTTTATCGAATGATTTGGGTGCGTCAGGCTCGTCCGCGAAGGTCAGTTTCCACTTGGCTGTCCCGGCACTTTTCTCAAAGCGTGTGACAGTCTTGCCAAACTCAATGTTCTTGTAGAGGCCGAACTCCTTGGCATAAGATCTAAGATAGGAGCCCATTTGGGGTGCGGTCAAATAAGGTGGATAATCTGTGCGAGCGTGTTATCATCACGCTCACTTGATCTGGATTGAGAGGAGTCGCAAGCCCACCTTCTGATATTGGGAAATCGCTCAAGGCCAACTTTTCTCTCTGTATTAGCATACCCTGTTCTCCAGTCGCGAAAAGCTGATGCGCTACAAACCCCGAATTTGCTGTTGCACAACTGCGTTTCTTTCAATGCCGTGGTTATCGAACGATCTTCAGTCCATGTCCAGATCCCGCCCACATCCTTACGTCTCTCGAAGAGGGTGACGTCGAATCCCAACTCCCTAAGCTCTTTAAGAGCTGCCATTCCGGCTGGTCCTGAGACGCGCAGCATTAGTTATATCCGATTCGCGATATGTAACTCTCAGCAACTCACCCCCACCAACTACAGCAACCTTTGTTTTACTACGATCCATACTGCTCTTCAAGAATCGAACTGTCTCCCCGAAAATTTATACTTGGGTAATACTGGAAAGACATGAAGGTCCGGCGGCATGAGAGTTTAAATAGCCGCCCTTAAAGTAATGTTAACACCGGCTGACTGGTTGCGCCTGATGTAAGCTGATTTTTCCGAGCTAATTTTATAGGGCACAGAATACGAATTCTGCGCTTCGTCGCAAGGATTATTACCCCGCCTATAGATCTGCTTCGGGATTGTCCTTTACGCGTACGACAGCAAATGAAACGACAGCCCCGGGGGAGAGTTTCAATTATTGACCCTTAACACCAGTACGCCGTAGCAACCAGGCTGTGCAACGCTGAGTCGCAAATATCCGACAATGAAACCTCTCACTTGAAACAGAGGTTGACATCGGCATTCAACAAGAGTCGAGGCTGTCATCGTTAAGTCGGCTCTCGATTGGCGAGTTCGTAAAATACGACGCAAATTAGGAAAGCTATCTCCAGGGGGCAAAGGGGGAAGGCCCTTATCAGCACGCCAATCAAATACCCAATCTCCATCTTTTGACAAAAGAGGAACGCAGAATGAGAAAGCAGCCCTGGTCTTTTGCGGGACTCGGCGTAATATAGCGTGTATGCCACCTGGCAGATCTGATATGAGGATTGGGATGGCGAGCCTCACGTTTCTGCGATATTTCGTTCAGTGTCGATCAAGATATAAGAACAGCGCGTCCACATTAGAATGCTACTATTTTCACTGCGTAGCCGACGACTAGCTGTTGCAATATTTAAAACACTAAACCACACAACCGTGGATCCCATTCACCGTTAAAACTAGCTGGCTACCATGGCCTCGGAATTGTTTCATTTCTACTTTGAAGAAAGTGACGATCTTCCGCCCAAACGAGTGGGTTGTCCTTTTCCAGTGTTGGGAGTGAGATATGCAGACCTTCGGTCAAGGCTGGATATAATGGGGAAAATAATTGACTGCGCCATTGTCAAACAGGTTATTGAAAGTGACGTCAACGTCAGCTTACCAATTTCTCATTTCTGCACGTCAGCTGATTGGTCATGCGTTACCTGACAAATCACGCTACCATGTATATATATGCCCCCAAGCCCTTGACTTGAAGGGCTAGCTGCTATTGCCAATAAATGTCCATTCCAACACAGGTTCCTACTGCTTTATAACTTCAAAACGAAATCACATGAGTGAGGAATTTACTCAACAGAATCTTCGTTAGCTGCTTTAAGTATATCACGGATCTCACATGGCAAGCTCTTGACATATCCTCTCCTTTAGATCATCCCCTAAACCAGGATCATCCATAGAAACAAAAGAAGTGGCTCTTGGAGAATTACTAGTTCTGATACCAGAAGCACATCTGGGTGCAACAAGAATGTCTTGCAGCCTGATCTCAAGTGTCCTGCATGTTGCGGGACTCAATTGTCTCACTGCTCCCATTCCCTCATAACGGAATATACCAACGACCAGCGAGGAAACTTATCTTGAGCTAATTTTAAGTGCATTGAGCAAATTTCTAGACCAGAGCAAGAAACGAGTCGACCTCGAAGTCTCGAATGAATACATGAGGACGTTCTCCAAGCCGTGCGGATATTGGTCGAATCATTATCGTACAGGCCTCGTTCCAGTGCCTTGAAGAAATCGGCCATAGTGGCGTTTGACTGTCAGGACAACGCCCAGTTCCGCTTTTGATATCCAAGAGCATAGTTAGCACAAATACGAAGATGGCAAGTCGGGGTGCTTACATCCGTCGTAGCTTCTCTGGAAGCGGCTGAGCTTTTGAGGATCGTGTATGTTGCGATCTCTTTCGCTGCCTTCCAAGATCGTTTGCGAGCACAGAAGGTCTTTGCAGCATGGTAGATTCTTGCATGAGGGCAACTCGCCCCACAGATAATTGTGTGAATCCAGGTGTCGCGGGACACAGAGGTCCCAATCGTGGGCTGAGTCATGAAGGTGGCGCTGTCAGGTTGTTGTACGCGAGTGATGAGGGGCATCAGTTCTGTTGAAATTGGTACGCTACCATAGCTAGCTCACCAGTCCTTCCAGCACCAGGTTCAACCACTAATTTAGGGTTCTCCACTCTCATTTGTCATGCGTCACTCGCTGAGCTTACCAAGCTTACTAGTATATCGTCATTTTGATTACTTTTGATTTATCAGCTGATTAATAATGTATCGGAGAAAGCGGGCTCGGCATCACCGGTATCGCGAAGGGTAGTGGGAATAAATCCCTTACTTTGGACACTTTTCCTCTGTTTTTACACTTCACTCTCCTGTATCTAGTCATTCTACAGATTGTCAAACTCCAATATATCGATTTTCCATCAATAAATCGATCGCTTTCCAATAAGTTCTTCGGCGCAGATAAGACGATCTACTTCTACCGAGACACGAATCCTTGTGCATCTGGGCGGAATATACTCGCAGTGGACACCAGTGGACTTCTTGGTCTAAAGCCAAGGCCATGTAATGCCTTCACAGTCAGCCGGAAGCATATGAATGGTTCATGAACCGTGTGTTACCATAAGATAGAATAGATCAGAGGAATATTGTGTACTATATTGCACAGGCCGCGTTTTGAGACTAGTATTCGTGAAAACCCTGCCAGTGGTGTTGTGAGATTTCTATTTCCTCATTTCTGACCTGTTCCAAGTATACTTTTGGTTCCAAGGTTTAGAGCGCTACCTACACCTACATTCGGGAGATCCAAGGCTCCGTACTTGGTACTGTACCAAGGTCGACTTCTGTACCACTAGCTCTGTTCAGGCGAAGACGTTCACCCATGATCTGTAAACACCATGTCTTGAAATTCAATGCACTATAGGCAGTTCTTTTATGCTAGTTAAGACGGCCAAACGATTCCTCCACATTAATATGGAGTGAAAGAGCACTCGCCATTAAGGTCAGCTTTGAATCGGGCATACCGGTAGTTGTAGATTGTATCCCTCCGCTTTCCTAATCCATAGTCGAACCCCGGCCCAAGATATGCCATCATGTGATTTAGTTGCATTGATATGGGCGGACGTCAGGACGCACAGGCAACCACAAACTAATCTATGGTCTCTGTGCGAGGTATTGGTAACGTGGAAAAGTGGACGATGCGACGAGCGCCAAGGATTGTCCTTGGTTGCAATGGCGGGTGATTTGAGATCCACTCACTGGGACGATCAATATCCGCCGTCGAAGCCTCAGAATTGGCTTCTTGGCAGGATAATAATGAAGGATTTCCGGTGCTAGAAGCAAGTTCCAAAGTCTATGACTCCATGTTGTAGGCCGACTTTTGCGATTCCCTCGTAGCCTCTCCTTAACTTGGTAAGCACTCGTCATGACGTGGGACTTGATTGTCTTTCACTGATATGAATTGCTGAAGCCATCAACGAACTGCATTGGTATTGCCCCACTTCTTTATAATATTATGTACGATGGATACTTGCTTCACTAACTGCCTATCTGGGATCTGTCTGATCCATCGCTGCTTCCTTCCCATTTTTTCTGTCTCCTAAACGCCAAGTCGCTTGTCTGTGTCTTTGCCATCTTTCGCCCGGAGCATCCCCTCGCTTATAATTAAACTCAATCCAAACACTTCCAAAATTTAACGCCTCTTCAAACATCAAGTCTCTTTTACTTAAGTCCAATAGTGACTGCGACTGCTTTTTATCTTTGTCATTTTATATTATATGTTGCTGGTGTCGTGGTCATTGAGAACTTTTGAAGTGTTCCGAATGAGGTTGGTTATTACCTAGAATGGCCGCGCAGAAGATACTCGGTTAGTCGCTCCTACTCGCAGGAGTCCTTACTTCAATCCCAATTTAGCACTAGACGCTAGATTTTTTGGCCTAAGATTTGGCGTTCTCACCAAATTCAGCCTCTTTCTTCAATAAATCCCATGACCATACAGTCGCCGGATCAAGGATAAAAATCGAGTGTGGCTGACTTGAGAGACCTACAACCAAAATCTCAGTCGACATAATCTATGGCACTCCGAGCCGCTGGCTATTTTGTGCGCCTTGCACCGAAAGGCAGCGCATATTACTTTCGACCTCCCTTTAAAAGCCTTGAATTCTTACAATCCAACAATGAGATCATTTTCCGCGCGAATTAAAGTATGTTTGGACAAAAGACTATCATCTTACATTCTTGCTATCTTGCATTGAATTATCTACACAGAAAGAGTGAATCGAGCGCAGCTGTCTCGAGGGAAAGAATTCTCCAGAAAATAATGCCTACACACATCCCACTTCTCCCTCAAACACCTCCATTCAACATGGCGCTCAGCTGACCTGCATATTGGTAGACCCCGCGGCATTACCCCATCCTTCTGTAGCCACAACCTGGTATTTATATGATCCCAACTTCATTCCAAGCTTAGCCCACGCATTGAAGTGATTCGCAGTTGTGACGGTGCCGCTGCTTCGTTTGTTCTTTCGGATGGAGATATACTGTTGGAATGTTGCTGTGCCTTGAATGGAAGGCTGGTTGGTTTGTTGATGCTGATAGATGTCGTAGTTTGATCCGTCACTTGTGACTGTGCCCTTATATGTTCCACCGGAGTAACTAGTGTAGGTCTCTTGAATGTAGTACTCAACAAGTGGGTTGGTCGTCCAGCCGTAAACAGCTAGAAGGATTGTTCCTGAAGTAGCTTGGTGGGTGCCAGAAAGTTTGATGTTGCTGAAAGGTGTCAGTATAGTTTCTCAACCCGAAATAATCAAGTGCATTACCGGGCAGATCCAGTGGTCCAACCTTTTCCCACGACGAAATCTTGTGCGCCAGAAAATTTGACCGAGTATCCGTTTGAGCTTGGAGAGTAGTTGACATTCCCCCCAGTCTCGTAGTTTTGATTGTAGTCTTGGCGAGCCATAAACATGCTAAGATTCCCAAAGAAGTCGAACTCTGGGATACGCTCCTCAAGATCCCTGGTGTAAAGAGGAGCAGGCTCTGTAGGAGCTCCCAGAGAAAGAGGAAGTCCGGCAATGACATAGAGGGCAATAGCGAGATAATTGAATGCAATCATGGTAGTGGCGGTAATTTGACACTGGGGACTTGAGGTGCTGTGGCCTGTGGTAGTATCAGAGTAACCAACTCATGGTGGCCTTATATGTAGTTGAAAGATTGGCTGGCATGTCTACGGCAAAACTCTTTTCAAGTTGCCACCAATCCTGAGGTTGCATTGAATCGTTGAGTAGATGAGTTTCTTCCTGAATTGGACTTCCCCGAGGTGGTGTGATTAGGAAGTGCTGCAGAGCATGGACGGTCACACAGCCCCCTTTACAGGCTCGCAGGCCGCCTAACAAGGCGATGAGGTAAAATCTAATTCCTAATCACAATAGACGGTAATAAAACTGGTGATATAAGGTTAACGGGCCCCCTTTCGCGATCTACCCCTGGAAGATACGGCGCCAGATCTTCAACAGACTTCCATCAACACGTTTCGACTCCAACCAAATCCTCATCTTCCTAGAAACCCCTTGACATTTGAATTCATCAGAGTCCAGATTTGTGTGAAAAGAAGAGCAACTTGCTCAGGAAAGTTTCTACGATTAAAGGATCTTTCAGAATTCCGTATCAGGACGACAAATGTGATAATCACGCAACATGCAGCATGGCAATTATATCACGCATGGTTTCCAGATACTCATTTCAGGCAATTCTCAATGGCCAACAATCAGACATCACAAGACCCATTTGTGGGTAGGTCTACTTAAGAGGCCAGACGAAACTAACCCGATGGAAATATGTGTCCGGCGAGCCGCAGATGTCACAGGGCTAATTGTTATGTTGAGCCGGACACAGGATCCTCTGCCTTTAGGCACATTCGGTCTTGAAACAAACTAAGTTCTGATTTGGGTGAAGTTGGTTTAGGCATTCGGCTCGCTCAGAGGCTTGCAGCTCGGTATTACGATCCCTGTGGGTTTAAACGCGGGGTAGAGCAGAAACCTATGGTTTGTTAACTTGTCACTCAGTGGTTGGTTTGGTCTGCACGCGGTGATGCATCCCGGCCATAGCTGGAAAGGACCACGTCGCCATGCTTGTAAAGTGGGAGTTCACGATAGGCAAGACGGATAAAGTCTATCTGGCCTCAAATGGAACCCCTTTGAAGGAGTTCCTCCTTCCGAGCTTGCAGACTTATCAATTACAGCCAAGAATACAAAATCACGCTGACTGCAGACGCTGAAAATTTCCTCCAGTCATAGAGCACCGCAACACAGATTTGCGAATTCAGGATTGCTCAGTTCTAGCGCCCATCGTGCTATCTCGATTGCTCTCCCAAAACTCTGGCAATAAGAGATTGCACACTTCGAAGGTTGGCCGATGGAGAGCTTGTATTATGGATTTTAGACGTCTCTGCACTATGATAACCCTGCTTTCTCAAGGCGAACTTCCTTAATGTTAGCATCTTCCACCACCACCACCAACGTTTTGATGCCACTTCATGCCTTCAACTGCAAGAGCAAGGCCACACTTAACCTCTACTGGCCTTAACACATGTGTAGCATTCCAACACTCTTCGATAAATTGGCTGTTGATGAGTAAGTTTCTACCTTTCCTTGATTGTTGGTTTGCTGAATTTCTTCCAGGCATATGAAGATTATTCTGACGAGTAATTCAAAATCAACAAATCAAGTGACCCTTCAAACTGATGGTAAACAAGAATTCAAGTCCAAGAAGGAGAACACATCACCACTAAGTCAAGATATACTGTTGGCAGCAACAGTGGGATCCAGCAAATATCTATCAAGAAAGGCCATCGCTTTTCCGTGCCCTCCAGAAGTTAAATCGGATTTCTCACCAATGGTCGTCGTTGAGTTAGGAGTTGCTCACTTGTTGGGGGCCACAGGATCGTCAGGCGATTGACAATAATACGGCTCCACTTCACCCCGCACCCCCTATTTTTGTCCAATGCCAAGCGAAAAGCCAAGGACGCCCATACTGGGAATAACCCGAGACACTGTCTCGATTCGCTCAAAAGAACTTCTCTCCCTGCGGCCAAGACACGGCAGTCTTGACGCCTAAGCGGATTTATTCGAGGGGAGGCAAGATGCATTGGATGAGGCTTGAAGGATGCAGACGGATTGGAGAACGTCTCAGAATCTGGGCGCAGGGCTGAAAGCAGGTAATTTCAAACCTCCCTTTTAAAATTCGTCTTTTATTTCCCTCCTTCCCTCTCCTTCTTCTCTCTCATTTCGTACCAATACACATTGATTTACAAAATGCGTCTCCTACTCCTCTTCACCCTTGCGAGCTGTGTCTCGGCCCAAAAAATCTACCAAGGTTTCAACACTGGCGCCTTCTTCACCTCCTCCAAACCCAAAGCCCAATCCGACTTCGAGGCTGAATTCAACACCGCTCAATCCCTCCACTACTCCCCAGGTGTCTTCTCTTCCGCCCGCCTCTACACCTGCATCCAAGCCGGAACCACCAATACACCCATTGAAGCTTTCCAAGCAGCCATAAACACCAACACGTCTCTTCTGCTCGGAATCTGGTGTTCCGGTACAACATCCATTGACAATGAAATCGCGGCTCTCAAATCAGCAATTGACAAATTTGGGACCAAGCTCAAGGATTTGGTCGTGGGCCTAAGTGTAGGAAGTGAAGATCTTTACCGTCTTTCCAAGAGCGGAATCGAGAACAAAGCCGGAGTTGGCGCTGGCCCCTCCACCATTATCCCATTCATCCAGTCCGCACGAAGCGGTCTCGCTGGTACCATCCTCTCCAGCATTCCCATCGGACATGTGGATTCCTGGTCCGCATGGTCCAACACCTCGAATTCAGCAGTCATTAATGAGGTTGATTTCCTCGGTATGGACTTGTATCCGTATTATGAGAAGGATATCGATAATCGGATTGAGAATGCGGAACAGATCTTTGAGAAGTTGCATAATAAGACCACAGCGGTGGCAGGCGGGAAACCCGTCTGGATTACGGAGACTGGGTGGCCTGTTTCGGGACCCGTGAGTGGCAATGCGACAGCGAGTGTGGACAATGCGAGGACTTTTTGGGATATCATCGCTTGTAAGTATTTGGGAAGGAATAATGTTTGGTGGTATACATTGAGAGACGCCGATCCTAGTATTGCCGAGAAGTATGTCGTTCCCTCAATTGTGTTCTCGATCCCTGATGTGCTGTAAGTGTTCTAGAACAAGGTGTTAATTGTGAGATAGGTTTGCGATTTCGAAGGACTTGAGTGCTGACACGACATTCAATCTTACATGTCCTGCTGCTAGTGGAGCACCAGCGAGCGTCAACACGGATCTGTCGAAGGGTGTGCAAAGCACAAAAAAGAATGCTGCTATGAGATCTGTCGAGGAGATGGGATACACGGCTGTTTTCGTCCTCTGCGGAGTAATGGGATTTCTTCTGTAAGGGAAAGGATGGGAAGAAATGGCGTATAGTATTTTCAAATGTAGTCTCTTACCTTAATGGAACCAAACATTTTCTACGTCTGGAACAGAAAATAAGTGTCTGGAAAGAAAAATATAAATGAGTTAGCATTGTCATGAAGAGATAGTCTTAGTTCTTTTCGAATCTGAATATCTTGCGACATCTTGGGCATTAAACTCTGTCCCACCGTTGACCACAGGGGATATGCAACATTCATGTTTCCACCTTAAGTAATCGTTACCCGAAATCGTGGTGCATTCCATTGTTTTTCCGAAAATTCGCAAGCGGATGTTCTCGATCAAACGCAGCTACGCAGCGCAGAGAACGCGGGCTCTCTGGGGAGATTAATGAGCTTCATTGACACGAAACCCAGGAAGCTTTAAAACTCAAAAAGGAATTCGCAGCGCAAGGCCGGGAAGTCGTAGATGTTTTTCTCCGCAACTCCAGTATGGCAGCCAATTATCTCATGAACTTAACCAGCCGACTTCTCGATGTTAGCAATCTGCTTTCCACCTACTATCCCGTTTAGGTAATGCTATTATTACCCAACCCAGAGCTTCTACCTATTATTGGTTCTACTCCATAGCAGGAGTTTATACTAATGCCGGCTACTTCCTTGGTTCATGATATTTATTTCAACGTGCTAGCGAGGGTAATAAGGCTCTACCGCGAAGGGGTCCTTTCTTTTAAGAACTATTGTCAAATCTGTTACCCTATCCAGCCCCCCTAAAAGTGGATCCACGCCTTCTATAACTATAAATGGCGCGTAGTAACACGTATAGTGACTAACTTTGGGATGTTTCCTCTTTTAAAAGTAGTTATTAGAGACCCTAATCCTTCTTAAAGGATTTATAATCTCTACTATACTTAGTTTAGCTTAACTTAGCTTAACCTGACTTAATTTAATTTAGCTCTATAGTAACCCCATACTCAATTTTAATAAAAATGCGATTTCTTTAAATTTATAAGGAAATATACACTACTTAAGCAATAAGCTTCTGCCCCCCCCCCCTGGCACAGCAATATCTCGATCTCTTAAAACGCCGACTCTATTATCTATTATCTCCTTACTTATATATGGAGAGTATATCCTTAGGCAGGGCTGCGTAGGCTAGTAAGCTGGGTTACACAATCCTCTTATGTAAGAGCGGTGCATATACGGTGCATATTGCATATACGCGTACGAATACGAAGAAGCAATTACTCCTCATCTCCTCGCCCAATCGCCCTGCCTCTCCTCTCACCAGAGGATTAATGTCCTGGTCACCCCGCCCCCTCTTGTTGAATTATCTCGAAAAGGTACCAGGCAGAAGAAACCTTTAGTGCTCAACTCGACATTTCCATAATTTTATTAGTTTTCTACTACAGAATGGCCTCATACCTGATCACTGGGTGCTCCCGTGGGCTTGGTCTCGCCCTCACTTCCCACCTCCTTTCATTCCCACCCTCGGAAGTCAGAGTCATCATCGCAACATCCCGCACGGAATCATCTCCCCTCAAAGATCTGACGGAGAAATCAGGAGGACGTGTGAAGTTTATTCAACTCGAGACCACCAACGAGACCAGCATCAAGAATGCAGTAACCGAATCGGAAAAGATCCTAGGAGAAAAGGGACTAGATGTTCTGATCAACAATGCTGGAATACAGCGTTTTGCACCCGACGGAATTGCTTCAATGTATTCTTACTTCCAACGATACATTCCCAGCGCGTACTGATTAGTGAAGGAACGACTTGGAAGATCACTTCAACACAAACGTGCTCAGTGTTCACCACGTAACCCGAGCTTTCATTCCTCTGCTCCAAAAAGGCAGCTTGAAGAAAATCGTAAACGTGTAGGTCATTCCCTCCTTCAGGAAGTTGTTCTTACTCAGTATCGATCACAGTACAACAACTCTCGGATCCATCGCAATGGCCAACATCTTCGCACAAACTCCATGTCCAGCTTACAAGATCTCGAAAACGATGCTGAATATGCTTACCGTGCAGTATTCTCTTGAGTACGCATCTCAAGGTTTCACGATTTTTGCAATAAGTCCTGGGGTAAGCTATTCTTGTCTGTTTTTGAGTGATAGAGAGAATGTCGCTGAGTTTTTGGTAGTGGCTTCGAACTGATTTGGGTGGTGATGCTGCGGATCTCTCTGTGGAGGAAGGCGCAAAGGCGACGACAGAGAAAATCATGAGTGTCGGCAAGGAGCAAAATGGCGAGTTCTTGAATATCTATGTGAAGGGGTTCGGTCATTATGATGGAACCAATCCCCCGTGGTAATCAGTATGCTAGTTGCTGCGTAGTCGTTCTGAGCTTTTGCATCCGAGGATGGGCGATTCGAACTTGATCCAAGAATCATACCACCTTGGCCCTTATTTCTGTTTCCTCTCATTCAGTGACTCCCTGCCCTCTGCCTGGTGCCTTTGAGCTTGATTTTGTTCAGATATTTAAGAGGCTTCCACGAACCCCCAATACACCAAGATGTAGACGAACGATCCCCATTGAACAATGGTTGTGATCAATTCAAGTTCTGTATATTGAACTTTGTGCTACTGATGGAGGCAGTAGTGCACAATAGAACAAACATAAGGTGATGGACCCTGTGTCCAAAGTTCCTTAGCATGCCAAAAGTAAGAGCCTGCTAAGTCCGGACTGAATTTCAGTCATTGTCAATGCTTTCCTTGCTGTCAAATGTGTTATTATAACCCTTCAGATTTTTAGGTGTTGCAGGTATTACTCGTAGGCAGGAAAACTGATTTTGCGCAAGCACCTTTAAGTCATCTGATTAATTGCCTGGCAAGAGTTCTCGATCCCTATCCTCAATGACCAGAGCTGAGACCTCAGAGTCCCAGTGATTGGAAGAATAGGGACGAGGAACCTTTGATCAACTCACAATGAACTCCTTGTGAGCCTTATGCCCATCGTGCGAATCTAGTGACATAAACAAACAAAGATCCCAAAGTGACCATGATTCGTCTCCTCTCCTCGCTTCGTGTCCCACGCTTAAATTTCCCCCTTTCGAAAATTTACAGTCACAGCCATGTCAATAATCGCACCATAGACACAAGGCTCCGACTCATCCTCTGTCACAATTAATGACAATGTCCAGCACAATGCTGGGCCATGCAGCCTCTACACTCACCTTTGCAATGAATTGCCTTCGTAATCGCCTCCTCATTCACCACCCACAGGATTAAGAATACTCAACCTCCATCTTCCGGCATTGTCCGAAGTTGCTCCTTAACATTTAGCATCCACCTGATTGTATTGTCCCGAAACTTTCCGAACATTCGACAACGATTGTACCAGCAGCTATCTGAACAATTGAAATGTCCAAAGTCCCGCTGCCCTCGACGTCCACACTCAAAGCCCTCCCTACCATCGCACCGCAACCTCTACGCCCTTATGTTGCCTCTGCAGTAGAGTGGTTAACAAAGAAGCTGGACGTTGAGGATATTGAGGAAGAGGATAGTAATATTAAGGAAGATGAGATTGAGAAACAACATGAGGAAGAAGAGCGGGAACAGAGGAAGAAGCTATTGGAGCAGAGCAAAGTCGCTGTCCCCGTTCTACTCCGCGAGGTACCATCGCCTTCCCCTCCTCCAGCTCCTACTTCTCCCTTCTACACACCAAACGCAACTCCTCCAAAGCCCCCCAAAACTCGTCGCACCGCCCCGCTATCACATACCCCAAGCCCAGCACCCACTCCAGAACCAGTGCCAACTTCACAACGAATATCAACTCCACAACCAGAAATCATGCAAGTCCCAACTCCCCCCTCCGCAATGACTTCACCCTTCGAACTAGCAGGCTCTGGGTTCATCATCCCCACCAAAATCCGAATCTCTCCACGCTCACAAGAACGAGTTACCCGCGAACTGAAGAAAGCGATGGACTGTGATTTCTTCAAGATGTGGCCTACGTTTGAGGATCCGCTCCCGGGGAAGGGGAATGTTGATGACAGTGGAGTTTTCGTCAAGGCTGCGGGGATAGATGAGAGTGGCGTTTATGTGAAGCCGATGAGTGCGAAAGAGAAGGAGAGGAGGGAGGTGATTGCGAAGGGGTGGATGGCGAGGAAGGAGAGGAGTACGGAGGGTAGGAGGAGGGTGAAAGGAGGGAAGTGGGGAGAAGGGTATGAGAGTGTAGTGGAGAGGGATATGTTGGAGGGGACGAGTGCGTGGGGGTTTAGGCCTACACTTGGGAGTGTTGAAGAGCACAGCAGGGAGGAGATACGAATGTCGACGATAGACAAAGAGATTCGAGCGAAAAAAGGGCATCGGCAACAAAAGACAAGCACATTTGGGAAGGAGAAGAAGAGCAAGGAATCGAAAGAAGCATCAACGGGAGACCCAGCAACAAGAGCGATTCGCAAGTGGGCAGAAAGAGATCAGCGACAGCACAGAGCAAGTAAATCAGGGAAGGGACAGACGACCGAAGAAACCAACAGTGCAAACGAGGATCTTCAATCTGGCTCGCAGTCCCAGTCGAAGCACAAACAGGGGGTGGTATCTGGCAGTACCAAAATACCAAAGCCAAGAACGGCATACAGAGTTTGGGCCAAGGACCGCGAAAATAAAGACAGCTCCGAAGAGATTTACCATTCGACCCGAAACCACGAAAAGACAAACGGGCACGGTTCTCAAACAACGATTCATTAAACTAAGCTTTCTTCTTGCTGCCCCTCGGTCGACCTCTCTTACTTGGAGTAGGCTTCACCTCGATTGTGTCCTCCGTCGAATCAACATCGACCTCATCCGTGGACCCTTCCATCATATCTCCGCTTTCACCAGTTGCAGAATCCTCCGCTGGTTTGCTCTCTGGCTCTGGCTCGTCTTTCCCTTGTGAATCGATGCGTTCCTTCATTTCTTGAACAATTTTTACGGCTTCGTCTTCTTCGCCGTTCATCATCCCGCAGCCGAAACACTTCCATTTTCCTAGATCCGCAAGACTTTTGGTTCCTGGTGGAGCTTGTCCATTTACGAGGCGGCAGTTTTGGCAAATCAGCGCGACACGGTTCCTTGGTAATGTCTCGTCCTCTCCCATAAGTAGGTCCAAAATCCTATCGTACCAAGCTCCTCCAGGGTTCATCTCGCCGGCCTGAGCATATTGTGGGGGCGCAGAGAAGGCATTTGGAGCAAACTCTGGTGGCCCAGCTTGTCCTTGCGGCGTCTTTGGAGATATCGGAAGGTAGGGCATGCGCTGGGGGGTGAGATTTGGCACGGGTTGCGGAGTTCCTGGTTGGGGGGTTGATGGTTGACTTGGGATATGATCTGGCCTTCCAATATTTGCAGTTGGTGGCGGGCCCATCGACGTCCTCCCCGTCGATTTTTGTATAGGTTTTGGTTCCTTGGGCGTTGCAGGCTTCTTAGGTTTAGGTGGAGCACCGCCATATTTCTCAAGGAGTTCTTGTGTAGAATTGTATTTCGTCGCAGTTTTGAGTTTCTCGATCGTCTTGGTCCGCTCTGCTTGCTGGTCTTCTAAACGTTGTGTGACTGTATCAATACGGTAGTTGTAGTATGCTGTGAGGCCCATTCGGACTAGGTAGATTCTGCAGTGATGTCAGTACGAGTGAAACTTGACAGTGACTGTAATTCGTACATCACGGGGCTCCCCGCAATCGCTGTATACTCCGACGCCGTCCAGTTCTTCCACCCCACTACGAGGGAGAGAATGATGCCGCACAAGAGGTAGGCGAAGCTAGTATATAGAGTCCATAGTGCTTTGTATCGGCGACCACGTTGACGGAGGAAATCCAGCTGTGACTGCGACTTGGATATCTTGGTCGCCAGTGAAGCGAGGGTCTTTTCGAAGGAGGCTGGGGAGTTGTCCTCGCCCTGTGGATGTTAGCTTCTATCCATCGATCGCAGAATATATCCTCACCTTCCAGGGCCAAAGGCGGACCATGTCGTGGTCGTCTTGCAGCTTATCGAGGGTGTCACGGTGTCATGATGTCGTGGTAGAGGAGAAGACAAGCAAGGCAGAGAGAACGATCACTTCTCTTCCTCGGCGTGCACAGACCACTAAAATCGGGGGTTTGGCCCAAATTCGCCGATAGCTGCACTCCAAAACCGTCAGAGCGCCAGAAGTTTAGTCCTGCCAGATCTCGACATTATTTTCTTCTTAATAGCAAGACACGGTGCAAATTATGCTATTTTGTTATTAATCGGATCAATACGGTCCATGATCGCACTTCAATTTCTAGGTTGATGTGGCCACAATGTTCCAGGTAGCTACTATTGACCCTCTGCGGCGCGTGGCAGCCTCGTGTAGGCAATCCGCTGACCTGTCCACAGCGACTCAAGGGTGCAATAGACTCTCGCATTGCTGAAGAACAAGCTCGCCAGAAATCTGCTGGTGCTGCTGGTACTACGGTATCAAGAACTGGGTCAACTTCCAAGAGGCCCGCTGGTAGAACGGATTCTCCTTCCTCGAGGCCCAGAAAACCGAAAGCAAAAGACAATGAGGTGAACACAGCTCGAGGACCAGACCCTTCCGAATTCGAGAACGCCTTTGTCATAGAGGACGAGTCTGAGGAGCCTTCGAGGGTTGGGACACCTGCAATTGGGGAAGAGAAGACTCCTACCATGGCGGAAGGCAATGCGCCAGTGGAGTCTGGCGCGTCAGGGGAGAGCAAGGAGAAACCTGCGGAGAAACCTGTCGAAACTACAACAAAAGCCCCCGAGATGTCTCCAGAGATTCGAGCAAAGCTACGGAAATTAGAGAAGCTAGAATCCAAGTATCAGGGTATGGTTGTCCGCTGCCCGGGGTGAGTTCATATCACTAACTGCTTTAGATCTTCTACGATCCTACCGAATCGCACATGCTCGAGCCATATCAATAGAACCATTCGAGAAGGCATTGAAGGAACATACTCCTCTGGCGACAATTGGCGATCCAGATGCATTGGTGGAATACTTAAACCAGCTCAACTTGAAGGGTGACATGGTGATGGATGAGCTGAAGCGTGTCTCGGCGGATCGGGATGACTACAAGAAGAGATTTGAAGCTGCGGAAAAGGAGAAATCCACGACTAAGGAGGAGCTTGCCACCGTTAGGGCATCAATGGATGGAAGCCCAGCTGCAACGGAGAAGGCAGATGTCATGAGCATCGATACACCAACTGCATCCGTCAAGTCACCGTCATCTTCAGTCCTCGGCATTTTCTCACCAAAGCAAAAGGCAAAGGAAGTCAAGGATACCAGTGAGGAATTCTTCTCATTTGATGACGAGATACCGAAATTGCAGACGGAAGTTAGGGAGAAAACTGTTCAGGTCGAGGAGCTCAAGTCGAAAGTCTCCACATTAGAGAAGGACTTGGCCACGGCCAAAGAGTCTAGTTCTGGTTTGGTCGAGAGTTTGGAAAAGGCAACTCGAGAGTTGAACGAGTCTAAAGACGTTGCGACAGAAGCCCAAGCTCGCCAGAAGACGATTGATGCTCAGACAGCTGAAATCAGCGCCTTGAAGGAAAATCTACAGATAACAGAAACACAACTTGCTGCTCTTGAGGCCAACCTTGCGAGGCAAAGGAAGGAGTCAGAAGAGAAGGTCACTTCTCTAGAAACGAATTTTGCCAGCCAAAAGGACACCACGGACAAAAGTCTCAAATCCCAAATTGAGGCTCGCAGAGAAGCCGAAACCGTGCGAGAAACCTTGGATGCACAGATCAAGGAGTTGGAGCTGGCGAAGGCCATCGATGTCAAACGAATCCATGAGCTGTCCGAGGAAGTTAAGTCTTTAAATAAACAGGTTGAGGAAGCTACTAGTCACGAGGCCGAAGAGTCGACACCCAACCCTGTACCAGCAACTGAAACGGCCCCTGCCGGCTCTGGGACTGGTGCTGCGAAGAAGAAGAACAAGAAAAAGAAGAAGGGAGGTGCTACTGCCGCTGCTGCAAAGGGAGAATCCACGGAAAAGCCAGATTCTACGCCACCCACGCCTACTCCTACAACCATCGAATTGCACGCTGAGATTGCAAAACTCAAGGAAGAAGTTGCCGATCGAGACGCTCAAATTGCCAAGTTACAGACAAAGCGGAAAACAGAGGCCGATCTACGTGAAGAGCTTGAAAATATGCAAGACAATTTCCTCAACATTGGCCAGGAGCACGTGGAGGCTAAGGAGAAGATCAAGGAACTTCAAAACGAGAAGACAGGTCTTGAAAAGAAGATCATGAATTTGGAGGCAGAAATCGAGATGTATAAGAGCCAATCCAAGGATTCTGGGAAGATTGAAGAGAATTTCAAGTCTCTGACGGCGGAATACGAAGATCTTAAAGTGAAGTCAGCAACACTTCAGACAGATCTTGGAGCAGCTCAACAGCTGGCAACGTCCCGATACAGAGACCTGACCGAGCTTCGAGAGGTCCTTCAAAAGGCTCAACCCGAGCTCAAGACTCTCCGTGCCGAAGTCGCGACCCTCAAAACCATCAAGGACGAACTAGGCACCAAAACCTCCGAATTACGACGTCTCGAGGCGCGAGAAAAAGACCTCAAATCCGACTTGGCTGCCTTCAAAAAGCAAGCTGCAGACCGTGACAACGAACTCCGCACGCTCAACGAGAAGATAACGCAAGAAACCAATTCTCGGCTTCGTTCAGAAGACGCAACGCGGATCGCACAACGGGATATGCGGAAATCAGAAGCAGAGAAGATCCAGCTCTCCGCATCGAGCGAGAAAGCTTCCGCTGAACTCGCAAGACTACAGGACGAACTCTCGAGGCTCCGTCCGAGAGTCCACGAACTTGAGAATCAGGTGTCGAAGTTGACTGCTGAGAGTAAGGGTCTGAGAGAAGAGGTTGAGCTCCGTGGCAGTCAATATAACAATGCGCAAGGCTTGTTGGGCAGTATGCGTGACCAAGCAGGCGAAATGGCAATGCAACTCAAAGAAGCGAAAGAGCAGTCCGAATCCCTTGAGGAAGAACTCGCTGAAGTGCAACGCCTCCTTTCCGAGCGAACTCGCGAGGGCGAGACAATGCGCAGACTGTTAGCAGATGTCGATAACCGCGCAGACGCGAAAGTTAGAGAGATGCGAGAGCGTATGGAGGCTGCGATCGAAGAACGAGATCGCGCAGAAGATGAAGCTAGCACGAATGGCCGGCGGCGAGCGCGAGAGGTCGATGAGCTGAAATCTCGAATTCGGGACTTCGAGAGGGATTTGAAGAGGGCGAACGACGAGAGAGAGGACCTTGAGAGGGCAGAGAAGGAGTGGAAACGCAAGCGGGATGAGCTTGAATCTTCTGCGGAGGGTGCCACCAAGGAGGTGCGAGAAGTGAGGTCTGCGATGATGGAACTCAGAGATGCGTTGGATGGAAGTGAAAAATCCGTGAGGGATGCCGAGAAGCAGCGTGCGGAGCTGAGACGCATGCTCGATGAGGCGAACGTGCGGTATGAAAAGTTGTCGAAGGAGTTTAAGGCGATGCAGGCGAAGCAGAAGTTGGAGGTGAGTGCCAGTGGGAGAAGCTCTATTGATAGTGGGAGTACAGGGGTGAGGAGTCCGATTAATGGTTCGGGCGGGGGAGGAGCGGCACAGGCAGGGAAGATGGATTACGTTTATTTGAAGACTATTTTATTGCAGTTTTTGGAGCAGAGGGATAAGAAGAGGCAGGCGGACTTGGTAAAGACTGTGCTGGGGCAGTTGTTGCATTTTGATAAGTATGTTCCCTCTCCTATTCCACCGCCTCATCTCCCGTCTCTTGGTAGATCTGTAACCATGAGAGACTGTGCTAATAATTAACAGGAAAGACCAGGAGAGATGGATAGCGGCTATATCGGCGAAGTGAGCGCGTCGAGCATTACGTGGAGTTTGGCGCTTCTGCATTCAGCGAGACCGAGGGCCTGGAGAGTATCCATCTCAGGACAACCCCCCAGTTATTTGTATAACAGTGTTGTTTATGAAGAATATTTTTGAAGATACCGTTGACTTTCAAGCTCTTTCGTCTCATCGGTTCGATGCCCTAGCGCGTTGTTAGTGGAGGAGGATTGGATAGAAAGTTGATAGCAGTGTTGAGTTTGATAACCGAAGGTGCTTTTAGTTTCCTCGCTTAGAATTTTCCTCCCTTTCAGTCACACTGCTTAGGTAAGGGGGGAGGATAAAGGGAATTTAGCAAGGAAGCTTTGCCTTCGAATACAAGTGAGAAGACGGCTGCAATGCTACTCCTTCCTTCTCTGCCAACAGGCCAAATGTCTGCTAGCATACTCCTGACACTATCTTGCACCAGTTGTCGCTCGGAGGATAGTTTATATCTCCCGACAAATCACGTTATTGATTCTGGCTCTAGTGTCCTTCGAATTTCCGCTCGCCTTCCCCTTTATAAGGAACATAATTTATTCGAATATCGTAAAGCTCATTGCAGTCTAAGACATACAGAAATGTCGAGAAGGCTTGGAGACTCCACCATGTTTAACTCATTGTTTCTAATACCAGCCACAGGGCGAGGTCAAGGAGCTGGTATCAAGCCTCTGCAAACTGGAAAGCTTTAGTGTTGTGCATTCTGAACTCAGAGACCCATTAAGGGAGCATTGTAGTCGGACAGTGCACGGGGATAGGGTGGTGTTCTATCTAGGTTTCTAAATTCACACCGAGGTTTAGGGAGCGATATCAGAAACCTGTTACTGGGATGGAAGTTTGGAAGGTTTAAAACAACTATGAAATTTATAGCAAGAAATGCTACCTTTGGTGGTTGCTTCGGGTTGCCCAGCCGCTGTGCTTTGGGGGACATGACATGAGGGCCGTCAGCATTCGAGCAGCGGAGAGTAGTAGCGATATCCCTCGAAAAGTCAGACTTTAACCTCATCTTCCCCGGTTCTGTCTTAGTCTTCGGATGCGAGCTGCTGCTGCTTTAACCTTAGTCAATTGCAACACCATAGGAAAAGGAATTAGCTGCTATTTGTGTCTATCTGTTGGCCCTCTTGAAGACGAGCTCTCCTAGAAGAACTAGGGGTGGATCGTTGGCCCAATCCAGAAATTGAATCCACGCCTAATGCGAAAGCCAAGCGCAATACCAAGCTCCAAATAACCAACTCAGCATTCCCTCAATCACCACCATATCTCATCGTCTTCCAATTACTAACCTTCTCCCAACTACCCGCTGCCTTCAAAACCATCAAATCCTCAAACTTCCTACCCACAATTTGCAATCCAGTCGGCAACCACACATTCTTGTCATCTTGCGCGGGTACAAAACCAACAGGGAGATTAAGCGCCGGATGGCCAGACGAGCTAAAAGGTGCTGTATTGTACGGAATTCCGATAGTCCTACTCAGCATCTTCAATGGTCCTAGCGACGCTCCTCCCTGGGGCTCGATCTTGCCGGGTGGAAAGATACAAGTGGGCATGACGAGGAGATCGACGTCTTTGAAAGCATTATCGTATTCATCGTTTAGCTTTCGGCGGAGATTGGTACAGCGCGCGTGGAGAGGACTACCGAAGCGTTCTTGGAGGAAGAGGCCGCGGAGGTAGACATTTTGTGCTCCGAATCCGAGAGCATCGAAGGTTTCTTGGGTGAGTGTTGCGCCTGAGAGTCCGCAGCGGTCCGAGAAGAGAAGCTGCTTTCTGCCTGAGGGGTTGGAGAGAAGGCTTTGAGTGGTCGTGGGCTAAGGAAAATAGAACAGTTAGCATTCATACACGAGAATGTTTCGGGAGCAATGAAACAATGAGTGTTGTGGTATTTGAATTAATGTCAAGAGTGGCTTGTAGCTCTTGGAATATCCTGGGGATGGGGGGGAAAGTACCCGGAAAATACGTACCATAGCCATTCCAACCATCCATATTAGACCGCTGTCCTTGTAGAATGGGATACTGGCTTCCATCACCTCGGCACCCAGTTCCGCCAACTTTGAGATCGCAAATTTTGAAGCTGCAGCGACGTTCGAATCCGTCATTTCCGAAGGAAATCCCTCAACAAGAATGCCAACTTTGACACCCTTGAGAGGAGTCTCGGAAGGACTGTCAAGGAATTTCTTAAGCTCCCCTCCGAACTTCACATGTCCTTGAGGCCAACTATAAGGCTGACGATCGTCCATACCGTCATTCCCAGCAATAACCTCCAACACCGTCGCACAGTCTTGAACAGTCCTCGCCATCGGACCAGCATGATCAAGCGTAGCCTCAAGACTGAGGCACCCTGTATAAGGTACCAAACCCCAGGTAGGCTTGATGCACACCAGCCCGCAATTTGCAGATGGTTTTCGTAAAGATCCTCCCTGATCAGTACCAATAGCCATATCGACCTGCCCCGTAGCCACCAATCTTGCAGAACCTGAAGATGATCCTCCGGTTGAATATCCATAATCGTAGGGATTATGCACATTGCCCGTAACGGAAGTATCGGAGACTGCAACGAGACAGCCAGCCTCACATGCACTCTTTCCAAGAATGATGCCGCCTGCATCAAGGATTCGAGTGACGAGCGTAGCATCGACTTTGGGGATCCACTCTCCTATCTTTCCACCAATTCCATTCGTGCATTTGATTCCTGCGACTGCGATGGCATCTTTGATGCCGAGGGTATTGTCCTTTAATTCGTTACTCTTAGGATGTGTACCTAGATTATTTCGGAGTCAGCATTGCCTAATCGAAGAGAATTTTGAAGGCTGAAACAATGTTTCCCGAGTTCTTAGCTCTGGAAACATGTCCAGAGAGAAGAAATCTCCTGGGAGACATCTAAAAGAGCAGGTTTGGGCCCAAAGAATGTCGCCTACACTTGATAGTGGCTTTTGTTGCCCATCCTCCGTAGTCAGTCTCTTTGTCTCCTGAAGGATGATGGATATCGGTGCGAAGGTAGAGAGAGGTATCAACAGGTGGATAGTAGTTCGGGAGGGCAAGGACTTCTTTGGCACAGTGGTTCAGACCTGTCAGGAGGATGGCCCAGTCTTGGAGTTCCGATGGAGGAATAGTAAGGTTGTGCGTGTGACCGAGGGTTTTTACCTCCTCGGCTGAGACGAGGGAGGTTTGGTCTGTTTCTCCAAGGACAAGGACAGACATGATCGAGGATAGTGTAGTAGTGGCTTTTGTAGCATAGAAGTGACCTGAGATCTGGTCAAGAGCGAGGTTGCTGTCAAAGAACAGGGCTGGGCTGTCGAGGCTTTCCGCCAATTGGCCCACGACGGAGCAGAGGAACGTGAGCAGAGATTGGTATTACGAATAGCGAGCAGTTTGAATGGGAGTAAAAAAACGAGGATGCAGAAACGGGATAGAAAGGCGAAGCAGTGACAGCTTCTGCAATGGTGTAAACCCGAACGTTTCCTAGATCACTTTACCGCACAATCAAAGCCTTCTTCTTAATATCAAAACAAACAACCACCTTCAATTCTCATCACCAAACCCGACCTCCCAAACCAACCAACCAGCTTAGCTTCGACCAACCAATCTCTCGTCAGAACAGCCCTCCATCGCGCGATCTCCGGCCCGCAACTCCCCACCAGTCGCATGCACGCCTACATACCATACACACAATCACACCACCAAGCAGTCATTCAACCAGAGCTTGACGGTACATTTCCAGCATGGCTTCTTCTCCTCCTATCAAGAGTCAACACCCCATCTCTATCACCACTGCTGCCAGCAAATCTCGCCCAGTCATCCAAGAGGATGCTCAGCATATATCAAGCAATGCCACAAGCAACGCATTGCTTCAGCAGTTCGTAGGAAGTTCAGAGCCAGGAGATAGAGAAACAGCCTTGGATTTCTTCAACCAAGTACTGGATGTCGGCATCAACTTCAAAGCTCAGCCAGAAGTCAGACGCAAGCAGGTCGAAATTCCAGTAACCAAATCATTTGGTACAATGCCCGAAGATGGAATGTCTTGCAAAGAGCTACTGGATTGCTTTCAAGAAATATCAGAACACAGCACAAATTTTGCATCACCGAAATTCATGGGCTTTCCCGATGCAGCCAACTCTATCCCCGCACTCGGAGCCGCGATATTAATTCCATTCATCAACCAAAACATGTGCAATCAGTCAATTCAAGCTCCTGCAGCCTCTTTCGTTGAAATGGAGGTAGTCCACTGTAAGTGTTGAGGAGACAACCCCTTCCTTTTTATGACTATTTCATAAATCTCTCCGAAGATAACTTCCCGGGTCTCGCGAGGCAATTTCTTTCATTGTACCCGAAATTTTTCTGAGACAGTCTGAATCGAGCAATTGCTAACTTGTACGTTGCCTAGGGCTTCGTCAACAACTTGGATTTCATGTGCCATCAGGATATACCACTGTCACCGAGATTGGAGGCATCATGACGGCCGGTGGCTGTCTTTCAAACACAGTTGGAATGATGGCTGCAAGAGAATCATTATTCCCTGGCTCTGGATTAACCGGTCTTCCAGTTGTAGCTTCCAAGATCAGAGTTCTGGTCCCCGATGTCATTGAACATTATTCTATTAGATCAGCAATGGCTTGGCTAGGAATGGGAGAATCGAACGTGGTCCGAGTCCCCGTTGATGAAGTCTACCGAATCAAGATTCGTGAACTTGAGCGCGTTATAAAAGAGGAGAGAGCTTCTGGACATCACCTTCTCGCATGTGTTGCATATGCTGGAGACTCCAGAAGCATGAGAATCGACAATCTTCACGATATAGGTGTCGTATTGCGCAAGAACAAGGTTTGGTTCCATGTGGATGCTTGCCATGGCAGCCAACTTGCATTTTCTCGTACACATCGTCACAGGATTCGAGGCATTGAGGAGGCAGATTCGGTAACAATCGACCCACACAAAGTCCTTTGGATTCCGTACATGTGCTCGTTCGCTCTGCTCAAGGATCCCAAGTCCCTGGCAAACATCTCGACCAACTCGGACCTGATCCTGAAGACGCAATGGTCCTTAGGACAAATCACTCCATGTGTTGGATCCAAGGCATTCGATGCTTTGAAGCTCTGGGCCACCATCAAGTACTTTGGTCGTTCCGGTATTGAAACCTTAATTGATACAAGACTTGCACTCACCAAGGCGTTCCAGGACGAGATCAATCGACACACGGAAGTGCTTCTTCTCAACGAGACCGACATCAATGCATGCATGTTTATATTCATGCCGCAATCGCTCCACCAAGGAAGCCGAATCTCGGCAGAAGATGTTGAGAAGTTGAACGAATGTAACCTCTTCATCAAGACCTCCATTCTGGAGAGCGGCGACGCTCTTGTTCACGGTTTCAACCTCAATAGATGCTCACACCATTTGTTGCCAGAAGATAAAGTTGTTTATGTCCTCCGAACAATCAATGGAAATCCTCTGACCACTGCTGGCCACTTGGAGGAAATTTTGGATACTGTGGTTGATTTAGGACACCAATTCTACTCAAATGAAGAGGAATAAGTGAAGTTGAGAGACTGGCAAAAACTATTGGGCGTGGGGATTTTGGTGAATTGGCATTATGGAGGCAATTGGCATATCGTATTTAGTCGTGCAAATTGGGGTGCTAGTATGCTACATTTCGGAAATTCTGCAGATTTAGTTTCTTAGTTGACTTCATCAGGAAAGTTTGAAATCGGACGGGACATGTGCAGGCTCGCAGTCTCAAGTCTTAGGGGCACATTATATAATAGTATAAAAGTCCTTTGTTGCTTTTTACTTAAAAGCGTCATAGGTTAGCGCATCTGAACAACGGCACCGCGCAATTTGGCCCCACCTTAACTATTGTATTCCTATCCAGGCACTCTATCTGCCCCTATTTCCGTCCAGAGAAATGAAGCTTCTCAGAACTTTCCCCTCTGCAATCAAGTGAGCTACGGAAAACAACAGGAGGTTACTTATTATGATATTTTTTATATTTAAGAGTTCCGAGATTAGTATCAAGTTAAATTCGGGAGTTCCGCATGGTTTATTCTCAGCCAAGCTGATGTGCCGAGATCCTACTGAAATGATCTCTTGACTTAAATTTTTAATGCAGCAAGCGATGGAATCTTCCAAGGTTCAAAATAGATGGGCCGAGATTATATTGTTACCGGCGCTGAGACTTCTTCGTAAAGGGGGGTTACTGTGGTATTTGCAGACTCCGTTCTGCCGTTAAAGTTGGTGGTAGGACAAAGACTCGCTTTGTTACCCCCCGTTCGTCAATACGAGCGATTAGTCAATCGGTCCTAAGCGAGGAGCCCGATTCGCTAATAAAAGAGCTCGATTTTAAAATAATATATAAATTTCTAATAAAGGATAAAGGCCAAAATTTAATTAAATAAAAAGGATTAATGCTTATAAGAGACTTAAATAAATTTTTCTTGTATTAAATTCTATTAAAGATTAAAATATATATATATTTTTATATTTTTAAATAAAAATTATAATAAAAAGGTTTTAGAGTTCTAATAAAAGGCTAAAGCTGATATCACTTAATTAATATAATTAACTAAACTATTTCTAATAAATTATTTTAATAGGATTTTAATAATTCTTGGGTTTTAAAATATTTTAGTATTTTAAAAATTTGCTCGTATTCGACCTCGTATTTATAAACCGGAGTTCGCTTAAGCAAGCGATTAAGCAATCGGGGCCCGCGATTGGGCAATGGGGACCCCGATTGACTAATCGCTCGTATTGACGAACGGGGGGTAACAGCTTGTTAAAAGGGGTCACAAGCGAGTGCTGGCATGCTGCGGATTTCAGGGGTAGTGGCTTGACACGCCCTCCTCCTACAATTCTAGAATCAGACTGATGTGAAGAAATCATTTGAATTTTATACTCATATACCCAGAAAATACTTCACCAGGTGGGTATTCTAACATACAACAATCGTCTCAACCTCTATAAATGTATCGACCTTCCTCCTCTAGATTATATTATTTCCACCACAAAAAACATCAATAGCTGCATTTTAGTATCTCATCTCTTTATCTCGCATTCAATTAATGAAAATTTTCCGTATTATCGTGGCCTCCTTGCTGGCCGCATTAGCAGCCTCTGCCGCAGTGGCTGAAGCTTCACCTGCCGTTGCGGCACATCCAAAATCAATGGAATTGATTAATCTCTGGCAAGATGCGTATGTTCCTACCATTCTCCAACAACAACCCCACCACACGAATAACAAATGAACAGTGCTTTCCTCGGTCTCAAATTGACAGGTTCAAGCACAGTCGGAGTCTGTATTGAACTTCATGCAACGGGTTTTGTGAACAACGTCGCTTCTGGGAAGTCCAAGCTAGGGTTGCGTTGCACAGTCTGGGCGTAGGTTTTCACTTTCCCGCTTTCTTGAGGGTCTCGAGTGAAAAATAGTGCTAACATTTTGCAGAGACCAAATGCAAAGGCACTGGTTTCAGCTTCAACGCCAGCCCTGGCATCTCTCAACTCCCTGGCTCGATGGGTAATAAGGCTAAGAGCTGGAAATGCGTTGTTGCTTAAATTAGGATTTGCTTACATGGTGGTCACATGCCGGGCCTCGGAGTTGTTAGAGAACAAGGCAATATTTTTTTGGCTTGTTTTTTTTAGATTCGAGTTTTGGGTCCCTCATAGAGGGATGAGTAGAGAGAGAATGGTTCAATGTTTTGATTGCTGCATTTAGCACAGAATAATAATTCATTTGTCGTCGGAACTGAAACCATGTTCATGCTGCATACATAGTTGGCGTCTGACATTAATCTGAAGCTAGGTTCAATCAAATAATATCAGAAAATCCAGGAAATGACAATACAGAGTCGTTCTATCCGTTTTAAGCAAGAGCATTTATCCTGAGAGCTTTGGGAGGTGACTCAACCCATTGACCACAGAACGATTTAGTACTGGCGGAGTGGTATTTCACTAACCGAAGCGTTTGAGCTATGTGTTCAACGGATATTTCAGAGTGTGTGCCTGTCTAATCCTCTTCACCGGAGTCTTCAAGGCTCTATCAGAGAGTCTTTTTGTCCTTAGCAAGGCTGCAATAATCTGGGGAAGAGATCCCCGTTCTTTTTAGGTCCACGGATGCTTTTTGAGGTTGTATATAAACAAGAAGCAATAGTCTCACAATTAGGCACTGAATTGTGTGGGAGTGAAATTCGCTTATAGGGAGTGGGATGTGGGATGTGGGAGAATTGGACTTAGACAGCGAAGGGATTGTGAGAGAAGAAGCATGTTTTGATTCTGGTACTGAATGTGTTGAAAGCTTTTATCACCTGCATATAAATTAATGGGATGTTTGACTTAAGTTGGATAGTTGAAGAATCTCAAACAACTGAGTTCTTTGTATTCTGGGGTTGATAAGGAGACATATACTGCAGCGACACATGGCAGCACAACAAGCATTTTTGGAAGCACTTTTCTCAGATGTGGTGAGCCATTACCTCGAGCAAGGGAGAAACCGATCCACTTTTCTTCGCTTAGTCTGCCTTCAGCAGTGAGTGTACTTTCAATTCACCTTGGATATGGATCAGCTGATTTGGGAAGTGGGCGCCGAAAAATCCTCGCGACTTCAACCTCACGTTTTGCTTCGATGTCTTTCTTCCCACAACCAGCTCCTCGATCGAAATCCGGATCATTTACGACTTGCGGTTCTGATCTCTATATTGAGTGTCCTTTCCTAGGGCGCTCAGACCTCCATCGTTCCGAACTGCTGATTCCTTCCTTGGCAGGAGCTTGTTTACTTTGTGGTGTCTAGCATCAAAAATAGCCTCGTCCTCAACTCACCTTTTCCTTCCACCTCGAGGCATGATCTAACCACACCAATAGAATCAACGGATCGGTAGTGCCATACTCGGCGGGTACGACCAACCTTCCTTGCCCAACATGCCCGCGCCTTTTGCTCCTTGTACTATTTGCGGCACTACAACGGACAAGAGATGCAGTTTGCCAAGCCGCCCATTACTGTTCGAAGAAGTGCCAGGGAGAAGACTGGCCCCTGCACAGGTTGCCTTGCGGATTGTATGGGCCTTTCATCGCAACACGCCCGGAGTCGAAAACATTGAAGCCTGTTGGGAACGACAAAACTCATGGCGATTATAAAGCAGCCATTCACTTTCCCTGCATCTCGGAGCAGCCAACCCTGATCTGGGTTAAGATCGAAACCACGAGGAGGGAATATATTGGCAAATCTAGGGCAATTGGAAAGCCAAATTTGTGCGAGAAATGCTAGACAGAGTACTGAGTCAGGCTTGGCCGCAAGCTAGATATCTGGTGGGACATTTGTGGGGGGGGGGGCAGGGATTAGTGGAAGGTGAACAAATGCCTCCCGGTTTTGAATGCAGGATATCAGCAGACAACTGAAGTAGGGGACGAGGAAGGGCTCAGCGTTCCCCCTAGAAATCTTGTTGTACTGTACTGCACGCAAGACGAACAGCCACAAGTGGACGATTGCGACATTTACACCAATCACGACATTACACTTGGGGATCTCCGATCAGCATTCGAGTTCATCTCTCAAGACAACAATACTTTCGAAGACGAGAAGCCAAATACTTACTGTCTTCGCAAGTCAGAATGGGTCAAGGCTGTGAAAATAAGCGCCCGTAAGGAAATGAAAATCGGCGGGGTTAAGCAATACCGTGATATAGAAATCCCTCAGAATCACTTTATATTCTCACGACTCGGCGACATTTTTTTGATAGCAAGGCACATGAGGTTTGGGCTTCTTTTGGTAAGGAATGGACAGATGGATTACCCCGGATAGACGAATGGGCACAAACACGCGGAGCACAGGCTGGCCTGTAGCATTGGGATCTGAATGTACACGACCTTGTCCGACAATGGGACTTAGGTAGCAGCCGGTAGGGGCTTCTGGATGGACTCTGGACGGAAGTGACAGCAGACGTGGGATTGATTGTGGCGCGAGACAACAAGGAGGTGCTTACGTTCCACCATGTCGAGGCACTGATCCTCTTCACCCAAGATGAGTTGATGGTACCGCTGAAACAACTGCTTAAAGCTGAAGCCCAGGGGGCTAGGCTATCCAAGATTCCAATGAACCAAGCAAAGTGGAACAACCACACGAAGTGTACAAAAACGACTTTCACCGTTAGCAAATGGAGGAACGAACGGTTTATCAAGGAGTATTTCCTGTTTGGGAAGTTTGAGGAATTCCCTAAGAAGCTCCAGGAGAAGAAACGGGCAAAAGCAGATGCGGCTTGGGCTGATGCTGTTCCACCACCGCGTAGCAACTTGGTGCGGGCGAAAGGACCCAAACCGTCAAGTCAGGTGCATAGTCAGAAGGAAGGATCAAACAGCGGGGGCGTCCAGCAAAGAGACAGAGGGATGCACCCGACTCTACTTGGTGTTAGGGGACATGTATGAATCGGTGGCTAGAATGTTCTGATATCAATGGGGACATTGTAAGAGTAAAATTGCAACGAAATGACGTTTTCTCATTAATTTTTTGCTTTCGAAGTGAATTGGAAATGACAGGTGATCGGAGCTAAATATCGAGTCGCCTACAAAGGCACCGCGCCTTCGACCCCACTCCCTTCCTCCTGCTCTCGACAACCACAACCTCAGCAAAACTCTGGGCGCTCTCCGGGATCTCTCCAGAATAACCAGAGCAGTCAGTAACCTGTCATCGAGACCACAGCATGTAAGTTAAAGCCTTCAACCTCTCGATCACTTGCGTCGGGTGATGAGGAAGTCGCCTTCACATGGCCTTTCCTGGGCCTGAACGGACTATTGCTGATCAACAACCTCCCATAGACAACGACCTTTGCATCCACAAGCAAGTACAATTGAGCTGCCACTCCTTTGAGAAAATAGTCACATCGACCTTCTCTCGGTGAGTACAATGTGTCTGTCTTTGAATCGCTGGGGGTTATTCCAGCTCTCCTTCGCTTTCAGCCAAGTTTGTGGTCTCTCGCAACAGTCAAGCTGACGAACGGAAAGGACAACTCCAATTTGGTACATTTGATCAGTAACCATCCTGCAAGATGGCATCGACAAAATGTACAGTCTGTGGCAAGGACCAGGCGAATAAATGCACACGATGCAAGGCAGCGGCATACTGTTCCGCCGAGTGCCAGAAGAATGACTTCCCTCTTCACAAGCTGCTCTGTAGTAAATACCAGGCATTTCTCGCAACACGACCAATTCCCAAGGATGAGGACAAGGAGCCCGATGATGTTATGCCAGTCATTTACAAAGCTGCCATCCTCTTTCCCGTGGATTCCAACAATCCCCAGCTGATCTGGCTGAAGATCCACGTCCTCTCTGAGTTCGACCCGGAGTATAATGATGTAGAATACCCAGAGTACAATCACTTGGAGGATGTGCAAAAGGGTCTACCCAAGTGCATGGAGTTCGGCAGAGGAATGAGTCACAAGCAGGGTGGACAGCATCTGAAGATCTACATGGGAGACAAGGCTCTCATGGAATGCCCTTTGACCAAATCCTTCCTCACATTGAACGCAGGTTATGGCTCTGCCGAACATAACTCGATTGCTGCCGCCCCTTGGGCTGGCAATCTTGTCGTCGTCAACATTACGGAATCGATAGTGAAGCATCCAACGGAGCCAGAAATGTATGACCCGGAGATCAAGGAGAATCATAATGATGTCAGCCTCTCCGACTTGCGTTATTCATTCGATTGTCTCTCCCGAAATAACTACATCTTCGAGTCCGACAAGCAAAATCCGTACTATATTCGTAAGCCGGGACGCTGGTTCAAGGCTGTCAAGATTTGCTGCGATGGAGAGATGAAGTTTGAGGGCAAAAAGAAGTTCACTGAAGTCACCATATCTCGCTCTCACCCAGTTTTCTTACAGAACAGCGGCATATCGGGCATTTCGAAGTACTTGGGCTTTCCTCTTCTCTTGAAGCGAATCCCACCCAACCCAAATTGGAACGAGAAGATGACCCAACTGCCGAGAAATGAACAGTTCAGCCTGTATGAGAACCCGGGCGCTGTCTCCTTGATGATCGATGTTAAGGTCGCAAGCAAGCATTGGAAGTATGCACCCAAGATCTGGGACAGGGGAGAAGATCCAACGGTTTTGGTTGCCCGAAAAGACATGAAAGATCTTACTGCAAACCAGGTCGAGGTGTTGACCAGCTACTGTCAGCATGTGGTCTCCTGGAATATGGGTGTCGTCATGGAGCAGGAGATGTGTGGTGGTGAAGATAATGTCTATTGGGTGGTCGACGAAGAAACCGGAGAGCCTAGCATCCCCACCGATAGAACTAGGCAGAAGTTCATCGATGATTACCTGCTCTCCGACAAGTTTGCTAACTACTTCGAGGAATCCAAGCAGAATAAGATTTCGGAAGGAGATGCTGCTTGGGCTGACGCCACTCTTCCTCCCAAGGGTTCGGTTCCTGACAAGATTGAGGAAGAGCGACATGAGGCAATGCTAAGCATGATGGGAATGATTTGAGGACAAAGACATTTTGGCTCGCTTGGTATGAAGCTCTTTGGCCGGATGGCGTGCAGAAGAAGCAATTTTGATTGTCATGGCGTTGGGATTTCTTTGGAACCGGTTTTAGGTTTTGGGACAGGTACACTTGATTACGAAGCGGGGAGAGAACTTCGGCAGAAATGAAGAAAATCATAAAAGATCTTGGCCCGAATTAAGATTGTTCTTGACTGTGATTCTGCTGGCCATTTACAAAGTTTTGGATGTAGAGTGCAATGCTTAAAGTGGGAATCTGGAGAAAGTCAACCTGTCGATTCGCTGTAATTGACGATTCGAACCATTCCAGCAAAAGTGGTTTTCAACCCCCCCTATTTCTATAGTGCAATTATCGGGTAGTGATTAAATAGCAGCAAGGCTCGAGTCTGGTCGGTTGGTAGAGTCGATTCATTAATTCGACTCCACTCATCATTCTATTGGTAGAGCGTCCGCTCTGGGGGACTGTCTCAGCCTCTTTGTTTCCTCTCTCCGCCGTGTTGTCAGATCAAGAGCTATTTTTATTCTTTTGAGCCCATGAGCACAACGGATCGTCCTCGAGAGCTTCTTCGTCTGCCCTTCGTCTGCGTTAAGTCCCCTTGTCCTCGTATATCAGAAGCAGTTGCTTTTGATACAAGTCTAATGTTGAATTGCATCTGGGAGAGCATTGTTTTACTGACCCTCTGCGACCCCGGCGACGAAGTCGTCGAACCGGTAAACTATCCTTCTATCTGGGGCAGCCACAAGTACGAATTCCTGTCCTGATGAACCAGGGCATCGTGGCACCGCGGAGCACCCGGCGTGATGTTCGAGGAGCACGAGGCTGCGCTAATTTACGACTGCGTCGAAGCTTGGATCCGAGTCTACGCAGGAATTGCCGATTTCCTTGATAAAAGAAAGCCCTCTGCTCTTGTGGAACTTCTGCAAAGGTATGTCGACGGCCTGAGATACTCGGCTGAGAAGGTCCTCGCTGATATTGGACTCCACGACCTGGTTGCGTTCTACAAGCCACAATTTTAAGAGCAATTTTAAGAGCATGCGCGTTTCAAGGATGAACGGTTGCGTGAGCACTACCGTTCCTTTTGGGAAGGTGTTGACGAACAAGACGAACTGGCCTGTGAAGCTCCGTCAAAAAAAGCTATTTTCAACGCTCTGCATGGCCCTGAGCCGTCGCTAGATATGAATCATACGATCTTTGTCCTAATATCTTTACCCTGTAAAATTAAAGTAAATCTGTGATATTAGCCAAATCTTCCGGTATTAGCCTTAAAAAACCTTGCATCCTCTCTTCCGGTGCCTCAAACTGTTCTTGCTTAGGGCAAGAACGAAGACTTATACTCATGGAATAATGGGTGGAGAGTAGGAAAAGATGTTTTCGGAAACCGTTGTGATGAGTGTAGATAGGGAGGTGTTTGACGTGAGTGTGGAGGGTTGGGGTCTCGTCACAAGTCGTCGTTTTGTATTCGTAGAATGCTTCGCGGTCATAAGATGTGCATCAAAATAAGTGATATATAGTAGGAGTGATGGTGAATGGAGTAGCTCCTGCTAGGACGTTAATATGATTAAAGTTGGCGATGGTTGAGGTGGGGTAGAAGCCAAGAAAAGGGGTATTTCGATCACGGGAAATGAGTCAGCATTGGCAGGGAAACCCCGCTTGCTCCCCTGGCATCGATCACAATTCGATCCAGCCCTGCAAAAGGATATCTTCATGACTCGATATCAAAGGTCGGTTTCGCACCTATGAGAGAAGGTCGAGTGCGGAACATGCAAAGAGGTATCCCCGAAGCAATGCTGACCACATCTTCTCACGCCTCACCAGGGGAAAAGACGCCAGGTAATTCGGGCAACCGACAGGGGGTAGATCTGCATGCAATGCCAGCTGAACAACCTCCTTTCTCGTGATGGCAATGGATCCCAAGCCTTGCTCCTCGCCCCTCACCCTCCCCCACTCCTTGTACCGCCTCGTTGCGCTGAATGGCCGCGAGACATTTTGAAGCTCCTGTCCCGGGGATTGCGTCTTTTTTGTTGATGGCTGGTGGTCTGACTTACTAATGCTGCGACCAAGGAGGGGCTTCTTCTACGTCATTGGCTAGACAGCTCATCGTAGGCGCTTTCTCGCTCTCTTCTATTTGTGAGCTCCCATGTGCTCTGTTTTGCCGCCCAACCCCTCTCTGTCCATCTTGACGCGGTATCTTTGTGACGTGAACTCCATCAAACACGTCCCTGTGCACGCTTTTGGGTTTTATACAGATCTTCTGAATCTCCCGCGCTCCGGATCTGCGGCCAGTAATATCAGGTGGGTTCGTTGAATGCGAGGCGCAGGTTCTCTTTAACGAGTTTAAACCCCTCCACAGTCCAAGATCTAGACGGCACGCCTGGCGAGTGAGCGTCGCGAATCTTGGACCGGCCGGGCCTTGCACGAAGCGCATGTTTTTTGGGGCCGACCTCCCCTTTGCCTCCGTCGCGCTCCATCTCTCCCTCTCCTCCTGGAGAAATTGGGAATTGGCTCGAGTCGGCAGCATCTTCAGCATCTGATCGCGTCGCAGCACGAGTCCTCGCATCACAGCAGGCGCCGCCGCCGTGGGCGATCAACGCTGCACACGCAGCACACGCAGCACAGCAGCGGCAGACACAAGGCGAGGACAGGACGGTTTCTCGGACTTTGCGCGGTGCTGAGCGCATCAAGTTACCCGGCGCAGCATAGTGTAGAGAAGCAGCTTCGACCGGATCGCCCGCGTCATTACATTCACAGCACAACACAACACACAGCAGCATCAGCAGAAAGAAGCAGCATCCAACATTCAGCATCCAGCAGCTGCCTCTCTTCCGCGCTCCTGCTGCAGGAGACGCCGACTCCGCCCGGGCCCCGCCAGCACCACCACCAACTCAGATCATGAACGGCTCGCACATCAAACAGGCCGCTATCCAGAAGGCAAAGCAGGTCGCAAACGCTTCCAATGGAAACGCCAACAAGAAGCGGAAGAAGGAGCTGAAGCCCATCATCACAACTGAGGGTCAGCAGGAGAAAGCGCAGTCGCAGTCGCAAGAGAAGGATGCTGAAGGCGCCTCAGCTGCCTCAAACATGGCATCGTCGAATCAGCCTGCTGCAGGGTAAGTTCCTTTTTTCCAGACCTCACCCCCTCCTCCCCTCGACCACAACGCAACACAAAACAATCACAATCACAACCACGACAACGTCCGCCGTGTGTGCGCGCACGTCCGTCATTCACCAATCCCCGCCTTCAAAATGATCCAGGCCGATCTGCTCTACCACAACATCCACCTGCACAATGTCTTCGCTGCTGAAGAACCTGCTGACCACCAATAACCACGGCCACAGATCCACCGGCGCAGTGAACAATACAAATATGAAAGACCGAACACCCTCGTCGTCCTCGTCACGAGAAGACGCCGCCGAGACGACTGCCGATGAAGAGGACTCCGAAGACTACTGCAAGGGCGGCTATCATCCCGTCTCTGTTGGTGAGCAGTTCAAGGATGGGAAATATACCGTGGTGCGCAAGCTGGGCTGGGGTCACTTCTCGACAGTCTGGCTTTCCAGAGATAATGTGACGGGGAAGCACGTCGCCTTGAAGGTCGTGCGGTCCGCAGCCCACTACACCGAAACCGCTATAGACGAAATCAAGCTGCTCAACAAGATCGTGGCCGCCAAACCAGATCACCCTGGCCGAAAACATGTCGTCAGCCTTCTGGATTCCTTCGAGCACAAAGGCCCCAATGGCACGCACGTTTGCATGGTGTTTGAGGTCCTGGGCGAGAATCTTCTGGGCCTGATCAAGCGGTGGAATCATCGAGGCATCCCCATGCCGCTCGTCAAGCAGATCACGAAGCAAGTCCTCCTGGGTCTAGACTACCTGCACCGAGAGTGTGGAATTATACATACAGATTTGAAGCCTGAGAACGTATTGATAGAGATCGGGGACGTGGAGCAGATTGTCAAGACATTTGTTAAAGAGGAGCCGAAGAAGGACAACAAGGAAGATAACCCGAATGGGAGGAGGAGACGACGGACACTCATCACGGGCAGCCAGCCTTTACCCAGTCCATTGAACGCCAGCTTCAACCATGCTGATTTGATGCGGTTTCCTGGTAGCACGCCAGGTTCGCACACAAGTCTAAACCAAATGATGCACGAAGGTAATGATTCTCCCGTCAAAGACACCCAAACCGCTTCTTTAGAGTCTGTCGTAATGAGTGGTGCTATAGGCGGCTCGAAAGACGGCTCTCCCAAGAACGATAAGGACGAGGAGGAAAAGCACAAGCAGAGGGAAAGGACAGCGTACGCATCCTCTCTTTACCCGTGGAACGAGCCTAACATGCAAGCAGAGATATCCTCACCCGTGAAGTCTCCGGCATCTCTTTAGACAAGTCCTCCTCGAGTGAAAAGAAAGATGAAACAACCGGCTACGAAAAGATCTCCGTCAAGATAGCAGATTTAGGCAATGCGTGTTGGACAGGTCACCATTTCACAAACGATATCCAGACAAGGCAATACCGCTCCCCAGAGGTTATTCTCGGCGCAAAATGGGGTGCAAGTACAGATGTCTGGAGTATGGCTGCTATGGTACTTTCCTCTCCCTACCTCTCCCCCGAAGTCATATCTTAACATCTGTAATTCACAGGTCTTCGAACTCATAACCGGTGACTACCTCTTCGACCCGCAATCCGGCACCAAATACGGCAAAGACGACGACCACATCGCGCAAATTATCGAGCTCCTGGGCCCGTTCCCGAAATCCCTCTGCCTCTCCGGAAAATGGAGCCAAGAAATCTTCAACCGCAAAGGCGAGCTGCGAAATATACACCGGCTACGACACTGGGCTTTGCCCGATGTGTTGAAGGAGAAATACCATTTTAAAGAGGATGAGGCGAGGAAGGTGGCTGAGTTCTTGGTCCCGATGCTGGAGTTGGTTCCCGAGAAGAGGGCGAATGCGGGGGGTATGGCTGGCGCGGAATGGTTAGAGGATACCGTAGGCATGCGGGGGCTGAAGATTGAGGGCTTGGCGGTGGGGAGCAAGGGGGAGGGCATCGAGGGGTGGGCTTGTGAGGTTAAGAAGCGGTAGTCCTCTCCCTCTACCACTACTTTGTCACCTTCTCTCCTGTTGGATGGGAAGGGCGATAAGACATGAGGTAGAACGAATCGAATGCCACTCGTTTTCTCGAACGACACGACTCTCTTTTTCTCCTACATGGTGTCGGCATATTCGGTGGGGAGGTGTTTCTTGGACGTGTAGAAAGAAAGGTACATATACGTGGGTGGAGCAACCGATTGGGCAAAAGAGCCGTTTGAATGTGCAGGGACCTTGGCCTGAGTCTATGACTGGATCGAACGGATTATTGAATTGAAGGGATTCAACGGCGTTAAGAGTAGATAGACTTGAACGACACTGTTTGAAGTACCATGCTTCTTGATCGTCCCTTTTTGAAGTGGGTCGCTGAACCCGTCTTCGCCTGCTGACCAACCGAAGGACATCTCTGAGCATTGTTAATATTGCACGTAGGACGGGGAACAGAATAGTAGAGCGAAGTGTGCAAATCTCGATGAGGCAGTTGTCTCTTAGCTGAAGTGCAGGCGCATATCAAATGCCACAATCCTTGTTTACGTAAGTAATATCAAGGCTGGCGCAAGGCAGACTGCGTGGTTGAAACAAACTTCCTATTGATCCTAAGTACGAGTATTATTAGGCCATTGATAACTTCAGTCGGAAACTTAATGTCCCAGTACGAACACTACATACACAGGAAACGTAAAAAGTGATCAGCACCTTTTAGTAGTAGAGTTCTTGTCACTAACCGAATCCTTAACTGTTACTGCTAAATTAGGCTTCCAATATGTTGGGTATTTAGTTCATATCTTCAGAATGTTATGAGAAAACCCTCAGTTGTAAATAAGGAGGCCACAAACATAAATAATGGTATTATAGGTCCTTTCAGTTAAGTGTAATATAACAACAACTTCATCCCGATTCCCAATTCCCAAACCCGTCAGGACTCCGCAACTCATATTCCACACTCTCTGGTGGTCTCTAACACCAAGTGAGGCAAAAGATCCTGCGTTTACAAGCTCGTTAATCTTCTGATTCTTCCTTTTGAAAGAGGAGCAAATGCTAAGCCACTTAACCTGAATTGTGCTCGGGGAATTACCAAGAATTGCGAGGGCTCGCCTAACCGCCGATTCAGCCCCTCCCTAAGGACGGGAGAGAGACTCACACCTCACACTCGTGCCTCGTATCGGGAAGCATCCAACTCCGTTGCCTCAATTCATTCCTGATGTTTACCAAAACGTATCTTGCAATCGCTCATTCAGAAGCCTTGCCCCCAACTCCACACCCTTTGATCCACGTGGAAGAGTAAAGCTGCATTGGAGAGCCCCTGCAGCTTTGTCTCATTGGCCGCATGCCCAAGCCTCGTTTAGCCCCACACTAGCGGTGTCTCATAAACTCATTTTATACCCAGCCTGATCACGAAAAGGAGGAGATGCCAATAGCTTCATCAATGCTCGGGGATCTGGGTCTACGCGCGAGTGTTTCTGACGCATCCGGAAGGACGACATAGCATCAGCGCTGAACTGGTACGGAATCCGGATACCCAACACCTACGAGTGATTGGAGAGTTCGTTCATATTCGTCGCCTAGCCTTGCACCATGGATCCTCTCACTGCCCTCGGTCTGGCAAGCAACATCATCCAATTTGTTGATTTTGCAAGCAAGCTCTTCTCTACTACTACGAGGCTGTATGCTTCACAGTCTGGGGCAAGCGCGGAGCATTTGGAGCTGGAAAGTTTGGTTTCGCATATCAAAAAGCTTGCAGAAGGCGCCAAACCCCGCAATTCCCCAGGCAGCAAGATCAATTCGGATGAGGACAATACTCTGGTAGATTTGGGGAACCAGTGCGTTGCGGTATCGAGAGAACTGCTGGGGGTACTTAACAGTCTCAAGTTGAAAGGGGACCACACCAGAAGCTGGGACAGCTTTGTTCAAGCACTCAGAACCGAGTGGAAGAAGGACGACATTGAATCGCTTCAACGGAGACTCGATAGAATGAGTAATCAATTGAATGCGCGTATTTTGCTAGATCAGCAAGCCGAGGTCGTCTCGAAACTTTATGAGATCGCTTCGGACAATCGTCGTTTAGAGGCCACGAGAACTTGGGAGATTGATTGTCTACGAGAAGACTTTCAAAAGCTTTTCAAGAAAATTGAAGACGGGCTGCAAAAAGACGGTGCTGAAATCAGGACGTTGGCACAACTTTCTGATGCTGTTGAAAAGGGAGTGGGATACTCTTCTGAATTAACGATTCTGGATTTCATCCGCTTCGATACGATAGATGACCGTCAAATCGGAGTTCGAAAAGCGCACGAGCAGACATTCTCATGGATATTTCGCAATCGGCCATCACCTAGTCAACCTCCGAATGCCCAAAACTTCGGCAAATGGCTGAAGTCCGATAATACTCTGTTTTGGGTGACGGGAAAGCCGGGCAGGTAAGAATTCGAGTTTCTCATGGCACAGTACTCTTCACTCTGCACAACTATAAAGCGCAAGAAATCACTCACTTCCCTGATTGTTCCCAAAGTTGTGTTTTTGGGCGTGATCAATGCTGACTCTCTGACCTCGTAGTGGAAAATCGACACTCATGAAATTCATTTGTGAGCATGAAGACACTGCAACTAATCTGGAAACCTGAGCGAAGGGACGACAGCTCATAGTTGCACAGTTCTTCTTCTGGAACGCTGGTAGACAAGCTCTGCAGAAATCACAAGAAGGTTTACTCCGGTCAATACTGTACCAGATTCTACGTCAAACACCAGATTTGATCCCTTATGCTTCTCCTGCCCTTTGGAAAGCCCTTATCTCAGGGAAATCGCGACTCCCCATAGCGGCACAATCGTTATCGACGCCACAGCTCCTTGATGCGTTTCAAGTCGTCTCAACTCACCTCGGGGAGTCAAAAGCTAGATTCTGCTTCTTTATTGACGGAGTAGACGAGTATGACGGCAAGCCGAATGATATTATCCGACTCATTGAGTTGCTAAAATCAACACTACAAGTCAAGTTGTGCGTATCTAGTCGACCTTGGAACGAATTCGAGAAAGCCTTCGGTCAAGATCAGCCGATGAAACTATATATGCAGGACTTAACCTCAAACGATATCAGATCGTATATCGCCGACACTCTCGAGAAGGACACAGGATTTCAAGAGTTGAAGCAAAGGGACAATCGCTACGGCGATCTTGTTCAAGATATACTCGACGCAGCAAGAGGTATGTTGTTGGGGAGCAATCATCTCCTTTTTCACATTGTTTTATAATTCTCCCGTAGAATAGTTCTGGCTGCCCGGGAAGATCATATAGCAAGGAATTTCCAAGTCCCCAATTACGTAGGTGTAGGTGTTGGGGAGAAACTCTTTCCTATTTCAATGTACTGGCTTTTCTGAGACAATTTGTTTTCCTTGTCCCAAGTTTCCTGAGAGCCTGGATCGAGCATCACTGACTTCCCCGTTACCTAGGTGTCTTTTTATGGGTCGTTCTTGTTGTGCGATCACTCCTCGAAGGACTTACGAATGCCGATAGGATCGTGGACTTGCAAAGACGACTCCGGCTTATCCCAACAGATCTCAACGAATATTTTGAACGAATCCTATTTACTGTGGACAATTTTTACAGGAAAGAAACGGCGCAGATGTTTCAAGTCACCTTGATAGCACGCGACGCTCTGTCACTTATGAGTTACTGGTACATGGATCAAGAGGCCTCATTTCTAGAGAACTTAAAGGCGGGGCCTGTAAGCAAGGCGATTATCGACGGCCGCCTGGCTCAAATGTGTAAAAGACTCAACGCTTGTTGCAAAGGCCTTCTAGAAGTCCAATCCTTCGAACATCGCGGAGGAACCGAGAACTTTTTCAACCTGAAGGTGGATTTCCTTCACCGAACGGTTCGCGACTTTCTTCGAGACCCGGACATGCAGAAAATGCTAGGAAAGTGGGTTGGCACAGATTTTGATGCCAATATTGCCATCTGTCAATCATTGATTGCCCAGGTCAAAACAGCCCCACAAGACAGAAGTTATTTCGGAACTGGTAACGCAATGGCTAGAGTTATCAACCTCTTCTTCGGTCATGCAAATGTGCTGGAAGATAGCCAGTATCCCCTGGCATTAGAGGTCCGCCTTCTTGACGACCTCGTAATTGCCCTTGCGCAGCATAAGTCTTATCTCGGAAGTGTCTGGACTTTGTTTTCGATCCACGAGAGAAGCAAACAGAACAGTAGTAGAGACCCAGGTTATTTAGTCTTGGAAGAAGCTGTTCAAAACGGATTTCACCGTTACGTTTCGAAGAAGCTGGGCGAGCGGCCGAGCCTTCCTGTGATTCAACAAGCCGAGCTGCTACGTTGTGCCTTGTTCCCAGCTGCCTCCTGTCCGGTCTCAGTTCCTCGCTTGCCAATGGTCGTCTTACTTCTTGAAAAGGGTTGTGGTTACCATGGTCCTAATTGCGGCTTACATAATCCCTCAAGTGACAAGACGCCATGGATTGCTTTTCTAGAGGCAGAATATGAGAGTCTGCAGACGGGGAGAAGCCTCGAAGATACCTTGCCTATCATCAAAGATATGTTGAGCCATGGCGCAGATCTCAACGCGAATTGTTTCCTCGGGGACTTGATGGGCGGAGACCATAAGGCATCCGAGGTCGTCAGAATGTTGATAACAGACTTTGATGCAAGAGCGCTTGGAGATCTCTTAACTCGGACCACTGACAGTGAGCAACAAAAGTCGGGTAGCAGTCGGCGGAAGCGGTTCATCTCAATGATATTTAGAGGCAAACGGAAGTAAAGTGAGGACATTCACGTATGGCGTATTGTTTACACCGTTCCCTCCCCCCAAGGGCTAGCCTCGGTGCTACACCGGCGTCTATTGTTTCAGTACATAGGTTCTTTCGTTGGATAGTTTGACAAGTATTTTGTTGGGGCAAAAGGGGACTCTATACACTTTGACTTTGGGCCACTGAAAAGTAAGTGTGGCTTCCCCCTCTCTCCCTTGTCCAACGCAAAGAGGGTTCAAGGAATAAATAGCCACGTGCTGTTGAGCTCTTTTATCCTTAATAGCGCTGGGCGAATCGAAACTTACTCATGCGAAGTATATGAAGAATCCTGGGTCACTTTTTTCACTCCTCACACTGGAAATGTTCAACGCATTTATAGTCTTTAACGCCTAATGAATCTCCGACAGGTTCTTCCCCGTCTTACAATCAAACCGGTAGGGTTGGCTTATGGCCATATACAACATAACTATCATCAACATTAGCAGAATAGTGCGAGGCATGAGAGAATGAATTTACATGGGAACACAAATATGGACTCTACCGACTAAGGTTTGCCATTCTTTCGTCGAACTCAATAATCTGGTGATGGACTCAAACTATCGCGAAGAATTCTCTTCAGTTTCAAATCCTGAGGACAATGGCCATGCGCAATTGATCACGTGCCTCGAGACAAAATTAAGGCTCTCCCGCTCACTTGAAAGCCTTGGCTGATATTTCCGAAATGGAAGAAATGCTTGTCATTATCCATGGGTCAGGCTGGATGACATCTGCAGAGTTCGAAGATTCAATTCAAGGGCATGTCAACAATCTCACCGAAATGCAAAAATCTCTCCTCTCTGGGAGCCGTGCTATTAAACCCGCGGACCCTACTTCGGAGTCCTGAGCGATCTCCATAGTAACTTAGCCCAAATATGTATTCCTTATTTTGCTGCGTATCCTTAGTCCTTGAATTCTATTGAGCTTAATCTTGATTCCTCTTGGGTAAGCACAAGTAATGGAAGTCGACATTCGCTGCTCCCAAGCGAGATCCATCGAGAGCTACTCTAAGCAGAAAATTTGGCCCATCGCAAACCGACCGCAACAGCGATAACCGGCAGGACACTCACGATCTCACCCACTCCTGCAAAGGCGGGCGGGACGCGGAAGTTGACGAATGCCCCAGCGGCCAGCAAGATGGCGAACAGGTTGTAAACGAATGACCAGGCGAAGTTGAACACAATGCGGCGCAGTGCCTTGCGAGATAGCTCCATGAGCACAAGCACGCCGCGAAGGTCTGCACGCATCAAGACAACGTCTGCGGCACTGCGAGCGACATCTGTGCCTTCCCTCATGTGAATACCAATGTCAGCGGAAGCGAGAGCAATTGCGTCGTTGGTGCCGTCGCCGAGGAAGAAGACGGTGGAGTTTGCAGAGGAGGTCTTTAGTGTCTGGATGTAAGCCTGCTTGTCTGCTGGTGAACAACGGGACAGAGCATTCAACGACGGGATCCCCAGGTTTTCAGCAGTTTTCTGAACAGCGCCTGTTTCATCACCGCTGACAATGCTAACGGAAATTCCTTTAGCTTGAAGAGTTGAGACGACGTACGCGGCTTCAGGGCGAAGAGTGTCTTGAAGCGCATAGATAGCTCGAAGAGTGTCGTTGACCGTGAAGCAAAGGACTGTTGAACCAAAAGTGAGAAACTGCTGTACCTTCGATGAGGGAGTAGCTTGAGTCCACGATGCATTCCCGGCGCGAATCTCGGTGCCATTCCAGTTACCGAGAACGCCCTTCCCTGGGAGAGACTTGATATCGAGAACGGTAGCCGGGGACACGTCAAGGGATTGTAAGTGCTCAGTGATCGCCTGAGATACGGGATGCTTGATTCCATATACCAACCCAAGCAAGATTGGCTTAACATCTGTCGTTAGACCGTCAATATAATTGCTTTCTTCCACATTCAAACGTCCAGTAGTTAGCGTGCCCGTCTTGTCGAAAACAACATGGGTAACATTCTTAGCGGCCTCGATGGTATCTGCTGTCTTGAAGATGACTCCCTTTTCTGCAGCAACGCCTCCAGCAATTACTATAACCATAGGCACAGCCAAACCAATTGCGCATGGGCATGAGATGATCAAAACGGCAATAGAATAAGTCACCGCCTGGACAGTGGCATCTGAGCTGCTTCTTTTTTGGATGGCGATACCGACAGCAATCCAGATGACAAACGTGACGATGGCGATGGCTGCAACAACTGGTACGAAATATCCAGTAATACGGTCGGCCAACGCTTGTGTCTTCGGCTTGGATAGTTTTGCCTCGTCAACCATATTGGCAATAGTACTGATAGTATTGTCGGCGCAAAGCCGAGTCAATCGAATATCCAAGGTACCTGAACCGTTGACGGAGCCAGCAACAACAGGCGAGCCCTTACTCTTCGCCACCGGGCTCGACTCTCCTGTAATCATTGACTCGTTGATTTCTGAGCTTCCCGAGATGACGGTGCCATCAGTTACAACTTTTGCTTCAGGCATAACGCGGAAGATGTCACCATACTGAAGAAGTCGTACATCAATGTCCCGGGTACTTGTGCCATCGCTCTCGACTAGCATGGCTGTAGATTGCTGCAATGAGCGGATAGCAATGGACTCTATGGCCTTCTGTCGTGCCAGGGCGGTGATGAATCTGCCTAACATGATCAGGGTGACCAGTAAAGTGCTCGTTTCAAAGAATTCGCCTGTTGACAGCGGCTTGCCTGTAATTAGCATGGCGAAAGCGACGACTGAGAAAATATAGGCGACGCTAGTACTCAAGACGATGAGAAGATCCATCTCAATGACCCGTGCAAATATCAAACTCTTCAAGGCGGCAGGGTAGAAAGGGCCTGCAATGAATATCTGTATAATAGTTGCCAATGCTAGTGATGTAGAGCCATAGGCGATCTCTCGTTCTGGGAGGGGGGCCCAAGCTAGAACCAAGACAGGCACGGTGAGGCATGCGGATATGAGAGTTGCCAACCCCCCTTGCCACACATGCTTATTGCCTGCCGAGATCGATGGATCTAGACGATGAGGCGCTAGCTTTAGCTGCTGATCAAAAGCTGATTTAACAATGTCTCGAGCTCCAATGATTTGAGGTTCGTAAGTGATCTTGAAAGTCGCATTAGTAGTAGGATCGATGCTCAATACACCTGGTGGCAGTTGTTGAAGTAAGATCTCCTGAACGCCAGGCGAGAGAACCTCCAGTTCGTGGCCATCCTTGGAAAGCTTCTGGCATTCGAAGCCTGTTGCTCTCTGGAGTCGTGCCACCGCTCCGTCGATGGAGGTTTGAGTCGTATTGAGATCAAATTCAGCACGCGACAAAACTAGGCTGGTTTTAATTTTCGAGACACCACGTATATTGGCGAGAGTTCGTTCGAGCTTCGTCTCGCAACCAGTGCAGGTCATTCCTTGAATACTAAGAACAACATGCTCAGCACCCAAGGCTCCCTTTTCCAGGTCGAGGTTGACCTCGGAAGCTGTTATCCCCAAAATCTCTTTCTCCTTCGAGCATGAACCGCCAGAGCAGCAATCACCCGATGTTGCCCCAATTAACGCCGGCTTCGCCCTCTCGTTGCAGCATATCTTGGCACACGAGGTTGCCGATGACCCTGGCTCAGCTGGCTTCTTGCAAGGATCAAGAGGGGATACAGAGCAGCAGCTATCGCCCTTTGCGCTTCTCAATGACATTGGAAATGAAAGAGAGCTGTAGGTCCTGGCACCAGATCGACGGGTCCCGCATTGAGCATTTTGTCCTTTCGCACAGCATGATTCGAGGTTCAAGGCAAAAAGCGCACGGCAAATGCATCCAAGTGCCTCAAGAGTCGGTTGGAAGCGGCTCATGGCTGACTGCAAGTGACGCTGGCATGGTCGTTTCTCGGATTTCGCAGATTTGGGAGTTTTCGTACAGCAATCGTCACCCTTCTCTATGTTGTATTGGTGAAGTGGACAGGAGAGTAGGGATTGAAACTTACGAGAATCCTTGCACCCACTCGAAATGGTAGCACAGTCGTTGTCAGAGCCACACGAGTTCTCGCACTCGCGAACAGCGATGCGAACCACACAGGATTCTTTGAGTATACTGTAGTATTACTATTGTTACACTAGAATTGGTTGTTGGTATAGGCCAACTTACCGTCACAGCAAGGCTGTCCCGGGCTCGGAGCGTTGTTGCACTCAGTGCAAGGACTGGCCGTCTTTTCATTCTTCACGGGTTTCTGAGCTTCAGCTTCGACTGCGGGCTCGACTTGATCCCCATCGCAGCAAGTCTCTCCATCTCCCGGCTTGGATACTGAAGAACACTCTTCGACGGGCGCCAACGCGGTTGCCACGCTTGTCTCAGAGAGGCGGCCCTGTTTGCCATTACAACAGGACGGAGACATGGTCGAGGTGCGACACGACGTGTTCCAAAGATTAGTTTTTGGGTTTTTGGGTTTGTGAAATCGCGATTTTGCTCCAGACACGGTTTCGGTGTTCTCGCTAGAAGGGTTCACCCGCCAACCGCCGCCCAAACTGGGAAAGACTAAAACGCCCCCCCCCCCCCCCCCCCCCCCCCCCCCCCCCCCCCCCCCCCCCCCCCCCCCCTCTCTCTCCTTCTCTTACTAACCAGGTTGTCGGGCTGTTTATTAACACAACCCCATTTAATTAGTATCGAGGACGAAGGAGAGAATTTCATTTTAATATTCTTGGCTAGTACTGTACATAGAATTTGACGTCTTAAGACGTCTTTCTATATTTTGATGGACGACTTCCATTTCGGAACTTCTTGCGTAATATATGGGACATCGCTACTCTTGCCATTCCCATTTTGGAATACTATTTTTCATTGTAATTTGTCGCGAGAAGGGGGGAGCTACTGACATGGATGCCTGTACTTAGCTGGAAGAGTCAAAGCCTAGGAAATTCAACGTCTTTGTCACTCTTTGGTTCCAAATATTCAAGGCTAGTAGGACTATCTACTCAAAAAGATAATTTTACATCCCAATTCAAATTCCAAGTTCTCCCACTCTTCTGGCTGCTTCTTTAGCATCTCTCACAGCATACCACTTTCTTCCAATAACGCTATCACAAGTAAATCCCCGCAAACCACTAGAATTTGTATGGCTTCCTGCCTCTTCTAGATCCATACTAACAAATACCTGATGCTGACTCTTCTGTGCCGCTTTCTAGATCTTATCCATCCTGACCTCGTCAGATTTTAGTAATCTCAGTTCGTAGAAGTTATATATCAATTGGTCCAGCCGGACCCATGTGAAACCCTGATATCCTTCTTCGTATTCGCGACCCGGCACCGGAAAGTCTGCTTCAAATGCAAGGACACGCATATTGTCCCAGCCTACTGATGCAGGTTGCAATCCGTCTTCGACAATAGACTCAATGCAAATGGGGTCAATAAGAAGAAAAGTGTTCGTGAGAAATCCTGCTTTAGCAATTCCGTCCTTGAAATGCCCTGTATATGTTATTGTGGGAGTGACATCGTCCCTTTTTTGGTATTCCTGCGGGTCTCTCAAGATTTCCTGAAAGGCTTTGCGAAGTATAACACCATTTGGGTAGTCATTGTCGCTTTCGAGGTTTGTTATTGGTGCAAGGATATTATTCGGCGCATTGTAAGGAAACCAACCCCACTTTGTGTCAATGATGTCTTTTGACCCGTTGTACATGAGTGCGTGGCGGAAGAACCCATCCTTGGTACACTCGAAATGATCAAGTCGTTGTGGGTTAAATTTCTGAACAGCGGCATCGTAAAGGCATATAAATCCCCAACTCTTCTTCTCTTGTTGATACAGATGTTGAATCCATTCTTTGGCATCCGGCAAGACTAGATTTGCTGCAGCGCGCAGCGTCTGACTTCTTGCCTCAATGTTACGCTTCGCACCTTCCATACTCCCAATCTTGAAAGTAACCTCATAAGATGCTTCCCCTTCCCACCCGTCAAGAAATTCTTGTTGACCTTCTGGGCCTGACTTCCTAAAAGCATCCATCAAGATATGGGTTTCCGTGATCGTTCTCGGTGTCCAGAACCGATCTGACAAGATCTTGAGTTCTTCCTGGGTAAGATTTTCACGGCTTGATTTCGCTTTCTCGATGAGCTGTTCGCGTGAGAGAATGGTTGCTGCACGAATGTTGGATGTTTCTAGGTCCTCGGTTGGGAGATCAAGGAATAGACGACGCTCAAATTCTGTCAACGTAGGTGGTGAGGCGAGACTTTTCTGCTTGAGCAATGGCCAGGCGGCAACGAAGTCTTGAAGAGGTGTGATGTTTCGTAACACTCTCATTGAGCTTGCCAGCATTGGCTCAACTGCGGCGGTGGGAGATGCCATGTGGGTTGGGTACGAGGAGGATGCTTCCAAACTGGGATGCGGCGGAAGGAAGTTCAGAGTGAAAAGGTGTAGGAAATAGGTTAAGGATCAGAAGGTTCTCAGCAGTTGTTGCGGTACATGGGCTCATAGATGGAAATTGATTGATTGATTGATTAATTATCTCATACACCTGGTGCACGCTTCCAGGAGCTTGGTCAGCCGCTAAGGTTACAGCAACTTGTAACGAGCTTGCACACTACGGAAAGCCGTAAGGATCACTCGTCAAAGTGGTTTCGACTCGAACTTTTAACTTATGAATCGGCACGTGACGTGCTCACCCACCTAAAATCGTAAACGCCTATCCACCACGCCTATGTAACCAATGAGATATGCTTATGTCTTGTACTCAGTAGACGGTCACTTTACTTCCGTAAATATGAGTGGCAATTTAAGCGAGCCCGCCAGCGCAGGTCTCTGGGGCTTCCATTTCAGGAAACCTGTGTAGGTCGCTTAAGGCCCTGTTTCGCAACTTTTGAATGCTACAGTGGAAAGAAATGCGCGAGAGGGTGGGTGGAGGTCAAATTTTGTAATATATCATATTTTGCATGCCTTTGATCCATAATATGATGGATTTCTTGTTAAATCTCTCTTAAATATCTGGTGGAATATTTGCTATCGCGGGTTTTTTAAAAGAGTGTTGCGTTTCTCAGAATCTCATAATGGTTGTTTGATATTTGGGTTTAATAGTCGCTCGGCATCCAAAGTCGTTTCAGCTCGACAACTTAGAGCGATGGGAACTTTCTGCTTTTTATAAGCGTGAATGGCCTTATCCCTATTATGCTGACGCTTTATATGATGATTAAATTTGCTCTGTGATACCTCACTGAACGCTATATCCCCAATATTTAGCCGAAAATATCTCAGATCACCTAGTACCACCCCCACTTTAGGAGGTTCCCCCACCTTAACAGCCAAAGACCGAGAAACAAACGGCGTCATCTTCCTTCCCATCGATCATACAACAAAATCGGAAAGAGGCACAACGATAACCTCATATTCAGCTCCTCCACAGCAGCACGCCAACAATATCGCAATCGGTATCAGAACAACTGCGAGCAAAAGCGCCACAAAACCGATAAACAAAATGGGATTCGACAACAGCCGACACCCAAAAGCCCCTGCCAGCAACCAAACTCCAAGGCCGAAACTCACGGGCCAGTTTATTGGATCCACGTTTGGTGTAGCAGCATAGGCGCCCGCGATTTCGTTCCTAAAGATGGAGTAAATCATGCACAAGGCAGAGAAGAGCGCACAGGCATCGAAGGCGAGAAAAATGAGTAGGATTTTACTGAAACCTGACTCGAGGGAGAGGCTGAGAGGGATGAAAGAAAAGCTGAGGATAACAGAAAGAATCAGGATGGCGCCGACAGCGTCTGAGAGGCGGCGAACAAGAGAGTGGTTGATGGACGCTGCGCTGGTGAATTCAGACGTGTTGGAAGGCGCGATATCGGCAAAGGTAGCTGCGGAGATGTTGAATGAATGTAGGAAGTTGCGCTGACAGTTTATGGTTTTATTCGTCGACCGACAAACGCCTGGTTGCACGTTAACAGTTGTCCTGACGAACTGGAGCAGAAGTGTGGTGGTGGTAAGTGTGAGGATACAGGCGAAACGGTACTAACCAGAAAGCCCAAACATGTAGATGTCCGGCACAGTACTAAAATTGCATGATGTGCAGTTGCTATCCATAGCATGCGTTAAGTTAGGGCCATCTGCTCGGTACAAATAATATTTCGATTCGGATGAAGTTCGACACCCTGATAATACGCAGATGGTTAAGCCTATTGCACCTAGCAAAGAGGTCAGCTAGTGTCAGTATCTGATAATCGAGAATAATAATGAGTGCCTCCACCTACCCAGATTGAATAGAAGGAACCAAGGATGAGAGGCAGAGAACTTCATTGTTTGTGTCGTGATTTTTATCAATCCGTCGTAAAGATCTAGTTCTAGCTCGGTTGCGCTCGTGAGTTCGTAAGTCGTGAGAGGCGTTAGAAAGTCGTCTTCGTGTTTTAAACTGAGGAAATTTCCCAAACTCCCTAGATATAACTAAAGGACTAATGTCAAAATGACATGAAATAAAGAGCATTAGGAATACCCATTCACTTTTGAAGGTTGGTATTACGGTATAGCATGTCCTACACGCGCCCTTGGCAGCAGCCACAATACTTATCTGCATCTATGGCGTTTTCCCGAGCGGCAACGAGCTAAAAATACTCACAATCAATAAACCAAAATTATGGTTATCGTTTGGCTAGCACGAATTCATTCAGGGTCGGCTTGTACCAAACAGGTACTTACCTATCCCTGACCCTCTCGAGGTCTATGATGAGAGCAGAACCTCTACAAAATAAGACATACAGATCCATAGGAAGATCTGCCGCCGGACATCCAAAAGCAGCTTGAGATATGGAAATGGTCCACATCGTATGTTTGCATCAGCAGAGAGTCCTTTAGGTTTACATTTACTTTGATTGAACCGACTATATAGCCTGGATTTATGAAACGTCGCTCTACGGGGCCATTTTTAGACCCTGGGGCTGTTTAAGGATATCTATTTCTTTTTGGGGATCCCTTTCTGGCTCCCTTTGTATAGCGAGTCTCTGCAGAAATTATGAAGAGCAAAGGCGCAATGTCTGAGGTGACAGAGGCGGGGTAGCAGCGAGAATCAAGAAATTGTATGGTACAGTCGCTAACAAAAGTCGACTTCCCCCAAACTCACTGTGAAAGTTTCAGTCCCTCTCGCTAAACAGGGACACCTCCAAGCGCCTTACCAGAAGAGGCTAGATGCTGCACAAGGCCTTGGCGAGCGACAAGTAGCCCGCATTTGGGCATAAAAAGATTGTTCGGTTCGGCCTTTCGTCTGGTGCAGACGTCGAGGCAAAAGCTGGTTATTTTCATACAGCAGTGCATGCGGGGTCATACAATAGCCACAAAGGCGTAACAAGAATACTTTTGGAAGCGGGGGCAGATATAAATGCACGGAGTGACAGTGTAGGGACTGTGTTATACGAGGCAGAGAGACGAGAACAATGTTCGTCAATGCTTAACATGCTCGCCAGCACGGAGTTGAAGATCTCCCACCTATCGAACCGTGTGTTGAAAGAGAGACAGATTCTGACGAATGGAACTGGGAAGAAGATCGCCCACTTAACGGATCGTGTATCGAAGACAATTCTAAATATCGGACTGGGACGAGTCGATTCAGATTCTAGCAGGGATCCAGAAATGAAGGCAAGCTCTGGCCAGGGAGGTGACCCCAACGATCGCGAACAACGACAGAATCCTTTCTAAAGTTCATCATTCGGTCCTCCTGGAGGACACGGTGGCCAACAATTTCAGTTCTAATTTCTAGGCGGAGACGGAGGTGAATTCTCCTTTGGCTGGGCTATGTCTGAGATTGATAGTAGGAGATTCGGAATCCTAACAGCGCTAGGTCGTGGTCGTGGAAAGGACTTCAAAACTCGATAAAGCGTGGCTACCACAGTACAAAAGCCACCAGTCGGACAAGCAGCTATCAAAGCAGGATGATGATTTGGAGGACTGGACATCTGACCAGTGGGAGAACATTGGAGGGGCCTTGCTCCGCGAAGCAAAAGGATTCGACAACTTGATAGATTACATTTGATGCTGTCGCGAAGAAAGCTCGATCTTACATGCCGGGTGCCGACGGAGGTGCTGCTTCAAACTATCGAACGCACATGCCATCTCCGTGATGCTGCCTCGAGAGAATCCAAAATTCAAGAAGTAAACATGACATTCAAAAATTCCCAGTCACTGAACTGGTCCACAAGTAACCTTTCGTATTCGTTACCACTGAGTTCGTGACGTATTATTGGTACAGTTTCCTCCCAATCCAGATATTCCGTCCCATGCGCCTATTCCAATATTACAATTTTGGAAACGCCAGAATCCCATTCCATCAAAACCTGTCTTCTTTACTTGGACTCCTATGCCCTTTGCTCGGACTCCGCTCCTCTTTACTGGGACTTCTATTCCCCTTGCTCGGACTCCTCTGCCCAGGCGTCTGGCTCGGCATAATTGTTTGATATGTTTGGCCCCCATATACATCATATCCCATTGTATGCTGAGGTGTTTGGGGCGGCGCACCCCATTGAAAGTTTTGTTGGTGCTGATTGGGAGGAAAGAAAGGTTGCGCAGGAGGTATGTGTGACACTTTCGATCTGAACATGCCGAAGGCGAGGTTGTTGACCAGGATGCAGACCGTTACAATCAACACAACGAAGATCTGTCACTGTGTGTGAGCTGGATTTCCGAGCCAACCTTGGAAGGAGCCATAGGGGGAAGGGTAGACATACCATAGCCTTGTAGCTGATCGGCTCGATGAAGCTGTTGAAAATATGGGCGAAAGTGTGTGCGCTCACTCTTGCTCGACCAATGCTATTCGGATCCCGGTTCATGCAATGTTCCCAACTTTCGCAGGGTATCTGGAGTGCCGGTAACCTTTGATTGCTCCCGCACCTGTTATCCACATAGTCTCTGGCACATCTTACAGTCTCAGCAAGGACGAGTGCACGCTCGTCATCCGAAGCCTTGTCGACATCAGCCCGCACAGTCATCCAGAATGTGTAGATACCGAACACCGTGAGCCCTGCGATGAAGAAATTGATCGCCATTTGTGCGTAGATCGAGAGGACGTTCGGCAGGTTTGGGTGCGATTCGATGTAGTTGAAGGTAGACGCAAACCAGCCTTCCTTGGACTCTTGCTTTGACTGCTGTCCTCCACTTCGAGGGCGAGATTCGTCGCCATCTGACTCGGAGTCGGAGCCTTCCCGGTGGCCCCTGACCAAGGCATAATCCCGATCTATTCTCTTTCTTTTCCTAACTTTGTTTATTATCGCATTTGCGTATTTCCCCCGCCGCTGCTCTGCCCGGCCAGGGCTGCTTCCTAGAAAGCTCGACCCATACCTTCCGAAGATAGGCTGTCTCACTGTGCCCCCGTTCGTAAATGCAGTCATTGTTTGGCCAGTCTTCGGAGGATCTGGTGTATCCTCTGCGTCTGCGTTGTCTGCTGGGGATGATTCGGCACCAGACACTTCGGAGAAAAGCTCTTGGTCAAAGGGTTTCCGTGGTGTTGTGAAGGATGGATTGCGGAATTGTGGTGCTGGCGCGGACGATGCGGCTATGAAAGAACTAGAAGTCTGGTTGGATTCGAATCCCTCTGCATTGAATGTTAGCTTGTCACCTTTAGGAATTCTCCCATGGATCTTAAAACATACGCTTCTTGCCATGCTGTGGCTTGAATTGGGGAAAGGGAGACTTGGGATCGGTCGGGCCTTGAGTCTGCCATTCCCAGTCCATGGGACTTTCATGCGAGCGTCTGGATTGAATGTTGTTGAACATGGCGAAAAGGCTGTATCGATAAGAAGGAAGGAAGATGTTGTGGCAAGACGTCGTGCTGCTTCCAAGTAAATAAACAATCAGGCCTCGGATTTAAGGTTCAGCGCTAGTGAGCCTTGGCTCGAAAGTCAAAGTGAACGGCAACATCAAAAAGCATATCAAGCAGGCAGAACAATCATCCTTTTCCTCCTCAATCGACATCTTGGTATTCACCACGTCCTCGAACCCAGACGCAACTTTGAGGTTCTGTGATTATCTTTGCGCCACGAACCTCCTCTCGCTAACTACAACCCCTTCCGTGTTCACTCCTCCGCTTCTACGACAATGTCGGACTCCGACGCAGACTCACAGCCTACCACGCCTCTTCCAGAAGCTGGCGACGATTTGGGAGACCCAAACAGACCAATGTCCGAAGATCGAGATACCCCTCCTCCACCCGCAGTTAATCCTGATCTTGATATGGACAACGCTGAGAACGACAACGATGATGACCTCTCTGACAACGAATCCGAACTGTCTGAAGTCGACGAAGCTGAGTTCGCTGAATTCGATCCTACAACGGTTGCCTTGGAGGATAGGCCCTTGGTCGGAATCGATGAGGATATTGCTCGGACCTTGAAGGCAGGAAAGCGGAAGCGCGCAGACAAAGATGGCGATGGCAGGAAGCCAAAGGAGGCCAAGCGTGACAAGAAGAAGAAATCCCGCCGTGATGACGACGAGGATCCTGATGGAGAGTTGGTGGATGGGAAGAGAGTGAAGAAACCAAAACGAATTGATGGGGAGAGGAAGGATAGGGATAAGGCCAAGGAGCGGAGACCTGCTACACCCGAGAATGAGGAGAATTTGACACCGGAAGAGAGGAGACGTCGGGCGTTGGATAAGGCGATGGATGCTGCGTTGAAGAATCCCAACAAGAGGAGACGCAAGAAGGATGAAGTGGTGTGTACAATTTATCCGTGTCTTGGGATTAACGCTAATCCTCCTCTAGGATCTAGAAGAAGCTTTCGATGATGAAATCGCAGCCCTGAAGATTCGGATGGAGCAAGCTTGCGAAGCAGACAACTCAGCCCGTGAGAAGGGTCAGCCCGCCATTCATAAGCTCAAGATGCTTCCCGAAGTCGTTGCCCTCCTTAATCGAAACACCGTGCAACATTCCATCGTCGATCCCGACACGAACTTCCTCCAATCAGTCAAGTTCTTCCTGGAGCCGCTGAATGATGGCAGTTTGCCAGCATACAATATTCAACGAGACCTATTCTCTGCCCTGACAAGATTACCCATCGAAAAAGAAGCCTTGTTGAGTAGCGGAATCGGCAAGGTTGTCCTGTACTACACGAAAAGCAAGAAGCCCGAAATTGGCATCAAGAGAACCGCTGAGCGGTTGTTGGGCGAATGGTCACGACCAATCTTGAAGCGAAGCGATGATTACAAGAAGCGGAAGGTCATTACGAAAGAGTTTGATCACCAGTATGCGCTCTCTCTTTCTTCACTACCTTGGACATCACTAACAAATCTACAGGGCCGCTCAACTTGCACTTCGTCCTTCCGGAATCTCATCATCCCAGATGCCGTCATCACAACGAGCAGGCCTCTCCCAGCGTGACATCGAACGAGAACGTATTCTTGCCCAACCCATCAGAAGCAATAGAGCTCGGATGGAAACTGCCAACACCAGTTACACCATTGCACCACGAAGCAATTTCGATGCTAGCAAAGGCTTGGACCCTGCTTCGAGACCGATCGGCGCCGGTGGTATGGAAGCATTCAGGAAGATGACCGCGAAGCAGGGAAAGAAGAGATCCTGATCGGTCTCCTTTCCAGAAATTCTTTTGCATCTGCATAACGATCGTTATTTCTACTAGTTCTTCTATAAACCTGCTGACTGGGGCTGGAGATTCGGTGGGAACGGTAAAACTGCATATTTTCAGCGCGGAGTTTGAGGCAGAACATTTGTTGCAGGAGAGTCAATAAATCCAAGATATTTGCGTTTTTCATACACTGCTTCGTGCTGCGATCCAAACAGCTTGAGTGCTTCTGATGTGATATGATCTCTTGAGGCTCTCATGTGTTGTGGCCAGTGCCCGAGTTACTCCGGTCCGTCGTCGTTTTCAGATCATTAGAAAGATCTCTGAACATGTCGATATCCATCTCAAACTCAACAAGATTCGAAGAATGGTCTTCGTCAAAACCCGCGGAGCACTTTCAATTCCAGCTTTTCCAGCAGGTCTTTCGTTATCTTCGTCTTCAACGTGGCATGATTAGAGCCACGTTGGCACAAGTACCCTATCTAATTGCAAATGATAGCCACAAGACCAAAAGACAACAAAACCACATCCGGGGAGAGATAGCGCATATCAGACATATGACTCCAAATCACGACACTAAGCTTTAGGCCCATGATATGGGCTTAAATAAATGCTCTGATGCAAAAAGATTTCCATTCCGAAGGCCTCGCCCCTTGAACCCTTATTTCCAGCAAGATTCGCTTTAACGAAGCTCTCTTTTTCACTGCTTAGATTGAAATAGGGAGTTTTCGTCAACATTCGAGGGGGCGTAGCTCAATGGTAGAGCTCACAAGAAACATCAAACGTAGGCCAAGCGCGACTTGGACTGCCGAAAGGTGGATCGGTTGCTGCAGGATTATGTCGGGGTTCGAATTGCGGTATTGAGTTGGTTCGTCTCTAACCGTCTCGAATTCATGATTCTTTGTTTTAAAGTGGAAATGGTCTTTTTGTTATTGCCATAAAGGAGGCGAGTCACGTGTCACTAAGCTTCGCTCTGACCCTAGATTAAGTTTGAGCACCTTTTGCATGGATTTTAAACTAGAAAGACATGGACTTTTAATCGAATAATGAATAATAGGGAATAGAGGACACAAAGAATGCAGGGACAATGTTTTTGACGGTCACGGGACATCGGAGCGGAAAAACGTTCGGTCCGATGTTGACTTGGGCTATCCTCGTCCCTGCCAGAAACAAAATTTTCTTCCTTAACATCGAAATCTGACATCGCGAGATCTTCACGATACCCTCACGATAGCCCTCACGACACGCCCATTCAATTTCCCTTCTTCGAGAGAGCTGCCCCGCCATGGTATGCGCGCGTCTACCATGACGTCCGCCAAACACCCACGCTCACCGTGCCCGTGCCCGTGCCCGTGCCCCCGTGCCCTTCTCAGGATTGGTTGAATTTGGATTAGATTTTCGGGGATTTTCTGGCTGCAGGGTTTTCCTTCGTGTCGGCAATCTGTCAGAAACCAATCGATCTTCGTCGATAACCTTAAGTAGGCCAATTGACGAAGCCCTTGCGGGAGGGGTTGATTGTTGTTTGGAGCGATTCATGCATTCTACGCTGTTGGGACGCCATCTTCCGAGTAGCGCGTCTTTTGAGCAGCATCGATCAGTATCGAGAAGACATGGTTCGGCAGTGATTCAACATCCAGTTTTAAATACTGGCCGATTGGACAAGCACTTTGAGTGGTTTTCGGAGATGCCTCCTTGCTGTCAGTGTGAGCTGTCAGTTCCGAGACGGTTCGAGGTCCAATCTTTGCCCTGTTGCATCATGCTTGTGTTCCCGCACTATTTTCTCTCGACCAGAGATCTCGATCTACCGACAGCTCTAGACAGCGCGGCTCCGCTGGGATCCAGATTCAAGGAAAGGGGGATAAGACATGGCCTAAAACGCTCGCTCGCAGCTGATTCTGCGCTCCCGTGTCAGAATCTCGGAGTACATAAGGGCCGGCTTTCGCAGTTTGAGCTTTCGGTTTCGGACATGTCGATTCAAACTTCTTCGCAGTAAGTTGAGTTTTTCAAGAGCTTCAAGATGCAAAGGCGATGCGGCTTCCTGGACTTTGGATGAGCATGTCAGTGATTCTTTAACCGCATACCTTGTAGCATGTGGAGTGCAACGTGCCGCCTGGCCTGACCGACCCAACAGCTTCGTGGACTAGTTCGCGGATTAGTTCGATTCAGATAATAACACATGTCGCTCGATGCTCACCAGATGTTCTGGGTCTCGATGCGTCATCAGATCACGCTAGCAATGCCCAAACGACGTGTGAATAGAAAGGTGGTTGATAGAAAGTAAGTATACTGCAATCCCACGCCGTCCTTGGAATCACTTCTAAGATTAAATAGCACATGCTTTTCCCAACTCGCCAAAAACGACCCATATATCAAAACCGATGGCCCGGTACACCATCAGCGAATCTGGTCCGTCTGGTGATAAACCCATCATCTTCGCAATTGGACAAATCAATGTATTCCCAGACTCGCAATTGCCGGTCAAGCACACTGCTAATCTCGATGCCAGCACCGTCACCCTCGAGTGTTTCTGTCGATTCCAGTTAGCTTCGTTATTCCCATTCACTTGATCGAGGGTTCATACTCGGAATCCAATACTCAGCAGTGGGTACCGCAGTAAGAGCAGGCTCTTCCTGGGATGACCCAGACCTCTTGTCCATTCGCAGCACAAGTTGGGCATCTCACTCCTGTCATCTATTTGTCTGTCAGCTCGCAATTCATATCTAATGTTTTTTGGTGAGAGAGTTTACTTACAGGAACACCCTTGATACTCGGGTTTGGGAGTGGCAATGGTCCACTTCGGTGAAACAGAACATGAGGAGTCTCATGGCCTGGAGCTTGGCGTGGGGTGGATTTGCGAGTCATCTTTCTGATCTTTTCGCCTGCAGTGTTTTCGGAGATACGGGTAGGGAGATGTTAAATGTTCTTGGCTGATAGGTTGAACGAAAGTACGAGAAGGCTGAGTCGAGGGCGAATGATCTGAACCTTGGCTGAAGTCAGACCTGGGATGGACACGATATATATATACCCTCCCTCATGTGTAATTGGTGGTCGCGAGCGATCTGAGAACTTCGCTCGCACAATTTCAGAGTCTTGCAGGAAGCCTTTGGTTCGGTCCAAGGAAATTAGCCCAGATGGATATTGCGGCTATCTGCCGATTGTGGAGGTCACTAGTCTGCAATGCAGCTCCTTTGATCCTACGGTCTGCAGCCAGGCACTAGACTGTTGGCAATGCTACGCTGCACTCGCAATCGCGGGGTGAAACAAAACATAAATCAAGGACCAAAGCTGGTGGTGGAGACATGACCATCATCTCACGCGCAAGGCAGAGGCAACCGAGATCGCCAACCGGAGGCAAGCGAGTGGAGAGCTGAAGATGTCCTAGAGGATGGGTGCGGCACCGTGGACGCAGATAACCGGGTCGACTTCTGCAAGGGTGGGACCGATGTGAAGATGCCGGGTCGATTCATTCTAGGGGTCTGAGGTAGGTAATCGTCGGTTAGGGGCGCACACGGCCTGATACGTCACAAATTTTCGGCCCACAAACCCTTTTGAAGATGATCTTCGTGAGCAGTTTACTTTTCCGCACGGGCGGGAACGCTTGACAGGCCCCCTTGGGTGGATCTTCGCTACGGCCAGATTTCCAGCCATTTGGAGGGGAATCTCGTTTTGCCTATCTTCCAGAATGGTGGGTACAAGGATTAATCAACGGCATCGAACGGCGTCTTTGCCCGGCGGACAGGGGATCAAATTTACAGATGGTCTAGCATTACTTTGGGCATTTTTGTTTTTCAAGTGGAGAGAAACGAATGTCGCGGCAATGGCAAGACGAAGTGCAAGATTCAAAGTTCCGTCCTTCGAGGAGTTGCCTTGTCCGAGAATGTCCAAAGTTGCGAACTCTGCCTCCACCTTCGATCAACGCGGGGGTGGTGAATTTATGCGCTGTGGGTCGAAGAGTGTATGTCATTCAGTTTGTCATTTGCTTTTTCAGGACTCCTTGACTCGGGAGCCGGGGCACGTCCTGAGCATGTTTCATGCACGCGACTTACTCCTAGCAGCACTTTTTTACAAGTCGAACCCGATTGAATCTAGCATAGGGCTCTGTCAGATCTATGCCGGCGTATGACAAGGGTCGAGGCGTCCTACTCCCCCTCCCCCCTAAATGTTTGCTAGCGGCCTCCACTGCCCCAGTTTTCGATAAGGTACGATTTCTGAGTGGTTCGAGCACCTGGTCAACCCTTTACACAGGGCAAAAAGTGGTCTGTGTATCAAGGCAAGGGTGCGCGCAGAAGGTTCAAGAAGGCTTTCTGCCCTAGCAGTGGCTCTCAGCCAGCTTAAAAGGCACTTCCTCACTGGCTAAACACCCTGGATTCCTACCCGTACCTATACCCAAAACATACGCGCTAGCAAACATTTAGGGGGGGGGGGAGTACTTCGTATCATATGTCTGAGCTGGCTTTGTGCCTCCGCATTGGTAACTTCGCGGAGGGGGACCGTGACACAGTCCAATCAAGGTGGTGCCCACCACCACTTCGATAACTCGACCGAACACGAGAAATTTGCATGGCCAGACTGGGTTGCAGCGCTCCAAGCGATGAACTAGAGAACTTCACTTGGAATGATATTTTGTGCGTGGGGAAGCACTCTTCTCCGACGATTTTGATTTATCGAAGAGCAATCTGTGTTCCTGCGCAGTGCGCACTGATCATGCAGAGGCGATCAGAGATCTCCAATTTGACGAGCTGTGGTACCGGGTCGCGCTAGTCGACCCACGGCCGATCTGTCACATTCTCGCGAATGAGAGGCGGAACGACATGGGGCTGTCCTCAGCCACTGGAAGGAATCTCGTCAACTTATCTCTCGTCCTCTTACAAATCTTTGCCAGAGAGGAATCCCACATTGGGAGACTCCCTTGCAAAATCAGCGTGTGGCTTACCTCTGTTGTCACCCGGTTCCTCTCAACCCTGCAGGTGAAAGTCTGTGCTTACCGGCAGGACGGGCCTGCTGCAGCATGTAGAACTGCATGGTGGCTGAAATATCAGACCACAAGGATCAGTTCGGTTCTCATGGCTCGTGAAGGAAACCATTATTCAACAGGATCTTGTTTGTTCGATTCCCGCACTTGAAATGGTATGCTGAGCTTTAAAAACAGAGCCTTCACGCCCAGGTCCCACAACTCGCTTTGATGCCTTCTCCTGAGAGCACCCGCCCGACTACGCCGCTAGGAGCGGGCGCCCATCGTCTCGAAACGGGACCTTGCAACTTCAAGAAGACCTCAGAGGCGGCCAAGAGGCTTCTCGATTCGGTCAAAGGCTCCGGTTTACTTGTCTTTGATGTTATTGTTCGCGTATCCACTTCAAGGTTCTCTCTACTTGGACGGCGGACTCCAACGGCTCGGGCTGTCAGAAAAAGAACTTTCAGCTTCCGTTGCCCTCTCGTTCGAAGGGCTTTGGCCCGAGTCCGGCCCGGGGAAAGCTACCCCGGTTTCCACCTTGCGCCGTGCCCCAAGATTTTCAGCCGAATTGAGTCTGTCTCCCCCACTCTCGTCCATGAAAAAGCAAAACCGCGTGGGCAAACGTGCACCCAGATCTGAAATGCAGACCGGAAACTCTTGATACTCAATGCCACCGGGTATTACCGTATTCAGATTTCTTTGACTCTGCGCCAGTTGCGCCATAAATCTGGGATTTCCAGTGGCTTCCACCGTGCAGGCATGTCTCAGCCGACCCGGGGACTCGGGAACAAAGCGCTTCCAAGGGTCGGGCAAGCGAATATCCTGTGTAACAGCGGCATAGGATGACATTAGCAGCTGATCTCTGATTCCAGCCAAGATTTTGCAAATCGCATTTTCTTCTTTTGACCCCCGCAATGCCTGTCCCGCCCTCGCGCAGCATCGAATGAATGGCAACACTACGACCAGGGTCCAAAACAGAAGCATTTCTGCCAGCGGAATTTCCCTGCAACTTCCCTTCCTCCCAAATCCTCCGAAATTCTACAACTTGGGTACGAAAATTTGAAGCTGGTCAGTATTTCTTGACTCCAGTTCCACGGACACGCCGGCAGCTCAACCCGTGTAACACCCGGCAATCTCCCCTGCTGATGTGGTGAATAGCACGCTTGTTTCTCGACGGCTACCTGCAGTCCTAACACTTCCACTCCTACTCAACGAAATGGGCAACTCGAGTCCACACTCCTGGGGACATGGGCTAGTCTAGACTCTCCCCAAAGGTTACATCAATAGCCTCTTTCGACTTCTTGATACCGTTGGCAGTGGTGTTGTGTTCGGTGCATGACCTGAAGAATGTTACGGCCTCGCACGAACATGGCAACGGCCCGCCCGCGGGAAGTGCATGCTGCCATCGTCATTGTCATTGTGCGAGCGCAAGTTGAACTGAAAGTATGGCAGAGATCAACTGATTCGTGGTTCGTGGTTCCCCCCTTAGCATGTTCTTCCTACTTTCCTGCATGTCTGCAAATGCACTCTGGCACCTGTAGCTGGTGACAAAATTTATTGTTCATGTTATTGCATACTCTTTTTGGGAGAAAGAATTTACTCTAAGGAGATTTGCGGAATTCGAGAGGCGAAATCACCTCCGATCGAGACTTGAGAAGCTTGAGAGATGATCTTCTTTTGTATTCTAAGATTATTTCCTGTACTGAGAAGTTACCTTAGACTATATTACTACCCTTCATCTTGCCGTCTTTCTTCTGCGTGCTGGATGAATTCTAGAACTAGATAATTACATTTCCTTCCCTTGTTGCACGCGAAAAAGCCGACCAATTCGCAGTTCCACTGTCCGAGGTTGCAAAACCCGGTCGGTGGATCTCAAAGATTCGGTTTCCTTCCTGCAACATGCTCACCACCTCCCTCTATCTCTGCAGATTTCGTTGCATCTTACTTTCAGCCGGCATCGCAGCTTCAGAATCTGCGGCTCATGAACATGCCGCCAACTCAGCGTCTCACAACAGGGATCATGCGACCCGTTTGACAGTTCGTGCTCCATCAACATGGAGTGCAGCCGGCACGCCGTGCCCTTCAGTTCCGTTTTTTCATCCTTTTATGTGCTGCGGAGATGCCTCCGCAGTACTTTCCCATCGTATTGTACACCCATCAGCCAGAGCGCGATACTATGCCTTGTTGGCATTGTGAGCTGCACCTTTATGATGTGTTGCCTGCCACTGCATTCCATCAAACCTTCTCGCCGTACACACTACACCTCACAGCCAAACCCCAAAATCTAGACCTCCCTCTCCTCCACTCTCCGGGAAACGCGCCAAGCGTTACCAGTTCGTACAACTTTGTGTACTGTAACTATCACGTGCAGCAATGCATCTTCTCGAGCATAACGTACCATCAGGAACCACAAGATTACAACGGAAATCCAGACCTTTTCAGTCCTGCTGCTCTACGGAGATAGCTCCGAATGTCTCACGGCATGCGATGACACATCTCACATCTCACATCCCACCAACCTTCCATCGTGCATACAATCTAGCTTGCATCTCGCAAGTCCGAAATTTCCTTCTGCCCCCGAAAAACGCCCGAAGATCTCTTGTACTGCGTCGAGGAGCAGCACGAAAATCTTTCAAGCTTTTCCCATAAGGAATATACATAAAAATATATCAAGATATAGCCGAAATCGTATTATATAATATATATTATAAGCTAAGCTATTATTCTTAAAACAAAGTATATTTTACAAGTCACTAAATATATAAGTTAATTAGTAAGTTTATTTAATAGAAGAGAGCCTTTACATAGTTACACGCAAAATCGCAGCCACGTACCAGCCACCGGGTTGACCTCTCATAGCCCACCGATCTCGCATCTCGCATTGCACCCCCCCATCTTGCGTCTAGGAAATTTCCGAGTGCGCTTCTTGAACGACAATCCCTCACTCCTGCAAGCATCGCTCGTCTTGAGCAGCAGTGCGGCACAACATCGAGATCGGCGAATGAAAGGTGCCCGCGCTTTGGCCTTCTCCACGAGGTTACATAGAGATACCACGGACCCGGTCACGGTGCTCTCTCCCCCCGATTTCGGGTATGACGCAACAGCTTGACATCGATCTCGCATGATAATGCAATGTAACCTCACCCTTCAAAGCCAACAGGACAGGAGAAAAGCAAACAGAACCGCAAACCGCGAACTGCTCTTGAAGCGTTCCTGCCACGACTTGCTCCAGCCCCGCATGTGACATAACACACACAGTAGGACGAACTATCGTGATGAGGACGTTCTGGACAACGAGATCGAGGTTGGGGACGGGGCGTTTTGAAAGTCAAATATCGGTCGTGTTATCACATTCAAAAAATAGAACGCGTTCAGTCAACCATTCGTATTCTCCAGCTAGCCATGCCGAACTACCCCGTTCCATATTGCATCGCATGCCAAACTTCCCCTTCCATCTGTGCTGTAATATTCCAAAAATATAATGCCTTACCAAAACAAGATCTAACGGCAAACTCAGGTATGATGATATCCAAAAACGCCTGCCTGCCTTGGGTATTCCTCTGCTCCCACATTTGAAATAACGAATCCAAAAGCCAGCGCTCATCACAAATACAATTTTTGCATCTCGTGCCGCTATGCTTCCAACGCCCCCATCTCATCTCCTTAGTGTCTCCTTCTCATTGCTCGCTCGCCCAAACTCACGCCATATCTGTGCTCGCTCACGCGCAACCGGATTCCTTACATCGCAACCACGGGAATAATTTTCACATTCTCCACCGGCCTAAGACTCTTCTCGATCTTGACGAAAAGCAGCCCCTGCGTCGCCTGCCCCTTCATATCCATCAGGTGCACGAAGCGGTACCCCTGCTGCAGGCGATCCAGACGGATGCATGCCCACGCACACGCGGTGTCCTTGGCATACTTTTCGTCTTCGACTTTGAATCTATGTGGTACCGAGTTAGCAAGAATCAAGAAAAGAGGGAACTAAAGGAACAGAATGATGGGAGTGAAGGCCAGAAAGCGTTGCACGGCATGGCAAGATGTTTTCGTGAAGGGGAAATCTAGGGGAAAGTTGAGGAAGTTTGAAGCGGCCTCCCGTAATGTTGAGCAGGGAACCCGGGTCCCGGAACGGATCGTCTCGTCAGGAGATCCACATCAGCCCTTTTCAAGGGACCGACCAATGCAACACGGCCCGTCGCGGCGCTAGGGTAAATTCAAAGAGGAGTTGGCATAGACCACAGGTAAGGAGTACCCGGTCCTTGGGATTCACGGCGGTGTGGAATATGCAATGCAGGCCGCTTGGCTGATTGGGTGGCAAACCCAGTTGATTCGAGCAGGCGAAAACGCCAAGATGGGTACGTACCTGATGAAGCTTAATTCTTCCACCACCTTCTCCACCGTTCGGAACGTTAAGACGTGTCCTTCTTCCCCAAAGTCTGGGTGGTCGCCTTTCCGATAGGGCGTCTTCTGCTTGTAGTCTGTGGGGTCGACGGGTTCTTTCTTCTTAGCTTCATCCTTGTTTCCTTCGTCCTTCCTAGGAATCTCCGGCTTCTGCACATGTAGATCGCACTTGATGTACGGGTGGAAACCTCGTTCTGTCTGGTTCGCCGGGATGGGGATGTGCTGGCCCGCGTAGACTGTGATCTTCAAGTCCAGTGCTTTATATTGGATTGGCTCATTGGGATCACTGCGGTAGCCCGGAGGTTTCAATACCCAGCCATTCTCGTCGGCAAACATTCCTTCGTTAAGCATCATGCCCATATCGCAATTCTGCCAGTTGAGCGCAACCATCTGCACGCCTTTTCGCCAGAAACCTGAAGGATCGAGGTTTGAAGAGTCGATCCGGAAGCCTGCTGGGTACGCTCGCATGAAGAAATCGCGGTTGTGAGCGATCAGCTGTTCCTTCTTCGTTTCGTGGAGTTCGTTGATCATGCCCTCTCCGATTGAGAACACATGCGGTGGCTTTCTAGCCGACTTTGCTTCGAAGCTTACGAAGTGCTCGCTGTGAGTATAGATCCCAAGATTGCTGAGCCTCTCGCAGATCTTGACCTTTTTCTTCTGGGTGCTCCTCTCGTCCTCTGACCCAGACTGGCCTGAATCGCCGTCCGTCCGTGACTTGACTGGAGCCAGTGAGTTCGTAGAGGGTGATGGGACTAACTTGTCTGAAGTCGCCTTCTTCACCTTGATAAGAATCTTGTTTAACACTTCTTCAAGCCTCGGGAGTCGCTCTTCCGGATTGCATGCCTCGTGGGCTTGATCGATGAGAAGGCCTTTCCACTCTTCCTGCATGATATCGACCATCTTCTCTTGTTGTTCAACATCTGCATGGACTTCCAAGCTTATAATTATCGGCAGATTGCTCGTCAGGAAAGCTGTTTCTCGAATAGTTCTGCAGACAGCTCTGAAGCCAACTGGGGCGGTCAAAGTCCATCCATGTAGAACCAATGGTTCGCCACTTCTCATTGATCGTACAGAGGCAGGCCTCTTGCCGTTTGGGCTTCCGACTTCGAGCGAATTCGTGGTCGCTGGTCGTCCACGTTGCTCAACCTGGTTCTCCGGGTTGGAATACGAACTGGAATGACTTCCTAAGCCCGACCTTTCCATCTTCTCTACAATTTTGGCCTTTGCGCTGTCAAACTTCTCTTCGGCTTTCTCCAACGCAGCCGCAGCACGACTTGACATCGTGCTCCCAGATATAGATATATGCCTTTTATGTTCCCCTTTCGTTTCGGAGTGTGTGCTGGGGGAGCGCGAATGGTTCGATTTGCTATCTGCTGGTTCTCCATTGTGGACATCAATCTCGATACAGCGACATCCGCGAGTGAGTACCTGCTAGTAATCAGCAATTGAATTCATGGGCATAATGCCAAACCCACATATTTATAAGCTTCGGTTGAGCTCTTCGAAGATAACTGGTTTCCGGATAGGTAAGTATTGTGACTGCTGCTGATGAAATAATTGCTGAGAGGCCTGCTTAAATCTTTGCTCTCCACATCAACCTCCCCCAGAGCGTCGAAGCCATGATGCATATATATGACCTGGAGAAATTCTTCGCATTTGTATTCCTCATGTTCCAGCTCTATTGGCTGAGCTTGAACAGTCGCAAGCCATGTTTCGAATCGTTGACGAGTCAGAGTGGGCTCCTCGCCCCGTACATCGTCGTAGACTCGTCGTAGATGATCTTGGATCGCGTGTGAGAAGTATACATGATGTGTAGAGGCAGTCTGGCTATTGTTTTTGCTCGGAACTAGGCTATGGAGGCCGTGTGTGCCATTTGTGGGAGACATCATCGTCGACATGGCCACGAGCTTGTGCATGGAAAACTGCTTTCCTGGGGGAGCAAGGAGAGGCATCGCGATGGAGGAAGCGGTCGTATTTGACTGCTGGCCATGTCAGCGAATGGCACCACAACCGGTCCACGTCGAATGCAAGATGATTTTTGCCCTCCCGAGAATTCCTGTTTGCCAGCCCTGTGAGACAGCCGTGCTGCAGGCGTACCTGATTCCCGCCCAGGATTGCCTGACGTTGATGGGAGGAGAGAACCACTGACCTTCGCGCGTAATTGAGATCCAGAATCATGAGGAGTTTATTGTCATGCGATTCGTAAATTAGAGAAACTCTTCCGGAGACGGTGGGATGGTTAAGGAGGGATTGTCAAGAATGAGTGCGAGGCTTTGCTTTCAGCTGCTTAGCTTCAGCCCCCAACAGATCTGCTGGCTGCAAACGAGAATCGAGTCGGCGGGTTTCAGGAACCGACTCGTCAGCAAACAATAAACAAATCATCGCCCCATCCATTGGAGGCAAATGCGCGAATACGGCGATCAATAAATAGAGGTTCTTGTTTGCAGAAGTGTGCCTTGCTGTTTTCGTCCCTCTGTCGCGGTCGCCCCGTGGCGGGGAGAAGGCACGGCCCGAGGTTCATCCGAGCGCACTACCTAGAGCGACTTCCTGGGGATTCAACCTATCTCACTTCGTCAACACTACACTTCACCAGTTTTTGCACAACACCATCCACGATGGCAGCAAAGCCACAACGTGAGTCTGAGCAAGAAGTCCGGTCGTGGGGATTCCTACACGTGTTCACCTGGTCCGATGGCCCGTAAGTCTGCCTTGGGAACATAGCCCCAGTGCCGAGACACAAAGGGCTGATTGTTTGCCACAGGAACGCCCACTACAGTCCACACTCCCACGCTGGCTTGACGACACATCTGATCCGCAAAGGACAGCTCACAATGACTTATCCAAAGGAGAAAGGTTCCGAGAAGAAGACATACACTGTGGGCGATCGTATCGACGTTGAGGCTGGTCGTGTCCACGAGGTGTGGATGGGACCTGAGGGCTGTACCTACGTCATTGGAGAATGAGACACGAACCGAAGAGAGAAAAAGTTTAGAAGGGATGAGTATGAAGAGGATGCATTGGGCTTGCCCCAGATTTGCGATTAAAGAGAAGAAGAGAGGCGGCTCCACATGACATACCAAAGTCACATGACTCTCTTGCAAGCAACACGTGATCGCTGTGGCATACCCTTGTCATAACTAAGGTATACGCAGCTACGTAAGGAGTTGCTGATAGGACTACTATGCCTTTGAGCTCTCGAGAATAGGCGTGGCCTACTCATTTCGACCTTGTGAGAAGCTTCTCCGGCAATGCAGCATTCAGCCCTCTTTCCTACCGATCTCGTCTTCATCCCGCCTCACACACCAATTGAGCACGGCATCTGATTTCAGCAAGTCTAGAACGTCCAGTGGCCATCATGAGATGCATCTGAGCTGAAAAGTCTCGATCTTTCCGGCTGCTATAGAACGCCTGTTAAGTAGAGTGTTCACTGTAAGAGAGAGAATTTGTGCTGTTTTATGTGGTGCAGTGACGCCAGCAGCCCTTACAGCGAAACTGGGTTCAATCTCAGGTGTCTGCATGAAGGACCCGAACTAAACAGAATGCCAATGGGTAAAATTCGTTTGCGGCAACAAGAAGCGAGAGATCTGAACGTGCTCGTGACATGAGAAAGCATATATCGTCGCAAATGACTCGCAGTATTTGCTCGATGGTTCAGATCTGGACTTGATTTCATCCAGAGTCATTGCTTCCCCACGCTCTGAAAGACCTACTTGAACCCCAAATTCTTCCTAGGCTATTTCAATTACTCTCAACCTCAAAATTCCAAGGGAGGGAAAGTTGGAGGAGCGAGAGCAGGAGGCGAGGTCGCCGCCTTTGAACTTGGGCTGATCGTCGGCGACCTCCTCTTTGGATATGATGCCGAAAGCAACCAGCCCCGCGTCGCATCGTTTTTGTCCTTCGCAGCCGTACCAACCACAGCTAAAACTAGGACATGCCATTCGAGCAACGTTCCAGCCAGCGGTAGCCGGAACGAGAAATCCTAACGACCGTTAGTCCAAAGCCGGTTATGGGCTGGTCCAGGAGAAAACAAGAATCTCTGAAACGTTTCTCTATCCCTCGACCACTGAGCAGACTATCGAAAGGAGCTTGGTCTGCGGCTCAAATATTAGGAGGATCTCCAAAAGTCAGTGACCTTGAACAACCAAGTTGATTCCACAGATATGATTTACTCTCTCTTCTTCAAGTATATGTATCTGAATGATATCAAATTTTAGTAAGAAACGGCGAGAATATACATATTGAATACACTTTCCAGCCAAAGGCCGAAATCCTCCGTGAGTTTTACCGGAGTTCGGATCACAAGTTTCCATGGTAGTTGTAACTAGATTCGTGCATTCATCCTTCGTAATGGTGGCCTTGCTACCACAGTTATTTTCGGCTAGGGCGCCGTACCAGTACTCAGCTGACAGCCAAAATGCATAGTAAGTAAGGATACATTGTTAGCGGTACATTTCCAGGTCTGATTGGTTGCTGATTATCCTGCCTTCCATCGACGTGCACCACGCGTTTGCAGAACTGCTTACACTGGGATTGCCATCTGGATCTCGCTGGGATGGCAGCCTAGTCAGCTTTTTACCATGTTACATCAGTCTCATCGGGATCATTGGCCAGGCCATCGGCAGTAAATTTGGGAAGCGATGCGAATATCTCAGCGATTTTCTTCTTCTCTTCGACTGAACCTGACGGATCTTGTAATGCCATTAAAGTGCATCCAGGGTCCTCGCCAGGCCTTACACAGTTGCAGTCTTTCCACCTACGATTGTTATTTGGATCCTGATTCAAAAGTAGATATATTAGAACATGAGATGTTTAAAGAGTAAGACTTGTACTTACCCCTTGGCACTTTCTGTTTCTGTTCAAACTTTCCCCGCACTCATCGCACTCGAGAATCTTCGTGATATCTTCAACACCAGGCAATTCTTCTTCGGGTGTACAGTCACAACCGGGACTTTCTTTGGTGCATGTCCTGTTTTCAAAGGGATCGTAATTAGTATCTGAGCACTTTGGCTCACGGCTTGCTGTTGGGCAAGTTGTAGAATCACAGGAACAGTTAGCAGAGCTGCAGACCAGAAGTAAGTAAGTTCCCTGCCCAGCGCAGTCTGAGCAGATCTGCCGTGGACCAGGATATGTACTATCATCTGAGTGAACATCTGCTTCTTTTGGAGCCTCGAGAATTTGCTCGGCTGTAACGGTATCTCCGATGAAGCCTATATAGGATGTAAGCAAACCGGACAGACAAAATGGGGGAGGAACGATTGACCTTCAAGAAACCCAAACGACTGCAGCAGCAGCCTTGACCTTAGCTGTTGCTGTTTGCGTCAAGCTGAGTGTGGTTGTAATTTGTTGACGAAGTGCAGAATAAGATGAGTCACCACAGCTTGAGCTGACGATAGGTTGTGCGCCAAAATCTTCAGCGCATACAGCATTGCCGCGTGCGAGGAGAGAATAATCGGATTCATTCCTGCACTTGAACCAAATATGAAGCCTTATATTAAGGCAAAAGGGAGGTAGTGCAGCCAAAGCAGGCTTGTCATAGATGTTTGGAGCAGCATCGGTAACAGCAGCTGCATAAATCGAAAAACAGCGGGAGACACCACAAGGCGGTAAAAGCCCTCAAACGTAAACTAAAGGCTAAAGCCCGGGCTCAAAGTCCCAGGGCCGCTGCCTTCTTAAGCAGAACTAGAAGAAAACCAACAGCGACATGAAGGTTTGTGGGGTTTGCTCCTTGAAGGCAACGGCAAAAGCAAAAGTCGGGAGAAGTGGAAGGTTATAGTCTGTTACTCTTTTTTGCTCGTATCTCTTACCACATTTTATTGGCCTATGTGGACTCCTTAAAATACTTCAAACCACTCCGCCACCCAACCTTTTCTGACCCAACCTTCTTTTCTAGAACAATTGACAGCCCTTCATGCGACGTCCTAGCAAAGTCGTGCAATCCAAATCTAGTCTCGCTATCGCGAGCTATCACCGTATCTGACTTTAGAGGTATGTTGGCACCAGATACGAGAAACAAGGTTGAAGCGACCTCAGGTTCTCTTACTCTTATAGCTCAGGCCATGCCGGCTGATCTCAGTATCGTTCGGCGTTCAGCTACTTCATTTGCAACCTATCTCTTTGTCCTTTCAAGGTCAAATGCTTTCTTCGCATTCAAAAGAACTTTGACTCTGATACATCCTATCGAATTCCTCCAGGTTTCTTCTATACAGTATGTCCTGCACGGCCACTGGCAAAAGCCTTGCTTCGAAGTTGTTCTTGTTAGGCCGTTCTTTGATAACATGTTCCTTGACTTCAATCGCAGCCTTTCCAGATTTAGTGCAAGGCCGAGTCCAAACAGCCCCTTGACCAGATTCAGATTTGTCTATAAATTTCCACCTCGGAACCGTCACCATCTTCAAAGCCGTCCGAGAGTCGAGTGCCGCTGGAAAATAGCCTGCTCCGGGCTGGTCGATGAGTAATTTGATTGATGGGTGCATTGTTTCATTGGTGGTATACTCCTCTGGCCTCGAGAACTTGTGGGATCGCAATCTTTTATGATAAGAGCCTGGCGTCCGCAGTAGCAGACTACCACCAGCAACGCTAAGGTTGTACAGAAATCCTGTTGGGTCGTTCTCCCTGGCCACACCCCATTTCACATACTCTTTGATTTCTCCAAGTATGTTCCTCGATGCCTCCTCGTCGAAGGTTAGCAACCCATCCACCTGGTCACACATCCAAGCTAATGTAATGTCTTCGATGGCAAGATGGTCTCTTGACAAAGGGCCTGCAACGCCTCCCCCTACCTCACCATGGAATCCGGGAAACCAGCATTGCTTCAACTTGACCTTATCCTTGAACTTTGGTTCCAGATACCAGATAGCTGGATTAAATGCACCTCGATGTTCATCCAAAGCCAGCGCTTGAAAAGCGTGATGGACTTCTACGATAAGTCAGTCAATTCTCCATATCGTCCTCCAGTATCACTCACTGTCGTCTAACGCCGTATTATAGAACTGGTACATCTTATTAAACCCAGTACACCTCGTAAACCAACTCTCCGGCAGCCCCAAACTGCCCACTGTCTCCCAAACGCCCTCTACGCAAATCTTAACCGGGGTAGGCTTAGTCTTGACCCTCGTCCTCGGCATCATCCTTCCCATCTCAGCCCCCCTCCCGCCACCTTTCTTCCTATCTCCATCCTCTTCCTCTTTCCCACAGTCAGTCCACCCTCTTAACTCTTCCCACCGGCTCTGATTGCTGAACTCAACCCCACCACTTCCCCGTGAGCTCGCAAGCCAACACCTAAACAACCCTGGAAACAACTCCAAATCCTCCGGCTTCAGTACCCCTAATGTGGTGAGGAAGCGACCTAGTGCTCGAGCCGTGTATGCCCCACGCGAGTACCCGAACAAAAAGATTTCATCGCCGGGCGTGTAGTTGGTGCAGATGAAGTGGTAGGCCGAGAGGAGGTGGTTTTTGACGCCAACACCTGTGATTCCTACACATTCCAGAGATGATTAGTTTTTGATTTGGGGGATTGGAGGGGAAGGAACCTTGGTATATCTTATCCAATTTGTTCATTGCACCGGTCCCGACGCCTGACTGGTAGTAGACTACTTGTGCGATTGGGAATCCATCTTGGGTCTTTCCCTCACTAGCGATCATTCGTGAAAGCCGGGCAACGTTGGAGGGGATCGAGGGACTGCCTTCGTCGGCGGAGTCCCACTAGGTAACGGGGGAGTCAGCAATTGCTCAATTGGGGTTGTTTCGGGAGAGGACATTGTCTTAAGGAAAATCTCATGAAACAGTCACAAATAGGAGGGGTTTCTCCCCCAACACCTACGGTTCCGTCTAGGCAGAGGATTATTCGTTTCGGCATCTTGATAAAAGGGATGAGAGTAGCTATTACGGAGTTTGGGGAGAAGGAGATAGGCAGCAAAGAAGAAGGCAAAAAGAAATGGGGAGCAGGGGAGCTAGAGAGGAGAAATAAGAGTGGTCGGGGGTACATGAGTTTTGAAGGCCATACAGGGATACTCTTCATACCACCTCAGTGGGCTCCAGGTATGACCTCGGATATTGTTCCATACTGATCATGGAAAACCCCACATATATCCCCGCCTGATGTGAAAAGGCTCTCTGCGCGGGAATTTCATGGCTCAAACTGTGTCTGCGTGCCTTCATCAGTACCTTTCAATCCACAACGTGCATAAATCTGGTTTCAAGGTACAGATCATTTGGAGAGCATTTGGGCTGGAAGTGTGGCAAAATGACAAGTAAGGCACGTGGATATGTCGTGTGGCTTTGGTCACGAGGTTTCCGCACTTGTGTTGCACGAGGTCGATGTTGGACCTTGAGGTGAAACAAATACTTTCCAAAATTAAAAACAGAACTTCTCTTGTTCTCAACTCAAGGCGAGGATAAGCGCAAATAGCCTGTTTGTCGTTGCTACTCGCTTTCGATATCCCTTTCTCGAATTGAATCGAATGTTTATTCGGGCCCATTTGTTCAGGAGTTCGAACCGAGTTTCAAGGCAAGACTCGCTAAAGTTTGCCATGGGCCAGTGGTGGCTACCGTGAGCAGAATGCTCACCACGAGGGATCAGCAGGTAATTGAAGTTGAAATTTGAATTGTATAGGAGGAAATTTCAATCTTGGAAATATAGTCTTGTCTGCCACTATCACACAATGCCTGAACCGCCGATACCTGATGTCTGCAAAACCTAGAACACGACGGCCGCCACGGAACTGACTTTACTTTCGTCTGCACACCCTGAATATTTGCTCCACCCTTTGGTCAACAAGCTCTCAAACTAAACTAACTAAATCTGCACAACCGCATGGTAATTATTCATGTCCCGTGTGCAGATTTTGGTGTTCATTTTATGTATTGTGGAGTATTTGAATCCCATTCTGCTGTAGTGTCTTCACTTCAGCGTCAGGACCCCAAATTGGCCCCTTCCAGCACGACTCTCATCCATGCAACTGACACCCTGGTGTCGTCGTAGTCGTACTGGGGCCTCTTGCTGCCTGCCTCGACCAATAAGGGATAAGGATGCATTTTCAAGTCTGCGAAAATCGTTTCAGAAGCCAATTAAAACGAAGGACGACGATTCCTTCGCTAGAGCCTCTTACAATTTAAGGTTAACCCTCGCACTGTGGAAGGCGCGAGATCATACGGCTGGGATTAGCGATTGGTGTTGCTAGTTTTCTCCTCATGGATGTGGAGATTGCTGGCGGGTCCTTCGCCGTGACGTCGTATAATCGTATTGCATGCCAATTAAGTAAACAACGAGGCGGCCATGCAAGGACTTAGTTTGCTCTTCGTATCCTCGTAAGTGTAGGCGACCGGAGGCTAGATCAGAGGGAGATCTTACAGAATGCAAATTTGAAATCGATTATAGACTGGTCTCTGCAGCCTTGTGGATCCTCATTTCTGTTTTTCTTTAATACCTTGTGATATCCTTTCCCTCATACTTTCACATCACGATCGATAAATGCAAGCAGCTATCTACCACCAATTCAGCAGCAACGTATTGAATCGGCTATAAGGCACCCGCTCACTGGCTTCAGGGACCGAACCGGACCATGAAGCTCATCCCCATTCTCATCGTCTCGGTCCAATTCGTACAATGTACCTTGTGCAGCTCGCGGAGGCGCGTCGGCTCTCAGGTGCAGACTTCCAGCGGCATTATCAGCGGTCACGCAGCGAGCAATGCAACAAGTGTTTCCGAATATCTCGGGATCCCGTACGCGCAGCCGCCAGTTGGCAATCTGAGGTTTTATCCTCCAGTGCAGCTACAGAGTCCAAGCTCGGTTGTCAATGGATCTGATTTTGTATATGTCCCTTGCCCTCTTCCTTAGTACTTATTGTTGTTTTCTGGGAACCTGCTAATATAATCTCATTTCCTCATAGGGATTCGCATGCATGAGTTCAAATGCTTTACAGTCTAGGTTTACTGGCAACGTTGCAGCCGCCAACCTTACTGCCGCTGGACTCGCGGATATTCTGCCAGATTTTGAGGTAGGAGATACCTTCAATGAGAATTGTCTCACACTCAATGTTTGGGTCCCAAGTGGCGGGGATGAGAACAAAGCGGTAATGGTGTGGCTCTATGGCGGAACATTCTTGACTGGTGCGTCGAGTGAATCATTGTTCAATGGACAGAACATTGCCGGACAAGAAGACGTTATTGTAGTATCGATCAAGTAAGTTTTGCCTCTACCACCAAGAGAAGCTAGTGTTGACAGCCATCGAAGCTACCGGACGACCATCTTTGGGTTTCCAGGCAGCTCATCATTGCAGGATCTCAACGTCGGGTTGCTTGATCAGCGTTTGGGCATTGAATGGGTTCGTGATAACATCCAAGCTTTCGGCGGTGACGCTACCCGCATCACGGCCTTCGGTCAGTCAGCCGGTGCCGCGTCGTTGGACTTCTATTCCTATGCATATGCAACAGATCCCATCCTGTCGGGTATGATTCTTGAATCCGGGACGGTCCAGTTGATCCCTCCAATGGCAGATAATGTAGTGTCGTGGTTCAGTGTAGCTTCTCAGCTGAAGTGCGGGAATTCTTCGTCCAACAGCACGGCGGTGACAGCCTGCATGCAATCCAAGGACGCCCTGGCGATCCTTGTGGCGGCCTCGGGCGGCTCGGTCAATTGGGGGCCCATCGTTGACAACACCACCATCTTCGCCGACTACACGGCTCGGACTCTTGCTGGCCGGTTTAGTAAAATCCCCCTTCTCATTGGGAATAATGGCAACGAAGCTGCCCTATTTGCTGTCCAGGCAGAACTGATGAACCAAACCGGGATAACCGCCGACGTACTTGCTACCGTGAATCTGAATCGCTTCACCTGTCCCGCCGGCGCACGGGCCAACGCCAGCATCACCGCAGGTTTGCCCACATGGCGATACCGCTACTTTGGAGAGTTCCCCAACACTGCACTGACAACGGTACCCGACCCGGGTGCCTGGCACGGAAGCGAGGTACCGGTAATCTTCGACACCTTGCCCACCGGCACTGCATTCCTGCGTCGACGAGCACCGAGGTGGCTATCGGCAAGTACATCCGTGGTGCATGGGCGGCATTTGCCAAGAATCCAAAGGCAGGCTTGAGTTCCTACGAGGGGGGCTGGCCTGAGTATCAGCCAGGGCAGAGACATTGATCCGGCTGGCGTATAACAACTTGACGGGAACAAACACGGTGATACCGGCAACGTATGATGCCAGTTGTAAAGTTACCTTCCCGGTCAGTGCAACAAATTCGACAACGTCGCAAATACCAACATCAACAACGCCGGTGCAGACCTCCTCGCACACTTCTGCTGCTTCTGGACTTGTCACAAGCGCATGGAGCTTGGCCATGCTTGCAATCTTGGTGTGTTTGTAGTTAGTATTGCACTCTGTTATATATAATATGACAGCAGCAACCTTGAATTTAGTCTTTTGGTATCGACACTAGCTAGGCACAGCTTCATGGCTTCTCCCTCAGAGTTAAACTACTCAAGAGCCAAGAATACCAATGAATTATCACAGCGTTAAGACTTCTTCTCTATCCTCGTGAATGCTGTAGATTACGGATATGTAGATCGACGCGAAGGCGGAATTCAATAAAGAGCGACGGAATGTTCGACTAAGTCCCTGTCGCATCAATCCAGCGTAGCCCAGATGCGGGAGCATTGTATGCCAGCCTTGCGGCTTAGAGTAGGATCAACCTGATTGTATCTTCCGCCGTTATCATTTCATATTCGTAGACTTAATTTGCATTCATTTTTTTTAGGATTTTTTGACTGAGGTTGAAAATGTTCAACAGAGAAGAATGCTTTCACGCAAGCTGGAGGTTGGAAGTGAGGTTGACGAGCCGAATCTTGGCAACTCGCTTAGCGACGCCACTCGCAATAGGGGTGTTGCAAGTTCGACAGCCTGGCTGGCTGCAAGTAAAACGGATACTCTGCTCGGATTCAGAGCATCTAAAAGCTGGTGTATAAGAACTACAGCTAGAAAATGTGAGTAAAGTGATGTGCTTAATGGAATCTGATGAAAGACAATATCTTCCGGCGGTGGATCATAATAAAATTTAGTCTACTCACTCCCCAACTTGTTATACCCTTTGACACCGCGTATATCCTCAAATATTCTACACGTATGGCGTGTAGAGGACAAATCATGGCAGTCTCGACCCTGATTTTTGACGTACATATGGATGTACTCATAATCGCCAGGCAGACAGGTTGCTCCAGTGAATCTATCAATCGAACGGTGTTCAACTAACCTTCCGCGCAATTTATCAAAGCTTGCCTCTCGTTTCCACGCAACTAGCTTTCCGATCTTCGTGTACAGAGAACACTTCAATTTCTGCATGCACATGTGCTCCATCTTCAAGCTTTATCATACTTACTGAAAATGCAAGCTTCCAATCATAACCAGCCCACTGAGGAAACCACATCCATTTTTCCGCTCTTCTCTCAACTTCCCGCCGAACTCCGCCTCAAAATCTGGACCGGCTTCTTGTCCCTCACCGTGCCCTCTCCAATCCCAATCACCATATCAACAGGAAACCAGATCCAGAGATGGGTGGCAGATGATTCTATACTGAGAAAAGGACGTCAGATTCCAACCATTTTGCACGTCTGTCAAGAGTCAAGAGCGGTGGGGCTGGCGAGATACGTTCTTGGCTTTGAGCTGGAAGGAGGACTGAGCGAATTGCCATTCAATCACTGTTGGAAGATGGTGGAAGATACCGAGACTTAAGAGCTTCTGCTGAGATGCATGGGGTGATAACTCCTGAAAAAGTGCATAAACACGTGACATCGAAGGTGGGGGTGGGTTGGGCAGGCCTATAACGCAAGCTACGGAACCGCACCTCAGGGGAAAGGGAGGCTGGATGGAGGCTGTGTGAGAGTAGAACAGACTCTGAGCTCCGTTTAGAAACATCCAAGAGGATTTCCTTCGAAACTCTGGCCACTCTATTGTGTTTCAATTTCAATTACGAGGTGTCCAAACAATTGTTGCAGGGGAATTTCTGAGAATCCCTATCAAGCATAAGCGACACAATAGCTGGAGAGGCTGGAGAGGCTTACGTCATTGCAAAGCCATGGTAGTGATGAAATTCTCTTTTTGGGTCCCTCTCCTATCCTGAAAGCCTTTCATTTCTTTTCCAAATCTCCATAAAGCCCAAGTTGAGCCAAGTCGAGCAATTGCCAGCTTTTTGGGTGTAATGAGCCGTTGAGTGGTAACAAACCGCGCAGGCATGAGTGTTGATTAGGATACTTTACGATGCCGGTAAGGATGGCAAGAATTGCGGATAATATACCATCACCAGCCGCATTTGACTACATACCATTTTCGTAAGACATGTAGTGGATTACTCACTAATTACTGATTTCGTTAATAATCTATTTCTCCTTAAAATAACTTCTTTAACTTCTATGTTTCTTGAATTATTTTTTGTCTACAAAGAGTTTTTCTCGAGGTATAAATTTGTACTCTTTAAAATTATTAAGTTTTATCTTGTTTAGCTTTTAATAATAATAATAATAATAATAATAATAATAATAATAATAATAATAATAATAATAATAATAATAATAATAATAATAATAATAATAATAATAATAATAATAAATATAATAATAATAATAATAATAATAATAATAATAATAATAATAATAATAATAATAATAATAATAATAATAATAATAATAATAATAATAATAATAATAATAATAATAAAAGAATTATTATATAATTTTATTAAATAATAAATACTCAGCAAGCTAGTTCTTATTTTCAATTTAAAGACAAGCCTATATCTTTATTATTTAATTATCTTTATATAGTCGTAGAAATTCTTCTTATAAGTAAGTAGTGTGGGAGGGAAACTGCGACAAGACAAAAACCCATATAAAGTACACCAGAGCGCAAAACGTGACTTGACAGCAAAACAACAAGATCAAAAGCGTAAACGGTAAAGCATAAACAGTATACAGTGTGCAAAAGCTCAATTGATTGAATATTAAGGAAGGATTGTTCTCTAGGACTACAGAAAAACCAGCTTTCTTATGTGATTCCCGCAAGTCACGTGCAAAAGGCCGCGGCCTTTGCCATGTGACCAAAACCTCAAAACCGCCAAAACAACATGATTTTTGAAGAGTACGGCTTGCCGTACCACAGTAGTTGAATTAATGTTTAGATTCTAAAGTCTTAGATTTTTGCGTTTAAGCACAGACTTTAATTTGCCCTGAAAAGTAGCGAATACAACAATGGATTGACCAATTCGAAAAATTGGTGAGTAATCCACTACAGATCCTGTTTTATTTCTTCGTAGTATGTTTTGATTTGCTCGACACGTGGATACAGTCAGCCTGATAAAGCGATCCCTGATGATAAGTCAAATGTTCGCTCTGGTCTCTGAAAAACAGGAGTACATATCTCACGACCGGCATCAAGTTCGTACTCTGAAAAGGGAAAAGAAATCCTTTACCCGTTTGTATCTCCACCTGTCACGACAAGTGTTCGTGAAAGCGATTAGGCCAATTGCGCCAAGTACTCTACATAGTAATTTTGTACGGGAGGTACTTCTAGCCAGCTGTGCCTAGCTGGTCCGTGCCACAAATTTAGCGAGGAACACCAATTTTAGTGGGTGACGCAATTGCTTTGTGGCCTATTCTCTTCCACGAATCACCTTTACGGTTACGAGTGGAAGGTACGAACGCGTCGCTCCTTTGCAACATTTGATACACCAACTTCAAGCTTTTCCAGAGTCGCGGTCCGCGGAAGGTCCACAGAATACTCTTTTCGTAGCCAGACAAACGGTCTGACTCCTACAGTTCCGTCCCGTTAGTCTTGTTTCAACCTCTCAAGTGACAATTCAACATGGCGGCGACGTCGAGCCTTCCCATCGTGGACTTTTCCGTATGGACTTCAGAAGGAACACCATTAGAGCGTCTAGCAATCGCCAAAGAACTCATAACGGCATGTCACGAGACCGGCTTCGTCCACATTCGCAACCACGGAGTGTCCCCACGAACTCTAGATAATGCATTTGCATGGACGAAGGAGTTCTTCGACATGTCGCATGAAAAGAAAATGGAGGCGGAAAAACCAAAGGAATCGATAGCATTTCGCGGGTACATCCGGCAAGGTGTACAAAAAGCTGTTCAAGTATTGGATGGAGACAAAGAGGCAGTTCAGACCCTGCGAACAGTGCCAGATTTCAATGTACGTTAATCCAATCGATGATATGTAGACTTGTGAAGAATATTTATTAACGAAATATTTAGGAGAATTTCAACTATGGGAGCGACCAAAATGAGGAACAGCTCAATATCTGGCCACCAGAGTCAACACTCCCCGGATTTAAAGACTTCGCTACCAAGTTCTACTGGGAATGCTGGCAGACGACCCAGCTTATCTTGCGCGCTCTCGCCATTGGATTGGGACTGGATGACGAAGAATTCTTCTTGAAGTACCATGATGGCCATGGCAATCAAATCGCCCTGCGACATTACATGCCGGTCGCCGCAGTCGAGATAGAATCGGGACAGAAGGAGCGTCTCGGTACGCACTCTGATTTTGGCACTGTAACCCTGTTGTTCCAGGACGACTGTGGTGGATTGGAAGTCGAGGCGCCAAGGGAGCCGGGGAAGTTCATTTCTGTCACCCCGATTGAGAATGCACTGGTGATGAACGTTGGCGATCTCCTGCAGCACTGGAGCAATGGTAAGTTTTCCGGCCGATTTCTGCCATCTTTTTCACAACATACATTGAACCCAAGGGCTGACTTTGTGGATTATTGAGATTATCTGAAATCCACTTTGCATCGCGTGCGCCTTCCACCTCTCCAGGATCGATATTCGGGCGAGACAAGAATGATGCGCCAACGTTATTCGATTCCTTATTTCGTTGCCCCCGGATCTGACGCCATTGTGGAGTGTATTCTAACTTGCTGCGATGAGAACACGCCGGCAAAGTACGCACCCCTCTCTTGGGCTGAATGGATGCGCATGCGGTCAAGCACTGCCTTTGGAGCCGAGTGATTATTCGGTCATAGAAGTCACACACTCCCGAATTGCTTTTTCTTTCCTTTTTGGCGTTTTAAAAAAGTGTTTTCTCTTCATTCACATCATGTTTGGCAATCTGCGAATCCCGTCTCGTCACAACAAGGAACGACTTGCTTTTAAGGCTACACACCTCAAAAGTTCTGATTAAGTACTAGATTTAAGGTTAAACTGAAAAAGAAATGCAGTCAAAATTTGTGATCATTACATTCTACTTGTTGAAACTGATATTGTTGAGAACATTGCGTTGTACTTTTGAAGCGTTGCCCGTGGCTGATGGTGAGAAGAAACGAAATGTTACCCGACCGCTACCTACAACTCCTCTTGCTTCCTTCTTGGAGCCTTGCTGTTGGATATTTTAAGTATGTTTCAGGTCTGGCGGCATCGTTGAGCCACAGAATTAGTCCGCTAGCTAGATCCACCACATGCTTTATTAGCAATGCCGAATTCAAAACGCCACATGCAATGCAAGTTGGAAGCAGAAGAGGGGTGTTGTTCCAGTTATTCTTGGGTGCCGCTGGGCTTCTCGAAAGAATCGCTTGGCATGACGCGGAAGAAATGATTCGAGAAAACCCTGGAAGAGTCCTCCTTTGCATCCACGGCGGACGCTTGATCGGACTTATTATTGGACCCTGCAGTCCCCGACATAAGAGATCATACCACAGTTGTTAACAGTCTTAACAGAGCACAACCCCCGAAAAATGATTCATAAAGCATCCACTCTGCGAACGGAAAGAGGAGACCAAAGAATGGAATGATCAGGAAAGGGAGAAATGTTCACACTATTCGATTGTTGGGAGAAGGTTAGTTGTGAGCAATGTAAAGGCAACATCAAGAAGTGTTCTTTTATCATTATGGTAGATCAAATATAGCTCTGTATACTTGATGGAAGTAATGATGTCAAGCTTATATGGTGGAAATTTTTGTTACGGTGGTTCATTGATTAGAAGCGAAGGTGGTTTCCGACGTGTTTTGAGGTCTTCCCCGCTGGAAATCCAGTACACGGAAACGAATTTTCTGAAGTTTGTCTTGAATTCATGGAGAAGTTATTAACGTGAGGGGAAATTTCACGTCACAACCAATTCGTACTCTCTTTCTCTCTTATGTAAGAAAATCAAAGCACCGCCTCCGAGAGCCATCTTGAAATCTCAGTCCCAAGTCTACGCGGATGGTCTTCCTCCAGAAAATGTAACCCCTCCCCAACACAAACTCCTTTCACGTTCCTCAAATGCTCCAAATACCACGCCGCCTGCTTCTCCGTAACCAACCTTCCAGGCTTGGCCCAGAACAATAGCTTCGGCACCTCGTTCTTAAGCAACCACTCATGGAACCTCTCCCAAATTTCCCACACATCAGCAGGCTTTCCCTCAATTGGCAGCTCGTTAGGGACACGAACAACGGCTCCCTTGCCCCCTTGTCTAGAAATGGGCTTCGATAAGCGTCGTGTTCGACTTGAGTGAGCGTTCTCAGCAGCGCATTAGGCAGTACCCGCTCTATCATCGCGTTCTGCTCCACCGCCATCTTTCGTCCTTCGACGGGATCCCTGAATTTATGGTAGAGTGTCTGAGAAGGTCCACCGACTAGGTCATCGAAAGTCGGGAACGGACGTAGGAATTCCCAAAATGCTAGACCAAGCGCCTTTTCTTCGTTTTGGAAGCCCAATTGAAGCCAGTTGCCGAGCCCCAGCCCTGTGCTATCAGGATGACTTTATCATTGGGTAGGATAGCTGAGATAAATGCGGAGAGGTATGCAGCCTGGTCCGTGAAGCGGTACGGTATGGAAGGCTTGCCAGAGGAACCGAAGCCAATTAGCTCTGGTGCAACGCAGCGTATCCTGGGGGGAGACCTGAGGAATGATGTTGCGCCAGAGGTAAGAGGAGACAGGGTTGCCGTGGATGAAGAGGGCTACTTCTTGACTGTCTGTCCGTGGAGCTCCAGTATCGATCTACGTCATATAGGACTCGAGGACGTTAACACGTTTGAGTGCGAAGGGAAATTCTACAGATACATCTGACTCGAAATATTGAGTCATTATGTTTAGGGAAAGGGGGATGGTGATGAGATTCTTGAATTGAGGAGACTTGCAAAATGCGGGGAGAAGTCCTTTATTTAACTTGAATGATGTACTGATAGGGCAAGGAATACAATAGTTCTTCATTCCGATATTGCAATTTACAGAGTAGGGAAGTGGTGGAATAGCCATGAAGAAATGTTTAGTAATCGTGGACATTTACTTCTCGGCATGACGAATGCAAGAGGTAGAATAATCAGTTGTAATGTGATTGGAACAATGGAAGTGAGTCGACACTCAAGACTGATTAGGGACTATAGAGACTGGTATAGAGCTTCCATTCAGTGGGTTGAGGAGATAAGATTAGCGATTCTCATTTGAGAGCAGAATACGGGTAAGACACCCACCATACTCCCCCCTATTTTGGTGCACGGATATTTGGGATAAGCGAAATGACAGAAATTCAAGGCGTGGAAGTGTGAGAGTACCTAGCCTTTATGTTCTTTAGGACACAAACAAACTTGATATGATCTTACGATAAATAGATGTACCAGGCTCCTGGATTTATTGGCGCTATTCTAGACTCGCATCTGCGCCGATTCCTATTCATGTAGTGACAAAAATGGTAGTTACCAACTTTACGCGGGGGAAATGACAACAACTAGACCCGAAACACATGTTAAGTTCGCGTGGTTATATGCTATTCGTCCGTGAATGAGATGGGCCTTCTAGTTATACTCCAAACTAGACAGAGCGCTAGTTCTGGGAGTTCTAAAGCTTACTTCTCTACTAATATTAGGACCCTAATAGGCTAGAGGCACCCCGTTTGGCGCCTTCGGCGCCTCACGGCGTATGGGGCACAACTGTATACGGGACACATCTGCGTACGGGATATATCTGCGTGCGGGATATATCTGTATACAAAGCACATCTATATTTAAAGTATATTCTCTACTAATACTAGGAGCTTAGGAGGCCAGGGGCACGGCGTTTGGCGCCTTTGGCGCCTTACAGGAGCATATATACACTTATACCTTAAGTACGGGAAGTATATGTATATCCTTGAGGATATACTTTCTAAGCGATTATAAGTAAGGGACAGAGGGACGTACGTCTTGCCTACCTTTTGTATATATACCGGGGGCTAAAGAATAGCCGAAAAAGAAAGCCTTACTTTATAATAAAATTATAAAAATTAGCTTGCGAAATGCGGGGGAAGGGGGCTAGAAGGGAATCCAATTCTCAATTGCATAAGCACCCGTTCTAGGGTTTATCCAGAGAGGGTGCTTATGCATTCTAATCAGAGTTGGCCTCCTGTCATTTCCCCTTTGGGCGTATACCCATGTTTTAGGAATGCTACGCGAGCAAAACAGGGGTGTTGCAGGGGTTGGCAGGGGCACACTGATTTTCTTTCCAACATTTGGGACAAAAAGCAGGGTGGGCTATTTTAAGAACACCAATCATGTTCTGAAACTCAGAACTCGGCAAGAGAGGTGCACGTGGCTTTGAGACATCAGCCTGCGGACTTCACTTCCCGTTGATGCTGCTCGAGCCTTACCAGACAACAAACATCAAAACCGTACCCAACACGGCCTCTTACACCTCGCGTTCTTTCTATTTTACTTCTGCCGCACTAGTGAGACAGTCACTTTCCTTCAATCCGACGATGCGACTCCTCAACATCGAGACCATGAGGATGGAGGAGTTTTTCGACGAGAGGGAAGCCTTGTACGCAATATTGTCTCACCGTTGGGGTCAAGAGGAGGTATCTCTCCAGGAGTGGAATCGGGTTCAGGAGATCGAGGCCAGAATGCGAACTATCACGACCCACCATGCCTTCAAGGCTCCGCGGCACGAGAATGACTACTACCACGAGAGCCTGCGGGAGCAGTACTATGAGCTGGAAGAAGAGAAAGCCGCAGTCAGGAAAAAGACCGGGTATTCTAAAATTGTTTCTTGTATTGAAATGGCTCGAAATCAAAAGATCAGTAGAGGGGAGAAGGTTCACTCTTGCAGCTTTGTCTGGATCGATACCTGTTGCATTGATAAAACCAGCAATGCCGAATTATCCGAAGCCATCAACTCTATGTTCCGCTGGTACCACAATGCTTTGGTGTGCTTGGTTTACCTGGCCGATGTGCCTACCAATCTGGGACAAGACGAGATGGAATCCAAGATCCGAAAAAGCAACTGGTTCGAACGCGGATGGACATTGCAAGAGCTGCTGGCGCCGCGAACTGTGTGTTTTTTTGATCAGGGATGGAAGTTCCTATTCAATAAAGAACAAAAATGCGCCCTTCTTGAAAATATCACTCATATCGACCGGAATATCCTTCGCGGCTTCGATATGAGTAGGGCATGCACGGCCAAGAAGATGTCATGGGCGGCTTCTCGCACAACAACACGGAAAGAAGATATAGCATATTGCCTGCTTGGTATTTTTGATGTCAACATGCCGCTACTATACGGGGAAGGCGATAAAGCATTTGCCCGCCTGCAGGAAGAGATTATCCGCCAGTCCGGCGACCTAAGTATCTTTGCGTGGGGCTACAATTCATCCGGAACCCATGGAATTCATGGAATTTTTGCTCCATCGCCTGCATATTTCATTGGATGCTACAATCTCCACGGGCTTCGTTCTTCCCAAGCCGTCATTTCGATGGCTAACATTACACTAAGTGTGAAACTCTCTTACCTGAGACCAAAAACTGATCGCTTGAGCTTCATGTACGCCTATCTTTGTTGTTCTGAAGGTACAACGAACCAAATCGTTCTCCCCTTGGTGATGAATAGAAGCGGGGGTCATTTGCAATTCGGGGAGGATGCCACGAGAGTCTGGTTTGAGAGACCCGCTGGAGCGCGGCCAATCCTGATGAGTGCCACGCATGAGATGGATGACAAAATATGGATGCATGAAAGTCGCACAATATCCATATTAAAGAAGGGGGGTGAAGAGAACATCGAGACTCTGGGCAAGACCTTTTTCGTTGGCCTCCATCTCCCTTCTTCAAAGGCGGCGGTGGACGAGATTTACCCTCCACATTTCTGGGGCAGGGTTGTGGTGGTCTCGGATTTCCGCTCCCCTGTTGACAGGCGCATTTGGTATCCTGGTGCCATCGAGCGAGACAGGGGAGTCGACCCCGGCGAACCCGGATATGAGACCTTAGCTTATATTAGAATCTCGCACCGGAGAAATGGAGCTCAGATGGTTCTTATTGTCCGTCGCCTTGACTCCACACCTCGGGACCTTGAGGTGAGAGTTGCCAAATGGCCTATTCGTGGGTGTGTATCATTGGCCGACTTTGCACTTCGTGACGACCTAAACCGCCGATATGAGGGCAGAATTGAGGGTCTTGACTTATCTGTGAAAAGGAGGGTATGTATCAGTCTCTTTGAAAACTCCTGGGCGTTCGTGATCACCATCTGGGCGCCCGGAGATGCAAATGGTAGATCCAAAAAGAACATAAATAACATTGAGGCCCAAGAAATTGAGGTTGGCAGCAACGGAGATGATGAAGCTATGGGCAACGAAAGTGACAGTTATGAAAACGTGAAGACGAGGACTACTGCTTGAGCGAGGCAGTTAGGATGAATGGGTCAGTTGCAATTCTGAACCTCCCCTGCTGCTAAAAGCAGCTTGTCTTAGCATGTTAAATAGTTTTCGATATCTATCTACCCTAGTTGTCCTATGGAAATTTGGAATAAGTGCAACTTCTACACTATAATCATCCCAGAGTCAACCCTGATGCGTTCCCCCGTCATGCCAGAATTCTTAGCAGCAAACACAAAAGTCATGGCAATCTCTTCTGGCGTCGTGATTCTCTTCAACTTTGCCATGTCAAAATACCCCTGTCTCTGCTCCTCAGTAAAGAGTGTAGTTCTTTCCGTATGAACAAGGCCAGGACAAACAGCATTTACTCTAATCTTCGGGCCCTGTGTTTCAGCCAGACACTTATTGAGATGCAGTCCAGCAGCCCGGCAGACAGAGTACGCCATACTGCTGCCGTTCGTGAAGAGTCCTCCGACAGAGGACTGGATCAAGAATACGCCGCCGTCGGGGTTGGCGTTGAAATGTGGACGAGCTGTACGGAGCAGGAAGACGTTGGATTTGACGAGGAGGTTCCAGGTGTGGTCCCAGTCTGCTTCGGTGAGGGCGTCGATGTCTCCGAATGGGGCGATCTTGGTGTTTCCCTACGCAAATTACTTAGTAATTGTCTCAGGTTTGTGGATCGTTGCACTTACAGCATTGCTGACAACAATGTCAAGACCACCAAGTCCTTTGACCGCCTCGTCGATGATCCTCTTGCATTCAGGGTTCCTTGTGACGGTGTGAGCTGGAATTCCGGTCACTGTGCTCACTAATCGCTATACTCACAGCTTGAAGTACCACTACTTTCCTCCCGGTGGAGGATCTTATATCAGCAGCCACAGCCTCTGCTTTGTCTTTCGATCCGAGATAAGTGATGGCAAGGTCACAGCCTTCCTCAGCAAAAGCTTTTGCAATTGCTGCGCCAAGGCCGCGACTTGCACCTGTCACTAGGACTTTTCGATCTTGCAGGTTGTACATTGTTCGTAATTATTGCTTTCTGAGAAATTGAGTTGATGATTGAATGAAGATGTTGAAGGACAAGTCGGACCTTGTCCATATTTATATATCTCTGGAAACTCTAGCATACGGCAGTGCCCTCAAGTTGCAAGTCAAGTTATTGTCATGAGGTGAGAAGTTCTATGGCGAATATTCGATTGCCCAATCGACATGAGACCTGTTACTGCCGAAAGAGGCCTAGTTGCAGCAGTATAAGCATCTCGCGAAGAAAGTGTGGGAATTTGGGGCGAATAGACAACGCACCAATCAACGTCATCTCTGTTACTACCGAAAAGGGTTAAGACTCGTGGAGGTTACGGGGTTAATTTTAACTCCGATGAACGACAGTACATCCACACATTATGCTATAGAATCCAACCACCAAACCCGTCTAACGGCAAATTTTTTCTTCAAATTCGATCTCGGCCACAATGACCGCAAATTCAAATCTCGTCTGGGTAAACAAATCCCGAGACTCCTCTTCGCTATCCAATTGCAGATACGAGAAAGATAACTTTCGCAAGATTCGCTCCCATGCCGTAACTATCGGGCATAAATCAAGCCGTGTCAAGAGACCTATCAAGCGGACGCCGCTCACTCTGGGTTGGGCTCGGACGGAGAGCTTGCAAAATCCTACTCAAGAATCGTCCTTGCAACCATCGAGCCAAGACTGCGGAGATACCGAAGTAATTCCATATATCCAACTTTCGGAGTCTGGGAGTAAAACTCCCTGCGCCGGTCTTGATCGACAGCTCACCTTCCGTTCCGAGAGCGGTATAAGCGACGTCTTCTGTCCCGCGCTGGAGCTCCACCCTCTCAGCAGCGTTTTCGATCCATTTTCCACCTCCGTAATCTCTCTTGATGCCGCAACCTTAGAACAGCTCTGGTACTTCTCTCACATCTGGACACAAAGCGCGTTCAAGCTTCCGGGCTGCATAGGTTATGGCCAGCCACCCATCCCGCAACGAGAAATTACATCCATGATGCAAACTTCCTTGCGGAATTCAACGCGCTGGTTCTGTTTGCTCGCTGCTACCAGTGCGAGAATGCAGTACATCCATCATCAAACAACTGACAGGTTGGCCCACGGCTATGCCGCGAGAGCATTGCACGGGCTGCAGGGGCGGATGCAAGACCGCGAAGTATGGGAGGAAGACGACGCGACGGACGTGCTGTTTCTTGCTGCGTATGAGGTTTTTTGCGAGGACGAAGTGGGTGCGGGGAAGCACTTAGCTGCTGTGAGGAGGCTTTACAAGCGGAGAATTGAGAACACATTTGTGAGGAGGCTGCAGGCTAATTTGGAGATTCTTGTAGTCAAAAGCGTGTCTGGAAGTTTGCGTCGAGGTGTTGATAGGCCATTGCGAATGAGATAGGTTAGAGCTGCGGCCATTACTCTGCGTCCTACGTACCTCCAGACAATGTCAATATAGAAGAAGTTCTGGTACACTCACCAAAGCCCGCTATCCAAATATCCCTCGGAATGTTGTACTTTCAAATTCTCAACCATGAGCTAGAAATTTCGGAATGTGCGACCTTTTTGCGAGACAATTTGATGTAGGTAGTTGTACGCAAAGCCTTGAGGGTTCTTTTATGTTCTCATAATGGCGCTGTAAATAATTTTTTAGAGTAGAAACGTTGACTGGGCATAGTCGGTATATAAAAGATGGGAGAGGGTAGTTGGGAATTGTATCTCTGTTGGAGCAAGGTTTGCAAAGAGAGAAGGGGCTGGCTCAGCAAGGCCATGAACTGCCTTCATGGCACACAGCCGAACCCGAGAAACTGTACAAGGTATTGCGTGGGATCCTGGCATGCGCTGCGCATCAAATGGAATTAGAAGAAGGGGTGGAATATCGGGAAACCAACTCCTATCACTGCCCTTGAAGAAAGTCAGTCACGTGAGGCTAGTAGACAATGAAAGTGAATCAACCATGACTTGGGATATATTTAATAGGCATAACTCATCTACAAACTATAATATCTAACACGCCTCCCAGAAGACTCCGTTTCCACTCTTCTCAAACATTGATTGGACTCTCCATCCCACCAACCTCATGATGCTCAGCCAGCAAATCGTAATTCTTAAACTTCCTCGCCGGCACCTTCCTTTCAAACAGGATATCCAACTCCTCAAACGTGCGTCCCCTGCTCTCCGGAATGCGGAACCAACACCACGCAAGACAGACCAGACTAATCCCACCGAAGAGAAACCCCGCCTTGCCTCTCCAGTTCGCCTGATCAGAACTCAACATATAGGGCATGGCAACGGTAAACACGATCGAGGCCATGGCCTGCACAGCAGTCGTGATGGCGATCGTCCTCCCCCGCAAGCGCGTGGACGAGATCTCGGAGATGATGACGAAGCAGATGGGGCCGACGGTCATTTGGTACGTGAACGTCCAGATATCCATTAGTGTGGCTTGGGCCCAGACGGCGCCGGAGTGGGAGCGTCCGAAGTCGAGGAAGCCGATGATGAAGAGGATGAGAGTCATGAATGTCATGCCGGAGTTGTAGATCGTGCGACGGCCGAACTGAGGGGTGTTAGTTAGGAATGAGGGACGGAGCGGGGGACGCACGAAGGACATTAGGGGCCAGGAGAGGCAGGTGCCGACGAAACCGAGGGCTGTGTTGCCGACGCCCACTGTAAGGTGTTAGTATTGGTTTAATGGGTCTGGAGAGGGAAGACTGACTGTTGAAGGCATCAGAAGGGTTGAGACCCGCTTGCTCGAAGAAAAAGTTTGCGTATCCGATCAAGGGATTGCCGCCAATGACTTGAATAAGGTACACCATGATTGAGATCTCTGTTCTGGGCCAGTTAGCGCCTTTGAAACAGTCGAAGTATGTGGTTGTCGACTCGAGTTCTTGTTCAAGGAGGTCGGTTTGCTCGATCATGATGAGGACGCTGTCGATGTCGGGACGGTGCTTGGCGGAAGAGAGCTTCAAGAGGGATTTTCGTGCGTCCTCTTTCCGGTTCTTGCGGATTAACCAATAAGGGCTTTCGGGGGCGAAGGGGAGACCGATGAGAAGTACGACAGGCCACACCCATTGGATTGCCTGATCTCAAGTTAGTCTTGACCGTCGAGAAGGACGTGGAAACATACGAATGGCGCCTTGTACGCCCACTCATCGAGTCTGCTTTCCAAGCCAGCGGCACAACCTTGGGCAATGAATTGTCCAATGACGAAAGCAAGGTTGACGGAAGCTGTTAGTACACCTCTCAGAGCTAAGGGGCAAATCTCAGAGGCATATGTGGGCGCAATGACAACGTAGAAACCATACGCCAAGCCACCTAGAATCTCGCCAGCACACAGCATCCCGATTGAGGTCGAGAAGAACTGAACGAAGACAAAGATAATCGACCAGACGCAACAAACCGCTAGAGTGATTCTTCGTCCAAACCTCTCCAGCGGCCAACCGCAAGCAAGAGCTCCAAGGACTTGTCCAATTGGGTTCCCCATGCCAAGACCCGTCTGCCACGGCGCAGAGATGATCCACTCGCCTTCATACAGCTTTCCGAACCGTTGCTGGAAGGCAGGGAGCGCATAGAAGGAGGTAACAAGTTGGGCATCGAAACCGGCCATGATGACTGCGATGCAGAAGAACATTGCCCAGAGGACGGCGGTGGGGTATTGCTTGACGGCAGCCCAGAAGCCGAGGTCGTGTTCTGCGGTGGTGATGTCTCGCGTGGCGTCAATCTCGAGAAGAGCGCCCTTCTTCATGTCGGTGTGTGTCTCGTGGGCATTGCTGCTGGCGACGACATTGTCTTCGGCGGCACCCATGATTGCTATGGTCCCGTAGTGTGGTTGAGAGATGGAGATGAGGTTGGACGAGCTCTCAGAAGGTCCACGTCTATATAAGCTCGATAAGCTTCTGCCCTCGTGCGCTCGACTAGGATCTGCGATAGCCATGTCGGACCAGCAAGCCAGTTTCGTGCCTGAGTGTCCGGCTTATCATTTCCTCGTGAAGAAGGATTGCAGGCTTGGCGTCTTTGACAAGACCTGGTCCCGGTTCTACGGCCAATGGCCGTCTGGAACAGCCTGTCGGATAACCAGTGAACTCTGTCTCACTGCTGTTTATTCGAATATCAATATTGGGTGGTGCTAAACCTCCTGTGAGAGGCTCAGAGTCGGGACATCGTCCTAGTCTAGAAAGTTTGAAGTGCGATGTTTGTGGAGGCGAACCCTGAAACCCTGCAAGGTGGGCTAGTGGGGTACGATAACGCCCGTGGCGCACGCACAGAGGCTAAACCCTGTATGTGCTCGCACAAATTTGGCCGAGATCACCGTTCTGAAGACCGGTTTGCCGTGGCTTATCTGCCATCCAGGGCGTTGGGTTCGGACGACAGGGGGAGGGAAGGGCTACCTCTCTTGAACGCCTCCCCCCTTTCCCCGCCATCGTTGTTCACCTTTCGACCTTCATTTGCTCAACACAGGAGCAGGAACGGAGGCAACGTTGCACGCAGCAAACCTGGCAAAGTCGGGAAGATAGTCGAGCTATTCAGTGGTACGGGGCCCGTTCATCACTGATCTTCTGACGGGTCGGTCTTCTCGGGCGGGGTAGCAGCATTCCACGAACCAACCTCTTGGATTGGGACTCCCACCCAGCCAGTCAGGTACGCCGGAATGCCCTCTGCCGCAACCGTTTCTTGACTCGTCGGGGCATTCCCCGATTCGACGACGCCACATATTCTTCGAGACTTCGTACTGACCATTCTGTGCTGCAAAGTTCTCGGCGTTTACCTATCTTTTCAGCACCAACAATGTCCGCCTCTAAAGGCCACTTCTCGCCCTCCGTCATCTCAGCCGACGTCGTTTCCTCTCTCCCCGCTGGATACACAATCCGGCCCCTTGAACGAGAAGACTACCACAAAGGTTTCTTTGAGTGCATCCAAGTTCTCACTTCCACCGGTGATGTCTCCGAGTCACGATTTCTGGAGCGATATGACTACATGAAGAATTTGGGTGTTCATTATTTTCTGGTCATTGAGCATGAGGGAAAGGTTGTGGGGACGGGGACGTTGATGGTTGAGAGGAAATTGTACGTCCCACGTCTTCATCCCCAAACTAAAATCAATGGGTATGTTGATGATGATCTTGCAGCATTCACGACTTGGGAAGCGTAGCCCACATCGAGGAGATTGCCATCCGGAAAGAGGAGCAAGGAAAGGGACTGGGCTTGAAGATGATTCAGGCGCTGAGCTCGGTGGCGAAGAACGTTGGTTGCTACAAGAGTATCCTTGGTTGTAGCCCGGAGAACGAGGGGTTTTATCAGAAGTGCGGATTTAAGAGGGGAGGGCTAGATATGAATCAGTACTATGAGGAAGAGAAGAATTCTTGGGAGAGGGGATGAGGGGTTGGAGAAAGGAGCGCGTGGAGTGTGCTGGGTCGTGACCTGCGACGGAACTGTGGTCGAATAGAATGGAAAAGGACTAGATTGCATGGAGTTTCAGCCACGGGCGAGCGTTAAACCCATGGAACATTAGCGGGGCAATAAAAGTGCGTTGAGACGTCTATCCAGATCTTTGATTTCTGGGAGCATCGTTTACGTTTCATCGAGAGAAAGGGTTAATTGTACCTTGGTCACAGATGATGCATTCCACTTTATCCCCTAGCGAAGCTTTGTTCTTCGCTTTATTTCACTTTCCTATTGAGTTCACAGTGTGAACGGGTGAAGGTAGAGCATGTGACGCAAGGCCAGGCTGAAAAGGGGTGTGTCGCTTAAGTGCGAGTGGCTGTGACACCCCCTTCGGAGCGCTTCGGGCCGCAGACTCGGTCAGTGACATACGGTTGTGGGCGAAGAGAATCACCGGTATGACACGAGGTGTCAACTTTTTTGAAATGGGCCAATAAGAACCCTGTTGGTCTCTTTCGCATGAATGTTACCTGTGCAAAGGGTGGCACACATTATGCTTCAAGGCATATTTTTGGAGCGCGGGAGCCCAATCACCCACACCTACTGTGGCAGTGACGAACGCCATAGCCTCCGTGGTGGGGAGTGGCTCCATCTTGAACCCTGCATTGACCATACGTTTTCCAACTTTAACGTTGGGGCTAATGCCAACCAGAGTGTCGGGTCACGGCTGTGCAGCACCCCGGCTTTTATCCTCAGTTCACTCCGGCCTGCATTTCTCTGGCCCATTACTTATATATACATACACCAGCGTTGGTTCTTTGATGAATTGTATTTCTGATCATCATTCTCTACCTTCAAGTCATCCAAAAAGTATACAGAAGATTAATCATCAATGGCTTTTTCCACTCGCTTCGGTTACGATGCCACATCCACCCAAAGAAAGAAGCTCTGGGACCCATCAGAGACCTTAGGAATCATCAACATGGACCCGGGATACCAACGCATAACCTGTATCGGCCACGCCCCGTCACAAGGGCGACGCTGCCGGAATCCGATCCGGAGCGACAATCGAGACTTCATCACGGCCACGCTGAACGAGATCGCGTACCTGCGTCCTGACAACCCTACCGTCATATCACGGCTACGGGCCATCGCCGGACCAGCGCTCTGTGTTAGATACCACCAGGGCCAAGCTGAATCCATTGTCAGGCAGTGGCAGAGGAAGATCCAGCAGTTAAGCCCACGGATTGATGAACGAAAACCGACCAAACCCGTCCGAGATGACAAGAATCAAGACTCAGAGCAGACTATAAACGAGCTCCGGGAACAACTGCGAGAGATGAGAGAGCTTTTGGCTCAATTGCGAGATGATAGGGATGGTCAAGGGTCGCAATCTCAGGGATATGAAAGACCGAACGAGCAAGCTTCGAGGAGGAGGCAGGAGGCAGAGCGGAGACGCCAGGAGAGTGAGGAAAGGGAGAGAGATCGCCTGGAGAAAGAACGTCTTGAGAGAGAACGCCTTGAGAGAGAACGCCTTGAGAAAGAGCGTTTAGAGAAGGAACGTTTAGAGAAGGAGAAAAGAGAAAGAGAAAAGGAGGAATCGAATCGGCGAGCGCGCGAAGAGCAAGCAGCACAAAACGAGCGGATCCGCCAACGAGCACAAAAACGGCGCGAAGAACGCGAGCGAGAGAAGCGTGAAGCTGAACGGAGAGAAGAAGAGGAATGGGAGCAATCGTGGATCAAATACCAGGAACGCTGGGCAGAGTTTAGAGCAACTCCGTTGAGAGAGGGCAATATCCGAGATGCCATCCCGTGGCCTGTCAAGTCGGGATCTTATCGGGACGTGAAGGCTTCCAATGTCAATGACTTCTTGAAGAGAGCGGTGGCGAGGGATGCAAGTCCGGTGAAGTTAATACGGAAAGAGTGCAGGAAGTGGCATCCTGATTCCATGAACCGTTTGCTGCGAGACGCTCAGCTCACTGATGCTGATGAGATGATGATTGAAATGATCTGTCGAGTGGTAACGGATTTGCTCAATAATGCTTCTGGGAGGAGCTCGGAGTTATTCGATTGATTCTTGTATATCTGAATAGCAGATATGTTTATATATACCAACAGTATGCGAAAGCAGAATTTTGAGGCTCACGTTCTCAACCTCCCTTCAACCTCACTCTCCCACCAGCTCCCAAAATCCACCACAATCTTCCCCCTCCTCGCCTCCTCAGCTGCAAATACCGCAGCATGGCTCCTAATAATCTCCTCAGCAGTACACCCGATATACTCCTCCTGCGCGCTGTCAACCGCCATCCCACCACTCTTCACCCGATCAACAGCAAGCACAAACTGTCTCGCCAGCCCTTCATCGCCATCACCGTGCCCCCCTCCCTCCGGCACATACGGCCAATGCACCTTCTTCTCTCCAGTCCCGAAATCAAGAATCTCTATCTTATCGCCATCCGCGAAAATCTCGCCGTACTCGCCGTAAATATGCGTGAATCGCTGGCAGATCTTGTGTGTGAAAGCTACCATGTGCAGCGTAGCCGTCTTACTCCCTCGTCCACTTAATGCTTGAAGTGGGCTTTCGCCTTCGAGGGCAATGGGATCATTCTCCCAGGTCATCGTCACAGTTTGGTTATCGCAAACGTCATTGTCAGACTCAAAAACACACCTCCCGAACCAATTTCTCTTCTCCACGTCCCCTTCCGGCGTCGTGGAGTCATAATCTTCACCTAGTTTCGCGAGGAGGGCTTGCTCCCCGGTTTCTTTCCCCTGGGAGGCGACGATGTCTTCGATTTCCGGGAGGACGATTGATACGAAGTGTTCTTGTCGTCCTTGCATTTGTGGGCCGAGATAGATTCTCTTGGCTGAGAACTGGCAGTTGGACTCGTGGGGACAGGATAGGCAGTTTGTGGCTGTGCCGGCTTGAGTGGGTTTGCGGGGCTTGGTGAAGTATTGGAGGGAGCCTGAGGAGGTGATCGTGCTTGGCAAGTGCGGAGGCTTTGAGGATCCAGGAGGTGGGGAGCAGAGGAGCCAGAGCAAGATGTCCATGTCGTGACATGACTTTGCTAACAGTGAGGGAGCAGAGGTGGATTCTTTGCGCCAATTGCCACTTTTCCATCCATTAGTTGATGTTCGAGTTTCATTTGAACAATGGGGAAGTGGAAAAGGGAGCATACCGAACGTAGCTATGCGTAAAATGCCACCACCCAACCGGCTCTGTATGATTCACAGCCATCACATCCCCAATGACCCTCTCTTCAACCAGTAACTTCCTCAATAACATATTATGCGGACTATACCTCAACACATGTCCAATCCCAAATAATCTCTTCTCCCCACCCGTCCCAGAAACCGCCCGATAAATCTCCACGCAATCATCCAGAGATGTAGCGAGCGGTTTCTCACACATAATATGCAATCCCAATGGTGCAAGACCAAGCACGACTTCCTTGTGCATTCGATCCTGCACACAAATAACCACCGCATCCACGCCCTCCACCACCTTCACGCCCTCTTTCTCCCTCTTCCTCCTCTCCGTCTCCCATGAAACAAAATCCTTCCAATCACTAAACTCTTCGCCTTCTTCAGCGTCCCGCTTTCCCCAGATGAACTTGCGTCCTAATAGAGCGCGTTTGACGGGGATGGGCTCGACGATTGATACCAGGAGTCCATTTGTGGAGGTTTGGATCGCGGATGCGTAGGCGTTTCCTCGGTTGCCGGCGCCGATTATCAGGAGGCGCGGTGGGGAGGGGGAGAATGCGGGACGGGAGGGGGCGGGGAGACGGGTGATTTCTGATGGGGGAGGGGAGGTGGCGTGGGGTGCCATTTTGTGGGCTGGTTTTAAAGTGTCTCCTGTGTCCTGTGGGCAGGTTATAGAAAAGCTCGGAAGGAGTCTTTGAGGGCGTTGATGCAGGGAGAAAGGTGTGCAGTTGAGTGAAGCTGAGTGAAGCTGAAACCACGTGAATTGATAGTTAGGTCGAAGTTCGGGCGAATGTAACGTCACGGGTTGGTTGGATGACCCCCGCCATGTTGCTGCAGTGGGGGTTCATCTGAAACACGGTTCGTTCGTCTCAAAGTCCCTCTCATTTCCTGCGCGGATCCCGCGACGGGAGGTGGAGAGCCTCCGGTTGATAGAGTTGGAGTTGTTGGAAATAGAGCGTGGTTGATTCGTGGAGGGCAAAAGCGGCAAAAGCGGGGAATGGCTTGGATAGGGAGTGTCGGTGTTCCCGACTCGCATTGCCGGTGAATTGGCCGTGCATTCGAAAACCAACCCCCTTTTTGATCGACTCTGTAGTGGACGGCCATGGTTTCGCCGAAGTAAAATCGTAGCTCAGCCATGATAATGAGCGTCTCATCTAGCGCTCCTAGCTTACCTCATTGTGTTGATCAGAAAATTTGGGGGTTTCGAATAGGGTCCGTTTGGATTTGAGAAGACATGAATTCATTCAATTAGAAAGATCGAATCCTACTATGAATTAAGCTTAGACAAGAAGCTGTAACTTTCCCGCAGTGTTATTCTTTTAAAGTAATATGACTAAAACAGCTAAAAGGGCGGGGAGGATCATCTGGTGAGGTTGCTGATGTTCTCTGATTGTTTGTCTAGCGTCTCATTTGAATCATCAGAATCTCTTTGAACCGCGGTGATGATTTCTCAGATGACGAAGTCAATACCTACATTTCCTTCCCGCTAGGATGCCTTGTGGAAAAAGATTCGGGAGAAGCGGATTTAAGGGGTAGCGAGGTCGCTAACCAAACCGAGCTAAGTCCGTTAGCGACATCTGCCCCCTTTTATTCAAGCGATATATGTTGCGCAATTGCCAAGGAATCTAAGGACAATGTTCAGAAGCAGGAAACTTCAACTCAGACTTGGAGAAATCAATTCTAACTCTCATGTCCGGACTAGTTAACACAATTCTTAGTGCACTCCACTTGGTCATTCATCGCCTGGCCAGCAATGAGATGGTTGCATTAAATTCGATTATCCCTGCTTAGTGAGCCTGACTGCTGGACAGTCGCAGAGGTTCTTTCAGGCACTGGAGCCAGTTCAGCACCATGAAAACACCTTGGAGGATGAGCTCCAGTGCTTCTGCTACTAGCCCCCTATCGGCTTGAATTTCCCCATTCACGACAGAAGTTACTGCACTGGAAAAGGAATGCTCTCGCTCCCCATTTTTTCCGGGCAACATACTGTATCCAACAATGTTCATTCAGCGCCAAAATTTGCTGACTTATTCAGCGCACTCGAACAAACTAGTTGGATTTATTAATAACTCGGGTATCCTGGAAGTGGACCGGAGAGCTCCCTGAGTCATTCAATTAGATTGGGCCCGCCCTGGTCATCGAATTACCGAGCGTGAGTCTCTATGCCATGCTTGAGGTACTGCGAGCACCTTATCCGATTCCATCAAACGCATACCCGTTCGTACCTCCCACCAACATTCGCAGCAGGCAATTCCATCATTGAACTGCTCCAGGGAGCTCCTCACCAGCACATTGTCCTTGTTGAAGAATACAACAACACCATCGAGGCGTTTGCAAATCAGTATAACCTATTGACGTGGGTGCAATTGCAGTTCAAGATCAAAATAATTCAATTCACTGAGTTACGAGACGGAGCGCGACGTTAAGTCCGACTATTAAAGGATACGGATTTAGTATACTAGAATTTAGAGTATAGAGACCTTTCACACTTAAACCAAAGCAGTCTAAATTACAGTGCTGTCTATATTTTGGTCTTCTTCGGTTTCAAGTACACGAATTTGCACTGGAACGTAGAGTTGTGATGGCGCGCACAAATTTATGTCGGGAGGGGATCTGTGATGGTTCTGACCGTCAAACTTGGTTTAGACGCAGTTCGGACCCGACCCTGAAGTTTAAGCTTGAAAATACTCAAAACTCTAATTGGAACCATCGGATGAAGGCTGTAAGTGAGTGATATTGTGATTTTATGATGTTGAGATTTCATGTTAAATGCTCCTCGAGATCAAGTCTATTCTGATCTCAGGACTTTATTATCGCACCAAAAGAAAGAATTGTCGAACCCGAGACGAAATTGGGGAAAAGCTTTGAGTGCTTCAACTCCTAACAAACCGAAGCATTCATTGTATTCATACCAAAGAGTGTTACATAGGAGAAAGTCTTAGTAAGCTAACCATGGCACGCCATAGTCTTCTGAGTCGAGTCTATCCACAGAAAAACCAGACAGCTCTGCGACCAAGTCCCTGCATCCTAGATGCCCATTGCTCTGTGCAAAGTCCATTGCCCTAAGACAGTGTCGCTCTTGAAATCCTGTGCCATCCAAGGAAAACTCCTTGGCTCTCCACAGGAATTGGACCATGTCAAGCCGGCCATGTTCTGCTGCTCCTTCCAAGGGCCACCTTCCATTTACTTTTGAGGGCAGCGCGTGTAGGGGGGCCCCTTGCTCGAGAAGCTCTGCTGCCACGTTGCAATTCCCTGAGATGGCTGCAAACTGCAGAGCCGTCCCGCCACTGCGGATTGCCGGCTCCCCATTCACGTCTGCGCCGAGTTCCAGTAGTAGGCGAACCATGTCGAGGTCCCCTAGCTCAGCAGCGTGCTGAAGCGGTGTCTGCTTGATGAAAAGATGGGTCTTCTTGTTCACATCGGCTTTGTATTCCACCACCAATAGGCGAATGAGGTCTTCTCGTCCTGTTTCGAGAGCAAGCATAATTGCTGTTTGGCCAACTCGGGGTTCGATATCCATGATTCTTGCAACGCCGTCGGGATCAGAACCTTCTCGAAGGAGCCGATTAACCGCCCCGAGATTGGTTCCGCAAAAGTCAGGTAAACCAACGATGGCTAGCCCGAGAGGTGTGAGCATATCTTCGTAAGCACGATAAAGATCGCCATCGGGGACTCCTCTAGGTATCTCGGCGACGATCAAATTAACTAACCCGTTCTCCAGAAGAGTATCCAGTATCTCGGCATTGCCGGGGCGTTCAGCCATGACGAACTTCAGAATGTGAGCACCAATACATTTCCGAACCCTCCGCTGTTTTCTATCCTGCCCAAAGAGGAACAGAAACATATCAGTACGATCCGGTATGGCCGCTTTTAGGACCTCGCCGTCCAAGGGATCAGCGCCATATTGAAGGAGAAGATCAACCATCTCAACCTGACCCATCCTGATGGCGCTTGCAAGACATGAATTCCAGGGCAAATCATCCCTATATGAAGTAGATTCCAACAAGTTTTCGAAAAATGTTACATTATTTGTTTTCATGCACTGCATACATATGTTGTGAAACGGAATCCTGTCCCTGAGGAATGACTGGTCCGGAAATACGAATGCCAGATCCGAGATGATTGACGTATCAAACCAGCTGGCCACCTCGTTCGGTATGTCGCTACGGGACAAATACTCGATATCGGCACTTAAGAGGGACCGCACTAATTTGTGATCTCGCTTCCCGAGAGCAGCGTGAAGAGTGCTAGGATCATCCGAGTTACGGTTACGGATGGATATGGATTGTGCGCCGGCCGATAACAAAAAATTTGCCACGTCATCATGGTCATTTTCGAGGGCAAGCCGTACCGCATCCCACGTGGTCCGGTATTGGTGTGATGAGCTAGAAGCCCGCTTCAGTAGCAACTCCATATAAAGCATGTTTCCTCCCTCAGCCGCCGCGAGTATCAGAGCCTCTAAACGGCTTCCCTTTGCGAGGTTATTGAGAGCACCGGCTTCCTCCAACAGCTTGATCAAATCGGCATTCCCCATCCGCACGGCCTCGGCAAGCGGCGTCGTGGGTGGGGGGTATACAAGCGGCCGTTCGTCAATAATATGAGCTGGAGGATCGAGCTCCGGCATGGGGTTAAAGTCAAGAACAAGTCTGATAAGGTTCTTATTCCCAGACCTAACTGCAGCACTCAATATTCTTGTGGTTGACGGCAAGCGGCCAATGAGGACTTGAACAAGTTGGAAATGTCCTCTTTTCGCACCATCGATAGCGGCGTATTCTAGTGACTCCGACCACCTTTCAAGGCACTTTGAGCATCCAGATCCTTCACAGAATTCTATGGTGTTCTGAAGGATGGTTGCGGCGGTGCTATCATCTACTACATTTGCGATCCTGCAGAGTAAACTATAACGCGGATCATTGGACCAGGCGGTATTGGGTTCGAAAAAAGCCTGGTGATCTGTCGGCGGTATGCTTCGGGCAAAGAGAGAAACAATCTCGTTAGTTGGGATTAGCCCCAAGGTATCACTTAGAAAGCGAACATCGACTTTAGATCCTTTCCCGATGAGAAACTCGATCGTATCAATCAGCCCTGGTGTTGCCGTAAATGCTCTTGAATAGGGTGGCCCAGCATCTGGCCACAGTAATTTTCTGAGCGCACCACCGTTAACTCCATCTTTATGCGTTTTATTGACGTCGGCATCAGCCTCCACAAGGATTCGAATGAGCCCGAGTGCCTTGAGACTTGCTGCTCGCTCCACCGGGGTGTACCTTCTATTCCGAAAGAAGCAGACCGTATCATTGACGTCAACCAACTTGCGTTGAAGGAGCAGCTGGACGATGCGCTGATCTTTCGCCTCAATCGCGGCTCGAAACATGTTGTCCGCCAGTGTCCTTGCAGTGAACTGCGGCCCTTCCTCCAAAATCTGGAGCAACAACTTGTTGGTGCTGAAATGACCCATGGCCTTCAGGATATCCTCCATCGGGATATGATCTAGTCCGACGAAGCCGTTCATCATGGAGAAGAGCAAAATTCTGAAAAGGCGAGTCTCGGTCATTTGTTGTTCAGAGATGATAGCAGTACTCTCTCCTGGGAGGAGCTTGCCAAGCTTCTGAAGAGGGTTTTGACAGTCAGGTGGACGTTGGACCATCGATATAGACCCGGAAGAGAAGGAGTTTTCCAAGAACCTGAGAGCAAAATTACCAGACAAAGAAGCTCCAAGCCGTCGCTGGGTAGAGGATTCGCTATTGGTGGAAATAATATCCCGGGAACGCAAGTATTCTTCGAATTTGGAGAAGGGCAGTCCCTTCAGCCATTGCTTAGTGAAACCAGTGGGGGGAAACTTGACGTAGTCGAAAATTCCACCTTCGAGGGTTCCGTTCTGTGTAGGAAGTTGTGCGCTGGTGGAGAGACGGCTCTCTCCCTGAGTTTGTTCTGCGTTGAACCCAAAGAAGTGGTCAACGTCCGGGAAAAGTTGGGATGGGCTGATAGGACTGGCTCGACGCATCAGGCTGGTTCCTAAAGGGCTCACATTGGCGTTTGCACGGATTTGCCAATTCCTGTCCAAACTTGAATTCAAATCCAACCCAAGCATCTCGTGACCACCTACGTCGAACAGAGCAGTTTGCGGCTCGCAATCCGTGTGAGGATTGAAGTCAAGATTCCACCAGAACGACATAGGGTCATCGAGCTCTGATGAGAATAGCCTAGCTGAGTCCGCCGGGTCGAATTGCGCAGAGGCTTCTCCGAGACGCAAAAGGGCGGACTCGGGACTAGACGAAGCGCCATGAAGGTCTGGAAGCCGCGTCACGTCGTGTGTTTGTTGTCTGGGAAGTCCCGGACTTAGAGCTGCCCGCGATACCTGTTCCACGGAAGGGCCAGCAGAGGAGCTAGCCATCCGGATCAGAGGATGCGATGATGCTGAGTCACGGCTGGCTTGTCCCAGTGTTGCGCCAGGTGTTTTTTTGAGTCGTCGCAAAGCTCTTTGAATGCTCGGCTGCGTTTTCATATAGCCTGAAGAAGTTTTCAAGACTGTTGCGGTTATATTGTCAGGTTCTTTTAAGAGCTCCTGCCACTGTTCCCGCTTCAGGTTCTTGTGGATGCCCCAAAGCCTGAGTTTCGCCTCGTATTGTGACTTGCTATAAGAATCATCAGAACGGCAGGCATAACTGCCTGGACTGTTTCTACTTACGTTGCTTCAAAGTTGTATTTTTGTTTCATCTCCTCAATGACTTCAATAAGGGGTTTCTGGGCGAACAGACCTTTGATGACTTCTCTGTGGCGCTCCCATTCCTCTGCTGGAATCGCGCGTTTTCTGGGAGCCATCGCTGAATAATGATAGGGAGCCGCAGCCTGATACCGAATCGCAAAGCAGAAAAATGGAGATCGCAAAAGATTATCAAGTGGGGAAAACAAACCCAAACCTAAGGTCTATCAACTGGTCTGATTAAGTATTGGGCAAGCAGATCGTTGACACAAAAATTGAAGGCAAGGGAACGTGTGGGCAAAGTACGCAAACAGTGGAAGCAGGTCAAGGCAAGGTCGGCAGCCTTATACAATAATTCGAGTGGCTCGCGCACCGCCCGATCTCGAGCTGTTCAAGTGGCTGCGCCAGCGCCAATATGCAGCCCGACGTCGCCATTGCAGCCCTGCCTCCGCTGCCTCTTCGAGAGCCAATAAGCCGCCGTCCAGGTTTTGTCACGGTTTTGTCACGGTTTTGTTCCGGTTTTGTTCATAACAAGCCGGGCGAGCTGCAGGGCCATTTCCTTCCAATCATCGCTTCCCCTGGTTTTGTCAACTTCCTCCTGTGGTGTTCCCTTCCCTGCCTTGGCTAAGACTGTTATCATGTCAGCCTGCAAGGACGCAAGACGCCTGAGGAAAGTCCTGCGCGAGGCTGCGTGCACCTGTACTACTAAATTCTTACGCCTAGCATCTTGCTTTGCTCGATCTTGCATTTGAAGAGAGTTGTCACGTGAGAGTCACGTGACAGGAGTTTGACAATCTCATTTGGAGGTATAAACCTCCCTGGTAAGCATACTATTGCAGAGAGCAAGAAATAGTGATTGCATAAATGGTTGTCTGATTAAAAGAAGCTCTGAGGGAGCCTCTAGATCTAGCTAAATAAAGGGGAGCTGCCGAGTAAGCTGAGCTAAGCTCCCTACCGTATTATCTGGCGTATATGACCCCCCCCCTCGTTCAGGACCACCCCCTAATAGAAGACCATTTCCAGAGCAATTCCTCAAGCAATAGCTTAGTAATAGAAGACCATGGTCTTATATTACTAAGCTATTTCTTAATTGGCTAGTTTGAGGTAATTCAAGTAATCTCCTAGCAGATTTCTCAGCTAATTCTCAATGTATATAATTTGTGGCACATAATATCAAGAGCAATTGGTGGTGCGGGTGGGGTTTTAGGAGGGAGAATGAGAGAAGAATAAAGGGATGAGGAATTAGGGGGGTAAGCACAACACCATACACTAAGCGGTTTTTAGTGGGATCGATGTATTACTAGACCCTCTCAGGCTTAAGACCATTCCCTGACGAATTATTCAGATGTGGAACGGGCTATAAGACCATGGTCATATACACCAGATAATACGGTAGTACCCGTACCCGTACGACACATACATTCTTACGCTTAAGGCGTCACTGCCACAATCCGCTTTACCTTCAGTTTTGGCCTTCCCTTAACCAAAGTCACCCTAAAACACATTCGACAGGAGCCTTCACAAAACGCCATTGAAATCCTTGACACGGACACCAAATTTTAACCTTTATGAATCAGGGCCATCTTTGGTTTTCACGGGTCAGGTTTCAGTGGGGGAAATCCGATTGTTTGGTACGAATATTGCCAGAGCTTGAGGGGCTGCAATGCCTTAGTACATAGGTACATACCTCCCAGAGAGGTTAGGAAAAGGTAGTGCCATCTCGCCCCTGAACCCTAGCTCCATGTTTGGATGTTTTTGTTTCTTTTCACGCTTAGTGTTTTCAAGACAGCTTCGTAGCGGGACATGGCATTCATCTCAGCGAAGAATTGCCCATCCTGGGTATTTCCATCACGGCTTCCAAATCACAATCGAGTTGCCGCAGAGTCCAGCTGAATCTGGTCTGGGCAGCGACTATTGTCGGCGAGGCAGAAAGTGGTATAAAGCAGGGCCTTGTGGCGGGCAACCCTGCCCAAGCCGACATAACCGTGACATAACCGCAAACCAAATCCACAAAACCTCATGCAAAAACCAGTAACAAAACCGTCCATCTCAACGAACACATAAACTTGCCGATTCAATCATGGAAGCCGAAACGTCTTACGAGAAAATATATCACATTTTGCATCAACATCCTCGGACCACAACTGCTGCATCATCTTGTACGCAATCCGGTTTTAGCTCATTCTTCCCTTGAAGGCCAGTCAACCAATCAACAACCGCTTGCTGTTCTACATCAACTCAACTATGTCTACCACTTCCAAATTCTCTTACTTCCAGCTATCGGGCGACCAGAGCAGGTACGTGTACCCAATTAACTTCAATCATTTCTAAGATCTACGGAAAGCAGTCAAACAATCTAACTATCTTCTAGTCACCAGAAAGACGAGCAGTCCTACCAGATGCGGCAATATCTCCAAGCCGACCCAACCGTGACTGAGCGTCTTGCCCAATCAGCTACTTCTATGAAAGAGGGAAAGAAGTACGGCGCGGAGGGATTTATAAAGAAGCTCAAGAAGCGGGTGGCGGACCTGGAGGAGGTGATTCAAAGCGGTGGCTCTAGCGCGGCTTAATAGAAAGTGGAAAGCTCCGAGTACAACAAAGGTAGTACGGAGGGCTCTCTGTACATTACTAGGAAATGGGGCTATAAACAAACATTAATTGATTTGACTTGATTTGATTTATTCATATTACTATTTAATCTTGCGACAGGACTTGCACCAACGCGCCTACGTCTCTGCGGGCTTGGTGCGTATCAGCGATGCGGTTTTATTACAGCGATACAGTCGTTTTTATAATAACTTCCACAATTTTACAAATTCAAAAAATCGCAAGAAGCCAAAAGTTATATAATTATCATGCGTACCTCTATATAGGCTTTTTTTTTTAAGATCCTGTATTGTGTCGTGAATTTATTAAAAATTATAAAAAAAGTTGTTAGGGGGAAAAAAGCGACCGTATCGCTGATTTTCGACTGTGTCGCTGACCCGCAGTAATAGTCGACTTGACGTTGCGCTAAAGAGGCCCTTCCCTTCAGTCGGGGAAAGCGAGTTAGCCCGTTTCAGCGTTTTTCACCTTCTAGAAATATATATTAGGAAATAGTTATAAGAAATCTAATTAATACGTTTTATTCGCCATCTCATAGTTACCCATCGCATACTTAAGAGCTAGAGTTTTTAGTGCGTAGATAAAAACCTATAATTACTAGAAAAGTCGTGGGTGCGATACTCGCGAGAAAATCGTGTATTGATTCTTGATGTTCCTCGCGAAAAAATTTGGTGTGAAATCACAACAAAAGTTGCGGGGCAAACTCACTTTCGCGGGCCAACTCGCTTTCCCCGACTAAAGGGAAGGGCCTCTTCAGCGCGACGTCAAGTCCGACTATTAATACCAGGGGCCCATATTGGTGCGAGCATGGCCGCACGATATTACTTGTAAACAATATCATAACTCAGTCCCATCGAAGGGAAATATGACTTTCATTTCGTCAAGCGCGTCTAGCGTTCCTGCGCTTTTTGGATGCTGGGAGCAAGGCTAGGCCTGTGGGAAAGAGGAATGAGGAGGAACCTTCCCTTTTCGAGCTCCTTCATCAAACCTTCAAGTCTCCTTCGCAGCATTCCGTCCTCCCACAACCCTGCCGGACTTCAATCGTTTTGCCTTGAGTTCCCTCCAACCTCCATCGCAGCTGGTGACCAGAACTACGCATTCGGCCCGCGTGCCAGCGAAGTCTCCAGGACCGCGCCTGGGGAACTGCGCCACCACCTCAACTCTGTCGCCGAGCCTCAGCCCCTGTTTCAAAGCTGCGGAACGGTGAATCGCGTCTGGTTCAACAGCCAACGAGCGCCGTCATGCGCCGCTGCTGCGCCTTGCTGGCATTAATGGAAAGGCTGGCGGAAAAAAGATGTCATCTTTCTTGGACAATTGTTTCACGGTTGAGGGCGATGTGAAATGCTGTCTCTTGTTGTTTACTTGTGTCTCCGGCCTGCGCTGGCGGTTCCGCTTCCGAATGTTACGATTAAGGATACAGGAGTCGCTCCATCTGTAGGTATATCCCACGGTTCTGCTTTCGCTCTTCCTTTACCTCCCCCACTGGAAGAATTTGCGAGCTGTTGTCATCTCATTTTCCAGTCTCAATGTATTCCAAGTTGCTACACTTGGAGATTCTTCTTTTAAGATCATTGCTGACTCGGGATCCTCAGTGGGTTGATGATCCGTCGGGTAGAGGGACTTGGAATCTGCTTTACAGTTGTGGATTTACTCTCGTCTTATGCGTCTGGACATCTATTCATCTCAATGTTCCTCCACCTCGTGAATCTGCTTGGCTTGGTTGGCGGCGGAAGTTAAAATGGGTTGTCATCGCTCTCTTCGCACCTGAGATTGTGGTCTTTACGGCTTTCCAACAGTGGCTTACGGCGAGATTTTTTTTGAAGGAGTTGAAGAACCTTCGCAAAGCGATCCCCGCTAAGAATTCACAGGTACATGGATTCCGTGCTTGTTATTTATTGGACTGACGAAAGCATTGGCAGGCCGAAGCTTCCCAAGCTGAATACCCGTTTGACATGACATACGCTTATTATGCTGTTATGGGTGGATTTGCAGTCAAAGTTGATCACTTGCACAATACCCTCGATCGGGCGACTCTTACGACAAATGGCATCCTGCTCCTTGCACAGCACGGCCATTACTTTACCCTCTCCAAAGAGACGATTTCCGACAAGAGCAAAGCCAACTGTATGTCTGCGCCGTGTGGTTAATCCTGACGACTTTCTGACTTTCTCAGATCTTGCCAAAGGGCTCGTGTGCGTCCAGGTTCTCTGGGTGGCAGGCCAAGCGATTGAACGGAAGATCGCGGGATTTCCAATCAGCCTTCTTGAATTTCACACATTGGTCCACGTATTCTGTGCCATTGTTATGTACACGCTGTGGTTTCGAAAGCCTTACGATATCAACGAACCCACCGTCGTCCCAACCGAGGACTTTCCTAATGCTCTCGCATTTATTGTGGCCAGTTCGAGGTGGGCTGGAGCCAGTGGATTCCAGAAGATCTCTGATTTTCGTTCGCACGAGTGGTTCGAGAGCTTTTACAGTAAGTTACCTAGGAGCCAAGATCCAAAGTTTATGTTCTACAGAAACTTAAAGACCACGCCTCAAGCATGGAAATCCGAGATCGACATGTATGACAGATCCAGAGGCAGAGAAATACCGCTAGAAAAGAATGACAACCGCATTCGAAACCATCTAGTCCGTCTTCCCTTCTACTCGAACCACAAAGCGGGAAATCTGGGAGGCCTTCCTTACATCCCGAACCCCGAGGGGGTAGGATTAGGAAGTGCCAAAAGAGAAAACAGCGCGTTTATCATCGCACGAGACCTCGAGTCTCCTTACTTCGCTGGAGAGGCCGTTGTGAAGAGTTTTAAGCCAGCAAATGGTGCTCCTGAAGTTCTTGCTTTTCAAAGCGGCCAGGCTCTTAGTTCGGGGCTGGGACCTAATATCAATTGGTATCCAAGTGGGAAGAGAAATTACGGATCTGGAGTTCGTGTGGGCCTGTCCCAGAAAGATCTTAATAGGCTCAGCATGGCTGGCAACTTCGCTCAGGAGCTCCTGGATGGGAAAGACGACTCGCGATTTCAAACAAATTCGCTCAAGCCTTCATTCCGGGATATCACAGAGAAGCCTTTCAACCCTTTCGAGGCACGACGTATTCGGCCCTACGGGGAATCCCTAATCAACCAGAGGCAAAGTAACTTTTTTGACTTGCAAGAGTTCACCGATCTCTTCAATATATTCGGCAAGCGTGGCGATCTTTATCTCTACACGCTACTTGCTCTCGCGGTCATTGTCATTCCCGCCGCCTATGGCGGGATACACCTTTCTGCCATAAATTCTTTATTCCCAACCGAAATCGAACTAACACTTTGGAAATCGTCGTGTTTCATCCTCCTTGGGTTCGCGGGTCTTATAATCGCTGGAATTGTTGGAATCTTCGCATTTTTTAAGTCTATGGATGCATGGCATATGTTGGTGGAATATCAGCCTTTTCGCAGTATGACCTTGAATCTCGAGGTGCCAGATTGGCTGGAAACTGTTGCTTTAGTCTTGTTATGGATAGGTGCTGCCATTGCCATTATTTCTGTTGTCTTACTGTATATTGGCGCGAGGCTTTTCATTGTCATTGAGTCATTCATTTCGTTGAGGCATGTACCAGTTGGTGTTTATCTGACGCCCAACACAAATTTCATGAGCTACATACCCCATTTGTAGTTATGTTTATTATTTAGATCTCGTTTACAATTTCAGAAGCTGCGCATTTTCAGATGAATATCAACATCATCTTGCAACTGATTCCTTTAACATTGGTTCTTTGCTACCCACTTCAAGACTGCTTTGTTGCAAGTGTTATGTCTGAGCTTTGGTTTGAATAAGAGAACAGGGTTAGCGAACGATATTAGACTGTTTGAATCCTTATTAACTCGCCAATTAGCTCATTGTCTGGGCTTTGACGTTTTGCGGCACTCTTGGGGAAAATAGGGTACAAACTTTACCTCTTCAGTTTTTAGCTCTTAATTAAAATAGAAGTTTTGAGCCTTGAAATAATAATTTTCCAAACTGCTGTACCTCTATTCTTAAGACTATTCTAAAATAGCTAAGAAGAGTATATAAATAGAGTTTATATAATATATCTTTACTTTAAAATTAATAATATATCGCGTTTTTCTTATAATTATTTATTTAGAATTTTAATTTCTATATCTTCTTTTTAATATTTAAAATATCTTATATTTATAACTTATTGAAATTCTTTTTAAAGGTAATAATTCTTAAATTTTAAATACTTTAATTATAGTATTATATTAGTTTAAAGCATTTTTATTACTTTATATTAATTCAAAATATAATTTAAAATAATAATATAAACTTGAGATTATTTATAAAAAAGCTTAATAATGTACGTAAAGATCGCAGAGTAGGGAGTTGCATTGAATGCTAAAAGAGTTTATTGAACTAGCTAGAAAAGAGCTTGAGTGAAGTGTGAAGCTTCAGGAAGTAAGTATACAGATTCTGACTAAGCAAAGCAATTGCGCTAGCCCCAAATCAGTAATTCTCACTGCAATACACCCCCCAGAAAGGCGCGATACCGTATTCTACCTGTTCTACCCAATTAGAGAGCTTTGAAATAGCAAAATTTGTCCGATATATAGGTTTTGTAGAGCTGTATTAATATTCCGAACCGAATAGACTTAGTATATATTATTTCCCCAGATTACCGAATTCCAGGGAAGCCCTATATAAACCCCTTCTTTCCACCAACTCCAGAGCCTCCAATCAAATCGCTCTTCTTCGACATCCTTCTAGAGCTCCCTTCTCAAGCTTCCGATTATTACAAATATAGCTTATACCGGTTCTACCTCTTCTTATACTACTATTAAATCGATTCCGGCTCGCAAATTCAAGGTATTTTCAACCCAAAATATATTCTTACTTTACTTTTTACTGACTTTGGATAGTATTAAGTAGCTTGCAAGTCTACTATAGGTATAGCTCTTAACTATTAATATAAAGCTTATATTTAATAGAATATCGAGATTCAGATTCCTGTAACGTCTTCTAATACTTCTAGTACTTCTCTACTAAAGATAAAGAAGTCTATACTAAAGCCTTATATTTCTTATTCTACTTATACTAGTCTCAAAAAGATCCCTTATATAGGTTACTATAAGTTCTCTATATTATTTCAAAGCTTATTTTAACTTAATATAGTCTCTTCTACTCTAAAAGGCAAGAGTAATAGTTCTTATTATAATACTATTAGTAGAGATTCTTATTACTAGAAGTATACTTCTAATTATTCTTATTCTATTATTCCGATCTCTTATATTTCTATTATATAGCTCTTTCTTACTAAACTCCCGACTACTAAAGATGTTATAAGCTCTCTTTTCTTAATTCTCTTTTATAGATTCTGACTTTTTTAAAGCATTTATCCGCTTTTAGGTACTCTATTTATATTATACTTGAGATTACCGAATCTAATAAAGAGAATAGTAGTAAGAGCTTTTCTGCTAAGATTTAAGAGGCTATTAAGAAAAATAAGAAGTAATTTAATTAGATAAAGGGCCTTTTATATAAGCTTATTAATACTATAATAGAGCGCCTTTAGATTTCCTGCTATTAGCTCTCAAGCTCTATTATTTTAATAGATTTTATAAATAAAAGATATAAATAAAAGTGTTTTTTTATATTATTTAATTATTTCGATTTTTACTTTAATATTCTAAAGATTTAATAAAGCTTTAAAGTTCTCGAATTTAAATTAAAATAGATTTTTTATAAGTCTATTTATAAATATACTATTTATTTAAAGATATAAAACTTAAAAGACGCTTTTATTATACTTTTAATATAGCTATATATTCTAGATATTAATATAATAGAGCTTTATAATAATTCTTTTATTCTTTCTAATAATTAATTAAATAATTTGCTTATTATTACAGAATATAGTTTAGAACTTTTTAAGATCTAAATATAGATCTCTAAATAGCCTCTAGAAAGCTATAGTTTCCTTTATTATATAAATAACTCTATATATCTCTAATTTGGTTAAAGAGATAGTTATAATACTTTATTAAATAGCTTTCTATAATATTAAACCTTTAAATAAAGAGATTATATACTTATAGCTCAATTATTATATATTTAGGTTATTTATATATAAAGTATTAGATATAATCTATAGCTATATCTCTTTATATTTCCTATTATACTAAATTACTAAAAACCGGGTTTTAAATAGATATTAGAAAGCTTAATCTATAGCTATAAAATACTTTAAAGCAGGGTTTATTAAGAACTGAAAAAGTACTAAAGTAGTAAAAGCTATATCCGGTCTAATTATAATTATAGTATAAAATAGTAATTTAACTTTTTTCTTATATACCTTAATTTAATATAGATAAGCTTAACTACTATATCTCTAAAGATTAATTTCAGATAATAGAATACTAGAGTACTTTCTATTTACTATTCTAAACTTTTTAGTAATCTTTTTAATATAGGTATTATAAACTAGCTAGAGCTTTTTAGCTTTCTAATTTCTAATTATATAAATCTCTAGAAACTATTCTATATATTATAAAGCTTATAAATTCTTTTAATCTAAGTAATAATTAATTAAATATATACTTTATTATTCTTATAATAAAATACTTAAAAGTTGTTTATATAAAAAATAATAAAGACCTTATAATCTATATTTATATAAATATAGGGCTTTTTATTAAGTCTAGAAAGTTCAATTCTTTTAAAAGTATTTGTTTAGTACTTATACTATAAAGCAAAAGAGTCTTATAGCCTATATAGAGCTTAATTTACCTCGATTATATAGCCTAATATCTTGAAACTATCTAATAGCTTATATACTATTATAGGCCTATTAGAATCTCTTTTTATATTAATAAATATATTTATAATATTAAATTACTTTATTTCCAGATTAAAATAAACTATAATTATACTAGCTACTTAAAAAGACTTTACTATAAGTATAGTAGTATATATAAATAGAAGTAATACTTTCTTTTAGAGATCTCTATAAACTACTAGCTTTAAGTAATACCGAATAATATATCTATTAAAATTAATTTTATATATAAATATTTATTTTAAAGAAATTAGAGATATATTTGCTTTATTACTAGAAATAATTCTCTAGTAATTTCGAGCTTTAAAGTTATTAATCTCTAGTTTAGTATCCGATTTAAAGTACTTTCTAGCTAGATATTTCTTTAGATTATTTTATATCTTTAGAGCTTTTAAAAGATTATTAATATAAATTTTTCTTATTATTAATTCAGAGCTCTCTACTCTAGATATATTCTTAATTAAACTACTACTATAATTATAGTATATATAGTCTTATAATTAAATTCCTTCTTATAATTCTCTAGCTAATTAGGCTAGAGAAATCCTAAAAGAAACTCTAAGTAGTTAATCTAATTTAATTCACCTATTATTTATAATAGTATACTTACTATAGTAATTATATTACTACTAGCTTTACCTGAATCTCTATTCTAATTATTTCTCTTATATAAATATATTTGAATTAGCTTATCTCTAGTTTTAATAATTGGCTTCTTTATTTATTTTCTCTTTAGTTTTACTATTTAATCTTCTATTTTAGCTGAGCTATTTACTCTTTCTATAAAGAATTCTTCTATTTCTATTAAGCTATCCGCTTATTCTATAGATAAGCTTTCTACTTTATTTATAGACCTTATTACTAGTTCTAAAAAGATTCTTTCCCGCTTTTATTAGTTTAGTATATTTTTCTAATAGTTCCGGTATATTCTATTATATTTCTCTCTATAATATTAAGCTTTCTTAAAAGCTTAATATCTTTATTTCTACTACTTCTAGGCTTTGGTATACTTTCTGGCTCTAAAGTACTTTATAAAGTTATAAGTTCTATTTCTAGTAAGGCTATAGAGCTTCTTACCCTCAAGTTATAATCTATTAATATATTTATAGGCTCTTTTAATTATTGGTTTATTTACTTATTATTCTCTAGTTTAGATTTATTTTCTATTTATTCTAATAAGCTATTATATTATAATTCCTTATTCTTAAAAATTAATTTAGTATTCTAAATCTTATTCTTTAGAAGTAGTTCTACTATATTCTTTATAATCTTTATATTATAGCCTTTAGTATATTTATAATTCTTTTTATAGAGAATATTTTTATTAAATATAATATTATATATAATAATTACTTTATTAAATATAAGAATCCAGATTTTATAAATATTAGATATAATATATTTAATTAAATATCCGATATATCTATATAATATAATCTTAAATACTTTTTTATTCTATTCTACTTTATAGTTTTTAATTATTAGATATATTTTAGAACTATATATATAGATTCTATTTTAATTAGGCCTGAAATTAACTATTATTTATATTATAAGCTCTGAATTATATTAATGAAAATAATTATAGAACTATAAATTAAGTACTTTATTTAATATTCTTTAGTTATTTATATATAAGGAACTCTAATTAAATAAGTAGATTAGAGCTATATAAACCTTTCCCGCTATAGCTTTTCAGGCAAATTAGCTATTAAATATATTATAATAGCCTTATTTATAATCTTTTATTCTATTTATTTAATACTACTATTTGGCTTATATATATATAAAGAAGAAAGCTTAATTTTAATATTTTATTTCTTTATTTAGATCTAATAAACTAATATTTCTTAGATTAGAATAATTGCTTTCTTTTAATTATACTTAATATAAGTAATTAAAAGATTATATTATCTATATATTTATAGCTTAAAATCCCTAATTATATTAAATACTATTAAACTTCCTTTATTTAGTAGAAGATATCTAAAGAGCTTTCTACTAAATTTGTCCTTAATTATTAGAATTTAGCTCGAACTATTATAACTATTTAAGTAATTAAATAAGTTCTATAAAATTCTCTAAAATAATTAAGTAAACTTTCTCTTAGTTAGCTTATATAAAATTACTTATCTAATATATATCTGAGTATAAAATTCATATATAATTCTTATTAGTTCATTAATTTTTATATTATATATATAATTAATAAGCTTTTATAGAGCTTTATAAGCTAAATACTATAGTATAGCAGGCTATACTCTTTAAAAATCGCGTTATTTTAGCGGTTTTAAGGTTTTGGTTATATAGTAAAGGCTATAGCCTTTTATATATAACTTATAGAAATTATATAAGAAAGCTGGTTTTCTATAATTCTAGAGAATAATTCCTCCTTAGTATTTAATTAATTAAGCTTTTATATACTATATATTATTTATACTTTACTATTTATACTTTTAATTTTATTATTTTACTATTAAGTTATATTTTATACTCTAATATACTTTATATAGGTTTTTGTCTTATTATAATTTCTCTTTTATATATTTTATAATAAGTAATATAAAGAAGATTAAAACTTTATAGTTAAGGTAATACTTTTATAAAGTTCTGAGGGATTTCTATAAGGCGGATTATTAGCTTAATAAGTTCGGAAAGAAAAAGGGCTATTATAATACTTTAAGTCTAAAGCCGAAATATTAAGGATATATAAGTATTAATCTTAGTATCTTATATTAATTTCCGATATATTTAGTAACTTGAATATAAGTTAGCTATAAGATATAATTACTAGTATAGTATATAGAAATAGTAGAAATAGAGGCTAACTATAAAAGGAAAAGAAGCAGAGGAAATAGAATAAGAAATATTATACTAAGATAGTATAAGTTAGACCTTAGTTAGAAACAGACTTTAGTATATAGAAATAAAATTATATTATTAATTTATATATTATTTTTAGTTATAGTAAAAGCCGGAATTAAAGTAGCTTTAATTTTAGTAGTAAAGCTTGCTTCTAAGTCCAAAAAGAATATCTAAAATAGGAAATACTTTTAATTTCAAGTAAAATAGTAAATAGAAATCGGAAATAAGAATTAAAAAGAAATCGGAAATAAGAAATTATATAGATAATCTAGAGAAGCTTCTAGAGAAAGAAAGAGATACTAAATAAAGATAAAAAAGAGAATTTAAAAAAATCAGAAAAATTAGTAAAATTATTTTTATTATTTTTATTATTACCTTTAATAGTACTATTAAATATATCTAGTTTAGCGAAAATAAGGAGAAATACTATAGGTATTAAGCTAATAGAACAGAAAAGAGAGTATAAGTAATAGAAATAAGATTAGAAAAGCTACTATCTTATTACTACTAATACTAAAACTCGAATCTCAATTATATTTATTATTATTAACCGGTTTCTTCCAAATTCCGGTTCTTAAACCAAAAAATATATTTAAACGGGAAGTTAGTTCTTTAGGAACCTTATTAGTAGAAGTCTCGGATATAGAAACTCTATAATTAATTATAAAAGAAATTATTAAGATTAATATAGCTAAGAATAAATATATACTAGTACCGGATTTAAATCTGCTATTTATAGGAGCTTCTAAAGTACTATAGTTTCAGGAAAGCAATATCTTTATATTCTTAGAATAGTATATAGATATATATAAGAACTATTATATTTCTAATAATACTAAAAGAGAGAGAATTATCTATTATATCTCTTTTATTTATAAGAATTAGATTAAGGCTATACCGGAATACTATACTAATAATTCAGAAGATTACTAGGAAACCAAGTTCTTTAAGACTTTACTAAAGAAATTCCGAGAATATAACTAGAAAACACTTAAAATTAGCTATAACTTTCTTAATCGGATTATTATATAAGTCCAGAATAGAGGGATCTCTTCTAAGTCTTATATTAATATATTTAATAAAGTATTAAAGAAGTTACTAAAAAGAAAAAAGATAAATAAAATTACTTAGTACCGAGAATTTATAAGGGAATTATTTATTCTAGTAAAAGATTATATTCTTAAGAATATAAACTTTAAGCCTATAGATATTTCTATTTATAAATATAGTAAAATATATAAAAAGGCAGTAATATTCTATTAGTATAAAGAGAAGAAATACTATTTTAATATTACTAATAATTCAGATATATTTAGACTTAAATAAAAATATTTAGATATAGTAGTTTATAATATAGTTCCTAAATTAGAAGACAATTACTCTTTATTAGTTTCTTCTATTATACTTCCTAAAATAGCTATAAATATAGATAAAAAGAAAATCCAACCTATAGCTAATTATATAAAACCTGTTAAAAGTAGTAAACCTAAGGGTAATAATATTAATTAGCTAGTAAGAAGTCTGGAAAAACTATTTATTATTACTATAACTTAAAAGAACCTGCAGAAATAATTTAATATAGCTACTATTATAATTCGAGAAGATATTTATAACCTGTTTATATAATCTAGCTAACTATAGCAGATATAATAGTATTAATAGTTTAGTAAATATAATTCGGGTTTTTAAAAAGAATATACTAGAAGCTATAGCAGAAGTTATAGAGAATACTATAGTAGCTATAGTAATTAAGCTAAAATAGGCAAAGAATCTAGATAACTATATTCTAGAGAAAGTTAGTTTTAAGTATAATTAAAAAATATTATTTAAATTAATATAACCTATAATATAGATCTAGAATCGAGAAAACGAATTTATTATAGATACTATAGCAGAAATAAGAATAATAATATTAATCTAGAATATATTTATATCTTTTAGTTCTATTACTTACTAATAAAAGAACTTATAAACCGTAAATATATTTACTAATTTAATAAAAAATAGTATAAAGAACTATTTAAGCCTAAATAAGAAAGTATTTCCTTTTTTCTTACTAGTAAATACTAGTAGTTTAACTAAATCATTTCCTAAATTTAAGGAAAAGAATTTAACTATAATTTAAATACTTGACCTAAAAATATCTAAAGATTAATAGAAGATATCTAGTTTACTAGGCAAGAAAGAAAAAAGGAAATTAGCTAACCAGAATTTATATATAGAAGTAAGTAAGTTATATCTAGAGAATCTAAATAGCTGCTTTATTTTAAAGAAAATTATATTAGAATTACTAATACTTTAGGTTCTGGAATTAATAAATAATATTAAGATTTAACTATAAATAGTATTTCTATTAATACTATAATAGATTCCTTATTAAAGAGAAAAGAAAAAGAGATAGAAATAGTAAAAAAAGTTTTCCGAAAACAAGCTAGAGCTAAAGAAAAGCTATCCTATATAAGAGGCTAAAAGAATACTATTTTAAAAGGTAATAGATAAAGAAATAGCCCAGCTAAAAATATAGATATTAATAATTCCGGAAATAAATAGAATAAATTAGAAATCTAGTATACTTTTAATTATAATAAGTATAAAACTTCTAAAGTTAATAATATTCTAATAAGATTACTAAAAAAAGTAACTATTTTATTTCTAAGAACTTAAAAGGAAATAAGAATACTTATTAATACCTTAAAAATACTAGATTTAGCTATTATATTTTAGAATTAATAAATTAAAAATAATACTCTTTATTTTATTATCTTATAAATAGGAAATACTATTATATTAAATATAGTTAAATAGACTAGAAGATTTATAGAACTAGTAGCTACAGCCTATATAATAGATAGAATATTTAAGAAATTAGAAATACTAGCTTAGGTATCTAATACTAATAGAATTATTTGTTTTAAAGATAATAATATTAATATTCGGATATTACTAGCTTATAAATATATTATATAATTTCTATATCTCTAATTTATATTTCGAGAACCCTAAAGAAATATCGAATATAAAGAAATAATTAATACTAAAGCTAAAATTAATATTCTTCTCGAAAAGATCTCTAGAAATATTAGTAAAGTAATATATAATACTTTAGATTATTAAATATCTATTATTATTAGAACTAAATTTGGATTTATAGAAATAGTAAAGCTTAGAGCTAAAGTTATAAATAAAATAGAATATAAAAATATATTTTTTCTAGTTAAAGAAATTCTAAAGATTTTACTTAATTAATTATTTTTAGTAAAGATAAAAATAAATATTATATATAAAAGTAATAATTTATAGAATAGAAGGTTTACTAATTCTGAAAATAACTAGAATACCTATACTATTATAATTATTTCATTTTTAAAGAATACCGGAAAATAGAAAAAAGTAATAATTTAAAAGTATTAAGCTTCTAGAATTAAGGAATTAAATAATATAGAACAGAAAACTAAAGATAAAAAGGAAAAATAAAGCCTGATATTATAACTAATAATAGTATTAGAGGAAATAGAAAGATACCGGAATTTCCTATAGATTCTTTTATTTTAGGTTTAGAAGTTTAGGAAATTAATAATATTTTTAAAGAAACTAAAGTAGAAAAGACTCTAGTTAGAGTATTATTAAGAATAGTTCCGGATTTAATAGAAAAGAAAGTAAAAAGAGTATTAAATAAAGATATTTCTAAAGAAAAAGTAAAATAGTATTTTTTAATAGTAAAAGAATATATTTTTAAAGCTAAGAAATATAAAACCCAAAACTGGAAAGAATTCTGAAATATATAAGAGTTTAAGGAAAGTATATTAAAATACTAGATAAAAAGGCACTCTCTATATCTAACTAGAAAAGAGTTAAATAGAAAGGTTATAAACTCCGGAAATTAGACAAAAATAATACTAAAGAAAATAGCTATAGCTCTTAAAGAAAAAGATAATAACTATAGTTTATTTCTAGTTATAGAAGTATATAAAACTAAAGATATAAAGGTTTAACTAGTAAATACTAATAATAGAACTAGAAAAGATTCTAGTAAATATTCGAACTAGTTTAAAAGATTTAAAACTAGAGAATATCTATAGAAATATATTAGAAAATATAAGAATTATCTTTTACTAAGAATATTAGCTATTTTAAGAGATTTATAACTTATTCCGGAATGTCTTAAATAATTAGATATTAGTAATTAGCTCTAGAAAAAGAAACTAGCTATATTTCGAGAATTAATAATTAACCGAGAAAATACTATTATATTTAATTAAAAAGAAATAGGAAAAGTTTATAAGAATATTAGTCTATTTATTTTAATTAAGATTATTAAATATAAGGTCTAGTAAAAGAAGAATTTCCTATATTCTAAAGCTCTAGTACTAGTAGTAGTAAAAATATTATTAGAATATCTAGATTATAAAGTTCTTAAGAAATATAATAAACTTTACTAAAATCTATAGTTCTTAATTATAAAAAAGGTTACTGGAACTTATAGACTAATTAATACTGCTATAAAAATGAATTTAATAACCCTATAAAATACTAATCTATTTCTGTTTACTAATAAAATCTCGGAGAAATTTACTAGATATACTTATATTTCTCTAATTAATTTCTTTTCCGAATATAATTAACTTATATTAGACTCTTATAATAGAGATTTAATTATATTTATAATGCCTCTAGGGCTATTAAAAATAACTATACTACCTTAGAAAGCTACTAATTCCGTTATATAATTTATATAAGTTATTATAACTATTCTAGAGAATCTGTTTTCCAAGATTATTATATTATTTATTAATAATATTAGAGTTAAGGAACCTTATATAGACTATAATAGGCAGCTTATTTTATCTAGCATTTAGCGTTTTATATTCGAATACCTTTAAAATCTGGATATAACCTTAGATAGAATTAAATAAGCCAGAGCTAATATTAGAGAAAAATCGCAATTCTATTATAATAATATAGTTATTATTAGCTTTATTTATAGAGTACTTGAAAGAAGCCCTTTAAGCTCGGGAATTACTAAGATCTTAAGATAGAAATATTATAATAGTATAATAGAAAGTAAAGCATTTATCGGAATTATTATTTATTACTATATTTGAATTAAAGGCTTTATAATTATTATAGAATCTATTTACTATTTAATAAGGAAAGATATAATATAGAATTGAGGCAATAAATAAAAGTAAGCTATATAAATTCTTTAAGAAAAGTTTACTATTACTCTAATACTCTATAAGTTATACTATAATCTATTAGAAAGTTAAAAAATAATTATATTAGTAGTAAATACTAGTTTAAATAAATAGGGCAGAACTTTTAGTTAATATAATAATAAAGGAAAAAAGAAAGTTATATAGTATAAGTCTAAAATCTGAAATAATATTAAATAAAAATATAATACTACTAAAAGAGAATATAGAAGGCTAGTAAAATATCTATAGAAAATATAATTCTAGCTATATAGAGTTTACTTTATTCTTAAACTAGATACTAATATACTTATTATATAGCTAAGTAAAGTAGCTACGGATTTTTCTAGAGCTCTAGTTATTTATTAGCTAGTATAAATTCAATTATTTAACTTTGAAATTAAGTATATTAAAGGAATTAAATATATTACTACTAATGAATTATTGAAATACCTATAGTAAAAAGGCAATACCGAAAATAATAAAGATATTAATAAATAGTTAGTAATAGAGCTTAATACTATTAGAATAGTACCTATTAGATAGAAGGTTTAGTTAAAGGAAGCGGTTTCGGTTTAGTTATATAATATTATTTTGAGAAATTAGATTCTTAAAACCTTTACTAGATATTTAAATAGTAGTATCTAGTTACTAGAAATTAATAATTAAAGTATTACTATATCTAAAAGCAAATTAGTAATATTAAAAAATAATAATATTCGGAAGTTATATAATAAAGGCTATAGCCTTTTATATATAACCTTTAGTAAAATAGTAAATAATAATACTAACTTCTATATTTTATTTAATAACCCGACTATTTTACTAGATTTTTTAGATAATAGCTATTTCGAATAATACTAAAGTATTATATAATACCTTATAATATTTTCTAGACTAGAAGAAATATCTAGAGCCGAATTTCGAAAATTAAGTAAAGAAGCTTTAAATTATAGTATAAGAGATTAATTACTATAGAAAGTTATATTTAAAATATATTTATCTTAGCTTATTATTAATAATTAAGAATAAAGGAAGATTATTATTAAAGAGCTATATAATAAGATTAGATATACCGGAAAAAAGAGTATCTTTTATTTAGTAGCTAGCCGCTATTATTAGAAAGATTACTATAACTATATATAAAAGTATATTAGTATCTATAAAGTCTATTAGTATAAGAGTAAAAGAAAATAAGAAGAAGCTCTATATCTAATAAAAGCTATATCCCTTTTTTATTACCTTAAAATTAATATAATTAAACTACTAGACTATAAAGAATATAACTTATTAGTTATTACTAGAGATAATTTCTTAGAATAAATTAAAGCTAGATCTTTAAAGAACTCAATTAGTAAAAAAATTACTAAGTTTATTTGAGAAGAAATTATTTATAGGTATAGTTTATTTAGGTAGCTTAAAGTAAATAGCAGATCGGAATTTAAAGAAGTAGTAATTCAAGAACTTAATAAGCTAGAAATTAATTGAATTATTATTTTAGCCTATAATTTCAAAAGAAATAATATAATTAAAAGAGGATATTAACCGATTATTTAAGTATTTATTATACTTATAATAGATAGAAAAAAGCCTTAAATAAACTTATTATTATATATTCTATTTACTAACCGAATTATTATATATAGACTAACTAGATTTATTTCTTTTTATATAGTTTATAATAGAGAAGCTATATTACTTATAGAAATATACTTTCTAATCTAAAGAATATTTAAATAAAATAAAGTTTATAATAGAGAAATACTTCTAGAGATATATATAAAGTAAATACAAATAAGAGATAAAGATATTAAAGAAGCCAGAATAAAGAAAAATAGAAGATATTAAGAGAAAAAGAAGTAATTTAATACTATTTACTAGATTTATTTAAAGCCTATTTCCGAAAAGAATCTAGTTCTTATATATAATATTAAATTAATAAATTAAAATAAGTCGAGAAATATAAAGCTATTATACTATTAGCTTAGGCTATATAAAGTAAGATATATAAATTAACTAAAAGAATACTATATACTAGAAGAGCTTAATAGTATTATATTCCGAAAAATATATATTAGAAATTAATTTAAGTAATTTATTAAAAGAAATAAATTCTAGTATTTTCCTGAAAATAAAGTTAATAATAAGTATATATCTATAAATAAATATTTTAAGATAGATATAGAACTAGAAAAGAAAGTAGTTATAGAATATTATAGGCGAAATAGTACTTAGAAGATTAAGAAAGCTACTAGTATTATTATATATATTTTAGAGTTACTAGAATTAGAAAGGGTAAAGTATATCTCCTTTATAAAGAACTAGAAGAAAGTATCTAATAATAGAAGCTCTTTTTAACCTGAAATAAAGTTTATTATTTTAATTCTTTATATATCTTTTAATTTTTCCTTCCGACTATTATTTATAACTTTTAGAGAATATTATTATTAAATTATTATTCTGGAAATCGGATAAGCCTTACTATTATTTATTTCTTACTATTATCTAATTATTATTACTAGATAGTATTCTTAATATAAGATTCTATTATTGGATCTTAGAAATTAAATATAAAACATTTCTTTTAGTATAAAAATAAATAGAAAATTAAAAGATTATCTTATAAACTATTAATTCCGAACTATAATACTTCCTAGAAAGTTCTTATAATACGGATAATTATTATATATAAAGAAAAGAAGAAGAAAGAAAGCCTTTTATATACTTTCTATTAAACTAGAAATCTTTTAGAAGCTCTATTTACTCTTTTAGCCAGTTATTCTTACGGCTTATACCGGTCTAAAGCTTAATTATAATACTTATAGATCTCGACTTTAACTTAAATTACTATTACAAGTTTGCCTATAATATCTAAATAAACTTCTTAATTAGAAGTTATATATAAATAGAATAACTAAACTAAAAGCCCTATAAAAGAAAAAAGAAACCTTATTAAACTTAATAATTATTTCTAAAGATACTTAATAATATATAATTTTGGAAATCTCTCGGATATTATATAAACTAGATTTGCTTATTTAAAGCTTATCTTATATCTAGCCTATCTTATATTAAGGGACTTATCTTTTCTTCTATATACTTATAGCTATATTTAAGATATATACCGAGACTTAATTAATATATTATATATTTCTACTTTTATATAAAGAAAACTTCTTTTATATAGAACTCTTTCTCTAGCTATAATATTATTTTATTACCGGAAACCGGTTACTTTTTTAAAAAGCTAGTATAATTTAATAATTCTTACTATTAATCTATTTCTTATTATTAAATATTATCTAGATAATTAAAAAAATACCTTTAATTTTATATTTTTAATATTAATTCAGAATACTTGATTTTTCTATATTTTATATTAACTTTAATATTAACTATTTCAAACTTAATAATAGTATTATAAACCTTATTTATACTATTTTATAATTCTTTTTTCTATAATCTCTAAAGCCTTTAATATTACTTTTATAGATATAGATATTACTTTAAAGTTCTAACTAACTAAATAGTTTTATACTATATAAAGTTAACTTTAATAAATACTAAATAAATATAGTTAGCTTTTAAAAGAGATATAAATTAGTTTTGGAAAAAATAATATCTTATTCTAAATTATTTCTTAATTTTATTATTCTAATTTCTTTTTTATTAATACTTACTTTATATTTTCCTAATATTTTTAGTATACTTATATACTTTATCTTTTATATATTTCCTATATTATTTCCTTTCTTTTATACTATTCTTTAAGTTAATAGAAATATCTTTAAATAAATAAGAAGTTAAAATATATTTATATTATAAAATTTTCGTTATTTTCTTCTATATTTTAATATTTCAAATATTACTACTATATTTATATTTCTATTATTACTATTTAGTTTAATCTGCCTTAATTATTTCCTAAATTATATTTCTTTAGATATATATATTTATATTCTTTTCTATAATAGAAGCCTAATCTTATATTTTACTTTTTATAATTATTTCTAATTTATAATTATATTACCTTAAATATATCTAATTATTATATCTATTTTCTCTATTATATATACTACTATTTTAGCTTTATTTTCTTACTAGAAAGAAAGAAAAAACTCAAATATATATAATATCTTTATATAATTCAAGTTTATTCTAATTTATTCTTTATTTTGGAAAGTATTTAAAAGAAATCCTTATAATCTTAAGAACCTTTAACTTTATAATCTATAACTATTATACTAATAATATCTTTATAACTTTTTTAAAAATAATAAAATGGCCGAAAAACAGACTTCTCAAGTTAGCGGAATATAGTAGCTAGTTCTTATAAGCTATAGTATTATTAAAAGCCTATAAATTAATAATATTAAAGTTCAAAGTATTAAAAGAGCTTAAGTAGTTATAAAAGGCCTGCTAATATTAGAAAAGATAGCTATAATTACCGAATTTAATATAAATATTCTAAATAAGCTAAGCGGTATATATAATAAGCTCTTAAAATAGAAAACCTTTATTAGAGACAGAACTAGACTGGAATTAACTAAGGAAAAGCTAAAGAACTATTAAATTAATAATAGGAAATTCGAGAATATTATTAAAGGCATTTCTAAAAACAGATAAGAAAAGCTTAATAAGATTAAAACTATAATAAATAGTCTAAAAACCAAGGATTAGAATAGAATTATATTATATAGTAAAGCTTTTAGTTAATATATTAATAATATTTATAATAACCTTAGTAAAAATATTTATAAGAAGTTATATTTTCTTTTTAAAATAAAAGCTTTAGTATATAAAGCTATTTAGTTAATTAATAAAGCTACTTTAGAGTATATTAAAGACAAAAAGTATTAGAATACTAGTATATTTACTAAATTAGATATTACTAAGGTACTTAAATATACTAAAGCTATTTCGGAATCTGGAAAATTAGTTTTTAAGCTATTATTAGCTAATAATCTTAAAGCTAGATAGTATACTTTTAATATTTCCGGAATTCTAATTAAGGAAGTTTATAGTAATAAGCCTTTTTCTGCTTTTCGAGATAAGTCTAAAGAATAGACCCCTATTATAATTTCAGCTTTAACTTAATCGGATCTAGCTAATAAAAATAGTACTAATTTGATAAAGCCTAGTAATAAAGCTACTAGTAAGACTAGTAGAACTAGTATAACTAGATAAGAAGAATCTAGTAAGAAAAGAAAGTAAGCTAAGCCTAAGACTTCTAATAAATAGCGAAAATCTGAATATTAGTTCAAGTATAAGGCTAGTAAAATAGAGGAAAATAAAGAGGAAAGTAAAAAGAAATTCTCTACTTTAAAGAAAAAGATACTATCTAGAAAGACTTCTGTATTTATATCCAGAACTAAGAAGCGGAAAACTAAAAATATTAAGTTCGGAAAACTTAAAGATATTTAGTATATCTATAAAATACTAGTTAAATAAAAGTTAATACTTATTTAGTAGAATAAATATACTTTTAAGAAAGTATATAGTAGTATTTTGAAACCTATTTATAAGCGAGAATACTATAGAATTACTAATAGATTCCTTAAAGCTTCTTATATAATATATATTTAATAGTTTACTAATATTCTCTCTATTAATATAGGAGATATTAATAATATTAAGGACACTTTAAAGCTAGTTACTAAGATCTATAAAGTTACTAAAAGTAAGAAGTATATTTCTATTACTTGAGTAAATAAGGAGATATAGGATTTCTTTTATAAAAATCAGGAAATTAAGAAGTATAAATATAAGTATTATATTTCTAATTAATTCTGCCCAAATCTATAGCTCTAGTTTAATACTATAGTTTCTATTTCTAAATCTAGTATTACTAATCTAGATATAAATAGTTATATTTATAAGAAGAATTACCTGAAGTAAATTAAGAAGCTTAGTATTTAAAAGCTTTTAATATAGGAAATAAAGATACTATAATTCTATCTCTAAAAAAATAATATAATAAAGTATAAAGATCTAGGTAATAGCTACTTTACCTTAGCTCTTAACTCTTAATAGCAGATCTATTAATATAGCTCGGATTTTATAAGGTATTAAATAAGTACTCTATTTACCTAGTTATTTACTTTTAGCTAGCCCGATACTATATTTCTGGAAATATTAATTATAATTAGTATAAAAGTAATACTAAAGATCTGGCTATTACTAAAGCTTTAAGTAGCGAATTTTACCTTAGTAAAAAGTATTAGAATATTAGCTATATTTTTCTTATAAACTATAAAAAGGCTATTATCTTTAGTAAGAAGTTCTTTAAGAATATTAATTACTCCTCTATTTCCGATAATTTTAAGCCAGAAGTAGTAAAGGAAATAGGCAAGTATTTACTAAAGGTAATAGAAAAAAAGACTTCGAATATAGTTTATTTAACTAGATAAATAAATGCCTTTAGCTAGATAATCTATAAGTCTGAAATTATAGGCAAATAATAATTTTCGGATAATATAGAAACTAAAGAATAGCTTAATAATAATTTGCTAATTAATAGGCCTTTTACTATAATTCTAATAAGTCTAGTTACTATTAAGAATAGAATATACGAAAATGAAGTCTTCTATAAGATTATTAAAGCCTCTTATCTAGAGCTTTCCCCTTTTATTAAAGGTCGATTTAAGAATATTATAAATAGTACGAAATTCGAAGAAGTTATTTATTTAAAGTATATTAGTGCGATTTATAATATAGTTCGCTATAATAAGCCTTCTTAATATCTAGTAGTAAAGGCGGAAATTAAGTAATAATTAAAGGCAGATACTAATTAATATAGAGAACTATATTAGATTTAGTATAAGAATATAGCTAAGCGGGTTCGGATTACTTTTAAGCAAGTTCGAGAGTATAAAATAAGACTATTTAAGGGTAATAAGTCTTATTTTAGATATATTAAAAAGAAATTGAATTAGCTAATAGAGGAGAATTCTAATTATTTTATTATTTCAGACTCTAAATAGAATTTTTCTATTAGTTTTAGTATTTAGGGAATAAGTATAAATAAATGGGGGGTCGGATATAATATAGTAGGCTATATTTTCTAAAAATTGCATTATTTTAGTAGTTTTGAGATTTTAGTTATATAGTAAAAGTTATAGCCTTTTATATATAACTTGTGGAAATTATATAAGAAAGCTGGTTTTTCTATAGTTCTAGTAAATAATTCCTCCTTAATATTTAATTAATTAAGCTTTTATATACTATATACTATTTATACTTTACTATTTATACTTTTAATTTTGTTATTTTACTATTAAGTCACGTTTTATACTCTAGTATACTTTATATAGGTTTTTGTTTTATTATAGTTTCTCTCCTATAATACTCTGCTTTTATATACTATTTTTCTTCTAAATTACTTCTCGGCTTGAGAGACTTCCTTAATCTCTTATATCGAGTTCTAATTAAATATTTAAATATTAGAAATATAAATATACTACTAGTATTAATAGAAATTTCAAATAGAATATTAGAGTAAATAGAAAGTAGCTTATATTTAAGGAAAACTAAATTGAATTTATATTCTAATTATATTAATACTATATTCTCTTTATAATCTTCTAGTCTAACTATAAGATTATATTTATAATACTAAGCTTTCTTTTCTACTAGATAAGCTTCGGAAATAATATTTATATAAAACCCTTTAATAACTATAATATTATAAAGAATTAGATCTTTAGTATATAGTTCTATAGGTCTATTAACTATATTTTTAATTATATAAGTATTATATCTAATAATTAAAAGACTAGTTATTTCTGCTTCTATATAATTATTAATTTTCGCTTTAATAAAAGTACTAGAATTAATTAGATTCTTGCTATTAACCAGATATATAGTACTATAATTATCTAATAAAGTGCTTTAAAAAAGCGGATATTTTAAGAAATCGAGTATTATATAGATTCTTTAGCCTAAACTCTGAATTATAAGTATTAGATCTACTAGAGTAATATTAAAGTTTCTAGAAAATTAGGTTCCAGATATTTTAGGCTTCTTTTTAGAACTAGTACCGAATATTAGCTTCTCTATAGCTTATCTACTAGTAATTTTTATACCGTATTTCTCTTCTAGCTAAGATTTTAGATTCTTCTAATACTTAATTAAAAGCCTTTTCCGGATCTTTCTAATCTATTTCTTATTAGGCTTGAATTTTATTTAAGTTTTATTTAATCCGGTAATTGCAATTTCTATAATAATATAGCTAAATAGATTCTACTAGTACTTGAAATTCTTAGTACCCTTATAAGAGCATTTATAATACTTATACTTATTTAAATCGGATTTGCTATCCGATTCTTTACTAGTTTAATTCCCGAGTATAGTAAAGATTATAGAAGCTTCTAAATACTTAATATTCTGATTTTCTAAAATAATTCAATTAAATATCTGGCTATATTATTCGAGTATAAGAATCAGAAGCCCTAGTTCGTCTTTACTATATAGATTACTAAGCTATTCTATTACCCAGATTAGTACGAGTTTCCGCTAGAGAGCTATTAAGAACTCAATTATTACTAGAGTGCCTTCGATTTCAGTAATTTTAAGAGCTCTAGTATAGTTGAGTGCCTTCTCCCAATTAGTAAACTAGCGCTTTGGGCTCACTTCTTCTTTACTTACTTATAGTAGAACCGAGCTATATACTCTTCAAGTAATAGTAATTTGTACTATATCTATAGAACTGTATTTCGTTAATAAAGCCTTAAAAACCTTATAAATAGAACTTTGCTTGCTTTCTTTAAGTTCTAAAGTAGAGTTTATAAGAATCTCTATATTAACTATTTAACGGAGCTACTACCTGATTATATAGTAGTATACTAGCTTATTTATTCAGTCTAGTTTCTTAATCTTATAGTTCTATAAGAGTACCGAATAATAATCTCTAATATTTCCAAATATTACAGGCTATAGAGATACTAGTTTTAATTCTTTCTTAACTATAAATCAAGTATCCTTATCTCAATTCTCCGCTTCGACTTGGTATCTGGTATAGTAATCCTCTATTTCCTTTAGTATAAGCTTATTAATTATAAGGGGAGGCCTGGGAGGAGCTGCTATATTTATTTCGATTACTTTATTATTAAATGAATTAATTTTATTCCAGATGCCCTTATTACCGGCTGCTCTATAGAAAGTATCGAACCAGTCCGCTTAGGAACTGCGGTTCTTTAGGATAATAATCTTAACTATAGCTTCTAATATAATTGCAATTGAGCTTATAGAAATAGTAGAAACTATAGAAATAGATTCTGTCAAGCGGTTAATAACGGAAATGCAAACTGAAGTGTAATTTTCGAAGAAATAAATTAAATAAGCTCTTGAATACTCTCTGCAATATACTAATTGGGAAGCTTATTAGTATAAGGCCGGGCTTATAACTAATATATATAAAGATTACAGAGTAGAGAGTTATATTAAATAGTAAAAGAATTAATTAAACTAGCTAGAAAAGAGCTTAAATGAAGTATAAAGCTTCAGGAAGTAAGTATATAGATTCTGACTAAGTAAAGCGATTATACTAGCCCCAAATTAGTAATTTTTACTATAATAAAACTTATATTTAATAGCTTTTTATCTTATATATTAGATCTAATTTGCCTTTTTATTTTATTTCTAATATATATTATATATAAAAAGACTAGCTGAAGTTTATAAAAAGCTTTTTTTAATTATAAAAAAAGTAATATTATTTATTAGGGCTATAAAGTTTTTTCGGATCTTCTTTTTCTTTTACGGGCCCCTTTAAGCCTCACTTATACTTATAAAGCCTTCTTGCGAGCCTATAAAGCTCTCTCTCTTATTTATTAAGCCCTTCTAGCTTTCTGCCTTTTATAAGCCCTTTTATAAGCCTTTCCAAGTTTTATTTCTATATATAAAGCTCTTTTTCTTCTCTTATAGGCCCCTTAAAGCCTTATTTCCACCCGTAAAGCTCTCTTTTTCTTGTAAGCTCTCTTATATAAGTATATAAGAACCCGTAATTTTTAAAGGCTTATATTTAAATAATTATTAATCTCTAAAGGCTATTTTCTATTATCTTTTATAAGATACCTATAGTATTTTCTTACTCTTGTCTTTCTAAGCTCTTACTTGCCTAATTCCTTACTACGGGCTTATATATACTTTTGAAGCTTATTTTTAGTAGGCTTATTCTCAAATTTCAATATCCTTATTTGCTTTTTTCTTTAAATATTATATTAATAATTTGACTTTTTCTTCTGTTTTTAATATATAGAATATATATAAAGAAGTATCTAAATTTAGAAAGAGGTTATTTTTAATTATAATTAGAGTAATATTCTAAGGAAAAGGGTTAATAAGTATTTATAAATAGGTTTTCCTATTTACGGGCTATAGGCTTGTCTGCAAATTGATTTATAGATACTCCTTTAGCCGCAAGCTGGCCCGCAGGTGCCCCTTTATCCGCAAATTAATCTACGGATATCTCTTTATTCGCAGGTTCCTTCTCTTTGTCCATAAGTTCTTCTTTGTCTATAAGTTCTTCTTCTTTATCCGTAGGTCCCTCCTCTTTATCCGCAAGCCCCTCCTCCTTTATATCTCCAAATATTGGCTAGCTATAAGCCAGTAATACATTTCCCATAGCTCTTGCTCGTACTCGTACTCGTACTCTTGCTTCCCCCTTTTATACTCGTCCGTAAACTGCCATATATTAGCCCTATTTCTTAGCTCTTTACAAGCTCTTACCGGATCATTCTCCTATTACCTCTCTTGCTCTCTTTTCTACTGCTTCTCCTCCTTATACCACTGCCATTCGTCTTCTTGCAATCGAGCTTGAAGCTTCCTTTGCTTGTCCCAAGCCTGCCATTGTGCTTTTGCTTTTGCTCGTATCTCCTCCAAGTCCATGGGATCCCATATCCTATACATTTGTACCCGTAGCTTTGCTCTCTTCGCCCGTAAGACCCGCCGGTCGTGCCTTTCTTGTATAAACTCGCCTGTAGCCTTACGGTATTAGTCGTGCTTTCGTACAAGGCAGATTTCGCAAGTATAAAGTCGATATCCGTCCTCGTAAAAAGGGAAGCTTATAATTGAGCGAAAGGACTTGCATCCAGAGCAGCACAGCCGATTTAAAGGAAAAGTGTCCATTAGGAAGCCTATACACACCTTAATATCTCCTATAATTTTTTATAGGTTATATTCCGTAGCCACTCCTATACAACCTGAACCCCTCCACTAGAAAATTACGTTCGCATCATTGCCCTCACGCCTGATTTATAAAGAGTCTCCTCTTATAGCATAATTAGACTTCCTCCACCATAGCTCCACCATCGAGCTCTTACTATCCCCAATATTTTTAAAGTGGTCTAATCTGACCTCTAAAGCCTTACTAGTATGCAGGAAATCATTATCAGCCTTGTAGTGCTGTGGCGGGCAAATTCAAGTAAGGTTTGCCACGCGGATTAGTACCTCGGCTGCCAATTTTGGCTTAGTGCGAAACAGCCCCGCACGTCCCCTAATATTTACGGTGTAATTTCATCTAAGAGCCTTAGGCAAAGAGGTCAACCGTGGCTGGAGGGGACTGTGGTACTTGTAGTGCCTGGTGCGCCACACCTGGCTTATTCCACCAGGACGATTTAGAATGCCATTTACAGATCTTTGCTACTAGCTCCCCTATGCCTCTGGAGCCCAGTCCAGAGCAACCTGGCTGTCCTCTATGTCCCCCATCACCCATTGCATTGCCGCAAGAAACCTCGTCGCATCCTCCTCACTAAACTCTAAGAAATCCCGCAGATTCTCCTCCCATACTATGAAGATTGCAAGCCAAGGACCCCTCTCTGCTGCCCCTGCCAGGTCGTAGCCCGCCCATTCAAATTGGCGCGGGTCGATGCTTGTCACAATCCAGTCCCCACACCACTGCTCACGTGCATTCCACTGTAGCATCATCTCCTCCCATACCTGCTTCGCCGTTACGTCATGTTCAAACAATCGCGGGCCACGGGTCTGCCGGTACTAAGGTAGTATGCTATACGGAGGTATAGCCTATAAAGATAGTAATAGCACTAGCAAGGGCCCCCCCCTTGTATCGCACACTTTACTTAATTAGGCAGTAAGCATCAAAACACTAAAACACCCACGATTCTACGCGTTCTACCTCTTGTATTTTGTCTGATTTATCCCTCATTCAAGCCTTCCCAGTTATCAAAATGGCAGACTTTTTAAGCCTTGTTCTAAACCCTCAAAGCCCTCAAAACCAGCCCCTTGGGCCCATTCCTTACCCCCCGATTCGCAAACCAAAAGCAGCCACTCTCACGCGCGATCAACGACGCAATTGCCAGCTCCTCTCCTCAATTGGGTAGTCCTACTCTCAAATCCACAAGCATACAGGCCATTCAATCCGTCAAATAGGCCTAGCCTATATCAAAGCTACTCCTAAAAAGAGCACCGGCCATCCTCCTATCCTTACTCAAGCTCAAGTTGAGGAGCTAGTTGAGTTCGTTTGTACATCATCAAAAAACCGTCGAATGTCCTTCAAATAACTAGCGGAAGTAATGGACTTTGGCGTCAAAAAACAAGCTATTCGCACAGTACTCCTTCGCGAAGGCTTTCGCCGCCGGCTTGCTATGCGCAAGCCTCCGATTTCAGAGAAAAATCAAAAAGTACGATTAGACTAGGCACGAGAGCATGTGAAGTGGATAATAGCACAATGGTACGAGATACTCTGGACAGACGAGACTTGGATTACCGGCGGAAGACACACTCGTACGTGGGTTACATATCGACCGGGAGAAGAGTGGGATCCGACTTATATCGTTAAGAAGCATTAAAGGAAGAAGGGATAGATGTTTTGGGGCTGTTTCTATGGATACACACAAGGGCCAGGAATATTTTGGGAGAAGGATTGGGGGTCAATAAACCAAGAGTCATACTATATACACACTATACCAGTGATTTACGGGTATATTGAGATAATGAGAAGACAAGGGATATACCTAAAGCTTATGCAAGATGGTGCTCCAGGACATGCTGCGGGAGAAACAAAACAAGACTTGCGGGAGCGTGGGATTATTATTATCTTTTGGCCTCCCTTTTCCCCTGATTTGAACCCGATTGAGAGGGTCTGGCATATCATGAAAAACTACCTTCAGGATAATTACCCTGAAAATATGTCCTACAATAATCTGCGAGCAGCAGTAAAGGATATATGGGAGAAGGTTGGACAGTTTGAGTTCAAGGAGCTTATTGAGAGCATGCCTGCACGTTGCCAGGCTATAATTAATACAGAAGGCCTCTTTACTAAATATTAATTTATATAGAATCAAGAGAATATCTGCATTTTGGGATTGTTTTGGTGTTCTGATGCTTACTGCCTAATTAAGTAAAGTGTGCGATACAAGAGGGGGGCCCTTGCTAGTGCTATTACTATCTTTATGGGCTGTACCTCCGTACTCCTCCTCCACGAGATCCTTGATGAGCTTGGCAAGCTGCTCACGCAGGGCCTCGAACTGCTGCCGCTGTGCTTGGGTGGGAGGCATGTCGGGGGGCTGAGGAGGAAGAGGAAGGCGGAGGCGAGGGCGGAAGCAGGGCTTGGATGGTAATGTATTCTTGGCCGCATGGTTAGTTGCGGCTTGCAGGCTGCTTCTAGGACAGGGGTTTCTTGCCTACTGGCCTTGAGATGTAGGAGTGGAGGGTCGGCAAGGGGAGTTGGGAGAGTAGGAGTCATTGGAAGTGATGGAAGTGGTATTGGGTTAGAAGTGGTGGAAGTGATGGAGGGGTAGCGTCTTCCACATTATGTAGGAGGGGTTTGATTTGATTTGATTTGATAGTTATTTACGTCTAGCGGAGAGCCAATTGAAAACTGGCAATCCCTGGCCTCCCGAAGGGCATGGGGACATACTAAGCTAGAGAATTATAGTACCTATAATATAACCGCAGAAAGCATTTCTAGTATAAGCAAATATGCCGTAAGGCTGGTAACTGTAAACCTCCTATAGCCGGTTGGGGTGGCTACCAGAATATTATAAGAGGAAGAAATATCCTCAAGATTAGCTTCTGCAGGAGCTTAAAGTGCGAGACTAAAAGGCCTAAAGTTTAGAGCTAAAGTAAGAATATAGCAAGTTTTATAGGCAGAAATGCCTATAATAAAGAGAAAGTAGTATAGTTATATAATAGATAAAGAAAACCCCTAAAACCAGAAATATCTCTGAGGCCTAAATATAAAGTAAAATCAAAAAGTAAAGTGGATAAAAATTTCCTCCGGAAAAGGCACTATACTAACCTAAGAGAAGTATAAATATAAAAGCCTAGCTTGTATTTATATATATATATATAAGAGTATATTTATATATCCGTAAAAGCTAATAGATATAGATTTTGGAATAGAACTCTATAATTATAAAAAAGCTTGCAAAGTTATTGGATTTACTTAGAAAGCCTAAAAGATAACTAAATGCTTTCTATACTATAGAAGGCAGTATATAAGATAGTAGCTTTTAGGGCTATTATACAAATTTCTTAGTTACCTTTTAGTAGTAGATAAGGTACTCTGGATTCTTATTTTGGCTATAGAAATAAGTAAGTAATATATTTTTATATTTAAACTTCTAATAGTATTAGATAAAATCTCTATATATAGAGCAAATTATTAATAGGTAGTAAAGTATTAAATATAGTAGCTCGAGTTTTTTAAGAGGCTTAATCGAGTAGTTAAGATTCCACTTTTTATACTAGATAGAAAGTTTAGTACTATATTTTACTTACTAGATATATTATATTTCCCTATAGAATATTTTGAAAATCGAGTATATTCTACTTACTATAGATTATAATATAAAGCTAATATTATATAGTTAGATAGCTTTAATATCTATAAGCTTATTTACTATTTTATTTTCTTTAATTTCTATATATTCGGAAGTTTATTTAACTCTAATATTATAAGTAAATATAACTTTTAGTAATTATAAAAGGCCTATTATAAATAGAGTAAGGCATTACTTAGAAAGTATCTAATAACTAAGATACTATTAATATAGAGCTATAAGTAATACTAGCTAATATCCGGTAAGAATTCGATTATATAGAAAAGCTCTTTTTAGGCTCTAATAATCTCTATATTAAAAATATATAAGAGAGTATTAATTGAGCTAGAGCTAGTATTAATCTGCTATCTATTCTAATAAATAGTAAAGCTATATTTTACTAATTTAATTCTTTATTTATTCTTTTTAGAACTATCTAAGAAAATAGTAATATCTTCGAATAAGAGAGCTATCTATTAGGCTTTAAAGTTATTCGAAGTTGTCTTTTTATTAAGTTCTTTAGTAGAATCTATTTTACTATTAGGGGCAAAATATAGTATTATAAGTTTAAGGCAAGAAATATTCGGAAATAAAATATTAAGCTACTAAACTTTAGTTTTAGGATATATTTTAGTACCTATATCTTAGCCTTTAACTATATTAGGTAGAGTAATATATCTAATAAGTAAATAGTATTAATTAATTATTTATAGTTATATTACGAAATATAGCTTTAACTCTTTAAAAGCTATAAGAGCCGAAAATATACTAGAGTTCTAGTATAGTATAATTATAGGAATAGTTCTCTAGACTAGTAAAACTTTATAGTAAATAAAAGTAAATGTCTTTTCGAAAATATTTATATATTATCTATTTCGAGTACTAATAATTAGGTTATAGGCTATTTACTAAATCTTAAATACTTATTTCCGGCCCCTATATTATACTTTAATACTATAAAGTAATAATAGTAAAATGCAGATAATAACTACTTTATAAAGGCAAGAGGCAGGTAGTTTATTCTTAATTCTAATAAGGCTTCGGATATATTATAAAACTTTATAGGCTTTTATAGCCTATTCGGTAATATAATATTTAAATATAAGTTTTTAATTAAATTAGATATTAAGCTAGTAAAGTATTAGCTAGCTATTTTTAGCTAAGGTAGTAATAATGAATTTAATAGTAAGGTTATTATTAACTTTATATAATAGTATATATTTTTCTCTCTTTTAAGTAAAATAGATTATTTCAAGTTTCTCGGATATAAAAAAGATTTTATACTTATTTTTATAGGTAAGAATATTACAGATATTCGAGTCTAGTAATTTGATATTATTATTAAGGAATAAAGAAATATAGTATAAATAAAGGTTATTAGTATATCTAAAGTATAAGGTAGGATTTTATATAATAAGTTTAGCTAGATAAAATATATAAAGAACTAGTAAAAGTAGGGAATCCTATAGAATACTATATTTAATAATATAGTATCTAGTAATTAATTTCTCTAGTTTAATTTGGATCTTCCGGTTTATAAAAAAGCTTCTTATAAGCTTAAATAGAAATAGTAGCTAGCTTTATTTAGTTATATATATAAGTAGTCTTTTAATAAATAATATATTAAAGGTGCCTTAAATATCTATAGTAATTATAGTTATTTCTATATTATAAAATATAGTAAACTTAATATTATAAATAAAAGTAGTAATAAGATTTATAGTAAAGTATTTTAGAAAAATACTTCTATATTAAAAAAAGAGAATACTATAAATAAAGGTAGTTTAAATATATCTGGTAATAATTTATTCGAGACCCTTTAAAATATATAAAAGTAATATAATAGATCTCTAGAAGCAGGCTAAAAACTTATTCTTTTTTCTAATCTTTAGTAGTATAGCTATTTTAGCTAGCTTCTATAATTCTAGGAAATAGTTAAGGGCTAGATAGTAGCTAAATAACCTATAGATAGTATATTTAATATATTTTTAGTAGGCCTTAAATAGTCAAATAGTAATATAATCTATTTCGGAAAAGGTACTTGAAATACTAATAGTATTTTATATAACTTCTTTAAATAAGATTATTTAGTTCTAGCCGAGATTTCCAGTTTTATTTCAGTTAATAAGAGGATTTTATTTCAGATTATTATCTGTATTAAAATATCCGAGAACCTTTTTATAAAAAGCCTTAGTCTTTTCTAATATATCTTTAATCCGAATTCCGTTAATTTCTAGTAATAGTACCTTAAAATTAGAGGTAAGCTTATACTAGTTAATAATTTTATATAAGTCTGAGTTGCTTTTTATATTATTAATTCTCTATCTCTAGTATTCTCTCTTAGCCTTATATATTAAGTTCTTGAATTTATATATTTCGGGCAGATTATTTCTTTTAAATATAAAATTCTATATTACTAGATATAAATAGTATATCTTCTAGTATTTAGTAATCTATTAAAAGACTAAGTATTTTTTAGTTATAATTCGGTTTTCTGGCTATTTTTATTAAGAAAGTAAAGATTTTAGTAAGTGCTTTTATATAGCTATTAATATATATCTTATCTGGTAGGGTTTATAGATCTAAAAGCCTTATTATACTATTTTTAATAAGCCTAGTAAATTTGGAGAGCTTAGATTCTAGTATCTAATATTAATTTTATTTAAAGGAAACTGAGTCTTATTTCGGAATAATAGTAATCTGAGTCTTATAGTTTAATCTGCTATATATATTACTATAAATAGAGATATAAATAAATAGAATATTAGAAAAAGTTAAATCTAGTATATATTTGAATTATTAAATGAATTTACCTGATTTTCTAATAAAGTTTATACTACTAGTAGTTACTTAGCTAATAAGTTTCTTAGATTAATAGTTAGGTTTAACTTCCGGTTCGAATATATTATACTATATATTAAAATTGCCTCTAATTAGATAGTTAGATAATAGTATAAAATATAATATATAAGTAATAACTTCCGGTTTTATTAGTTATTAATAGTAATTAAAAATAATAAAGCTATTTATATCTGTCTAGAGAAAGTTATAGTTATAAATCGGATAATATTATTATATTTTAATATTATTTTCTCTATAAATATAGGTTATAACTCTAGGCCTTTTAGTCTTAATAAGTTCGGGATTTTTATTATTCTATAAATTAACTAAAATATAATAGTTAAATTCTAGATAGTTTTAGATCTTAATATCTGAATAGATCTATAGTTTTTAAATATAGATAATATCTATATTCTTTATATATATAGTTTAGAGAAGTATAATATAGTAAAAGAAACTTTTAGCTATATTTATCTAGTAGACTTATAGGTTCCGGTTTCTGGGCTATTAATTATAGTATTTATTATAAAGCTTTAACTGGCTTTCTAATATTTAGTATCTTTATTATTAATATCTATATTTATAGTTCTTTTAAAGCTTTTAGCTAAGAGAGTAAAGTTATTAAGGTTCTTACTTAAGGTAGTAAAGTATTTTAGATAGCTTAATAGTAGAGCAGAAAAGGGCAGAAAGAGAATAGTAGTAGCTTATAAGGATCTTTTCTTATAGGCTATTATTACTATATCTTTTTATTTCTTTAATTTAATAATATTAGTTTTCTAGTCTTATATCTGAAACTAAAGTTACTAAAATATAATAGCTTTTATAGAAAATAGTAGTATATAGAATAGCTAGAACTCTTTATTACTATAGTAATAGATTATATTTAGCTTTTTCTTAGTAAATTTAATAACTTTACTATTCTTTTAGTATAATATAGCTAGATAATAATTATATCTAGTAGAAAAGAGTTTATAGTAGTTAGTATAGCAGGTATTTCCTATATAGTTTACTCTAGAGAAGCTAATATATTTATTAATTCGAATATTATATATATTATAATATATATATCTTATATATTTTATAGGGTTATAGAAGCCTTAATAGCCCGAATTATAGTATAAAATAGCTATTTTCTTCTCGATTATTTTTGAGAGCTTACTAGTATTAAAGAATCTAAAGGCTCTACTAATAGAGGCTAGAAAGAAGATAATTCAAGTAATTTTACCGGATTAAAGGTCCGGTCTATATCGGGAAAATTAGTAACTAATAGGCCTAATAGTAGTCTATATAAAGACTTCTTTTTTAATAACTAGAATAGTATAAATTAATATACTACTAAGTTCAGAAATAGAGTAGAAACTAGATAGAATTTCCGAAATAGTATAGTTATATCAAGTTTCGGGGTATTTAATTTCTTTTCTATAGAAGATTTATAAAAAAACTTTACTATTTTCTTAAAAGCTAAAAAGGTTCCGGATAGTAAAGTCTACTAAAGTAATAGCCTAGCCAGTTCGGATTAGTATAATTAGTAGAACTAAAGCTAGAATAATACTAGTAATCTTAGCTATAAGTTTCTAGTAAAGTATAAAAGGCTTTAGCCTATTAAGAAAAGCCTATAGCTCTACCAAAATAAGAAGATATTAATCTTCTTTCTTTAGATATCTATTATCTCTAGAGCCTCTATTAGCTAAGTTTAAATAGAAGAAAATAAGAAATACTTCTCCGGAAATTAATATAGGCCTGTTTCCCGAAGAGGAAATACTAGCCGATTTTGGGGTCTAATAATCTGCCTCTAAGTTTTTCAGGATCTTTACTATATTTATAAAGGAAACGGACTTGGCTAAGCCGGAGGATAGTATACCAGAATCTAGTAGGCTCTTAATATAGAGAGGAATAAAGATATTTGTTTTAGTAAAGAGAGAGCTAGTAAGGAAGTAGATAACTTTATTATATATATCTTATATAGCTTTACGCTTTTCTGGTCTATTATATATAGTAATAAAGGTATCTACTATAATAGCAAAGTTGTTTATTATAATATATTAGATACAGGCTTTATATTCGAGAGCTTTTAGCTAGCCAGAGATGGCCTTGGGAGTAGTAGTATAGATGCGAGTACCACTACCTAATTCGAGACAGGGAGAAGGATTTATATTCAGGTCCTTTTGTCTCTTTATAGTACGGTTGAGGTTAGAAAGTAATTAAGGTTCTTGCGGGCATGTAAAATCCGCAGTTTGGCTTCCGGAATAGGAGGAATTCGAGTTTTTAGGGGTGAGAGACACTATTATTACCTATAATAGTGTATAAAGCACTGGGAAAGATAAAATAAAATCTAATATATTAATTGGGATGGTTTTTATATGCCCTTAGGGCTTGTAACAAAAGTTGTCGAGCAAACAGTGAGTTTGGGAAAAATGTTGTAGGTGTATGTAGGAGGGGTGAAGCTGCGGAAGGAGTAAAAGCACGGCGCGGTACGGGCCGGTAGGCGGTATGGCCCCCGGCGCGGCGTGCGACAGATACCGAAGCGAGACCCAAAGTGGCCCGTGCGCGCCCCCCAAACCCCTCGACGACGACGATGACCCCGTCCGGCACCTTGCTCGCCTTCGACCGGTTCCTAGAAGGTCTAGAAGAGCCGCTCTCTCTCTTGTCCCCTATCAACTTCTCGCACGAATTAGCCTCCTCTTACGCGCCCTGTTCGCTCTTGATACTCAAACCCTCCGAAAAAGGGTGTCAGGAATCATCATGTGACCAGCCACGCTAGGCTCTGTGTTGAAATTAGGGGCCTGAGGCCCCTAATAGGCTTAGTAAGCCCTGGAACCGAACGCCATGGGGCTGTGCACTAGCTTAATACCCTGTACAGCTGGAATACCCTGTACAGCTGGAATACCCTGTATAGCTGGAATACCCTGTACGGCTGGGATACCCTGTATAGCTGGAATACCCTGTATGGCTGGAATACCCTGTATGGCTGGAATGCCCTGTATAGCTGGAATGCCCTGTATAGCTGGAATCGGTTCAGCTGGCATAGGGGTTTAGTGCATGTGATTTAGGGGGTTCAGGGCTATATATACGGGCTACTTACCACTATAGAACAGCAGTCAATTCAGTACGTTTTACTTGGTTTACATTGCAAGCACGTGACCCTAGCTTCTTTACTTAGCTAGTTCAACACTCTGCAGCACATATTTATGTCTGCAGCTCTTCGGTGAAGCTCCATTATGCTCGCAACTCCGGGAAGGCAAACGAGTGCGCGCACGGACCTTGAATTTGGAAGCTGAGAGACCTGATGCCCCGCGATTTTTGACAAGCCAACGAGATGGACATCAGGAGCGGCTGCTAATGAGCTGCACGAGGAAAATGCAAGCAAGGCTATATGCAGACGCAGATAGAAGTCAGACTATAGGTAGTAATCTTAGACATAGGAATTGTTCGAAAACATGTTACGTCTGCAGTCCTACGGTGGACGGCTGGAACCGAGTATGAATAAATCAATCAATCAATGTCCATAGTGGATCAATGGATTAACTCTTCAACAAATCATCGATTGACATATGTGCCTTGCATCCACAATCAAACCACCAATAATAGCCTGCGCTCCAACACTGTGTAACATGTCTTGCAAAGGCGAATTGCTGCCTAACATGCCCAATTTACGTTTCAACAAACATATTTGATTATGAACCTGCACTGCTAACAAACCTCACCCTGAAGATCGGGAATCCTGCTTGCCCGGAACCGTGCCAACTCGTCACCCTCATCGATTGAGGCTGCACGCAGAACATTGATCTCCCCTGCTTCCTATTTTGCATCCTCCGCTTCGTGTCTTCTCCAGATACCAGCTCTACTGGCTGGTCTCCTGCTGCGACTGTATTACTCTAAAGCCGCCGGCCCAGGGCATGGGAAGGTTTTATCGCCAAGTTATGGCTTGCGAACATGACGTTAGGATTCTCTAACGACCTCACAGGATCATTTATGATAATACAGGATTGAATAATCGGTCTTTCGCATTGACAGCCCCGGCTAGCGTCTCGCCTGTTACAGTATCTGCAGTACGCTACTTTGAGATAGGAAGAGAACAAACCTCCCAGGCTCAAGAAGACGGACCTCATACTCATAGTTCCGAACACCCATACTGAGGTATTCCTGAGTGAATCTCTCTAGTACATGCAACATTACAATTCTTCAAGAGGTTTATCCAGAATTTTGTCGTCGACTATATCGTCTCTGGCATTACAATACTCCAATTTCCAAGTGATTGGTACAGAACTTTATCATGGAGACATTGGCCATTTCGGAGATTCCGTTTACCAGTGGTGACCACTTATGTGTTCACTGTAAGTCTTGCATCAATAACATTCCAAGAATAGGACGTAGTATGGGCTTCATACCTAAAGAGGGGCAGATGAGTATTTCTTCCGTGCCAGAAAACGAACAGGAGGCCAATATGCCCCATTGGCCCACCTTCGATGAGTTCTTAAATTCAGCATCGGAAAACTGCCATCTTTGCGCTTTATTCCTTCTTCAGCTTTGCCCTAGAGATCGTCTTCGGATATCAAACTGGGAGAGGGATGGTGCTGCAAAGGCATTTCCGGCTATAACCCGGATTACGATAATACACAGTACATACGAGGAAACTGGATTATATGAAATATGGCTTAGGTACCCCATGCCGTCAGATGTATTGCTGTCACGACGCCAAAAGCGCAATGAGATGAAGGTGCATTTGAGACATGCTACGGGTTAGCCCCTTCGAGACACATCCATATCTATGCTCACACTACTTAGTTGATATATGCGGCAATTTGCCCTCCCCTTTAAGCTCGTTCTCACTCTCTGCCTGGGAGGTTGCGCTTTCCTGGATCATCAATTGTGTGGTCAACCATAAGTCTTGCGGTCAGACAAATCTTCGCTCAGCACGAAAATTACCGTCTCGTCTAATCGCAGTCGGTGAAAAAGACGATTTCTCAGACATACGCTTATGTGAGACAATCGAGTTCGAAGTAGGCTGGCAGTATGTCACATTGAGTCACCGCTGGCCCCTTAATGGCTTCTCTTTCAAGCTTTCGGAGGAGACTTATAATGAATTCTTAAAAAATATACCCTGGAATCAAACGCCACAAACATTCAAAGATGCTATTATCGCCACAAGAAAGCTTCAAGCAAGCTTAGGTATTAGGTACCTGTGGATCGATACATTGTGTATCATTCAAGACTCCGAGGAAGATAAAAAGCGAGAACTCGGCATAATGGGTGATATTTACAGCTACTCGTTTCTTAATCTTGCCGCTTGTACCGATTCTGACTATGGGCTTTCCGCCAAGCGCGATAAGCTCTCTTCACATACTTGCATTATCAAGGTTGGACCTCAAAGTCAGCTGCCTCAAGGATACTACGCAGTCGAGAATATGGACGATCACCGGACAGAAGTAGTACAATCAGAATTGACAAGCCGTGGTTGGGTTCAGCAGGAGTTCTTACTAGCCCGCCGTCTGCTCATCTTCACGCCACAGCAGCTTTTTTGGGAGTGCGCATGTTTCTGCGCATCCGAGAAGCGCCCAGGAACTATGATCCCACCTACGCTCGCAAGATCCCGCTTGAAAGAGAAATCTTTCGACAACCCAGACCTTTGGATGCAACATCCAGGCTCTGAAGAGCGAGATTTCCAATTCTATCGACTTTGGATGAATATTGTCGGGGCCTATACTGCTTGCAATCTCACAAACCCAGAAGACAAACTGGTGGCTATTTCTGGCATGGCAAAACAAATGAAAAGAGGAATTGAGGAACGAGATAGCTATCTCTGCGGATTATGGACTCGTCGCTTGGAGTTGCAATTGTTATGGCGGGTTCAAGAGGGGCATCGAAGGAAAAGGCAGGAGGATACGCAGAGGTTTAAATATATTGCACCTACATGGTCATGGGCTTCCGTAAACGGCCGAGTCTACAATCATCGGACGAATAGAGAGGCTTGGGAGAAGACGCAGCCTATGGTCAAGATCGAGATACTGGATAGACCTCATTACGAAAACAACTTTGGCCGCCTACGACCTCCCCCTTATGCGGCGTTGGCGATCACCGGTCTTCTGCTCAAAGTCCAAATGGAAGCAAGGCTGAAGCCAGAGCCAGGGTTTGTGCATAGATTTACTCATCTGACGTGGCACCGTCTTCAATTTACGGAAACCCCGGTTTACCTCGACCTAGATACGCCGGGAGACAACGTCATCGATGTGTACTGTCTTCCGATCGTGAAGGAGGAATATACTGCAGGGACACAACTTGTCTGTCTAATACTGAAGAGAGAGGGTTCCATCCCGGGTTTATATATGCGATGCGGACAACTCCCTTGGCTACGTCATTGGCAACATGAGTTCATTAGCGTTGCGAAATCGACAAAGCTCTCTGAAAGTGGGTACCATGCCGCTCACGAAGATGGCCAGGTCACGATACTCCTCGCATAAATTCGCATGCCGAAGTTGATCGCGACGTATGACATCGCTACGCTGCTGCTATAGCCGCTGCATATGCTAAAGTGCTCCTCTACGCCATTGGCGCAGAGCCTTCTGCCAATCCTCCGCGGCGGGGCGAGGGAGGTTAGTTATCTTTGGTTCCCTGGTTTGGCCGGCCATGACTTGTTCTCCTCACAACAAAGCCATCATCCTGCTTCAATCCTCAGTCGAGCAGGTGGTGTTTCGAGCAGCTCACCGCGGTGGCCGACATATTCTTATACGCAGACCCTTCTTTCGCTGTTCTGCGAAACCGGCAGGATAGCTCAGCCTCACCTACAAAGACCTAGAGCGAACGGCACGAGAGCTTGAATGCGCCTGATAGCCGAGCCATGGCTAAGCGCACGATATACACTCGAGCATACTCTAAAAGCAGTGCTGGGCAACTTGTCTCCGCTAAAGCGCTAAGAGGCGATCCATTATCCCCCACGGACCTCCTTGATGAGTTCAGAAAACACGCCGACAGATACAATCGAGAGCCTACGGCCTTAGTGTCAGTCAGCGATCGCATCGTCGACACGGTGAAGCGTGCTTTTGACAAGCGCTATGGGAATGGCGAGTCCCCAGCAGATACTTGGGTCGCTTTCATTGAGATCCCATCCATCATACATGAGAACCCTGGCCGAGTCCATGCTTCAAGACGCTTGGCAGAGGAATGCGAACTCCCGGAGCCAAACTTATTCAATCACGAGATGGTTTTTGAATGGGCTATACCCGAGAAGTATGTGCTCCATAAGATCTCCTTGCAGACCTTGATGGATCGTGGGCTTCAATGGGAACATCTTACTCCAAAGTGGCCTCGAGCTTCAACCTTTATCGACAAAAGAATTACGATGCTGTATCGCGAGGGACCTCCAGCGTACCAGGCCTTGAATTTGTTGTATTGGTGTATCCAAGCACACGAACACCGAACCCAAGCACCCACTTCCCTCCCCAACTAGCAACACTCCCGGCACAGAGGCATGTCACTCTCCTCCTGCTATGCTCCAAAGCTAACTCAAGTCAAGTTTCCACAGGCTGAGGAACGAGAACGAAAACGAAAACGAAAACGATCGCAAGAACCCGAAGGTCCATCCAGTCTCGCTCCATCCGTGCCCCTTCGAAAGCAACGGCGGACGTCTCTTGCAGATGCTGCTGCTAAAAGCACACATGACTAGAGGGCAACGAGCGGCATCAACGATAACCAGACCAATTCAATTGGGTATTGGAGCGAAGAGGGACGCTGGCCTAAGGAATACTTCAACCAAGACGATTAGACTAGGAAAGATTTCGAAAAATACAACGGGATACCCTGGGTAACAGAGATGGGGTTGAATCACCTACTTGCAAGGAAGAAGTCGTAAATGCTGCGCTTCTGCCCACGAATGCTGCTCTCCCATCATACTCTTCTCCCCTCTCCAACGCACACGTCCAAAACGCCTCCCTTAGCACCCTACTTCGCAAATCGCTATCGCAGGTTTGTTCTCATTTTTCGTCGGTTCCCCTCCACCTTTCTTACAGACGTCTAATTCCAATCTTCCGTAGCAAATCTGAATCGCCAACTACCACGTACGACGCGCTGCAACTTTGCCATCTGAGCCCATCCGCCGCGGACCGGGTACATTAATACCGACGATGTCAGCTGGCACAATGACTCGAGATAGCCCACCTCCTATGTTCACCCTCTTTCCGAAACTCCCTAAGGAACTCCAAATGAAGATCTGGAAGTGCGCTCTCCCAGGCCCTCGTATCATTCAACTACATTATCTGAATAGTGCCTTCTTCTTTCGTGGTGCTCGTCCTCCACTAGTACTTCACACATGCCGAACTTCTCGAGAAGTAGCTCTCACTGTTTTCGAGCGCGCTTTTGCTAGCAACGATAAGCCGATATGCATTGATTTCGCTCACGACACTCTCCATCTCGCTACCAGCCCTGGGATGTGCAAACATATGGCTGGCTTATACCCTGATATCAAGGAGAAGATCTAGTCTCTAGCAGTTGAAATTTCCTTGGAAGAAGATCTCGAGAAGTCAGCTATCGATATCAAGCTTTCACATCTCAGCAATCTTAGGGAAATCATCTTTGTCGTTGGACACGCAGAGAGGTTACTTGAGTTCAAGTATGCATTAAGCGTATGAGCATCCTGTTTAATCAGATTATGCAGCGACGCAAGACCCTCTGCTGACACTGGCGTCACAGGCGTTTGTGGTACTTCATCCTGATGACAAGAACCCACCTTTATCTCATCGGTCCTCGGAATAGTTAATTGAGCGGGGGGCTTTGGTGTCACCCTGAGGACTCTGTCTGGGTTAAACGGAAACAAACCACAGGCCGCCCATGCGGCCGTAATATTTCTCTTCGTGAAAGCCTTCTCCCTTGTAGGGCTATATAGAGAGGTGAAATGTTACTTGCCGACTGTATTTATACCTCCTTGGAATAGCCTGTCAGCCTCGTCGCGGTAGAAGCCCTTTAATAGGGCAAACACTCCGACGTTGCAGGGCTGGAGCTTGTGGGAGGTGTAAGAGGGGAGGCGATATAGCATGATGCTATTTGCGAAACAAAACTCTTGGGCTTCGAGGGTCTCCTATGCGGCGAAACCGTTACAGATCAGTACCCGCGGCTTCTGGTTAGCCTGTTCTCTAGTTTGGGGATTAAACATGCGCTTGAGCCACTCTAAGCTGATCTTGGAGTCGGTATACCCGGATTCGGAGCAGGTATAGTGCCATCCAGGGGTGGGGAATATGGTCCAGTTACTTCGATAGGTAGTAGCTGGCCAAATAATTATTAGTAATAAAGACCTACCATTAGCACTAATATATTTAATAGCAGTGACTATAGTATGCTTAATGCCTGCACCTCTATAGTCTCGCGGATCGTCCTTACTTAAAAGAACCTTAATAAAGCCAAGTATATATAATATAACTCCTGTCTTGTCCATATTATAGACGTTCTCTGGAAGGATAACCGGATCTTCTAATACCTTTCCGATTACCTTAAACTAATATATTATTTTCTTATAGATATTATTCTCGTAGCATTTCCAGGCCATTGCCCTTACTCGTTATAATTTGAGTATTAGATAACGCTTCTGGAAGGCTTGAGCCCAGTTCTTATTCGGAGGCTTAGCCGCTTTCTGTATCTTGGAGCGCTAGCGGGCAATACTAAAGGTAAGAGATAGTAGGCACTTAATTCGTATAGGATTTCCGAGATTAGCTATTAGTTTCAAATACTTTTCGAGGGCTATTTCCTCCGGTAAAGTAAGATACTATTAGCTTTAGGCCTTCTCTTCTTTTGAATACCGCCTATAATAATAATAATAAAGGGTAGTTAGAGAAACTCTACTATATTTTAATATAGTATTATATATTCGAGGCTTTTCCAATAGAGAGGCCTCTATTAGTACTTTACTAGTATAGTCGATTATAAGGCATTGCCTCTGTACCTTATATGGAAATGGGAATGGAATTAGAACTAAGTAGCGAATTAGTATAATAAAGTAGTAATACGGTATAGAATTAGATATCTGGCTTATAGAACCTTCTAGAAAAACACTATATTATACTACGTTTCACGTGATATATAAACGAATTTAGGATAAAATACGACTTATATAGCTATAAATATAATATTAGGTAAGGGTAATAAATCCTTTCTTATTTATTAAGATATAGTATTTTATATATCTCTTACTTTTATCCGGATAAATCCGGTAGGCAGATTTCCTTATACTTTATATATTTAAACTTTGAAGCTATATTTAAATATAATAGAAGCTTTATATTACGGCCCCGAATTCCGAAAATAGGTTAATAGTTATAATAAAATAGGGAGTAATAGCTAGAATATCTCTTAATACTTTTAATAAAATAATTAGTAATAGAACTAAAATAAAGTATTTTTTTTAATTATAAGTCGAGCCCTTATAGAAAAATAGCTAAATAATAATAGTATATAGATTATAACTTTATATATTTATATAATAGAGATTTGAGACTTCTAAACTATAAAAAAAATTTAGTATATAGAAATAAATATTATATATTTTTAGTTCTTCTAATAAAAAGTATTAATATTTGCAAAGTATTACTTATATAAATTAGTAATAAGTATAAAGTTATTATAACTTCTATTAGATTAAATATAAAATTATTCTCTTAAAAGCTATTTATAAAATCTATATTTATAATTAGTTATAAGGTTATTATATAAATCCGAATAGCTAGTTCTGAACTATTAACTTATATTATATATTTTAGTAATTTAGGTAATATTATTATATTTAATACTATTTTAAAGTAGCTCTTATTTCCGGAGCTTTTATTTAAATAGAAAATTTAAGGAAATCGCGGTTTTCTAATTAAGAATTATTATATTATTTATTTTATAATTATATATTATTTTAATTTTAATTTTTTAAGAAATTCTCTTTTACTTTAAAGTATTAGATAATTAACTACAAATTCCAATTTATATAAACCGAGATATTAAGTATAATAAAGTCCGAAATTGGCTTTAGTTTCGAATATTCTAACTTATTACTTTTATTTAAATACGGTATTATAATAGATATAGCTTTCTTAAAAGAGATTATAAAAATATAAAGTAAAAACTAGCTATTTAATAAAAGAGAATATAAAAATATAATATAGAAACTAGCTTCTTAGAAAAAGATATAATAGTAAATATAGCTTCCTTAAAAAAGAATATAAAGATATAATATAAGAATTAGTTATTTAATAAAAGAGGTATAATAGTAGAATTAGCTTAAAAGAATATAAAAGATATAGTATAAGAAACGGCTTTTTAGAAAAAAGATATAATAGTAAATATAGCTTTTCGGAAAAGAATCTAAAGATATAATATAAAAGCTAGGTATTTTAAAGAAAGATATAGTAGTAAATATAGCTTTCCAGAAAAGAATATAAAGATATAGTATAAAACTTAGCTATTTAATAAAAGAGATATAATAATAGAATTAATAGCCTAGAAGAATATAAAAGATATAATAGAAGAAATAGTTTTTTAAAAAAAGATATAATAGTAAATATAGCTTTTCTAGAAAAAAATATAAAAGTATAAAGTAAAAACTAGTTATTTAATAAAAGAGATATAGTAGTAAATATAGCTTTTTAAAAAAGAATTCAAAAGTATAATATAAGAAATAGCTTCTTAGAAAAAAGATATAATAGCTAATATAGCTTTTCTAGAAAAGAATATAAAAGTATAATATAAAAACTTACTATTTTAATTTTAACTATTATTACCGGGATTTTACTAATAAATAATATAATAATAAAATATTATATTACTTTTTATAGCCCTTTTTTAGTATTTCTAAAATTATATTATAAGCTTAAAAATATTATATCTTCTATTTCTTTTTTACTTATATTATATAAGTAATATATCTGTTTTATAAAAGTATTTCGAATAATAACTTTTATTTCTAGCTATAATAATTATAAATTCTTTATATTAAATAAAATAATTATAAATAAGATAATAATTTAAAATAAAGAATAAGAAAATAGTAAAAGAAAGAAATATATAATAATAAAAAAGAAAAGAGAAACTTTTTTATAAAGCCTATAAAATAGTAAAGTTCTATAATTATTAAATTACTATTACTTTTTATAATTCTAATTTAGGAAAATATTATATATTTAAATTAGTAAACTTACTATTATAGCTATTATTTTTTAAATAAATTATAGATTACTAAATATTATTATATATATTAAAATATAGCTAATTTAATAGTAAATAAAAAATAATAAGATCCTATAGTTTAGGCTTTCTAATTACTATAAATAGCAGAATATCTAATATAAAATCTTATTAAAAGAAAATAATAAGGGCTTAATAACTAATTTGGCTATTTATATTAATATATTTCCTTTATTAATATTACCTATATTCTATAAACCTCTATTAATATCTAGAAATAAATCGGCAAATAATATTAGAGAAATAATATAAAAGTTATATTTTCTATTTATTATATCTATATTATATAGCCTCTTTAGCCTATTTTATTAATAAATTTAAATATAGAAAAAAAGAATAATATTATTTAAAAATTGGATTTAAAATAGATATTTATTAAAAGAAAAATATTTATTAAGGCTTCTCTATATTAATAGCCTTCTAATACTATTTTGAAATTATAAAAGAAATAAAATAGTATTTATTTAAATATATAAAAAAGAAAGTTTATAATAAATAGTATTTTATATTATATTTTATAAATAGATTATATAAAAATATATTTATATAATAAAAATAATATATTATCTAAAAGGCAAACTATAAATAATTAATTATTTAGTAAGATTTCAAGAATTATATTAATAAAATAATAACTATTATATCTAGTTCTAATAAATAAGCTTAAAGCTAGATAAAGAAACTAAATAATATATTTAAATTAGTATTTTTTAAATAAAAGAAATATATAATATATTTATTCTAAAATTAGAAGGCTAATTTATTAAAATTAAGAGTTATTTTTTTATAGCTTTTTATAATATTTTAAATATATTTAGATTAGTTATAAACTTTAGTAATAATTAATTAATAGAAATTATAGAAAAATATATTACTATTACTTATATTTATTAATTACTAGTAATATCTATAATAAAAAGTATAAATAATAAACTAATTTCAAATTCTAGTTCTAGTTTCTAATTACTAATTTCTAGTTTTTAATATATATTTACTTTACTAAAAATAAATATTAGTATTAGCCCTAACTTATAAATTATAATTTTAATAGCTAGCCTAATTAATCTTTTCTTATAGTTTTTATAGCTAAGCCTATTAAGAATTCGAGTATTAATATCTATTTCTATATAATAAAAAACCTTATATACCGGAAAAAATAATAAATACTTTAATTTCAAGTATTTTAAAATCTCTATATACTTTAATATCTCCTATATTCTTTAATAAATTATATTTTATAACTATTTTCGAATACTTTAAACTATTTCTATTATTAAATTACTTTTATATTATTACTTTTATATTATTACTTTTATATTATTACTTTTATATTATTACTTTTATATTATTACTTTTATATTTAATTTAGAAAGAGTCTTAATTTATAATATAATTAAATTCCTTTATTATAGCTTTATTATTTCTAATACTTATAAAATAGTTATATCCTAGCTTTAAAACCTTAATATTATATTAGAAATTATAATTAGCTTTATAGCTATTATAATACTCAAATTTATATAAAATTATTATATATATTAATATAGTATAAAATAATTCTATATAATCTATAATAATTATAACTAGTATAATATAATTTCCTTATATAACTTAAATTATTTACTAAGTTTATAGCCTAGTATTTAAGGCTATTACTAATATATAGGTCAAGCTATATAATTAATATAAATATCTAAGTTATATTATAAGGTATTTCTAATATATTTTATATTAGAAAATATTAGAAGTCTAGTAATAAAACTAAAATAATATAAAAGCAAATGCCTTTTTTAATTCTCTATATATAAAAAGAAAAAAGAAATATATATTATATATTAGATAAATAAAACTAACTATAAAGTATTTATTTTAATTTAAGCTTTTTAAATAGCTTATACTATTTTAATATTAATAGAGCCTTTTTAGAATTCGAACCTAATACTTTTCCTAAATAGTTATTTATAGGTTTTTTAATATCTTTAATAGCCTTTATTTTAGTTCTAGTATTTAAATCCTAAAGAAATTCCTTTAAACTTTAATATCTTAGATAATTAGATCTAATAGCCTTATATTTTATAAAAGCTTTTAAATATATAATTCTAGCCTTTATAAAATTAGCTTAAAGTTTAAATAGAAAACTAAAGTTTTAAATTATATTAAATATAGAGATATAAGTTATAATATTATTCGTATTAATAGCCGTTTTATAGCTTTATAATACCTGCTTATATATTTATTTGGCTTTAATAAGCTTATTTTAGTTAATATAAAGATTTACTAGATTATTAATTATAAAGAATATTAATATATATTTCAGATTCTATATTTTCTTATAGTTTTATAATATCTACTTATATATCTATTTGGCTTTAATAAGCTTATTCTAATTATTAAAGAAATAATTTAAGCTAAAATATATTTCTATTATACTATTATTTATAACTAAGCCATTTAATATAATATAAGAATATCTGGCTATATACTAGAGAAGCTATTACTATATTAGCTATAGCTAATTAGATTACTTGCCTGAAATATATAATATAATATAGTTTACTATTATTCTAATAAAATTATAGTTTTATTTTTAATTAAAAATATAAATTATTTACAAATATTATATTCTTATAATTTAATTAGCTCTAATAATAATTTCTCTATTTTTATAAGCCTGTAATTACTTAATACCCGTATTATTTTATAAAAGCTTAATTTATTTTTAATAAGCTTTTATATCTAGTTTGGGTTTTTAATATTATTATATTAAAAACGCTTAAATTATATATTTTAGTTATTAAAATATATTTATAATTAAAGAAACTAAGCTAAAAATATATTCTATTATTTAATATACTTAAATAAAATCTGCTATATAGAATATAAAGTTTGGTTTTTATATAAGCTTAGTTTAGAATTTGTTTTTTATAGCTTTATTTATAATATTTTATATAAATAAAAATAGTTCGAAAAAAATATTACTATTTATTTAAAATATATTTTAGCTATTATAAGAATAAGAAAGAACCCGTTTAATTTTTTAGTAAGCTTTATAATATCTACTTTTATATAGAAATTAGTATTATATTTATTAATATAGAATTAGATTTATTATTAGTAAATTCTTTCTTATATAATATATTTAATAAAATCTTGAGATTATTATATATATTTCCTAGCTTAGTAATATATATAAAATAACTAATTTCTATTTCTAATAACTATATAGCTATAAGTATTAAGCCCTAATATATTTCGGGAAAATATTTTATAATATCTAATATAATAATATTTTTATTATTAGCTAGTATTAAATTATTATAATTATTATATATTATTAGCTATTATATATTATATAATAGATTTTATTATACCTTAATAGTATTAATAATTTTATTAAGGTTTTTTATATTAATATTATTTAGTTAGCTAGCTAATAGATATATTTATAATATTTACTTTATTATTTTAGTAAAGCTCTATTTCAGAGAATCTTTATTCTTAATATTAAACTAGAATATTACTAAATAGCTATTCTTATATTATTTAATATATATAATAGTAATTATATTTTACTAATTTCATTTAAATTATAAAAAATAATAGTATAATAAAAGCTATTATTACTTAGTACCTTATATATATTTCTAAGCTTATTTTCTTTTATTATAAACTATTAGGTTTTAGAGATTATAGAAAAACTAAATAGAACTAAAAAGTTCTTATATTTAATTTCTATTTAAATTAATAACTTTATTATAATAATATCTAATTCTAGTAACTAAAAATAATTTCTTTTTCTTTTTATTAATTATTTTTTAAAGATATTCTTTTATATTATTTCTTTCTTTATTATAAATAAATAATATATAAATATTAAAGATTTCAAATAATAAATATATTATATTTTTTTTATAAATTGTTTTTCGAGTTTTTATTTATAATATTTATTTAGCTATATTAAAAGTAAATAAAGAACTTTTTTAAAGAGCTTTACTAGAAATTCTTATTATCTTATAAATATATTATTCTAATAACTTTTTATTACTAAAAAGCTTATAGTTCTTAGAAAAGAACTTAATTAATTTTGAAATAATAAGCTTTTAAAAAGTCTAGTCTTATTTAAATTATCTGCTTTTTTGAAATACTAATTCCTATAATAGCTAGTAGAACTAGTTAATAGTATTAGTATTAGCTTTTGATATATTTACTAAAAAGATATAGTATTTGGCCGAATTATAATATTATTAAAATATTAAATTAATATTATTTTAGAATTCGATATTATTAGATTTATTAATATAATATATATTTACCTAAAAGTATTATAAGCTATTATATTTGGCCTGCTTTTTATAGAAACGGATTTTATTAAACTCTATTTTACTCTTTCTATTTCTTTCTATTATATTCTTAAAGATAATTTTCTCTAATTTCTATATATATAAAAGTATAATATATAGGAAAATATTATTAAAGAATTATATTAGACTAAACTTACTATTATTATTAAAATATAAAAAGTATATTATTTAGATAGAATATAAAAAAATATTAATAAATAGTTCTTATAAAGTTAATATATATATATATATTTATATAGAAATATAAATTAAATTAAAATTATATTTATATAGCTTAACTAGATAATAGCTTTATAATATATATTATTACTAATATATATAAAGATTGCAGAGTAGGGAGTTGTATTAAATAGTAAAAGAGTTTATTGAACTAGCTAGAAAAGAGCTTGAGTGAAGTGTGAAGCTTTAGAAAGTAAGTATACAGATCCTGACTAAGTAAAGCGATTGCGCTAGCCCCAAATCAGTGATTCTCACTGCGATACTTAATATATATAAGATATATATTTTATTATTTTTAAGATTATAACTTTCTCTAGTTTTTATTAAATTATTTTAAGTAATTAATATATTAAATATGTAAGATTACTTTTATAATTGAGTTAATACTTAAAACCTAATTAATTTCTTATATTAAAATTTATAAATTAGTTAAATACTTTAATATTTAAAGTTATCTTTAAACTAAGTTTAATACTCTTAAATTTATATATTTATATATTTGTTTGTTAACTTTATGATAGCTTGATACTTATTAATCTCACTGGGACAACCCTGCGAGCACTGTCTTCTAATAGCTTCCTATACCTACCTCTTTGAGTACAAGCCAAAGGGTACTCTTTTATTGAGGCATCCTCTTTCCTTGTCTGACCGTCTTTGATCTCTTAATCGCCAGTGTCTTTGCCTCATCGACTTCCTATTGCAACAGTCCGAGCACTTTCTCTCCACTGCACGTTGCTCCCATTGATCGTCTCTTTTTGGCAAGACTGATAATAAACAAGCTGCTTGATCTCTTCCCAGCTGTTCATGCTGTTCTGCAAGCCGAAGGGTTGGGCTGCAGGTCACCTTCGGTTCAACTAAGGCCTTTCCTCCACAGGATCCAAACCATCTTCTGGAAATTCACCCTCGCGTCAACAACTTTACATTACAACGCGCCTCGAGACTATTTGAAGCCACCCAAAGCCTCTAACGGGCAGTTGTGATCTTGGTAATTCAGTAAGCTTTTCAGGTACAACGTGTTTCAACTTCCGCTTGAACTGCCAGGTGTAGCACCTTTCTCACTATGGCCAGCAAGACAACCTTCACCACAGAATACACTGACAGATGCCGTTCGCTACCCCAAAGAAGTAATTTGGCACCTACGCATACAAGAGAATAACGCAGAGACGAGGGACTTCAATTCCGAGCAGTAAGATCGATCTCCAATTTCTGGAGTGACCCTCTGACTAACTCACCACAACAAAAAGGAAACCGTCCAACTTCTCACCGTTCGGTGCGGGAAATGAAAGCACCATGCCCATTCTCCAACAGGCAACCAGGCGTCTACACCTACAAGAAGACTTCCAGTCAATCTGTCAATGGAGTCTTCGCTCGCCTTCGTTGATAAGTCCACAACTGCAAGACCCTAATACGAGATAGCATGGCTTGTGTTGGAGGTCAGACTGCTGAGCTGAGGTGCGAAAGACCGTGTGGTCTTGCTCTGGCTCTTGATGCATTCCCGAAGCAAGCTCGTAGCAGTGGTGGTAGCAAATGGTACAGAGCTCGCATGGAACGAAGCTGCTGAGCCAGGGGTCACTACGGCCCCAGCTGTCTCCGCCAATGTCGCTCCGGATAAACGGGATACTAATAGCCATGGCACTGGTGATTTCAGCCATCCCGAGGAACAAGTGCAGGTTGTTGCATGGACCAAACATGGTCTGTACAGTAAAACCGCCCTCTCGAGATTGAATTCACATTAAAATCACCCAACATGCCAAAACGCCTGCATCTTCTGCAGAAAGATGACCGCCAAGATATACTCGGTGAAAGTCTGGAACTGCAAGTCATCCAACAAGACGAGATACGGCTCGGTTCTTGTTCCCCGGATATATAAGGTCTGGTATTACTCCGACCTTCACATCTAACGGTTCTCACGGCAATGAGCATGCCAGCAAAAGCTACGAGACCGACTCTGCGCACCCAACAGGATGTCCCGTTTGAGACAGCTTCGCAGGCTTCAAATTCTACAGTTGCCCTGCAAAAAAACAGTAGCTACTCAAAGTTAGGCAGTCTCCATCACAACACCAGTGCAGTCAGATGCTGCAACCGCATTACGACAAGAATACCACAGACCTCCACCCCACCAGCACAAAGCCGATAACCACAGAAGCCACGCTCAGGTAGTTTCAATGGAACTAGCGGGCCCTCGCAATTTCCACCAAATTCTCACCCAGGAGTTGAGATCTACCTTCAATTCCGAGGCCCCAGCCCTCACTAACTCTGTCGTGGATAGTTTTCTATTCTCGAGCACACTCCATTTTGAGGTTACATCAACGAGCAGAAGATGTGGTTTGAGATGGGGAGAGCATATATCTAGAGTCATTGTGAACTTAGTGGGAGAACATGGCCGAACCCATGGTGGGGTCTCATTTTGGTGGCGTTTCGGCGTCAAATCCAATACAGAGACATTTGGCCTAGAATGAGGAATATGGCGCTATAGGTTGCGCTTCTGTGGTAGCAGTTTTGATGTGGACTGAGAGAGGCGTTGATGTGTGTGACAATGTCATGACTTTGGTTCGGCTGCTTCGAAGATGCTGGCAGGAGCAATGCTTGAGTGGATTAATAGCAGTAAATTCTCAGGAGAGTGCCTTCAAAGCAAGCAGAGTGAGAGGCGGTGGACTTGGGCTTGGCTGGGGCTAAGCTTTTGCACATGTAAGATTACTTAGCAGGAAAGAAGACCAGTGAAACATGCAAATGGATTCTGTTTGCTGAACAAAAGACCTGTTGTGACTTGGAAATGAGATGAACTTCGAAATCGGCCTTAAAGGACTCGATTAAGAAAAGTTTGTTGAACATGATACTACACGCTTCAATCCCCAAGTTCCAGTCTCCCGAAATGATGGATCTGGGAATTCGCTCGATATCATTTCTGGGATGTAGGCGCAGCATCCTCCAGCGGTCAACGAGCGGGTCAGTTGCAATTGACTTTGCAGAAGAAGTTGGTGTAAGTGACAGTATGTAGTAAAGGAAGAAGGAACAGAGAGAGGAACGTCGAAAGAAGGTTTTCGGACTGATCACGTGTTGGCCTAAAAATAACCTTAAGACAGGGGTTAAAGTCGCGTTAACTCGTTTTCCTTCTATCAACTCCCTCAACTTCACAAGCAGACTCGCTGCAATGCAAAACGTCCTCCACGGGGCCTACCACGTACTCTCCGCCCTGCATTATACAAGTGTATCCAGCTTGGAGCGTTGAGCAGGCTGCCGGCAAGTCTTTGATGCTCAAGGAGCATAGGAGGAGGGGCATCAATTTACTTATTAGCCCCCATTCTACGAAGAATATCCGGATCAATCAGAATTTGACATCGAGATAGGCCTGTTGAGAACACACGAGGCTCTGCAAAATGTATCAACTCCCCACTCCGTCCTCCATATGAACATACTGCCAAATCTCCGACTTTCGCCGCAGGGTGTTTATTGCTGTATATCACATATGGGGACTACAACACTCAAACCGTAGAAATGTCCGTTATGATTCCGGTACGGCCATTGAGCGATTATCTCACAGATACGGTTGAGAACGCAATTGTGAGGAAGACAGGCTTGTCAATCGAGTAGCTACGGGACTGCCGAAAGTGTCCCTATACAAAGGCAGATATGCAGTGTTGCTTTCAAGTCTCAGACGATGCATATCACCCTTATTCCGCAGTAGCTTTGTTTGCAGCATCTGCAGTAATGTCTCCGGTCTGAAATACGAAGCGTTGCGTAACAAAAACTATAATCTTAGGTGGTCTAAACAAACACAATTCTCCGACGTCCGACCGATGACGCAAACAATTCTCCACAGCTTGCCGATCAATGTAAGCTTAAAACTTCTCGCGTTGGTCAGCTGGTGACGGGTCACAAAAATACGAGCCCAGGGCTATTGTTGACTAATCACGTGCTTAGCACTTTCACGTCAAATGTTGACATTTACGACATCTAAGCTTTCCGGAGCTTCTAAATAAAGAACATGCGTATTTGTTTTATATTATGCTCAGTCACACGACTTCTGAGCACATCTCAGCCCTGAAGCCGAGCAAACATCGGGTCATTCTATGCAGGTGTCCACTTGGTAGCCCGCTCGGTCAGCATGCGCAGCGGACCTGTGGAACTTCGTCATTGAGGTGAGGCTGACACGAGAATTAAGGGCTTTCTGATTTGTTTGCAGAAGGTAGCTCAGGGAATGCTATTTTAGTCCTCAGCTCGTGTTATCAAAACAGCTCTCGTGAGCAGTGCTCGGAGAGGTCGTGATGCCCGAGCCGGACATGATGTTTCGAACACCGCTTCGAAGATTGCCACGCAAATTAAGCATATAAGTGAGGTGTAGTACATCTAAGCTCCTTCTTTATTCTCAAACATCAGACATCTCATCTCCTCGCATCTTCAGCTTCTCTTCCTTCAATCTAATCCCAAAATCAGCACCCAAACTTCAGATTCTTGCTATAACACATCAAAATGAAGACTTTCACTACCACCACTCTGCTCGCTCTCATTGCCACGCTCGCTGCCGCCGCACCAGCTCCTCAAGATTACAATGGCTTTAGGGCACAAATCACATTCATTGGTGCAGCAGATGCTCAGTTCACGGAGTCTGTTCTTGCAGATGGCTCTAAGTTCTATATCAGTATGTGTCTTCCCCAAATTGAGCTTTGACTCTATGAATACTAATTACAATACATAGATAATCCCTTGAGCATCTCTCACATCCACTCTGAAGGTGGCGCAACTTGTTCTTTTGACGGAATCGATGGGAGTCATACTGTCGTTGTTGGAAGGCAGACTGTGGATGTCGGGTCACCTCAGACGCAGATTTCGGGATCTTGTTTGGCGCTTTAGATGGTGACGTGGAAGTGATGTCGACTGGGTGGCGTGGGTGGCGGGGAAGGAGAGCTGGTTGGATGATTTTAGTTCGATTTTGAGTTTAGATTTCCCTGCATTGTATTGCTTAGTAGAATTTGGACCCTCATTTGGCTATCTTTCTCCTTTAATTGAAGTTTGGGTGCTAATACAAAGTGACCTGGAATTGAAACGTTTAGGTCTGTCTTAAAGAAAAGGGGCGGTTCATTTGATCAATCTTTCCAGCCTGACCGGACTCAACACGCCTTATTCCTCTTTTCACATAGTAAGTATTTCTCCTTTGAGTGCCAAAGCCTATGCAAATTTGTCCCCACAGCCATGTTAGGGCCCCAAGGTATTATATTGTTATATATTAACAGAATTTGCTCTTGGTTCAATTTATTTCACAACTCCACCTTTCATCTTCTAGAAAATTCAAAGAACCAACCTTTTTCGTCATTTTTTGCTTTCCGATAGCTTTAATCTATAATTTGCTCCAAAAGGTGCTCTTGTAATTATTCTCTTTGGACGTAAGGGAAGATTTCCTTATGTGTTCAACCGGTTTTGAAAGGAGGACTTTCTTGTTTCGTTGCAAACACTTCACAGTATCACAACTTTTGCCTTGTAAAATCCAACATACTATGAAGACTTCTCTATGTTTTCACGGATAGTTGAATATGGCGGCTTTTGTTTTATAGAACTCTTTGATTGTGAGAACCTTTGTCGATAGATCTATATATCAGTTCTGATCTCTCTGCCCAAAAAATCCCTCTTCAACCTCATGGGATCTACTTCTCTCAACTCAGCATACCGTTGACTGTTCCCACGCAAGTTGCGCTACCAACCCAGAAGCATCCGTCCACCACCATCACAATGTGTTTCGTTCTGGTTCAATTCATCAAAAAAGCCCCTCAAACCTCATCTTCCTGGCACCTCCCCGTCCACCTCCCTGTCATTCCACCCACCTACCTAGGCCTTAAGACACTGATTACACCACACATCGGACTCCTCTACCCCAACCAGATCACGTCGATCGCTACACGCTGGCATGGTGTGGACCGAGATGGGAGCTTGGGCGGAGCGCAGACACACCTGAAGGAATTAGGGCAAAACCATGTGCTTGGAGTTCTGCAGTTGATGAAGCAGAGAGGTTGGAAGGATTATTTAACGGTGGAGTATGTCGAGGGTTCGGCAGCACCTGATGATGATATGGTTGAAGCTGGTCCAGCACCATCAAGCCCCGCCGATGCACCTGCCCCTCCTCCAGCTTCTGATAGGGCCGGGACTGCAACGACTCATCCATTTAGTGCAAGAGAAGAACATCTCTTCTCAATCGCGGCAGATGCGCCAGGTCTGTCGATCTTGCCAGCTGAAGACGTAGCAACTACTCTGCTACCAACCGATGATCCGGCTGTCAAGGATGAGTAAGCTCAGAGCCGCAACCTTTCAGGGAAATTGCTCGGCTTTGGCAGTTCTGCCGTCGCTGCTTGACATTGCTACTGCCGAAAGATAGTTCTGTTTGACACTGGTTCGGCGATGGAATTGCTGTTTCGAGTTCTGGAATATTTGGTTTCTGCTATTGATTGGCAAAAAAATAGGTTCTCTGTGAAGGTGGAGTTAGAGGTCAAGGGTCTTCAGTGATAAGTTCTTGTGAGTGGGGTGGAAGGCATTTGTAACTTTTTGATGTGAAAGTTAGTTGTTGACATTTCTCCAACTCATTCAGAACCTTCGACTCAGCAAGGCTCGAATCTGCGGTATTGCGAGTTTCCATTGAACAAAAGCATTGCACTGCGAACCAGGGAGACCATCGAAATTGAAAAGTCTCTAAATGGTGCTGTCTATTGAGTATATTTTAGAAGACATGCGTTTAAACTCTTGAAGCGAGGAATGGTCATGGGTTAGCTTCGCCGTTCTTCAATGGCCTTCTTGACCCCCCCCCTGTCCCCCCCTGCCCCCTCCTCTGTGTGGTGCAGGTAGTACGGCATCTTCTCTAGAAGTAGACCCGCTCGATTTATTCGTGTTGCTTGAAGAAGTCCGGAGGGGGTTCCAAGATCGGATTCTTGACTGAGGTTTCGGTTGATTTTGTACGGTTAGAGGTATTAGTGGCGCACGCTGTACTGGCGGTGGCACACGAGTGTACCCGGGCTGGCGCTCAGCTGCTTTTGTTTGCGTATGCCACTCCTTCCACATACCGCGAGATGTTTCCGAAAACTTTTTTCTGGAGTCTTCGGTCCGGAAAGTGACGCCGATCGAAACGCATTCGAAGCGATTCTGGTGTTCGATACTGTGGAGGATTGCTGAACAAAGTGGGATACCCGCAAAGGAACCATCATCGTCCGGTCTCAAGGGAAGAAGTGTAGTTGCTACGAAGGATGGATCTCGAGCAGGATTCCGGGGGATGAGCTGAAGGAACCCCGCAGGCTCCCCATCTCGTCGCTTGTTGTCTTCACACCAATTACGGTCCACTGTGTCGAAGTTGTCAGCGAGAGAAGGAACTTATTGTCAATGAGATTTACTTGGAACCAAAATTATCTTCCTTGATTTGTGAACGAATATTACCACTCGACGCAGAGGAACTGGTCGATATCCAGGCTGTTGATGTGGCTGCATCCTAACAGGGCGAGGTGAGCCTCCAGTTGAAGATACAATACTAGTTTTTCTTGGTTTCTAGTCATTAGGTCAGCAGAGCCCCATACTCTACATACAATGGAGCGACAAACCTCTTGTTCATCAGAAACTTCGGACCACAGCTGCACAGTGCCAGGCCCGAGATCTTTGTAATAGCCTTCCTTCTTCTCACCTTTGGTGTGGAGGAGTCGCGAGAGCTTCCCACTGAAGGAAGTATACTCCTCATACTTTATATTCTCAAGAGGGAAGCTGAGTATAGTGTCAGCTCCGGTTGCAAAAGGACGAATGAAAATGCAGCAGACCTAGCTTCTACCTTCTGACCTGTGAGAGCAGTTTGCACAACCCAAGCGTCTTGAAACCTGTTAATTATGACAAGGCAAGAATTTTCAGTCAATTGACATACCTTGTGACTTGTCAAAGGAGAACACTGAGCCTGGATATTTTGGCCCTCCTTGGTTTATGTGGGAGAAGTAGAGTGCGGTTGCCGACGTCTCCTTGTCGCGAAAGGCGTACCGCGGAATGATCATGACCGAGCTTCTTATAACTATACACGATCAGTAGTTAAGATCTTGATTGGGGCTTGACTACAAGGGAGACTGACGATGGTCCTCACTTGGGGCAGTATTGTTTTTCAGAACTGTACAGGTGCGCAGATTGAAATCTGAGTCTTCAAATATACGCAAGGAGACCGATTGCCAATCGTTTTGTCTCGAATGCCAAATGCTTTGGGAAGTCAGCGGTGACGATCTTACTCGCAGACTTCGGACCCTGTCATGCAGGCTCAAGACGTACCGGATACCCTTAAGAGCACACTCGCCAATGGAACGTTCACCGTGTTCGGCATTCATTTGACCCAGTGCCTGCGAATCCTCTCGTGCACTGTCCATAGCTGCGTTGAGGCGTCGAATGACATCGCCAATCTCGATTCTGTACTCGGCCTCGGGTTCCAGCATCTTTGTTATTAGTTCGAGAATGCTCTCGACGAACACTCGACTTTTCTGCTGGCCACGAAGACAGCCCAATTCCTTCAAAGAATTCATGAAGGTAACAATTCCTTTCTTGACAATACATTTACCTTTTGGGGACTCCTGACAGAAGAATCTGTGATCTTTTCGTGAGCTCCAAGAGGACTTTGTGAAGCGAACATGATCGAGCCCCCCTTCGCCATGCAGGCCGTCATGGCCTAGAAGGACGAATGCCACGACCTCTAACATAATGCATCCGAGGGACCAAATATCGTACCGCCGACTAAAACGGGAATCAAGGTTATCGATCTCTGGAGGTGCATACGCATCGGTTCCTCCCTGGTTCACAACCCTCGAAGAACTCCTGGTGGTTTCTCGAAAGGTGGATTGTCCAAAATCAGATATGATCCAAGTGCCATTATCATCAACCAATATGTTTGCTGGCTTTAGATCGAAGTGCACCCCTTGGAATTGTTGTTTCTCACTGGGACCGAAAATAGTCTCAGCCCCATTCGGTCCGCCGATTCTCCCCAATGCCTTTGTAATACCAAGCAGTTGGTTCCATGCCGGACGAGACTCAATAGGCCCATGTATAGAGTTGCTGGTGTCGAAGGTGGGATCTCGAAGGAGATGGTCAAGATTGGTCTTCGCTAGAGGAAAGATCAGATTGAAGGTATCGCCATGCTTGTATGCCTTGATCATTTTGACAATGTGCGGATCTTGTAGAGTCGTCGCCTGCTCAAGATTCTTGTTCTCGAGGGTGAAGGCCAACTCGCTGGCGCTGTCAAGCTCCTTTCGCGCGAACCTCGTGTACTCCTTCGCATGCTACGCAGGATCAGCATGGTTCAACACGAGATATTTGCCTTAGAGAATTGATCACTCACTGGAAACTGCCTGTACTCTTCATAGATCTGAAAGGAATAGACTTTACCATAAGCACCTTCTTGTCGAATTTCGCCGTCCAGCCCTCGTACTCCGATCTTTTGTTCTTTCAAGAAAGGCAAAATGGTATCTGGCCCATAGACCGAATACTCCCCGGAATCCATCCTTGGTATAGCAAACTTTGGGAGGTATTCGGCAAAGTCAGTTGCAAATTCCTTGAACTGTGAATCCCCAACACGGTGGGCATACTCCTTGCAATATTCTTGCCGCAGATGATCCAGAGAAAATAGCGTAGGAGTCCTTTCGAGTGCATGATCAGAGCACCGCCGCATGACGAAGCCAAGGATAAGTAATGGATGCTCAATAAAAATAAGAAGGGCGAAGAGTACCAACGCTGTCCTTCCTGGATCTGGTTGAGTGTTCGAGTAGTTTTCATGCCCCACGATGCTGCCGATAAACTCAATTCGCCCCCGCCGGAATAGCCCATGATCTTTGATACAGGTTGGACAATTGCATTCAAGTAACCATGTAACTTTCGATCTTGTGAGATAAGATCGAAGCCTGTCAGCAGGTATGAAGCGTTGGCGGGGCCGAGTCTCGTCCCCCACGAAGAGTCGCTTAATGTGATGGCGAGCGCTGGAGCATCGCGCTTCGACGGCGTCGAGCGACGATGACATTGCGACACAAGAGTGGCATCGCAGCACCGCCGGATTGTTGTTCTTGAGGGCAGGTGCAATGCTTTGGACAGAATGATGCCCAAGAAGATGGTTCCATGGCCGAAGAGGTGGAAGTCAAGGCAGAAGCCGTGGGGCAGAGCTTGTGAGGGGCATGACTTAAGGATCACTGCCGAGCAAACCCACACGTGTCTGAAGGCTGGGGAGGGAAGAGGCCGCATGCAAAAGGAAGAAGTTGCCACTAGGTGTGGGGGTTTTGTAGAGGTTGTGGCGCTTAAAGAAGTCCAGATATTGGCCATGTCTCAGGGACGGAGCCGTTGCTTTCTGAAGCTAAACCATTCGGAAACCCTTGCCCGCTTGTCCTCCCCAACACCCCGATTTTCTCACCGAACGCCCTGGAGCCACTGCCGTCACGGCTAGTTCGCTTCACAGTCGCCAAGATTTTTGGGCCTCCTCGCCCGGATCTCCAACCATAGCCACGAACCCAAGGTTACAATGAGAAGAAACAGGGTCATAATACCAAAGATCCACATCCCACTCCCAAATTTCAAGGAGACTCGGTCGTGCGTGTCTAACTCGATGTATCCCATGCTAAGAAACTGCTTTGAAGACAAGCTTTGTCAGCCACGAGGACGAAGATCAGGCAGTGGGAGAATTCTATTGGCTTACCGAAACAAATGAAGCCGGAAGGAAGATCATGGTAAACACCGTGACGGTTGTAATTGTGCGTGCATCCTTCTGTGATTTTTCGGCCCTCTTGTGTGCGAGCTGCGAAAGCTCTGTGGACATTGCGCTACTCGTCTTCAAGGCTTCTAAGCCTCGGAAGTCGATGATATTTCGCATCTATATCTGTGGTAAGTTTCAAGGATTAAATGCCGTGTGAGCGTAAGTGACATCTTACCAATCCCGATGCGGCATTGATTCTTTGAAATAGGGTGTTCACTCGCCGATTTTGCATTTCAGTCTCGTCCGTGCAGAATGCCAACCTATTCTCACCAGTTTCGAACTGGTCTTGAACCCCGCTGTTGCCCTTCATCAAGTTGGATAGTATTTTGAAGACATTGAGGTTTGAAACCAGTATATGGTTCACTTTGTGGAGTTTATCATGGATGACCTCAATGTTTTGTGTGTCCTCAAACTCGATTTTCAATTTTGGTTTCATCTGCGGTGTATCGCTCTCCGCCACGGCGGATAGATGTGCCTTCGTCTTCTACAAAAGCCCAAAGAAAATTAGCGGTGTCCTTTCTGAATTAAATTGCATACTACACGAAGAAGCCACGAAATAGCGACCGTAGAGTTAATATTCATGTTCTTGTAGAGTATAGTAAATGCAAGCGTTTACCAGTTGGGCCAATTTCAATTCAATATGGCTGATGTATCGCCTCCATGGAGTGGTTGAGCAAGAAGCAGCAAGGGTGTGAATATCTCTCCATGTTGGGAGACGAGTTGAATTGATTTGTGCATCTTTTAATCGTTGTTGAAAAGTTTTGGAAGGATTGAATATGACGAATGTGTTTGTGTTATCCCATACGTTTCGTTGATGATATACTCCCATTTGCCTGATTGACCATGGATCATCTAATTCTTCTCGGCCATGAGCTTCGACATGTCGTGCAACGTAACAACACTCTATCAATGTTTGGATGAGCCCCGGTAATTTAATGGTATGGGGAGGGGGTAGCCAAGACTGACCGGAGATGTTGGCTCGCACATAAGAGTGACAGGCGCTGATTGAGTCGCTCTCAGAGGATGTCTGCGCTCCAAAGGCATTGACCACGTCTATCAGAGCTGGGAATATCTTGAAATGTGATAACAGCAATCGTAGGCCAGCTTCAGATATCAAGAGATTGTCCCACGAGAATCTCTGGGGTACGAATCTTGCAAGTAATGTCAGAAATTGCTCAAACTCTGTAACTGGCTTCTCATACATTATACGTGTACCCACAAATATACTGGACCGCAAATATGTGTCAAATTCTAAAAAGTTTCGGAACACTATGTCTAGATTTCGTCATATTGTTAGCAACAATTCAGATGGACGCACAGCCTAGACAACACGACGCACCTCTCTCGCCGACCTCTATCACTTTGACCCATAGCTGATCATCTTGAACAAAAAGTCTCTTGGAATTTTCCACTAGCAGGCGCGTATAATGGGCCACATCGAAGGCATAAGCGTCGGAAATATTTGACCCTGATGACCAAGGCGAAAGTTCTGGCACGTTGGCGTCAACTTTCTCCATTGCTCTGATTTGAGAGTTAAAGGAGCTTTGCTTATCCAGAAAACGAGAAAAGGGCAATTGATGTATGTCGAGAAGGACGTTAAAGGATATAGATCGGCGGCTCGAAAGTGGAAATACCTTAGCACAGCATCTCAAAGGCGGAGGTGCAAATTAGTTTCGCATAGCCTCGGGGCACGGGAAGCCAGTGGGGAGCCCTGAAATGCACCTACCGATCACGGGCTACCCAAACAGCCAGCCGCACCTGAAATTTTTGCTTAACCAAGCCTCATAGCAGGGAAAATATTACTTGATTTTGAAATGCTGAGATCGCAATTGGTTACAATTATAAAAAAATTCCAACCGACCTCCACCTCGGTCTCGTTGCATCTCCGTACCCCGTCCAGCCTCCTTTGTCCTTTTCCTTTCTTCCTTAAGTCAACGCAAAAGGGTCCTTGAATCGATCCGGATCGCTCTTAATCTGAAGGGCTACGATTTCATCCTCTTCAGCTTAGACATGCTGAAGACTCTGTGTCGAAGCTATTGCTTACCTGTGTCAACTCTCTGAGAACAACGAGAGTTATTCTGTTGTCACGACCAACCTATTGATACCCATTCTCTAGTCAGTTAAATAATTCGTACAGGGTGCTTAAAAAACTGTGCTCACCTCTATTGATCTTTCGGTGCCAAATTCCTCCGCGTTGGTGTCGAGAAACTCCTCCAACACAGCGACCTTGATGTACCTGGTAATTTTAAGTGCCTGTCCAATGAAATAAGGTTGCGTGCAGCTTACCTTTCTTCCAAAACCTGATTGACGTACACAGGGGAAGCATTGACGGCCATAGCCCTTCTTTTCTCTGCCTTGTGTGAAGCCTGGGCAAGCAATCTTTCGAGCGAAATGGGTCACACGGGAAGTGGAACTTGGCGGTGCCGTGTGGCTTTTATGTTTCATGATTTCGGCCAGATTTGGAGCCGCATTTGGCTGGAAGAATGGCTGTACTGGCATGAGATCACTCGTGGCGAAGAGCACTCATTGGTGAGCTGCACTGCACGGCCAAGAGACTTGTCACGAAAAAGCAAATCGGGCGCAGCACCCAGCCCAGGCTGGCGTCTCACACAGCCCACCAATCCTGAGGGACAGTGCCTTCCTGATGCCTGACCTGCCAAAGCGATTGTCGTGCAGGCAACGCTAAACGCTGACTCTTTTCACCTCGACATTTCGCCCTCCTGTTTGGAGGAAGTCTCCACGAGCGAGAGAACTTCGTGCGCCAATTCCAACCTCTGTGGAATATTGAAAGGAAATCATGTCGCGCCTCTCTCCCTACCAACCTAGACATGCAGCACTCAATCCTGGGCCTGGACAGGAGCACTCGGTGTTAACACGCCGTGCCCGACTCCCGGGTGGAACGTCCTCTGCCCGGTCCAGATCTGTTCCCACAAATGGAAGAGATGGAGGAAGAGACACTGGCGACGAGATAATCGACGAGCGTTCAGTCGGAGTTTTGCCCTATGAGAATGCTGTCCATGAGTCTGTTGCCGAGAATCAACTTGGCGGCATAGAAGAGCATACCAAGGATGGAGCTTTGGGACATGACAATCCGCGACATGAACACGACGGAAAATTCAAGGTGGAAACTCTCCCTGGTGTTCCAGCCATGCTACAGAATCACCAGGACAGTGATTACACTCTCTCTGAAGAGAGATCGAGGCGCCGCATGGATTCCGACCGAGTAAGCGAGACCGACACAATAGTACCGAGAAGAAATCTCTCCGTGCTGGATGTCGCGGCTCTCATTTTCAATAAAATGGTAACAATACCTAGCATAACCCCTTGCGCTTCGTGAATATTAGTAATATTTGACTTTAGGTGGGTACCGGGATCTTCACCACACCTGGTTCGGTTCTATTTTACACCAAGTCCAAACCAATCAGTCTGATTCTTTGGGCCACGGGTGGTGTCTTTACCTCAATCTTGTCAGTTCACAAAATTGCCGGTATTTCTCTTGGATCGGTACTAACTTGGAGCCCAGCATCATCGCCTATCTCGAGTTCGGCAGTGCACTCCCCTTCAATGGCGGTGAGCTTATCTATGTGAGTTCTTTCTTAGGATTATTCGAACAGCTAACTAAACCTTCTGTTAAACATTTTATTCCCAACATTACTGATTCCCAAGTAGCTAGACGAAGTGTATCCATACCCTGAATTATTGGCAACAATAATGTTTTCAGGCTTCTTTCTAGTGCTCGGCAACTCCTATGGAAACTCGATCACGTTTGCCAAGCAAGTTATACTTGCAAGTGATTCAAACTACAAAAGCACAACCGAATTAGACAATCGTCTTATCCGCTTTGTTGCAATTGTTATTTTATCAGCTGTCTGCCTTCTTCATTACTTTTCCAACAAATTTGGATTGTTCTTAAACAAGCTTTTTGCTCTATTCAAGATTGTTCTCCTCTTTACAGTATTTGTTGCAGGAGTCAAATCAGCGAGCAAGGAGGGTTCTGGACTCAATGATTTCACTCAAAGCCATGGAGCCAGTGGATCTGCCAACGGCCTCGCTGCAATGGTTTTAATTTTCTACGCATATCAGGGATGGGAAAATGCCAACTACGTAAGTTGAGTATATTACGGTTTCTCTCGACCTATCATCCTCGAGATACAAACCCAGATTCTGTTTTCTAAATTGTCACTGACTACAAGTAGGTCGCTGGGGAGATTCGAGCCCCGACCCGAACGCTTAAGATCGGTGCTTTCTTGGCTGTTGGATTGGTCACTATTCTGTATATTCTGGTGACATTAGCCTATGTGAGTCCAAGGTGCCTCAAATTTCACTAGATCGTCTAATATTACTAGTATCTCGCTTGTGACTACGAAACCATTACAAACACGCAGAGTGATCTTGGAGTAGCTATATTGTTCGCTCCCAGGGTATGTCTCTTCCAAATTTCACCAATTCTCTAAGCTGAAAAACAATTCTTAGGCCTTCGGATCATCTCTTGGATTGAAAGTTTGCATCGCTCTGTCAGCGTTGGGAAACCTTATCGCAGTTACATTCACGAGCTCGAAGGGTATGCACACTTGAGATATCGTAAATCAGCTAGGCTAAATTGGACTCTAGTAAAGCAAGCGATTGCGGTTCAGAGGATTCTTCCATTCTGGAAATTCTTTTCAAAGGATATCGACACGCCGAAAGGTGCCCTTGCGCTGCACTGGGTTTCTTCTGTGATTCTCATCCTCGCTTGTCCGACAACTGCAGACGGATATGGTTTTGCTGTTGGCTTATTCACGTATGGTCATATTATTATTGGGAGTGAGTAAAATTTTGGCAACTATCTTCGCGTTACAGGACTGGAGTGATGACATCGCGTAGCAATTGTGACCTTAGGCCTGTATAGGCTCCCCAGACGCATGCGACAACAGTGGCCTGGTTGGCAGCCAGAGATCATCACTAATAAATGGGTTTTCCGGCTTCTACCTATCATTTTCGGTGGGGGAAACCTTATTGTTATCATCTGGGGTGCGAAGCCGCGAACACCAGGCACAACCCCCCGATACTGGTGGCCTATCATCTTCTTTTTTATCATGGCAGCAAGTTTCATCTACTGGGGTATCATGATGATCACCCAGGTTGAGACAACCATAGAAAATAAGAAAGGAGAAAAGAGAACAATCGGGAATCTTATTGGTTTCGAGGTTCGGATTTATAATGAAACAGATGACGGAGTGCCACAAGCTATGCAAGAAGCTATGGTACAGTCACGACTGGATGGGTCAAGGCGCCGAGTTGGATATAAGGCCAGTCTATTTCATACAAATTTAGGGAATCTTGAAAATTCGCTGACAAAAACAGTTCACCGGCGTATTCGAGAAGATCAGGATCTGGAGTCGAAACACAAAAGATGTTCTTGGAAATCTTCTGTTTTAGGGTCTCAAAATCACACCAGGGTATCCCGGCTCGTAAAAAAAAAGTATAGCAGGCTGATCCAGCGCTATAATAGACCACTACTGACTTCGTGCAGATTTAGGCGTAGAGTTCTCTCCTACAAATGGAAAATAAACTAAGTATTGAAGTTGCCCCGAATTCTAAGAACTGAGCTTTAGCGTTTTATATGTTTAGTGAATGAAAAGGGGACTTCGTAGACTCCTGAGTATATAAAGACGATTATAATATTACTAGCGCATAGGAAACACTAGAGAGAGGCCGCTTTTTGCATCGCAACTTCTCGTAGAACATATTAGATCGGCTAAAAAACAACCTCTACGATGCGAGCATAAGCTTAGACTTGCATTACATGTAAAAGGACGTTATAATATAATAATCATTATTCCCAATCATTCTTTGAAACCCTGAGACGAAGGCCGACTTAAAGCCAACCAAAAGTTGCCGAGATTCTTTAAGCCAGCTCGTTTTCCCTTTTTCGTCTCGCTATCGGCAGATCTGGATCTTCGGCGGCCAGGAGCCGGGATAGTGAGTGTCATAGGTTCATCCGTAACAGACTCGGGAGGTCCCGAGACTAGCTGTCCATTTTCCCATTCCCGAATCACAGCGCCTTTTCGGATCATGGTATCTACAAGCTGCTTGTGAAACGCCGCCAAACTCAAATTCCGCTCTTTCGATATAGCGAACCCCTCTTTATCTCCCTGCTGAGGCGAAAATAGAATATCCAAAACCTTTAGAGCGGAATACTCTAACACCACTTGCTTGCCCTGCTTCTGCCTTTTAGTCCAGGGGACGGCCACATTCATGAGAGCGTCGCTCTTTGCAAAAGATAGCAGCAGCTGAGAGTAAATCCGTATAAAGCTTGTTCCATGAAATCGCCTTTGGAAATCCTCTGTGTTCTGCGCATTCTTTACTGCAAAGTCGAGCATAAGGTGCCATGCAGTGGTTGCACTGATCCCAAACTTGGCATTAGGATCGGCGTCTTGATCTAGAAGTTGACAACATATAGATGCACAGCGAGTTATCATGGCTTCCTGAACAGCCAAAGGCCAAGGTTTCTGTTGGAGAGTGTATTTCACAGCATTGAATAATAACGCAGTTGCTTGGCTGTTCGCTAGCCCTGGACCAATATCGGTGCTTGGGGGTTGGTCCTTAATATAGCTGTCTAAGCAGTGGTATACCGTCAAGGTGTGGAAGCAAAGAGGCCTCGCTGCAGAGCCAATGGCTCCTGATAGAATTTGCGTCCCACTATTGGCTAGGAGACCGAAGCCATGAGTCCAGTGGCAGTGGGTTTCGATAGCCTGAGATCCGAAAGTGCACTTGAACGCGCTTGTCCAGTGGTACGAGACCACTTGATCCAAGTCAGAGAGCATCGAACTGGGTACGGGTCTATGTGTTCCTTGAGCAAGCGAGGCATATTCCATACCGTGGTCCATATAATGCCATACGGAGCTCTCCTCGAGGGCTATTGTGGATTGTATAGGCTGCGTCTTGCAAAGGAGAAGGCATGAACGAAACAGGCTGATCGATGGATGAAAAGGAGTATCGGCAGTCAGGCTCAACATGCCCTCCCACACTTCGTGGATCCTGAGAAATTCGACGACGGTTCTGTGAATAAAGTCGACACACTGGTACTTGACTACGGTTGATGAGAAATTACGCTGCAGCCGGAATTCAACGCAACGGACCTCCAGAAGCCCACAGCACCGGCTTCTGACCCTGCCCTCAATCTCATGACATCTAAGGTTTTTCTCCTGGATCGATAAGGACTTGATGGGGGTTGCTAGGGCAGCCTCGTCGTCTTTTTCGGAAAAGTATAACTGCAGCGGTGTCATTCGAAATTGACCCTGTTGAACTTCCGACGCAAGCAGGCTAATCTGCAATAGCTGCGAGGCTTGCTTTCTGTATGAATCAGGCATAATTCGTAGCATATGGGCGTACAGGTCCTTCAGATCGGACGGCAAGATGTCTAGGCGCTGATGGAGCTCTTCAACATAATCAAAATTCTGAAGGCCGATAAGAAGAGAGCGAACGACAAGAACAACCCATAGAAAGACCCCGCATGACTTTTCAACGACTTGCGTGATAATGGGGTCCCATTGGTCTCCATATCTGTCCTGAATCTTCTCCCTGAGGTGATCTTCGGCATACTGTCTGATGTCCTCCTTCGTTAGGTCTTGAAGGCGGATGTTTGGGAATCGCGAAAACGAATCAATGCATATGGGAATCGGCCTACTAGATACTAGGAACTTCACGTTCTCGTTCTCCGAATATGCCGCGATCAAGTTGACAATTTCAAAGTGGTTGCCCTCGTATTCATCCAACCCGTCGATGAAGAACACCAATCGGAGCTGTGACGTTGCACGATCCAGCAGCCTCCGGAACCATCGGAGGAGCTCCGAGTGTGATGGTGAGCTGAGAGTCTCGCCCAGGTCGCGGTTGGCTCCTGCCATCCACAGTTCCGGCATTACAACTGAGATGAGGTAGGGCCGCGCCGAAAGAATATCATAAAGCAGCGACCGCAACAAGCCCTCCTGTGTCTTCTGTAACGGCGAGCCCAGGTGCCAAAGAAAGAATGATGCCACGACCAGGTCGCGTTCTGCGGCTGAAGCCCAGCTGGTGAGCGCTTCCTTTGACTTTGGATGTTGCAAGATGTACTTCATCAAGGTCGATTTGCCGGATCCGGCTTTCCCATTGATCCAGTAGCAGCCAGAGCCGGTCGCCAGCCACTCGACTAGGTTCATCTGCAAGACTGGGTAATCTTCATTCGAAGTTTCGCGCCCATTGAAGATCCACGCATACGTTTTGCCGTGAGCAGCCTGAACACTGTCGTAGCGATCGCCCAACAAGCGGAAGTATAGGCAGGTTAAGACTTCTTCCTGAATGGGCTTGAAGTCTTTAATCATGGCACTGGTCTTGTTTTCTTCCGATCGCAATGTCATGAACTTCTGGTTGCCCTTGTCTATGACGGGAAAGCTGGTTCCTTTTTGGCTTAGGAAGCTGGTCTTTCCGTTTTGGAGGGTCAAAATGGCCGCGAGGGTCTTGTCCTGTTGCATGGTCTGCCGAACGCCAGTTTCATTGAGATGGCGGTGTAAAGAAGCGTTTTGACTTTGGATCAAGTTGAGCTTATCCTCAGATACAGTGAGGACCTTCACGATTTTATTCTCAAGTGCGTCGAGTCTTTGGCTTTGATTTTCCTCGGAGGCCTCTGCTTTCATATTGAGGTAGAGCAACATGTGTAGAACCAGTTGACTCTGATATTTCTCCAGGCGCTCCGTGAGTCGCACAATGTCATCGTGGTTCCAGGCTGCCTTCATGTAGGCGTATGACTTCCCAAAGACGCTCCCGATGACGTTCCCAGTGGCGCGTCGCCGGGCGCCTTCCAGACCTTGAAAGATTCTGGCGAGCTCTTTGGCAACCTCTGAACACCGGTCGATCAGACCGTCGATCGCCTATAAAGTCAGTGATTATTCTGCCCTCCCCACAACTTAGGCAGCACCCACAGCTTCTGTCTTTTGACCTGGCCCTGGGTCATCTGACCCATTTTCCGTGAATCTTCGCCTCGTCTTAAACACAGTGGAGAACTCGTCGAAGGTTTGAGATGTGGCCCCAAAACTAGCAATTTGTAGCAATGACTCGTCACCTGCGTCGTACAGCCCCTTCACGTCACGGCATCTTCCTATGGCAAAGTCAACGAATTGCACGACCGTGGCAGCCACGCTCAACGCCGTGAGCGGATCCATTGCCGTACGCTCTCGCGGGCTTCATAAACAAAGGGTTGTGTGCTGGATAGCAATAGACCTTGCACAAATATATTGTGACGATGCGAGTGACGAGGGCGGCTGAGAACTTAAGCCAAATTGTCTGGAATTTGGGTGTTTGGCGCATCTTCGCTGAGGCAGCTAGAAGGGAAGGGTTCGCTAGCCAGACTACGGGTGACCCTAACGACCAAAAGGGTCAATAGAATTTTTGCAACATTGCTTTTTTTACCCCACCACAGCCTACTCTTACTATCTTACTTTTAACGTATCGTACGCATTGCGTAATACTAAAAATATCTTTAAAGATTAATTTTGAGCCTTATAAAGACAAGATTCTTAGTTAAGTCTTTAAGAAGCATATAATTCCTAAGATTTTAAGTGGTGTTCCTGTCCGTGCATGCCAAGGCGCACGCCAAGCTACTAATGAGTGTTTTAAGCTTAAAATAGTACAGGACCCACTTACTATTGGCAGTCAATTGGCACGTTACTACGAAATTTTTGGGGCTATTAATTTTGGACATGCAACTCCAGTACCGTACGCACCATTGGCACCGTTGACATGCCATTGACGCTGTTGACACCATTGGCAAGCTGTTGGTATTTTTTTCCCTCAGATGGAGTAATATATATAATTAATCCACGATTTGTAATTAAACCTTAATATTATTAGATCTAGGGCCTATCCCTAATTAAATATAGTATTTGTAATGCCTAAGGTAATTGTAAAAGTCAAGTGCAACGTGCGAATGCGCTAGATGCAAAGCGCCAATGTCGTTTGCGATGAAACATCGGGGTTTTGGCAGTACAGGGGTTAGAACCTATCATAGGCCTCCGTATGTAGGCGAGCCAAGTCTTCATGTTCTGGTTGCTTTCCGTAATACGCGCCCGAGGCTGTCGAGCCCTACCATCATATTCCTTTCGCTGTCTTAGCATCCGCGGTTGCACCTCCCGTATGGTATCACACACATGCAGCTGGGAGATTTTAAATTTCCAATCGATTCAATCTTCAGACAGCTTACAATTTGCCTGTCATTTCTCGGGGGGTCTCGAGGACGCTTCAAACACGATCAAGCGCGATCCACGTCCGGATGCTCGATCTAGCTTCAGACCGCCTTAGCACTTCTATTCAGAGCCAAGTCATTTCGGTCCTTCTGGCAGAGGCTGAATCAACACCGCCGCCACCCATCGGGGACAGTATCCTTGCTGAATGTTTTGGATATTCATGGAGTCAGAGTCGATTACTTTGCCTGACGATCCCCCAGTCTTGAGAGTCACATCGCTGTGTATATTCCAAGTTAATCGATAGCTTGTGGGTTCTTGGTAGATTTACGAAGTACATGAAGCCTTGGCCCCGAGCTGCCTTTACAAGTTTCGACGCCAACTCCGCATGCGCAACGCACTTTCACAACTCGCCGCACTCTGGAGATCAGCCTTCTATAAACGCCACAGCTATAATGTCTGGTGCCTCGTCCGTCTTTCCGGGTGTATTCCCATCACCAGATAGCATACCACCTGCTGAAGTTGATTCAACTCTCGAAATGCCGGATATATTCAGGGGATACTCTCTCTTTATCTTCTCGCCTCGAATTCGGAACATACTCTGTGATGTTTTGGTTTATCCAGTAACAGAGCCTGTGATTTTGATTTTAATCATCGCTCAGCTAGTCTTTCTAGTGGTCGAAAATTCAGCAAATCTGTTTCCTTTGCAGGACGAACAGCTGCCCAGATGGGGAAGTGTCTGGGTAGACTGGGCTCTTCTTAGTATATGGGTTATATTTACTGTCGACATCTTGTGCAGGATCATTGTCTCGGGACTACTCCTAGGTGACATTGCCCTAAATGCTAATTCCCTTCGGGCCATTGGGGACAGAATCCGCACGGTCGAGCAAGTGCAGAGATTACAGCTGGCAAGGGCACCATTTCTGCGTCATTCCTTCAACAGAATGGATTTCATAGCATTGATATCTTTCTGGATCTCTATTGCTCTGAGCGTCACCGGCCTTGAAAGCCAGTACCACATTCGTATATTTCGAACCATTGGTTGCCTAAGAATCTTTAGGCTTTTAGCTTTGACAAATGGCACCGCTGTGAGATTAGACTCTATCCATAAATATATACGCTAGCTAACCTCTATTGATGTGTCTTAGGCTGTGTTGCGGACTATAAAATTCTTGTTTCCTTATCTTATTAAGACTTGGAGCATTATTGCTTTTTTTGCGCTGCTATTTTCCTTGGCCGGAGTCCAAGCATTTCACTCGAGTCTCAAGCGTCATTGCGTGTGGCTAGACCCTCTCGACTCAGCCAATTTCAGCGCCTCGTATGTAAATGAGTTCACCTTCTGCAGCGGATACCTGGACAATGAAACAGGCCTTCCACTTCCGTGGGTGGCCAGTTATAATTTTGAGGCTTCAGAACCGCTTCAACCAGGATTCGAAGTGCCCAACGGATATCTTTGCCCACGAGGCTCGATCTGCATGTTAAAGGACAACCCATATAATGGAACCCTGCACTTTGACAACATCTTCAACGGTTTAGAGGTCGTTTTTGTGATGATCAGCGGTACCTCATTTTCTGAGGTGATGTATGACACAATCAACTCCGACTACTTGCCAGCTGCCTTGTTCTTTGGATTTGGGATCGTTTGCCTCAGAGTGTGGCTGGTTAACTTTCTCCTGGTCTCCTACGCAATTTATTTTCCGCATTTCAACCCGGTCCTCGAACCGAGGGAACGATCCTTACAGCCCGAGAATTTGTCAACAAAACGGCTCTCCGCATGGGAGATGCAGTGCAAGAATATGTGCGCCAGAACTTTCTGGTGCTGGATTCTTCTGATCACTTACGACCTCGTTTCCCAGTGCTTCCGCGGCCCATCAACACGATTTGATAATTGGATTGATATCTCGGGGGTAGTGGTTACTCTCCTCCTTGACATTGAGATCATCTTGCGAATAGTTGCCGCTCCCTGGCGAGTTTTTCTTAGGAGCCCACGAAATGTCGTCGATTGCGGCCTTACTTTAAGCACAACAATAATTGCTTTGCTCCTTTTGAGCGCGCATTTGTCGAAGAAGGCTTCTGCTGGGCTCACGATCTTTCAAATTCTTAGGGCCTATCGAATCATTCTTGTGATTCCTACATCGGGAAAATTGGTGCAAAGAATCATTCTCCAGTTCTCAAGCAGACGTCTGGGCTCCACGATTCTTTTCGTCTTGCTGTTGACGTTTCTAGTATCCGTACTCGCAAACCAGCTCTTCAAAGGCTCCATTCCAGTCAACAGTGCGGAGGAGCCCATCCAAATTACTTTTTCAAGCACGCTCAATTCCTTTTACGGGATATTTCAAATATTATCGCGAGCTCGATGGACGGATATCCTGTACAACGTAACATCTTACTCGCAGACCTTTCATGAAGCTTCCATTGGAGCAATTTTCCTCACTGGCTGGTATATCTTAGCATCCTGGTTTGTGATGCCTGCATTCATTCCTCTGATCAACAACGCGTTTCAGATTCACTCTAGAACCAAAAAAACGGTGCAAACGGCGGCGTTCCTGCAAGGCAAAGAGCTTGTAAAGCCTCTAGCGCGAATTGGCTTTGATAGTGCTTTTCCATTCCCGAGCCTTTCGAAGCGAAGGGACTCCCCGGAGTATACTGCGACAGGGGTTGTTGTGTTGGAAGAAGATACCTTGCGGGAGTTCCTCGCCGGGCTGGAAGACGAGTCGGAGGACTCCCCAGAGAACGCACTATCGATCCCAAACCCAAGCAACGAAAACGAGCAACCATCTGGGATTTTGGAAAAGTGCAAGGCAGTATTCGGAAGCTGGGAGAACAATCCCTTTCACTCCGACTTGACCGCTGAAAATCCTTTGGAGATGGCTAGGCATTCGATCTCCGTTGCTGCAGCTCGGAATGCCGCAGAAGAGGAGTACATGGCTAGACACTCGACATACAATGATGCACTATATATCTTCCGACCGAGAAACTCTATACGTCGCCTCTTCCAGCAACTTGTCAGCTCGGGTCCTGTGAAGAGGCGGTTCCACGGAGTTGAGCCCAACCGAATTGCACAATTCGCCTTCTCGGCAGTAGTATTTGCTGCTGTGGTAGCCACAACGGTCATTACTTGTATTGCGACGCCTCTTTATCAACGCCAATACTTCGAGATTTTTGGATACAGCCTTAAGACGTGGTTTATTTGGACAGACATTATGTTCACTGTCATGTTTACCTTCGAAGCCTTTATCAGAAGCGTTGCCGATGGGTTCTTTTGGACCCCCAATGCATATTACCGAACTTTTTGGGGCAGTATCGACGGCGCGATATTAATATCAATGTGGGCAACTGTTGTTACAACCATCGTGACAGAGGGAGCAGCCCCAAGAAGCATGGCAGTCTTCAAATCTCTCCGTGCCTTTCGCCTGTTGACCGTGAGCGATCCAGCCAGATATACATTATTCTCCCTAATGTGCACCGGGTTCAGCAGGATTATAGTGGTAAGGTAGATTCTGATACCTTTTGAGGCATGAGTCCTAATCTTTTTACTGTTCCAGGCATCTATCCTGTCCATTTCGATTCTAGTTCCCTCCGCTATCTATGGGTTGAACCTTTTCAATGGCCAACTCGTAGCTTGTAACGACAAATCCTCGGCTATCTCCAATCTTCGGGACTGTTTTGGCGAATGGCACAGCACCCCATACAGCAGCGCCTGGCCACTTCTCGCGCCACGCGTAGCTAGTAATCCGTATTTCAATTTCGACACCTTTGCCGACGCCCTCTTGACGACCTTTACGATCATCACCCAGAGCGGCTGGGTAGATGTCTCATTTGCGGTGCAGGCTATAACAGGACCTGGCCTCCAACCAAGGCCCTTGCATTCCCAGGGCTTTGGGCTGTTTCTCGTTGTTTTCAACTTTGTGGCCACTAATTTTATCCTAATCGTGTTCCTTGCTACGTTTATTCGCAGCTATACTCGGGCAACAGGTACCGCCTATCTGTTCGATGATCAGATGGCCTGGCTGGAACTTCGGCGAAAGCTATATGCGGTTGCTCCATTGCAAAGGCCTTGCAGCCGCCAGCACTATATTAGGCGGCGCTGCCAGACACTGAACAAAAATTCCAGCTGGCAGAATTGTCTTACGTGTCTTCTCGTCGCACAGCTGATTTTGCTTTCAACTCAGTTCTACCCCGAGCCTAGTTGGTGGGCAAGGACCCGGAACTACATATTCCTGGCATTTTCAATGGCTTATCTGATAGATATTTGCACCCAGATTGTTGGTCTTGGACTAGCTTTCTTCCTAGGAAATATCTGGCTCTTGCTCTCTTTCTGCACCATATCAGGGATGTTTTTGTCCTCACTATTGGTGATACGGATGCCAACGGACCAATGGGCACAAGCAGAACAGGCTCATAATTTCTTCCTCATTGCGATCCCACTACATCTGATACCACGAGTCAAGGTCTTGAAGGAGAGTTTTTGTTATGCCGTTCTTACTCTTCCGGCAATAGGCAACCTGGTCGCCGTCTGGCTTGTCTTCCTCATCGCTTACGCAATCGCTATGGTTCAGATGTTTGGCTTGACGCGATTTGGACCCACGGATGACGTTCTTATTAACTTCCAAACTATTCCGCACGCTTCCCTGCTATTATTTCGTCTTAGCCTTGGCGAAGACTGGAGTGAAATCATGGCAAGCTTCGCGACAATTAGCCCACCCTTCTGTGTTGCAGAGACCTCGCCTTTCGATAGCGATTGTGGCAGTATGGTATGGGCTCGTATCCTCTTCATATCTTGGAATATCCTCAGCATGTTTCTATTCATGAACATGCTAGTTGCTCTTATTTACGAACGCTTCGCCTATCACTTTCGATCAGAAATAGCCGAATTGCAGCTAAGTGACGAGGACACTCAGAGGTTTCAGGAGGCTTGGCAGACAGTCGATGCCGAAGGTACTGGATACATCGGTGAAGCCGATATACATAAACTCGTAGGCAGGCTGTCGGGAGTCTTTGACATGCGGATCCATCCCCCGAGGGATTCTGTGACCCAGATTCTCAGCGACTTAGGGCCATCCGTTTGTCCCCATGGAAAAACTTTGGAGAGAGATATGGGCGGCTTTCCGGGAGTAAATCTCCATGCGCTAAACAAACGGTTGTGTCTTCTCGATATTGCTGATACCCGCAAGCGTCGACACCAGCTCGACATGTTTGTTTTGGAAGCAAAATTACTAGCGAACCCAGAGGGTCAGATCGCAATGGGAAGCATTCTCGAGCTTCTTGTACACTCTAAACTTGTTGACCATAGCCGAATGTACTTACGGTAAGCAGTAGAACAAATGGCGATTGTGAAACCTGCAAGTGTTGACAACCGAATATTAGGCTTGAGGAATTTGCCTTCCGAAAGGCGCGAATACGAAGGGCAGAAAAGATTCTTGCCCACCAAGTAGTCGTCAGCTACCTTGAAACAGTGTATGCCCACTTAGTCAAAAGATGAGCATGCATTGGCTAAAATATATGTGCCTAGGTACTTCTCCAGGGAATTCAAAAAGCGCATTGCTCAGCAGCAACTGGTACAGCGAAAAGATGTCCAGCCTACACTTTGGGTTGATGAGATGAGCGACACCATAAAGGAAACATCGACAGATGCAAACGACATGGATACGAGTAAGGAGTTCAAAACTGGTGGTCTTCGTCTTCCGGTCAGCAGTGGCGGCACCCATGATCCAATAATGCCATCTATGCCTGAATCCAAATCTCAGGATTCTAAACGTCCAAGTTTAATCATTAGCAGAGAGGGGGTGGAGCCAAACCAAAATAATGGCTTCAGCAAAGGTCCCGATTTACCAACCGGTATGAGGAGACCTAGAGCTGTGATAGACAGTTTTATCTGGGTAGAAGAAATCGAGTCTAGTAAGACTACAAGGTTTGGAGAATCATAACATATATTTCTTACTTTTATTATATCTGTTATAGCAAATATAGAAAAACTAGTAAAATATTTCTTTCTCTTAATAAAACCAAGTTTTAAGAGAATTAATTACAAGGCAATTATAAAATTAATAATTATATCTTGTTTTTATTAATTCAAAAATTCGACTTATTTTATTAACTCTCTTATATATTTGAGTATTAAGGAAGTATCTAGTAAATAACTAAATAAATGTCTCATGTAATCGAAAATAGTACTTGTAAAAAATCTCGAGCTATATAGTTAATAAAGTATTAATAGCTTTCTTAAGTTATTTATAACTTTAGCTAAGTCTTATTAATAAGTTTTATATATAGCTAGCTATAACGCGCTTTTTCTTTTAAATTATATACTTTTATATTACTATAATTCTCTCTTTTATTATTATTATTATTACTTTACTTTTTTATTACTTTTATTTCTTAAAGCTTTAATTTAAACTTAATAAATATTCTTGGCTTTTTTAATTCATTACTAGTAATTTTATTATATATTCGATTTCAAAACTCGTTTTGTAATACTTTAATTAAATAAGAACTTAAGAGATTTAATATTTTTAAAGCTAATTTTAATTACTTTTTAAAAATAATACTTTAATATATAATTAATAAAAATTTAAAATTATAAGAAATTTAAATAAAATAAATATATATAATTAATTAAATCTCAAGTTATATATAAAAGAAATAAATATTATATATATATATATATATATAATATTAATAAAATAAAATAAGGGTTTTCTTTAAAGCTAAAAGAATAAGATTTCTTTTAATAAAAAAAACTAATATTATAATTTTAGTTTTAATTTAATTATTGAATCTTCTTATATATATTACTTTAAATTACCTAATATATATAATATAGTTATATTATTAAGAAAATATATAGAAAATATATAGAAGAAGGTTTTCTTTTATTTAACTTTAAATTATTTTTATAAGGAATTTTTATTTTTATTTTATAAGTTTTAAATATTATATTTATAATACTTATAATTATTAATATTTTATTAATAAAAAATAAATATTAAAAAGCAATTTTAGGCAGCGTGGGCAAAAACTACTCAAGCTACTCAAGCTACTCTAGAGTAGTCTTTAGTAGAGTAGAGTAGAGTTTGAGTAGCGTAATATAGTACTTGAGTAGAGTAGAGTAGAGTACTACTCTAGAGTAACTTAAGAGTAGTTACGTGAATGTAGTAAATCGGTATTTATTTAATTATTAATAAATAAATAAGATACCCATTAAATAGCAGTATATAATTTAAACTAGAGCTTATATAAGGCTATTTAAATACTACTTTTTTTTATATAAAAAACAGATTTCCCTCCTTGGAATCTTTCTTTTCCTTCTTTTTTCCTTCTCTTTTTACTTCTTCTAATTCGTCTTTAAATAACCCCCAGCTTTTTAAGCAAGATATTATCTTAATAGTACTCTTATTAAGTCTATTATGTGATTTAGATATAATAAGAGCACCTTGAGAGAAGAGTTTGCCCTTAATAGCCGAGGAAGCCTAAGAATATATTATAGTTCTATTTTGCTTACTAAGCCTTGCCACTACTTGATTGGGCAGTATAGTGGCGCTAGACTCGGGCCACCTCGGAGCCTTACCTAATTAGGCTAGCGTGTCACGTATAACGTCACGTGCGTACTACTCAACTACTCTAAAATATTCTAGAGTAGTTGAGTAGAGTATTGAGTAGAGTATGAGTAGTGAGAAATTTATTTGAGTAGAATGTGAGTAGGGCCCACTACTCTACTCTACTCTACTCATTTCCCACACTGATTTTAGGGGCTTGCTATATAATAAGCTAAAATAAGCTAAAATAAGAAATAAGTAAAACCAGAAATTATTTAAATATAAAAGTATTTAAAGTATTAAAAAAGAAATAAGATTTTAAATACTTTTTTTCCGTCCAAATCCGTCGGGTATATGAAGCCAAGGATTGTCTCGACTCGATCTCAACATACCGACGCTGCGTCCAGTGTAGGATTAAGACGAAAAAAGCGTTGCCAAAGCTGGAGTTTCTTTGGAGGACAATGGGAAACAAGGATATTGGTCTTTGTCCTTGTGCTCCTTCCGAGGATCCGCCCAGGGGCAGAAAGAAGCTCAAGCTCTGCATTGATGATTGTAGTTGGGAGAGGAAGGGATAGCAGCGGTTCGTAGCCTGTTATATCTTCCTTACCAGCATGTCTTGGGCGCAATGGATTTGCATATGTTTGGTGGGGGGCTGTGGAGAGTAAAGCCGTGGAAGCAGAGCGTGTCTCGACATCAAGCAATAACGTCTCCTATTAAATGGCCATAATAAAAATCGAGTGCACATTCACTGCCAGATATCCGACGTTTCGTGACCATGTTTTGTTCCCACTCGCTAAAATAATATTGCCATAGCCAACGTCCCCTCCATCCTCCGCCTTTCCTCCCACAACCAACGAACTTCCTTCGGCGGCACCACAGCCTTTGGAGAGGTGCAAAGGATCGTCACCCGACCACTCACCCTCTCCAAAATGGAACGCGTGAAGTCGCTCCTGTCTCACCTCCCCCCTGTTCAGATCCCGGAATCAGACGGTAAAACGCTTGAGACCTTCCATCCCTTTCCCAAACTTCCAATTGAGTAAGAACAATAGTTCTCTTAGATCTTGTCTTCCAAGTTGCGCTGAACTCTTCTGCATTCTGACCGAGCTTCTATCGTTCAAATTCTCTATCTACAACTTCTGAATGAGACAGATGCTGACTTTCCGTGTGCTAGGCTACGCGACGTGATATGGACCTACGCTTCCCTCCAGCCGCGCTACATTCCCCTCTTCTACTCCAGAAATCCCACCGACAACACCATCAAGAAGCGTTCCGCAAATGATTATCTAGGGCGATTGCCACATCCTGCAGTTCTTCAAGCCTGCAAGGAATCCCGAGCTGTGGGCAAGAAGTACTACAGCATGATTCTCGAACAAGGTCAAGAATGCAAAAGCGATTGCCCAAGATGTCGATACGAATCGTCGGACTATGCTTCCATGTTTGGATACACGAAAGATTCGAAGCATGATCGCATACAACAAGAAGAGCGAAATGCACACTGGGTTAACTTCGAGTTGGATTCGTTTTTGTTGTCTTATGGAACCAGGGATGGGATGGTCGATGGAATTGCTCCCTGGCCGGATTCTGTAGATTTCGTTTTCAATGCCGACGACCTGGCGCGGATCCAAATTCTCCACTACATGGTTGCGACGAGAGCGTGTCCTTACAGCAGTCTCGCTTGGTGCTTCAGGGAGAACACTGCGCTGAAGGGGTTGAAGAAAGTCAGTTTCCAATTTTTGGAAGGATACAAGTACGGACTTGTAGATCCGAGAGGAGGCTTTCTGAACGATCTTTGGAGGAAAGAGGAAGCAGCACAATATTGCAGACGTTTACGAGCAAAACTTGAAGACTTAGGTTCAAAGAACAGTCTGCAATTGACCATTCTCACTCGGGGGGCTGATTGGAATTAAGCTGAGGAGGATATCAGGTTGCTGTTGTGCAGAGAGAAACTGCCGTTGGTTCAGGACACGAAGTGAGATGGATGTCGCTCAAGCTGAGAAGGTGTTATTGAAGCTGCCTGTAAAACTTGCATTTTCTTTTCACGGCTTGCAGCTAATTCGGCGGGATCTATCCTAGGGCTTGTTACTTTCAAGATTAGGACTTGATCTCTCTTCTTATCTTGAGGGCTAAACCTCCCCCAGAAAAGAGTTCCCTACACAATTCTGCAAAGTAGGCCCGAGTCATAGAATAATGTTGATATGTTTCCAAATCGAACAGGAACACAATGCGACCTTCCCCTGCTCACCAGAACTACGAGGACGGCATGATTCACAACAAGTTAACAACACAATGTTTCTTTCCTCCGATTCTCAAGATACCACAGGTCAAAGACCTTCCTTTCCATCCTCCCTATTCTCGATATAACAATTTACATAGACTGATTCCATACACGGAGGTTTACACCCTCTCCCCAGGGCTGTCACCGGAGGAACGAGACGATATATGGAAATTTAATGCTCGAATATCATAAAAAGCTACCTTCCAACGTAGTCGCTCTTCCCATATCAGGTTTGTCTTGTCATATTTCGGCCACTGGTGCAGCATTGCGAACTGCAATCCATCGGTCTTCAGCGTTAGCACCTCGTTAAGTTTCAATAACAAGCATCCTTATAACTTAGAGCAGCCTGAGAAAATCAAAAGAAAATCCATCAGGTATTTCAACCAGTTTCACAACATGTGATAACCTTTTGGTAAGTGGTGGAAATTTTGAGATGCGTCGAGAATATTTTGTAGTAGGTGACCAAACAAGCGGAACGGCCTCAGCAACATCCGCTCGAGCTCTCACTTTCATCCCGTGGCAAATTCCTCGACGGCAAAGTAATCTGCTTATATTTCATTCGGCCCTTCTCGATTTTTAGCCGCCAAAGTCTATCTTTTCGGATCCGGTTTAGGAACTGTTCCGTGTGCGTTGTTAAACGTGACACGCTTTGTGCACCACCTCCAAACGTTGCTTGTCTCACAAGAACAACGTTTCCCCCACAACGGAGAATTTCTGTCATATTCAATTCTTCTAAGAAAACCTCTCCCAGGGCCGGCTGGAATATGGGAGTCTGTGGTAAACAATCTGATGCATGAGATGGGGCTGAGACCGGGAGTGACATAAGTAAACACATGCGGACGCCCTCTTGGCCTCATCTGCTCCATTTTCAGTCTTCTAACCTCCACTCGTTTTTGGTCTTCCTGGCCCGTTGTTTGTACTTTGTTCTAGTTCAAATTTCTATAATGCTGTATTCGTACCTCTTCTTCGCGACGTCGGTCCTTAGTCATGGCCTGATTACCTCTCCTCCGGCGCGGGCAGTTGGTCCGGCGATGGTCTCCGCCTGCGGCGCATCAGTCGCTGCTCTCGTCACTGCAGACAACACCAGTCACGTCGAAGGAATGCCAGAAGCTGCGCTCAAGGAGAAGACCTTCAGCGCAAGTAGGTGTAATGTGTTTCTGTGCAAGGGGCTTCAATTTGAAGACAATATAGCCAATGTGCAGACATTGCAGCCCGGACAGGTTGTCAATATGCGCGCGAGTATCCCAATTGCACATGAAGGGCCTATGAACGTTAGCGTCGTTAATACGAAGATGAATATGGTGATGGGTGGTCCGTTGATTAGCTTTGTGAGCTATGCGGATGAATCTCTTCCACAACTTCCGGCGAATAACACCAACTTCAATGTCACAATACCGACGAGGTTGGGGAATACTTGCTCAGTTCCGGGCACATGTGTAAGTTATCTATACTGAAAGGGTTGACTTTGAACTGACTCTCCCTAGGTGTTACAGTGGTTTTGGTTTGGCACTAAAGCAGACCAAACTTACGAATCGTGTGTGGATATTGTTGTTCCCGGCGGCCCGAATGGTACTGGCTTCTTGTCTGCGTATAACTGGGTAGATATACTCTCAAAATGTTAGATTCAATGCAGGAGTTGACATAGCATCTCTCATAGACTTTGAACGCAACAGCCACAATTAGTGACGGGGGCTCTGGGCCATCCTCACTTGGATATCCCTCAACATCTCCAATTACTCCGGCCCAAGGCTCTGCTGCAAGGTCCCCACTTGAGGGAACGTATTACCGGTTGTGAGTACTCCACCTTGTCTGAAGACTCTGTGACTAATCGAATAGCAGTATCGGAGCAACGTTCCTGGCAGTCTGCCTGGGAGGACTAGTGCTTTGATGCAAAGGTATACAACTACCTGTTTGAAATGCAAGACCTCATCTAACTTTTTTTCTGATCTCATAAGGCTATCGATCATTGCTCCAGCTTTTGCAAGCGACCTGTTAAGAGCTGGACGATGTTTCATCTGTCGGATTCTGTCCACCTCCTTGTAGACAATTACAATATAGTTCACCTTCCTGCCGTGGAGCAAGCTAAGTTGCTGGTATTCCAACCTCAGGTTGTAAAATTTTAGATACAGATATTTTATAACTCGGTACTTAAAATCATTGATTCCTAAAGTGGAATTCGTTCCGATCGTCATGTAGCTAAATCTCCCAGTCTCAGCCGCCGCAGTGGGAGTTCCTGCTATCACATTGCAGGCCAATCTTAGGTTTAGAGTTTATCGAAATTTTATGGTAGATCTTACAATAGAGGCCTCTTGTTGCGTATTGTGTGGGAGGGGGTGTTGGTGCTAAGCTTTACAAAATGTTAGCTTAGAAGGAGTGGTGCCATTTACGGTTTGAACCTGGGAACATTACTTTTTGATTAATAGGTACATTGAAATTAGTGCAAATTTAGATCTCCATGTGCTCTGGCATAAATTTTGACAATAGCTTAAGAGCTAAACTTCAATCTGCAACGCCTTGCCTGCTCACTTACAGGGAACCAATTTTAGTCCGTCACTCCCATGCGAGATTGGTCATTCCAACCAACAGCAAAAGACAAGCAGCGCACGGCTTTCAGAGCGAAAAGGAGCTCGGCTGGCCGTCTGCCGGCTTCGACAATCCCTCCACCCCTCCAAGACGTCCTGGTTCGTCACCGTCCTCAGCAAAAGTCCCCCCCCTCCAAACCCCCGATCCCACCCCCCTTCGCAGCTTCACCCTTTTTCCTAAGCTCGCAGTCGAACTCCGCAATGCCATCCGGACCTCGCTGCGCTCTAGTCTCGAAAGGTCAACCTCGTCTACACGTTTCTGACCCGGGAAGTAACATTGTATCCAAAATCCCGAACCAGACTCGCCATATTCCCGAGAAAGCGATGCATCAAGACTAGAGAGCATGCGTATTCGCGATGCCTCTACGATGCTTGGAATAGACAGCCTGGATGAGGATACCTCGGGTGCGGTTTGGAGATAAGGAGATCAAATAGCTGCCCGAGCAGATCAGAGACGAGATAAGTTGGGACGTTGCTCATGGCCGCATCCCCAACCGTAGCTGACGGTTGAGTACCCCTGTTGATCCACACTGGGTTAATTTTGAGGTGGATGGGTTCATGCTGAAGTTTGGGAGCCAACATGACATGAGGAAGGGAGAGCGCCTCATCTTTAATTTCGAGAAGGAGGTTTTGAAGAAGATCAAGTGGCTTTCGTATCGAGGCTTGTGGGAGGAGGATATGTATGATGAATATGCGAACCTGCCAATCATTGAGAACGAGGAAGAGATGAAGAACAATTCACATTGGGGGCGTGCGCTTCGTATAGTCAAGGAGCGAGAGTACCACCAGCCAGGACGACGCATCTACCCAAGGTGCAGTGGAACTGGGTCTGGCTCGAGGAAGGGGAGTTCAACTACTAGTATGAGTAGTTTCAGCGCTTTAGATAGCTCACTGGTGGGTCAGATTCGCTGTTAATGGATATTAAACTCAATGTACGATATTTTGGACAGGGAAGTAATATCAGCTGCAGGACACAGAACACGGATCGCAATGTAGAAAACAAGATGTGCCGCATTCATCTGTTGAGTAAACAAACGAAAGTAAGACTTGAAAAAAATATCCACAACCAGAGATAACGTTTGGCAAAATCATCTTCTCCTTGAACCACTGCGATCTGCTCAACCATGCTACTGCACTGCAACAGCCCCGCCAGCACTCTCCCCGGAACCTTGCATCCCCTCACCCACCATCTCCTCCCTCTGCTCCTCCTTCTCCCTCTTCTCCGCATCAAACTGCCGATAAACACACTCCCTAACCCGCCTCTGATAAAACAGCACCCCATTCTCCTTATCCGGATTCAAGACCCCTTCGCCATAAACGCCCCCCTCCAACCCCTGTTGCGCCTTCTCGCAAAGCTCGAAATCCTCCACTGCAACCTGCCTCACAAATTTGAAGTACTCTTCAAACTCCTCATCTGTACCATTATGATAATAATCGAACTCCATTCTGCTCATGCCAGGTTCAGGGGCAGGGCAGGTGCGGAAGGATGACATGCCTCCGCCGTAGACGTTCAAAGTGCAGATCGGGAAGAAGTAGAGGAAGAGCCCGTCGGAGGGTTTGGAGGGGTCGGCGATGTGTTGACTGAAGGTGCAATGGTTGGTGACGGAGTAGAAGGTGGGTGGGTAGAATTTGGAGAAGGTCGGGTGCGTGTATTGGCAGTGAAGGCATTCTTGGAAACCGTCGATCCTGCAAAGTTAGTGACAAATTGAAGGAGGCCCCAGTGGGGGGATGAAGAACGGACATGGTCTTCCAGTTGAAGCGCCCGGAGTAAGAGATGCTGCGGCGGTGGGGAAGCTTGGTGAAATCGACGGTGTTCGTGAGAGCTTCTAGCCCGGCGAAGTACTTTTCAAAAGGTGGAGCGTTGTGCGATAATGTGGAGAAGAGTAAACCGCTGGGCGTAAGGTGGTATTTGATTTCTCTCGCCTGAGGAATTTTAGCAGTGGTTTGAGTCAGCTGGCAGAGTCTTGCCTCGTCTTCCGCATAGACAATAATTCCATCACTGGTGATGCCATCTGATTCTGGACTTGTATTCTCAACAATAATTGTCACTTGGGCAATCTCGTATGTGACCGGCTCCCTTCGATTCTGAAATCGAGTCACGGGACCGAGAAAATGCCATGACTAGACCATATCAATGCCAGCTATGAGATCGCTTTTGGAACCCTAAGGGCAGTTACCTTGAGAAATACAGCTCTTCGTTCTAGCTGATAAAGCGCAGGGCTACAAAACCAAGAGGCTGGTAAAGTCCGAGAGAGCGATTCCATGTTTGCTCTGTCAGATTCTAGTGGCGATAGGCAGATTCGTCACACTAAAACGCTCTCTCATATGAGAACTCGGAAACCTGAAGAGAGAGTCTTGGTTCTCCTTGATTCCATTCCCCGCACGATGAAGTGTCATATCGATACTTGGATGTTGTTGAACGTGACGCAGCAGGCGGGACGATATCATTGGCGGTTGGTGGATATCGGGGTACACGAATCATCCCGAATGCGGAAATCCGATCCAGGGAGTCTTGAGATCATCATGGCCATGCCTTCGTTCCACGAACACCTCGGTCAGAAAAAGCTTGAAATTGGGTTTTGCTGGGCCAAAAAGCTCCGTATCGGACTTTACCACGCGCACCTGCAGCATCCCCATTGTCGGAACGAATCCGCTGCATCCGCGACTAATGGGCGTTAGATAGTGACTTAATTAATCGCCGGGTGGAAGTTTGAGCCGAATCCGGATAATTGTTAGGTTTTGGCCGTTTTGATCGGGCATCAAAAGGAACTGGAGCCTGAGAGTATAGCTGCTCTTGACTTGATTGCTAAATAAGAACTTCTCGATTTTGCTCCCCACATCCTTCCTCGTGTAGGAAACAAATTTTGAAATATCGTTATACGAGAACTGATCAAAACATATTCGGGGTCTTCCACTTGGACACAGCAGTATGGCGATCCTTGATGCTTATTCGTACTACTGTGGATTGGGCATCGCAATTATGTTGGGATATGTGATATCATCGCTGAGGATCGAAAGATTGATCATTGCAGCTATCACGATGCCTCCGGAGCAGGTGAGCGGGACATTAGCGAAGAAACAGATGGCAGCGTCCCAAGAAAAGAGTTTAGTAGATTCTGAAGATTCCTTCCCACGGATGAGTATCTTGAGTGGATGGACAGATGAGAAAATCTTCGCGCTCGAACGGCGAGCTATTTTCAGCAAGGCATGTGGCCTCACTGCTCAACGCATGCAGAATTCTGACAGAGTGTAATCCAAGACTTGGCTTTTCGTAACCCATGCATCAAGGTTCAAGAAAGCAGGTGACTATCGAACTTACGATTTCGCAGGTTTCTCCTTCATCGTAATTCTGGGGAAGGATAAGCAGCTGCGTACGTTCCACAATGTATGTCGCCATCGCGCATATGCTGTGACAAAGAAAGCGTGTGGAAGCTCGACAGTACTGGGGTGCAGGTACCACGGATGGAGTTATGATACAAAAGGACACCTGATTAAAGCTCCGGAGTTCGAAAACGTGGCAGAATTTGACAAAGAGAAGAACGGGCTATGGGAAGTGAAGACTGAGGTTCGGGAGGGGATGGTATGCATCAACTTTGATGCGGGTCGCGATATTGAAAGTATGAGTCCCGCAGAGGGGGAAATCATGCTGAGAAGATGGGGTGTGGCAATGATGCAATGCGTTGTAGATTGGAAGATTGAAGCATCCGTGAACTGGAAGTCCCTTGGTCTGTCTCCTTGGTGAGAAGGGTGGCACGCGCTGACCCAGGCAGGTTTTCTCGAGCCCCGCGTGGATCGCCAGCAGGAGCAGTGGTGGCTCAGCCACCTGCCTCTTCGGTTTCAATGGGGTAAGCAGACTTTGAGAATTTCCGGTACTACCATCGTAAGAAGGGTTGCATGTGGAATTGTGATTGTTCTCGCAGCATTCCCGAAGTCTGCGAACAGTACGATTATCGAATGCAGCGTTTTCGCATCCAAGTCGCCCAAGGTTACCGACTTAGAAACATTGAAGATGCACACTTCGTCGGAAATCGATCAAATGATTGCAAACGCGCAAGAGAGTCGAAGGCAGGGATCCTCTTCTTCCTTCACTACCTCTGCTCTACAGGCTCACATGAACGAACTGCTGGAGGTGCATCTCAGTGCGGAGAGAAGAGCAGGTGCCGAGATTCATCCTGCAGCTCAAATCCAGAACTTCTCTATGGAAGGTAAAGCTGATGATGAATGTAAGAAGGTCTCTCCTGGTGTGTTGAGTGATTTGCTAACATCGTCACGCAGTCTGTAAGGAGCTCGGCAGCGGTCGAACGTCGGTTTGCAGTGCAAATGCGAGAGGATTGTTGGATTGGTGAAGATGGGTGAAATTTGGCATCGAAAATGATTCCGGGATAGAAATAGAAATATTTGAGACTCTGAATCGGTCTCAAGGTGGCGGGAAGTATACGGAGCAAAACCTGAGAAACGAAGAAATTGCAGTAGAAGTTGATATTTTCTTCTTTGCAGACATCGGCTGGGTATCTGGTTTATGATATCGTGGTATGCGACAAATCAAATATGATCTATGCATCTTCCGGTGATTCCTTGTTGTTGAGGAGTGAAGTTGCTGAAAGAAGAGAGAAAGAGAAAGAGAGAGCGTGTGGGGTGAGTGCTGGAAAGCGCGTTTTGGGTTAGGCGCAAAAAAATTCCAAGCGAGGAACAACCATAACTGTATTTCATCTCTTCTGAACCACCCTCTCTATCCCCGGACGCCCCAACACACCCAAAACACGATTCCACAACACGTTTGAATACTTCCCCCAATATGACGACTCCAGGAATAGGATGAAGGGAAGCACTGCAATGGCTGCCCGAGGCAATTAACGTGCCATCGTCGTCGAGGCCCAGATCTCCTAGCTACACGCGAGAAACACCAAGCTCAAGAGCTATATTCCTCCCTGGCTTCTGGCGCCTTTCTATGCCAATGGGAGTTCCCAAATGGACGGTAATCCGTAATGAAGGCTGGCTGCCGGCTCCGTTGTGCCTTGACCTCCGTATCTACCACGACGAGCTTCGTTCTCAACCTTGTCTCGAAGCAACAAAGAGCGGCATGTAAGTTGAGCGTGGTATCTTTCTGACATTGTTCCCAGGTTCCAAATTCTCTCCGCTCGTCTTATCTTTCCCTCGTTTCTCAAGCCTTCCAAAGCAATCCTTACGATGAAGTTCGACTCTTCTCGTTCTCCTCATGGGAGCTGCAGGCATCTCCGCGCAGAACAATGCCTCCTTCCCCAATTGCTGCACTACGGATTCTATCCTGGTATTGATACTGTGATATTCACGGTTCCTTACACCTACGCGCAAGTCATGTCGATTATCGGCGACTACCAAAACTTCGCCTAAAGCAGCTCTCCAGCAGGCTCTGTCACACTCAATAGCATAGACAACACAGTTAGGACGGCGAAGACATTCGATGTTGCAGGAGCATAAGGTGTTGAGACTACCACTACATACTCGAAGCCACTGAATGGGCCATACGAGGAGAATCATGCGTTGGGCCTCTTGACCATTCCAACCACGAATATCAGCTTCTACGGAGACTACGATGGTACAACTGTCACACCAATCTGCAATGGTGCTGCCAGCACCTTCAATTTTACGATTAATTTCTGTGCCTCGAACGCCACGGTCGCCGAACCGATTCTTCGTATGCTACGCCTCACCGATGCGCAGACTGTTGGAGTGTTCTTGGACAGTCAGAACGTCTGCTCTTATGCTCCTCTCTCGAACTCGACCGCTACCACAACCTCGACACCTCCGATGGTCACTGCTAACTCTGCGACTACATTTATCACCTCGATATCCACATTTGTATTGGCGGTTGGAGGTTTGATGGCTTGGCTGGTATTGTAGAATTAGATGGCGCTTCTACACGTTCACAAGTTGGACACATGGGAGGATTTAGACCATTGACAAGACTCCGAGTGCATTTTATTCTTCGCATAGTTGCCGAACAGATTCCCGAGGCCGTTCTGACTTTGCTCCCTATCGCAAGATTCCCCCTCACTCACCTCTTTAAACAACAGGGGTAGCACGTCCCTTGCACATTAGCTCATCCCACTCTTGGGACCAGAGCGTTATCATATATGGTTCGTACTCAGCTGAGCTGCATGAGTATGCAAGCTGGGTGCATGATAAGAACGGTTCGGCCGTCAGCAAGAGCGGCCTGATCTCTAGCAGTGCTACCCCGGATGAAGCTTCCCAAAACGGCAAAAGTTCAGTCCTTGCCTCCCACTCAAACCAATCACTCCAACCATTAACATGCCCTTCCAAGGAGCTTCCCTTGTCACTCGAGCATAGCTTTATCGCCCATCCTGGTCTCTGTTATCGAAAATAAACTTTTCTGCACTTCTTAGCTGCAAGTCTAGATTCCTGCTCCTTATTTGTCCTCTATCACTGGACCTGCAGAGTTCTTATGTTTCTGTACAACTTGACTCTGCTGTGATACTCACGAATGTTGCGCAATTCGAGCTGCAAATCGGAGGAGATGGAGAAAGCTCCAGAGGCTGCAGACAACAAGATTGAGTCTGTTCCGATGGCAGGCGACTCAGAGTCGATTCAAGAGGCAGGCGCGAAGAATATCTTCACTCAAGATGAGTATAAATTGGCCCAGTTGGGTTACAAACAGGAGTTCTTTCGAGGGCTAGGTCTGTTTGAGAATTGGTATGCTGCTACTGGATGAGATTGAGATGGAGACTAATTGTGAACTAGGGCTGCTACGTTTACTGTTGGTCGAAAGGGAATGAGTGAAGAGCCCGCGCTGATACTGCTCAGTCAATGAACTTTGCTTCCGGGATTCCAGTGCTCTTCGGTTTTGTCATGTAGTGAGTAACCAGAGGCAATATTCCCTATTTTGAGTGTCTCGGAAGCTCCCGCTATCTGCAGGCTGCGGCGGGTGAAGCAGTTACTGACTCCCGTTTTTCTCCAGCACAGGAGGTCCAACGGCTGCTTTTGCCAACTGGACTATGATTGGCGGTCTTTCCTTCGTTGTTAGTCTCTCGATGGCTGAAATCGCAGCTGCCCTTCCGACTGCAGGAGGGATTTATTATGTGAGTACTGAGGGAGAAATCCATTTCCTGTTTCAGACTGTCTCATGATTTCGTCCCGAGACTATCCCCTTACCAGAAGCAGTCTTAATGGAGCAACTGCTAATTTCCTCCGTTAACTAGTGGTCGTACAGATTAGGTGGTCCTAAATGGGGGTATGTTATCCCTGTTGAGGTCAAGAGGTAGTTGCTAACTAGCTTGAAGTCCCTTCCTCTCTTGGATGACTGGTTGGTGGTAAAGTCTCCCGCTTGATCCATTCCAGACATCTTGCTAACAGTATCAGGAACTGGGCAGGATGGGTAGGACCCCTCAACCGGCGACCACTGATCACGGACTCACATACACAGATCTGCGTCGTACCAGGCGTGCAGCAAGGCTCCACAAATTTCCTCATTTCAGCCCTTGAAATCCAATACCCTGACACCGAAGTGCTCGCCAAAGGCTGGTTCGCATGGCTTTTAACTTCAATCGGCATGTTCTTCGCCATGGCGCCCAACGTCATCAACCAGAAAGTCCTGCAATGGTACTTCCGCTTTGCCATCGTGATCTTCCACGTGCTGGTAGTCATGTACTGGATCTGGTTCCCCATCAAAGCAGCTCAAACAGGCGGTTTCCAGTCCGGCTCTGGAGTCTTCAAACACTTCTACAACGGGATCAATCTTGGTGAAGAAAAGCAAGCGAGTGATGCGTACTGCTGGATCATCTCCATCCTCTTCGGGGCCTGGGTCTTCTACGGCTACGACGCCTCCGTGCATCTGGCTGAAGAAACTCACGAAGCCAGCGAGATCGTCGCAAAGGGGATGTGGATGTCGACCCTCTCCGCCTGGGTAATGTCCGTCCCAACACTCATCATAATCCTCTTCTGCATCCAAGACTTCGACGGCATCATAGCCGGCACCTACGCCAACAACTGGGCCGCATACCTTGTGCAGCTCCTCGGTCCCAATGGCGCAGTCGCCATCCTCTCTCTGCTGTGGGTAGACTCTACCTGCGCCACAGCATCTTGCTTCATGTCCGCGCAGCGCGTCACCTACGCCATCTCCCGAGATGGTATTTTACCAGGGAGTAAATACTTCCGCCGCCTCAGCAAGAAATCACACATGCCCATACATGCCGCCTGGCTTGTTCTTGGTATGTCTGTTGTCATTACCACCGCGGTCATCGGCTCCGTCGTCGCCTTCTCAGCCATCACCGCCGCAGCTACAATCGCCACGAACGTCTCATACTTGTTCCCCATCCTGGCAAGGCACACAGTTGGCCGCCACTCTTTTGAACCTGCAAAATGGAATCTCGGCCGATATACCATTCCCTGTGCTATAATTTCTGGATTGTATATTTCATTCTTGTGTGTTGTGCTTCTGCTTCCGCAACTGTATCCTGTGACGGGCGAGACACTGAATTATGCGCCGATTATGATTGGCGGGATTAGTCTGGTTAGCTTAGTGGGTTGGGTGGCGCCGTTTGGGTATGGTGGTAGGCACTGGTTTACGGGACCGCAGAGGACGATTAGTGAGGAGGATGTTGCGGCGGGTGTTGTTATTGAGGGGGAGGTTGTGAGGAAGGTTTGAAATTGGGGACATGGATGTGGATGTAGATAGGATTTTGTAAGTTACATGAGAGGTTGTCGGCTGAATAAGTTAACATCTTTGAGGTGCTTTATTTTGTTCTTCTTCGCCGTGAGCTTTAATTCTTGACGGGAGAAGGCGATATGCTTGTATCGACGTATATTTTTGGCTTGAATTGGAGGAGATTTCGGATTTGTGGCTGGTATGGCAAAAGTTAAGAAGGGAATAGAGTTGCAGGCCCTGAAGGAGGCTTGATGATGTTAAAAGTGTCTGAACTACCATCTGGCCGTCCTGCGGTTAATGCTCCATAAATTTTGCGGCTGTGGAGATGAACTTCAATGAGAATCATGAAATGTACCCGAAGACTTTGCGCCATCAAAAGCAATGAGCGTAGGGATAACGGAGGGGTTTGATTGTGGTATGTCTTTGTTCTTCGGCGAGTTTGCATTGGATCAGATGTTCTTTGCAACAAGGAGCAGGAGGATGCTCAAGGCCGGGGAGTTGTGGTAACTTTGGAAGAAGGAGGGGTCAAAGCCATGTGTGAAAAGGCAAAACGAGGTGTTATTTTGAAAAGGTTGTTAAAAGTTAAATATTGACGCCCCTTTTCAGAGCTAATATCCCATACCTAGGCTGGTTTCCAATTAGCAGCGTAAAGAGATTGAAAATCATGTTCATGGCTGATGTGGAAGAGACGGGTTTTGGTGAGCAAAGGAATTTGATTGTAAAGTCCTCTATGCTACAAGACCTTCCATTCCCTTGAAATCTGGAATATGATGCCGCTAAGAAAGCAAAACCTCTGACGCTGAAGCTGCGTTCCTATCCATCCTAGTCTACATCACTGTCAGGCTGATCATCAATTGTATCCTCAACATATTTCCCACCAGCACTACCACCCAAAAAGAAAGTCGTCCCCTCAGAGACAGGGTGCAAGTCCAGCTCTTCCGCAATAACCCTCCACTTGCATCCCAAGTCAACACCTTGAAATAACTGCCTGTCATTCGCATCTTCAATCGTCACATTACGATTGACCCAGTTGCGCTCTCTCCTCTAAGAAATATCTCTCAGCAATGCCGACTTATGCTCAATCATGTATAGTCCCCTTCCAGCAGTGCTTGGTATGAAGCCATCTTCACATCCCGGGCCCTCCTCGTAATTGCTGTAGATCCTTAGCGTAGCCGGAGACGCTGCGGATGCTAGGAGCCAAGCTGCAGCGCTTTATTCACACGTCGTAATGCTTCAACCCTTTTCGACGGGCTTCGGAACAGGTCTGCAGGATGGCGGGGACTTTGTGGTTGTTCTCGATTCCCACTCGGCCCTTTAGTTCCGTCCAGTGCCAGCTCTCTGCTAAATGTAGTGTTTGCGGATGCCAAGCTGCGTAGCCCAGATCTTGATTCGCAACCCGATAGCCAGCTTCCGGAACAAGGTGAACGACTTGAGGTCCTCTGGGAAGCCGGTGACGGTCAGCTTTGGAGGCTTCGAGTAGAGATCGCTCAGCCGAATGTTGTTTTCGAATGGAAGAGGATGGAGTGACACCATTGGGAAGGTTGGCGGCGGTGGAGAGTAGTGGTGTTGAGTTGATATTGGTTGAAGGAGGAAGTTGAGTTGAAGAAGTTGGGAAGTTCGGTTAAGGGGTGGGCTGGAAAGAAAGGAGCGAAAGGACTTTGGCGAATTGAGAACAGCGATGCTCATGATTGGATTACGAAGACGAAGAGTTCAATTTTGGAACATTGGGTACAGGAAATTTCATTTTTGAAACCAAATTAAAGCTGGAGGAGAGCTCATTGAATGCAATAATCGCTACGGCAGTGCAGTTGCACTTTGGCAAATCTCTTTGTATGGTTCTTACGACCCAAGTCCTCTGCTGCTCAAAAAAAACTACCGTCAATTAACCATATCATGAGATCGGTCTCAGTAGTCTCTCCATGGCTCCTCCAAACAGTTCCAGAAACCCTTACTCGAATTTAATTTGCTTCCTCTGGCTCGGCAGCTTATCAAGGTCTGGGAGAGAATAGTCCCAGACAGCAGCATCTGACGACCCTTCACTGAATACAACACTAATGTTCTGGACCAGCTTTGTAGATGACTGTTGATCACCTCCAGGGAAGGACTTTGGACTTTGTAGACGTCTTCCTGCATACCAGACAACGAACCTGCCGATATACTCAAGAAGTTCTTTCACCCAAACACGAGCTACCAAGTGGCCACCAACATTCTGGACTCGAGGAACACCGGGGCTTGCGAATCTTTGGTAATCATTGGACGTGATCGCAAAGCGGAAATCGACCAGACTCTCAGCCAGCATCAAGAATAGAGCCAGAACAAAGTACGCGAACCGGAAAACTTGATGCTCACCCATGCCATAGAAATTTGCGTCAACGAACTTGATTTTCTTCAGAACCTCCTGGCCAAAGTTGAAGTCGCAGCCTAATTCACTCACGGGAGGGAAGGCGTGCGAGAAATGATCGACCTCGAAGTTGATATAAATGTAGTTGACCCAATGGCGACCATGTCTGACTCCAACAGATTCCTTACATTGGGTGTAGAATCGTAGCCCCTCCTCTCTTGACTCGCGGTTGATTTGGAGAACGATGGGAATCTTGCTTTGGCCTTCGATTGTGCGTGACTCTGCGCGACTCCCGGACGGGACGTCGAAAAATAGCTTGACCTTACGCGGTTGGGTGGACATCAACTTCCAAAGTTTGACGCGAATATCGATCGGGAGTCTGGGGAACAAGGTGAAGGTCTCGAGAGGTTGAAGAGGAAGCGGGATGGTGAGCTTCGGAAGCTGAGAGAGAAGAGCTGTAAGACGCGTGCTTTCGCTGCTCTTCGGAATTGGGAAAGGAGAGAACTCCATCCTGAGACTTGCAATCGCTTGAGAAGTGGTGATGACAAGTTGTTGTGATGCCGGAAAGGGTATTGTGACGTTGAGGAGGTGTTGGGGAGGAGAGGATCTGTGCTGTGCCACCGGGGCCGAGGGACGCGTGCTTTCGTTGCTTGACGTAGTTGGGGAAGTGGGTTGACCCCACCGCAGGTCTGGATATTTCACGGCGAGTGTAGTTGATAGTTTGTGGAGTGGCGAAGAGGGGATGTGGTGTGGTGGTGTGGAGAGAAGGTGGGCCGGAAGCGAGATACGCAAATTCTCTAAGACGCACCCGGGGGTGGGGGTGAATTTCCACCGAGAATGAGAACACAAGCTAGAAAATACAAGTATAGTTTCTTCACATGGGGTTAGCTCTTTTCAGAAAAGACGATAGATATCGAGACCTTAATTTCAGAAAATACTTAAGAGAGTTGAGTTTAGGGTTGATTTTTGGAAGCGATCCACAGCAGCAGCAATAGACATCTCCATGCACGTGCCCGCCCCCTGGTGCTTTCAAGAGCCTGCTTCTTTATTCTGCTCCATTTATGTCTTCGAAAAAGAAGCAGGTAATTTCCCCTGGTCTATTGATTCCATTGGATCAATCTACCTCAACATGAACTCCCCGTAAACCAAAAACGCAGGGACAAGATCGATTCCTCGCAGCACCAGCCACTTGCAGCCAACGCCCAGAGATTTCATGTCAAGCCCATTCTCCTCTCCTAATCCGCGATAGCATTTTGCATCGTCTTTAATGCCCATTCTCTCCTCTCTGTCACCCACAAATGATGCCCAACAGTCTCATCATCGACATAACTTCTCGCTGAAGTAGGGTAACCGGTAAGTGTCACCCATCGCCACCGCATTGAATTTGTCTAACCCAGCTTGAAAGACACTGTTCAATTGGCTTTTCAACGCATGCCGGCTGAAGTATATGTAAACTTTTGAGTCTAAAAATCTGACCTTGTTGAGAATTTGCAAGCCGAAAGTGTGTGCAATTGGCAAAGCCGTGAGACATAAAATGCATTAATTGATGCACGCGTATGCAATGAGACATAAGATGTTAGGACATGGCGGCGGTGGCAGATGTCGAAGAGCTGCTGATAATAAAGCGATCGACATTGAAGTTAACATAGATTCCCAGCGCAGTCTAGGGAGTTGCTCTTGAATCGTCCAAACTTTTGCGGACAGAAAGTGTAGTGCTTCTTCGCCTCTGCTCGTGACTCGAAGTTGACCGACAGGATGCTGGAATTTGGAACGCTGCCCTTGACGGTGCAGATGAGCATTGATTGATTAGAATTACGATATTGATGCGTCGGATTTCGAAAGAAGTAGGCTTCCAGATCTTGTTGCGAAGCTCGAGGGGGACGTTTGGGAATCAAGTAAACGTTGGCGGAAGGGAGAGTTCGTCGACGAAAAGCTCGGGAAGCCGCTCCAAGAGGCTGTGCAATCCTGAAAGCATGTTTGAGGCTGATGCTTTTGTTGCAGTTGTATGTTGCTGAATTGAGATGGCCTTCGAAATTGTTGTTGCGGTCTGTTTACCTAGAGCAAGAGAAGCAGCTAAAATGTACCCCTATTCACCCCGGCAGATTTAAGCGAAATTTTGTCAATATCTAAGGTATTGTTTATCTCTAGTGTTTTGTTTGTGCCCGCCCCACGTTGGAATTCCATGTTCTACCAATGGCAAGATCTGGATCTATCTCTCCGACCAGAGAAAACAAATTGATAACTCTCGGTTGATGAGCGCAAACCCCCATATTATGCTCCTAACCTCGGGAGGAAACTTGAAGTCGTGACATGGTGGCAGAGTCCTGCTGGTGAAGCGGCAAAGGAGAATGAAAAAGCCTTTTTGTCTTGGCTGAACCGCGGTATTTGCTTGGTGGTGGCGATGTGGATAGAAGTGGTTGGCTGACGGAAGATGGTGGCTGATGGTCGGTGTTGAGGTCAATCGTTTAAATTGGGAAATAGAAATTTTGTAATCATTGTTTCAATTACTCCGCTGTTCTTTCAAATAGGCGCAATTGCGCCAATCCGAAATTTTGCAAACATACTTGTGCGCAATCACGAACTTCTGAGTGGAACAATGAGTGAAGACTTGTTGCTCTCTATGAATAGCTCCTGCATAGAACATTGAGAACTGATCTTTCTCTGGACCAATTGGAAGTGGATGTTGCTTCAATTATCACTGGTCTTAGTGATCCTGAGGTAAAGGATCGAGCGTCGTCCAAGACGTTCCAGCTGCAAATCATCCTCCTCGAAGATCATTTCAATCTCAACCCGGCAACTGAACTTCTTCTCCTTGATGTATTCCTCAAGCTCCTCCCTCAGTCTCCGCGCTCCTTCACTTCGCCTCATGCTCTCAAAGACGCTGCCCTCATTCCATATCTCCTGTCCTCCGAGATTGCCATCGCCAATGAACTTGATAGTAAACTCTCTCAAAGCATCGCGCTTCAAGAAGATATGGAGATCGAGGTCATCGTAGCGAGTTGGGAAGTACCAGTATCTGGGAATCCTGTATTCGTATGGCGCGTGCGTGTGCTGAAAGGTCTCGCTTGGCTTCTCTCGTGAGATTCTCACAGCAGTCAAGTTCTGGATTCTCTCCAGGACAGCCAGCTCGAAGTTGTATCTATTCCCACTTTGTTGAGAACCAGATTGAGATCTGATCCATGATGAAACCGGTCAACGGCGAAGTTAATGTAGGTGGGAATTCGCTGGCCAGAACATCTTCCATCATGTCGATATGCAGAGGTGTAAAGCAAGTCTCGATGTGGACAAAAACTGGAGCACTTCTCGAGGACTCTCTCATAATGCCTCATCCCCTCCTCCCTAGATTCCTTGTTGACTTGAACTATGGCCGGGTGTGGAGCTTGACTGGAGACCTTGCGATGCTCGAGATCTCGTTGCATGATGAAAAGCGGGATGACTCGAGGCTCCAATGCTGCAAAAGCCCATATCTTGTTTCTAATCTCTCTTGGCAGCCTTGGAAAGCAAGTAAAGGTGTCCAAGGCTAGAGATCGGACTTGAAGGCGGGGAAGAGAAGACAGGAGTTGCTTAAGGTGGGACATTTTGCTATTCACAACCAATTAGAGTCAGCATACTTCTTTAAGCTCTTCAAAGGAGTTCGATGTCCCGAGAGCTGGTGTGCAGTGGCCCAAAGACAAATTGCGTTCCAGCCTTGCAGCTCAAATTTCAGTACACTGAGCTCTGAAAGCAAAGCACACCACTAGTATGGAACAAATACTTACCTGAGTTCAAATAGGTCCTCATTGAGGAACCTCAGATTGCTAGCCAAGCAGGCATTTGAGGTGTTCTGCTTGATCTGGTATTTACGAGCGATGGAAGAAACCATGAAGTTCATTATTATTTTGAATTGTGCGACCGGGAGGTTCTAGTGGGTAATTTTCACTTCGTATAAAAGCGGCGAGGACAGATAGGGGATTAATTTCGCCTCGCCCAACAAGGCGAGAATTCTTTTGAACAGCAATGAACTTTTCAAATGTTGAGAACTCTGAAGGGTCGGGGGAGTAGAATTTGGACTCCATAGTAGTTCCAGTTTTCAATGGTGCAGTCTGAGATTAATGTTTTCGATATGTTGGCAGGCATTTCATATCTATTCCGAGCAAATATTTACAGGATGATTGTGGCACATCAACCGACATTCTTGTACATCAAACTTGGATTATTTGCTTAGAGTCTGCATAGTGCAGCTACCGACTTTTGTTGAGCTCTGAACAGATCTTTACAGCTATTTCTGGTGCCCTTCGACATCGGCCGAACTGGTACCCGACACCAATTGCAACTATACAAGCAGCATAATACTGTAACACAAGGCCCAAGAATCTTAATTTTTTTCAATCGGGGGGGGTTGGCAAATCTGAGCTTGCTCCTCTAGCTCCAGGTGCAGTTCATTTGACAGCTCCCACTCCGGTTCCCTTGCCACCTTTCTCTTCAGCTTCTTGGCCAGATTTCCTGCCAGCTCCAGATTCCTATTCAAAGTTTTCTCCAGCTTTCTCTCTGATTTTTTCACCATCGCCCTTTTCAATGCGCGCTGAAACTCGGTTTAAAGTTTCCTTTGAAGATGTCGGAAGGACAGATGGACCAGGAGGTAGATCACGCCATTCCCCCTTTGATCTCAGTTGCACCCTGACGGCAAAATCTAGCCCCCTATGCTCCTGATAATGCTTGAAGATGAGGTCGAAGCTATTGAACATGCAACTGTAAAAATCGGCAGTTCTGTAGGAGTCTTCGAACGAAGCGTTACCAGCCTCATTTAGACCATTCCAACGTTTGACCAAGAACGTACATTCTTCAAATTTCACGTTGTCTCGAAGGTGCTTCAAATTTCTGAAAGCCTCCAGCGGTTGCGGAAACTTGCTGCAGTACAATTCAATTTCCAAGCGTTTGATTCGTACCATGTCCTTAATCTGAAAGTTGTAGCCACCCCACTGAACTACCTTCCAATCGAATGCCATCTTTCCATCGTTCGCCACATATCGATCGTAAATGCCATAGCGGAATCGATCCACCTTAAAGTTAACGTATATGATGTTTCGAGGCTTGCCGCAGGGGACGTTCTGCGAATGTGTCCGAATGTCGCAACACTTTTGCAGGCACTTCCTATAGTGCTGCATTCCTTCTCTTCTGGATTCTCGGGACGCATGAAGCATAGATGGATGTTTTGACTGTCCTTCGACGCGAGGATTCGTAGGCAAGTTGTAGGGGACCAACTTGATAACTCGGGAATCGAATGCTACGAGGCGCCAGATTCTGCTTCGAAGCCTAGAAATTAGACAGTCAGCATACCGGTATCTCTCTGTAAGAGTGTTTCAAGAGCAAATGTGTGATAGGTTGGGAGTACACGAGATGAGGCAAGACGGTCTCGGAATCTGGTGATAAAGGAAGCAGGAGCCAGATTATCCTTACTCGAGAGGAAGTCTCGGGAAGACCGTGAATGTTTGCAAAGATTGAGCAGTCAAATAAGTTTTGAGAGGTGGAAGGGTTTGAAGGAGAGTCCGAAGTCGAGTGTTGCCAGCCATAGAAACACGCTTTGTTGTTGAGAGTGCCTCGAACCTTGAATCCTTAGATGTCGGCCCTTCCTCTAAAGTAGACATCTAGTTTGGAGGAGCCTTGTGCAAGGTGATAAAGTGGTGTGGTCAATGGAGAGACGGCAACAACTAGCACGATGGCCGCAGTGAAGGTGAAGTAGCTTCGCGGTGTTCCGGTGTTCAACTTTTCGAGTGTTTGACGTTACAAAAGGGGACTCAGCTGAGGTAGACGACGGGTCTCTATACCTGTAATCCCTTTTCTCTGGATAACGGAACTGCGAGTTGTGGACTGTTGAAAGTGGTTTGAAGTCAACACTCGACAAGGGTAGTGTGGGAAGCTTCGACTGGCTTGCTTCTCAAGGCTCATCACGTGATGCCCCTTGTCGCTTTGTTTACATCAGTATTTCCATTCATCAGCCGAACGTTTGGTAATTACAAAGAATTGGGGAGTCTTGGTTTGTTTCTTCAAAGCCTGCGGTTTGAATTCAAAGTTTGACAACAAATATTTTGTCCTAAAGGGAATCAAGTAAGCTGGGGATATCTAAGATATACAGGACTTTGCGCGGGCGGGGGCATTGTAATGGCTTGGTGGCGGTATTGTTGGAAGCACTTTGGGACAGGGATATCCTGCTGTTGCTTTACAATGCAGAGGTAAGGGTTGTTAAGGGCAAGGGTTTCATGAATGACTTTCGTTAACGAGTAAGAAGGCTGGTGGGTGCTAGTTCTTTGAAACACATTTCAAAGCTTGAAAATCACAAGATTACGGTTGGTTTTCCCATGATCCTTAGAAAGTTTCTTGAAGTAAGGATAAAAGTTTTCTTCCCCACAGCTAAGAAAAACACCGCCTTCTTCCTCTTTGCATCTAGTCGCTCAGTTTAGCAAAGTGCAAGGTCGCGTCTCAATTTCCAAATTTCCACGAAATTTGCGGAACTTGCTGACTGAATGTTCAATTTGTAAGAACACGAATAAATACCAGGTAAACAGACAGCAAGGGAAATACAGGCTTGGTTATTTCTTCTCGTTTTAACGCCCCAACCCGCACAGAACAGCGGATGCAAGAATAGAATAGGACTTGTGAGAACCGATGCATACGATTATATTTCCAGGGTGGTGAAATCGATGCTCGGAATCAAGTTCGTGGAACGGCCATGAAAACGAGCACTAAGATTTGCTACGAACTGTTTAGACTTTGTATTGACTCCCGGCTTCAATCCTTACAACTTATATGATCAATACATGGAGATAGAATTTGTCGTTGATCCACCATCCTTTTCCTCGAATCTCCCCCCAAGGCCCCAGTAGCATTTTGGCCAGGCTCCCTCCTAGTCAACCAAACCAAGTTTGGAAGAGCGGTAATGCCGTGTACCCATTGACAGCTCCTCAGCTGTCCAGATAAGCACGACTATGTGGCCCATAGATAACTTTCCAGCCGATCTGAGGTTGCACGCTCCATCCAGCCCATTTTTGTTGCTTCCTAATCTTCTCCAGCAACTTCTTTTCCCCTTCCAGAAGCCCGATCTCTCTTTCTAACCGACCTGCTCTTTCAGATTCATCGAAATGATACATGACAGCCGTGAAGCTTGCAAGGCTCTTCTGCACAAGTATCACTTTGAAGTTGTTCAAATGCTTCTTCAAATCGTCAATCCCCCTCCTGCAAACCAACTCCACGTGTTGAATTTGGTTGATAACGGTATTGTTGAAGTTGAACTGAGTTTTGACGTCGCGACCGTGGTAGAATGCTTCTGGTCCGCATGTGAAGATATCGACTGCAAAGTTGATCCAGACCGGTCTCTTATTGTAGGGCTTCGCTGGCGGAGTTTCTCTAGTGCGCATGGACGCAATGCAGAAGTTTGGTGGACTAGCAATGTCTTCGCAGAGGGTATAGTAACGTTTGGCTTCATTGCGAGACTCTCGTGTTGTTCGAAGGATGGCGGGTGAAGGGAGTTGACCGGTGTTCTGTCGGTACTCGACTCCAATGATCACGATAACCTTTCTTGGATCTCCCGCCGCGTACTTCCATACCCTGTTTCTCAGCTCTGGTGGCAGCTTCGAGAAGAGAGTGAAGGTGTCGAGGGGAGGGTAAGGGGCCAAAAGCTTTGGAAGCGCCCGGCAAAGGAGCTGAACGCGAGACATGCGAGCCCTGGGTCTCAAGAGCGGTATGCGGTATGGATAGGTTACAGGTCGAGCGTAGCTGTGAGCGAGGGAAGCGTTGGGAGGACGCGGAGAAGGAAATGAATTTTGGGTGTGAGGAGTATTTTCCATCAGCGGTAGAAGATCGGTAAACGTTCGAGGTGAATTTTTTGTATACGGAGACATAAAGTTTAAATGCCTTTTCTCCCAGGACCTAGTCTATTTAAATTGAATTTTAAGGAGATAGTCACTTTTGCGTGCTTTTCTATTAGACTTTAAACCCAGAACTTCCCCTAGAACACCCTCCTTTTCCACGTCCAAATAGTTTTCCGTTTTGAAAGAAGTTACACAGACACTACTTGGAATGTTCTAGATGTTTAAGTTGCTCATGACGGGTGTTCTCAATTCACAAGAAATCAACAACATGCCAATATGTAACGCCAATTTTGGAGCAACGAAAGTCATTGCGCGTCTACGCAGTACGTAGAGATTCTTGGGGTTTCAATTTGGGATATCGCATTAGCTAGATCAGAATTTAATGCTCATCGGAATATTTTGGATTATCTGTCTCGCTGAATGAATCAACAGGTAATCTATGCCATCTCGTCGTTCCTCAACGGCCCAGCATTTGGCAAAATGCCATTTCCAGACACTCACCTCCTTAGTTTGTGGGTGTTTATGATGATATCGAGTCTATAGCACTCCATGAATTCCTCATTGGCAGTACAGATAGGAAATAAGATTGATCAAATACTCCACTCGAACCGAGTCTCTCTTGAGAGAACGAATCCCGACCCGAGACATGATAGTTTGACTCGTAACCGCCTTGAGTGTTTGATAGTATGGCTTCTCGAATCACGCGAGGGGCGAGGGCAAGTTCGGAAAGGGAGATGTGTTGTACCTTGTTACAAATTTTGAAGACAGTCTTGGTATAGGCGAAGTGGAGGCTTTTATAAGTAGCGAGGCTTTCAATATAATTTTACGACTTTATAGCTTGCCAAGTTTGAAAATTAAAATCACCAATAAGAGAACTAGATTAATCGATTCGCTTTCAGAAAGGAAAGGCCCTCAATGCAGGATATCTGTTCCTCTTCCTAACATCCTACATGGTTGCCAAGTAAAACTTGTGATGGTCGGAGCTTCCACCCCCTGCTCTACCCTCAGCAAATTGAAAGCATTTAACCGCTTCAGCCCCGTAGCAGCATGCTATTGTACACTCCTCACGCCATTTCCAAATATCTGCCAATAAATGTGTACCTAGTTCCCAAGCTCCTTCTCAATCTGCAAAGCAACATCCCATCCAGAAGCTAGCTTTGTTTTCTCAAGAATCGCTGCACACCTTCTTTCCACAAGGTGCTTTCGATATTCCGTCAACACTGGTACTCTGATTTCTTGGTAGAGCCATTGCCTCTGAAGAACTACGAGTACTTTTATGCTCCCCCGGCCAAACACTCTTCCCAAATTTCTAAGCATCTCACTTGCGATGAAATTATCTCTGCCATCAATATCGGTGACCAAGTTACAGATTCTCTTCACGACGGCGCCCTCAAAATTGAAGTTTTTCTCTCCATAAGCTTCCCCATCTCCATCAATGGACATGACCGAAAGCATTCCTGGGTTGTAGATAAATCGGTCAACATTGAAGTTGATCCATACCATATTTCTGCGGCGATGGTTGACATGATCCTCAGTTTGATCCAACCAACGGCGGCTAGCAATGGACTTGAGCTCTCTACAAAGGTTGTAGTATCGCATCCCCACCATCCGAGACTCATGCGATGTGTGTAAGACTGCTGGGGCTTCGGGCTGGTCATCGTCCATTGATACGTAGTTTCGCCTTCTGAGGTGGATTTCTCGAGGGACCATTGAGGTGAGTCTCCAGATCCGGTGGCGGAGCCTGCAACCAGTTAACAACATATTTCCTTGGAAGGGAGGGAGCCGGGAGCATGTCTCATTTCCCCGGCCATCACGATAAGGAGTTTGGGATATGGAACAAAGAAATAGATTACTTACTCTGGAGGAAGCTTCGGAAAGAGAGTAAACTTGTCCGGGGGCGGTAGCGGAATCTCGAGCTTCGGAAGGGCTTGACAGAGGAGGTGGACGCGAGACATTACGGACATGCTTAGAGACTTTGGAGACACAAGTCAAAGGAGAAGCTGAAACGTCGTTAGAAGGTACTGCTTAAGGTGAGGTGAGATGTTCTTGTTTCGTTGAGAAGAGGGGTCTATCGGGTCGCGTTAATTGACGTGATTACTTTGACGAAAAGGACAGGGGTTGTGCGAGTTGACTTGAAAGTGAATGCAGGAACATCGCTTAAATGTGACGTTATGGCTGGACCAGCAATGTGCAAAGTTATTAGTGCACAATTTTTATGCTAGAAGGTTTGTTTCACTGCTTGTTAGATTAGGCACCACACTTGGGTAGAACAACATTTGGAGCGAGCATCCGTGGTTACCAGTAAGGTTTTCGTTATTCGTTTATTACAACAATTGTGCCAACCACCTGGTGGTCATGTCCTGGCAAAAGCGCACCCCTTCGTCTGGAATTTTTTGAGGTCCCCATATCGTCCGAATGCCCGGGCATTATATTCTGTCTGCTGGATAGCATATTTAAATATGGAAACACTCCCTCAACCTGAAAGTGCACCTTCCAGTGGAATTGAGTCTGGTGGCCAAGAGCAACCATCTCGACTTCCTTCGCGGTATGCACAAGATCGAGACTCGTGGGGATATTCTCCTGGCAATCGATATAGTCGTTATTCTCAATCTAATGTTCTGCAAGCTCCCGTTATATAACGGATCCTGCAATTCTTCGGGGGAGTGTGGAGGAAAGTGACGGCCATCGCCCACGACTATAAGATGCTAAATTTCTTTCATAACATGAAAATCAAGGGTAAATTCTGACTTCATGGACAGAACTGGCCATCCCTATGGACTGATGAGACCGAGTCTAAAGACAAATTGGTCAATACCGAAATTGACCTGTCTGCCAAAAGCTTATGTTCTATAAAAAACATATTTATATCCTTTGTAGGTTTATCAGAAAATAAACAATTAAGAAATAAGAAAGTTCAAAATCCCTTCAGCAACTTTAAGCCTGAAAAGAACAGACGGACGGGCATAGGCTTGTTGGTCGAGGAGTTCGTGGTCTGGAATGCGATGATTCACTAGAAACGAGTCACCCACAACGGGAGATTAGGGCTGAGGATGCTGAGCCGAGATAAACTATGAAGAGGCGTGAGGCCATTTTCTGAATCGCACAAGCTGGGAAGTCCCAGCCTGACGCCGTCACGGCCGGGCTCAGTTCAGCAGGACCGGCCGCATTGGGCGTGCCAGCGAGAGGTCTTATTTTTACGGGCCGGAGAAATATCATGAAGGCCCTGGGAGAATATCTGCTAACAGCTAACAGCGGAATAGCCGACTATATAGTTGTTAGTGTTTGATTACCTGATTGCGCGAATAGTCAGACATCTTATGGAGGAGCTATATGTGTTTATTGGAGCGCTTATATATATGGGGATACATAAAGAGCCTCGAACCCGGATGTATTGGAATACAGAGTTCAATTAAGGCCTTTACATACCATTGCAAGCCATATTTCCCTTCGCCACTTTAATTAAGCAAATCAAACGATACTGCTATATCTCCTGTCCTGAGAGTGATCAAAAAGGGGTATTACCTGCTGTCTAATAAGATCTGGCGGTATAGGGTAGAACCTATTGTTGACTTGTGTTATTACATATTTTCAACCTGGCACTTACGGCGGTCAGGTAGACATGGGAGGCTGAACTCGCTTAGGATAATGGGGGAAAACTCGAGCCCCTGAATTAAGCGAGTATATTTGCATGTGGCTCAAATAGACCCCACTGTGCCTCCCCACCTTCTGTTATTGCTTCATTTAGAGCTTAAAATCCCTAATTTTAAATCAAACGAAATTTTCCTCCCCGCCAATTTGTGAGTGTATTTTGCCCATCCTTACCCTCAGGTGCGATTGATAACTCAAGGTTCGAGATTCTGCTATACGTTCCAGACACCATCAACACGGGACGGACACGGATTATGCAGATATAGAATTTCAAACTCTTAGAATTTCCTGCTAGCAGAGGGGGCGGCAAAGTTGCCCCTACGGTAAGGAACTGCCTCCTACAAAATAATGCATGATAAAGCTAGCTCATCCCACAGTTGCGGATCAGACCTGCCACCTGTTCCCTTATGCGAGTACATTGTGATAAGGGGCTGAGGGGAATTTGAGAGCGACTGCTATAGGTGTCTTGGACGCGTCCCTTTTCAAGAGACGAAATCTTGCTCGCAGAGTTTCTGAGTTTGTTGTATTTTCTGAAATAATTTAGACGCCCACAATCAACAATTGTCAAATTGTCTAAGTAAAGGACCCAAAATAGAGCTAAGTGCGACTCCGAACATGAACTCCCACGTTATGACACAACAGCATCATGGAGGGCTTTGCTTCTTGAAAGTCTCCAGAAGTAACAAGTCAAATTGCACGGGCCAAGTTTTAGATGGGTGATAAGAGAGAACTCATAAGATAAGAATTTGTCTAATAGTTGATATTTTAATTTACCAGCAGGCTTGGCAGAAATACCTAATTTCTGGTATTAATAGGTATCGATGCCAGAATCGTAAGGTATTGATACTATCGATAAAGGATCGATTCCCGGAACCCAATTCCCCCCTTTAATTGCAATTAACTTTAGAACCACTTCCCTTATAAGAAAACTTTTGGTAGCACAAATATTCTACTTAATTTAGGCTTTCTATTTAGCTACTTATTTTATAGTTTAGACTAAAACTCGTCTCAATGCGGCTATTTTAAGCAAAAAATAGCTTTTTATAATAAGCATTCCGATGAGAGATACGAATATAATACTGAATTCTCCGAATACAAGGGCCATTTTAAAATTAAGATAATATTAACTTTTATTAATAATATTAAGTAATTCCTTTAATATAAAGACTAGAAAATAAAGAAATTATTATACAAATTAAATAATAAATGGAAGAGATAATTTAAGGCTAAGTATCGATTCGGTATCGATTCGGTATTGATACGTATTGATCCTTACGATACCTAAGTAATACTATCCAGTATCAATACCTTATCAATACCAAAAGTATTTTTGCCAAGCCTATTTACCAGTAGCTACTTACTATGCAATTGGTGCGTAAAAGCTAAACTTGCCCATTGGATCGAAATTCCTCTTCAAAGCATGCAAGCGGTTCTGGCGCCATGCATCGCTCCCGTACCACGCCAGCGGCGTTTCATCACCGTAGGCGTAGTTGACATACGTGTTTAGACTGGTCTCTCCACTGCCCTCGTAGAGAATCTGGCGAATCTGATTTCCAAGCTTGGAGGCAACCTCGTCGAGTCCCGGCCCGTTGGGCGTGTACGTAAGGAGTGGGGCGACGAGAAGATTGTCTTCCCGATAGGCAAAGGCCGACGCATCTTCGCGGATCGCTTTCACGCCTTGCTGGGAGTAGCCCTCGAACATGAAGAGCGAATTACTGAAGGGACTGGATGCATTTGTAGTGGCTTGCCTGAAAAGATCGTACACCAGTCCCTGAGCTGTGGTGTTGTAAGACTTGAGATAGATGGGGAAGCGTGGGTTGGCGTTTCCGGTCTTCTGGCAGGGCGTAGCATCAAGAGAAATGCCGGTCCATGCAGCTAAGTCGCGATAAGTTCCCGACAAAGCTTGGGTGGTGATGGGTCCAAGTTTAAGGAACGGCTTCGTGTAAGCTGCATCGACTGCATTTACTCCTTCTTGGATGAGATACATTGCGATAACGGGCTGTGAGCACGGTTAGAAGATGGTGAACAATCTGCGCGCTCATGGTCTCTGGACTCACCTTATCCGGATCAGTGGTAGGATCGAAATACCAATACGACCAGTTGATGAGATCCACGGGCATGGTTTTGCCGTTTGTAAGCCACTGCTCATTGGCGACTTTGTAGACAGCCTCGACCTGATCGCCACTGAAGATGAGCGTCTCCATGGCATAGTTGGGGTGCTGAATGTCATAGATTTTTGAAGTCATGGAAGTGACGATGCCAAAGTTGTGACCGGCGCCCTTCATTGCCCAGAAGAGTTCGGAGTTCTTATCGACTGTGATCAAGTTGCCGTTGGCCAGGACGACATTCATTGAGACGAATTGGTCCGAGACGAGTCCGTAGCGACCTTGAAGCCATCCGTGACCACCTCCGAGGCCAGGACCCAGATAGCTAACACATTCACATGTTCCAGTTACTATCTCTCGATATTAGTCATCGAGGTTCCTTACAACAACCGTGGTGCAAGGAATTCATCATATGCTCACCTGTCTGTTTTCCTGCCGCCCAGAGCGCGTCGGTGAGGTTCTTGGACATGACTCCACCGCCAATGGTGGCCGTTTTCCCATTTTTGGCGATCGCGATGCTGTTCAGCTGGCTCATATGGATTTCGATGCCATGGATCATTTTCCCCAGCGTGGTGATTGATCCATGCACGCCATTGGTGGTGAGAAAAGGCAGCGAGTGCCAGTTTGCGAAGTTGACCTAAGTCGTGAGAAGATAAGCAAAGCTGTTACTAGAGGCGAGGATATTGGAGAGCCGCACCGTCTCGACAACGTCATGTTCGGTGCTGGGAACAACCACGACGTTTGCTACGGGGGTGCTCAGGTTGGACCAGCGAGCCACAGCGGCATCGAACGCGTCGGAGCCTGACAGGTAGATCTGAGCAGTCCTCGAGAGCTTCTTCGCCAGCTGTGTGTAGTTCACACTACCTGCTGGGCAATCCTCACGGGCCTCGTGACTGGGGGCAGGGACACCTCGACAGGTAACTGTTGCCGCCCACGCCAAAAAGGCGGCAAGCTTCAGTTTATAGTGATGCATCAGTGCGGCTCAGGAAAGCAGCAGAAACGAAGGTATGCCTGGATAAGGCGGCGTGCGTCAGGTGCTGTGACTGGGACTGGGACGAGGAACAGGATGAGCTATTATATGTCTTCCTGCAAGACCTGGACGCCGTACTTGGTGGTCCTGTAATAAATGTAATTACTACGGGTCGCGTGGCGCTCGTACTATGGAGTACAATGAAGGCAATTACAGTATTGCAGGCCCTATTCGGCTGGGATGGACGATGGATCAGTCAATGTTGGGCAGGACCGTGGCAACGGGGTTGATCCGAGGGAGCTCAGTCTCCTATTCTTGAGCTAGAGCATGTCGTGATGAGCTCCGTACTTCGTAGGAAGCCAGCTCGACTAACAAGAAGGCGGGCGGGGTGTGTCAGTTTACCTTGGTTCCAGGTCCACAGCCATTAGAGCAAGGATGGTCCATGTGTAATTTACAACAAGGGAGGTTGTTGTGCTTTAGGAGAAAACACCTTGATCGGGCAGGTACGGCGGATCCGGCGGCGTGGATATGGAATCGTTTCCGCTGGAGTCCGGATATTTGGGCAGTGGCTGCACCATATCCCCGAAGGTCACAGGAAGGTAGCCCTGCTGGCCTGCTGAGCGTATCCACCTGGCCTTACAGTGGGGGTTTTTAGTTGTTTTCTTAGCGAGGGTCTCCTTGATGAATTTACTTTCGCTGCTCAGGCCCTACGGGGAAGCAGGCCGGTGGCTGCAGCCGTAGTGCGGCGCGGTGCGCCCGGCCTTTTCGAGGCTGGAAATTATCGAACGGAAATATGTACTCCGTAGTTGCGCTGGCCCGCTTGGCGTCCCCACCTGACCGCGCGATTTTCGGTCATCAACGGCCAGGTACGCTGCTTACCTTAAGAAAACAACTAAAAGACCCCTTGTAACAGACCAGGTGAAGACGCCAAGCGGGCGAGCTGGGCTACCTTCCTGAGAGTTCCGAAGGCTAAAGGATGTGGTTGGGAGCTAGTCTCCTTTAGGAGTCCAATCTCACGCCTGACAGGCCAGTCGACCGTCTTTCAGAAAACCGACAATTGACTCCCGAAAGAACACAACCCCTCCTGACAGTAGTGGAGCATGCGCGGATGCTGGCTCGGTAAATGGGAATGAAGCAAACAGCCAAGTAGCTATAACCGTTTACGTTCAACAACAACTACGCAGTTTTTCACTCGCAATAGGGGTCAATAATAATGCTGCCCAGGGTAAATTGTCCAATGCCGGCATCTACTTCGTACAGCGAATCTGTAGATCGTTGCCCTTTACAGTATGGACGTCGCTGACCTAGAGAACGAGGACTCTGCCCCCACTCACCCCCGCCGCCCCTCTTACCTCCTGGGATCTTTAAACGTGTAACCCCTGCGGCGATAGTCGATGCTCGCTTCCCCCTCCGCCCCTCTTGCTACTCTGGCATTGGCGCAATCAGCAGTTAGTCTCCCATGAACCCCCGTGAGAAAACCAAGCTCTAAGAGTTTCATACGCTTGTGTGAAGGCTTGTGCCGCCTTACAGGTTTTGCATCCCTTCGGCATTGATACTGTTGTTATACCTTCCTCCGTTGCAAATGATGCCTCCAACTCCAAGTGGGACGGACTGCGTGGTATTCCAGCCGTTGCATTTGTCTTGGGACTGATACAAATCTGAGATCTCTCCTACATTTCTTGTGCTTCGGCTTGGATCGGGGTTCGGTGATAGCTGCCTTGAATCAAAAGCCTCACGATTTCCAACACAGCAAACTGTTTGGCCTGCCAGTGATCGCGATGTCTGATCCCGCTGCCCAGGCTGCTGTGGCAGCAGCAATAGCAGCAGCCGTTCGCACATTCAATACTGAGTTGTGGACGTTCTATGCGTTTGGCGTCCTCATAACGATTGTCAGGACGTATGCTCGAGTGAAGGCTGTGGGCATCAGAGACCTTCGAGCAGACGACTTTATCGTGTGGCTTGCCATTGTACGTATCGCGAGATCCATGCGACTTTCACATCAGCTTCTATTACTAACGCAGGCCCAACTCCATAGTTGCTCTACACTGCGCAGTCGACTCTAGCATATTTCGCGGTCAATCACGGGCAAGGTCTCGCAAACAATGCCATGACGGACGCAGAGCGGGCTGCATTATCCCCCGATTCTACGGAATACCGCCTCAGGTACGTCCCTGACCGAAAAGGGAGCGCGCAGGGCATGATGACGAACCGCTTTATTTAGAGTATTCGGCTCCAAGATCCAGGTGGTGGGCTGGACCACCTATGCGTGCTTGATCTGCACGCTCAAGATTGCCGTGCTTGTCTTCTACATCAGACTCATGGTATGTTCGGACGGTGTTGATCCCTACTCTGACGGGGTACTGATTTTTGTACTTGATAGGAAGGACTTAGCAACTATTTCCGCATTCGTATCTGGATCGGATTTGGGCTCGTCGGTTTGACATTTGTTGCATCCGTCATAACGATCTATGGGTCATGCCAGCCGTTCTCCAACTACTGGCAGATCAACCCGGATCCAGGCAGTAGGTCTTCCGACTTGTCTTATCATTGCTCCAGCCGCTGCTGACAGGCTTGCTTCTAGACTCCTGCCAGGGCGCTGTGGCAAGCCCGATCGTATGGGTCACATTCGCCTCGAGTGTTGTCACCGATCTCTACCTCATCATGGTGCCGCTTCCCATGCTTTGGGGAACGAGCCTGAAACTCGTGAAGAAGCTTGCCGCCACTTTCGTGCTTGGTGCGGGCGTATTTGTCCTTATCTGCTCGCTTCTCAAGACTATCTTTGTTACAACGGTAAGTCTTGGTGGTGCTATAGGATACCCTCCGTCTTTATGTCCCCTAGACAAGGCTACATTTATCTGACTTTACTTAATCAATAGGATCCTGTCCACGGTGCACAGCTCGCTGGTGAGTGGGGTACCCGGGAAGCATTCGTCTCAGTGGTCACTACCAACCTCCCAATGATATTCCCCCTACTCAAGTCATGGTTGAAACCACTATTCGGCAGTGCGCTCTCTTCTACTGGGGCAGCCTCCAAGCATCCATCTGGCTTTCGAACCATCGGCGGGGGCGGCGGATCCTCTGGGGTTGGTCAACGTCGTAAACCCACTAGTTCGAAGCAGCCTGTCACCGATAGCTTATCATTCAGCGAGAGTGCGGAACATATTGTCAACAGCGTGAAGATGCAGAACCTGGAGGGTTATACCGGGCTAGCAGCGCCTACTCGCCCACCGTCGAAGGGTATCATGGTCTCCAACGAATTCAAGATGGTCGAGGATGGAATCAGCCACAAGGATGGCCGAGATGCGAAGCAGGTTCATGAATCTTGGTAGCAATAGGGTTAGGTATATGAAAGTTATAGACAATTTATATTTATATTAATGATATTTGCTTGACTTTAGGCAAGGGTGATTGCTGTTGTTTAAACGCGAGATGTCCGCCTCCTAGGCTCCTCCGCGTTGTGGTGTATCTTTACCTCGATGATAATTTCCGAATGATCCGTTCAGTTGTTATCAAACCTTATGTTTCTTGTAGCGAGGTACGAGCAAAAGAAGTAATCCTGCTGCCGCAAGACAACAAGGCGAAAAAACGCTGCGTTGGGGGCGAAATCCAAGTCTTGGCTAATTTTGGCAAAAAATACCCAAATCTGGTATGGTTACGTTTTTGGTTCCTTGGGTGAGGGAACATGGCACCTGGGTAGGAGGGGGTGCCTTGCTTTCACGATGGGTTAAGTCCCCAAGACGGAATTTTCGACAAGTTTGACACCATCCCAACGATTACCTCCAACTTGACAAACCAGTCATATACTGATCTCGTGAGTTTTAACTTTCAAGATGAAATAGCTCAGCTAATAGTTGAACCAGCTCAATGCCATCGATATCGGAAAATGCTATGGCGTGCGGATTCTCATTCGCGTTTGTTCCCCAATGTTTTGCCAATTCCTCGAATCAGCTAACAACACCAGGGAATCACGCTGCCCAATCTTCCTTCCACCAATGACACCGATCTCTACAATTACCACTACCGGCACCTGGAAGTCCTACTGAGAAAAGCGCTAATGCACCTAGGGTTCATCTTCGCCATGGCCTTCCAGCCCTTTCTGTACCTCATCCCAGCCATCTCTGCCCCCGTTCCCTCTGGAAACGACGCGCTCCGCCAACTACCCTCCTACGGCGACAGGATGTTCATTGAAGACGACACTATCTGGGAGATGTTCCTCGACAACTCAGACGCCCAAACCTTCGCCGTCAATATAACTTCCGAAATTGAATCATACGTTCAGAAGAAATATACTATTGTCAAGAATACGGATTTTGAAGATACAGATTTGGAGGAAATTAAGGCATAATCCGATAATCATGAATGATGAGACGAAGGATCAGATGCAGTTGGAGAGTTATGGGAAGGAGGCTTATGAGACGTTGAAAGGCATTCAGAGAAATTTAGATCCCGATGGGGTGTGGGAGACGAGGATAGATGGGGTTAAGTTTACATGATGAATGGATGTAGATTGCGGTAGTATTGATTGACTTGCAGATATCACAGTAAGAGCAGTCGTGGCGGACAGGAGTGGAGCAGAAGGAAGAAGTTGAGGTTTTTTCTCATACAGATATAACTATTAAACAGACACTCTCGTCATTCTATTATGTGAGCAAGGCAGAATCTCTTGGCTTTTCATCGAATATCAAGGCCCAGCTGAACACCCTTGGCTGCAACCTGTTTATTTTGCCTCCCTCTCACAGAATAATGGTCTCCTCGAACTGCCAGATCATTTCCTCATCGGCTGTCACAACAGAGGCATTCTCCGATCGTCGTGGCAAATGCTTCGCCTCCCTTGACCTCCACTCAATCTTTGCTGGCACCTTCCAGCCCCATCTTTTCTTGTTGACTGCAACCTCATTGCGAATCTTGTCCATTATCAGCTCGCGTAGTGGACAACCCTTGTTATGCTCAATCCCTGACATCCTTTGAATAATCTTGAAGCTCTTCAACCCTTTAATAGACAACACGCGCCCATAGTACAGCTCATTGATGCCCCACACCAAGTTTGACACCTTTGTATTTGCGAGCCCCAAGTGTCGGATCTGCTGCAACACGAACTTCTCAAAATTGAAGCCTACTTCGTAGTATCGTCTGAAAGAAGTGTTGTAACCAGACTCATAGACAAAGCGATCGATGCCAAAATTGACCCAAACGATGCTCTTTGCCCCAGAAATTGTCTCAGGATTTGTTGGTGACCACCCGAGACGGTGCAAAAGTGATGCTTTTTCGACGCAAACAGTGTAGAAGCGTTTTCCCTCCTCTCTAGACAAACCAAGAATCAGCATCATTCTAAAAGCAGTATTGTATGGGAATAGGAGAAGTTAATGACAGTAATCATTAGAGAGACGGAAAGGGGAACATGGCTTTTGCGCAGCACGCACCGTGATTCGCGACATATGTGCATAATAGCTGGAGCTCTTGTCTGCTCTTTCATTTTGGTATCCATCCATTCTGGAGACAGGACATAGAGCTTGATCTCTCGTGGTTCGGAGGCGGCAAGTCGCCAAATCCTAATTCGTATTTCGGGGGCAAGTTTCGGGAATAGGGTAAAGGTTTCGGGAGCTCGAGTACGTGTTTGCCATGACTTTACGGAGGGTTTGGAAGGCGGACAATATGTGCAAGGGCCGGATGACATTCTGTACAGTTGTTAATCAGTGGACCAGTGATTATCGTTGTGGAATCGGCGATCTTCGAAGATTGTTCAAAGGGTGGAATTTTCTTTCAAGCGAGATTGGGAAAGTCACGATTTCCATCGCTTGCAGCGGTGAATTTCATAACACATGGGTCATGGGAAACTGATCAAGAAAATGCACATAAGTTTTGGGAATTATCGGTATTCAGCAGGTCGAGAGGGGGCACAGTCTACAAATGACAACTTCTGATAACGTCAGGCTCTGCTTCTTCCAGGGAAGAGGAAGTGTATGAATCAAGCTCGTAAAGTTCAAGACCAAGTCCTCGGAAACTCCTGACCATCTTGATGACCACTGTATTCTCTGTACCAAATCGCATCTAGCCGCTTGTTAGAGCCACTACTTGTCATTCCCACCAGCCTAATCTAAAATGCCCAATGACCCGCGTTGCTGCTCAGTGTTCCTGCTTGCTTTCTCATTTCTTGAAAAAAGCATCTACTGGCAGCAGCAGCTGTGAACTGAGGTATTCCTTCAAATCTTCACTTCTCACGCGAAGCACCTCGTTTTCCTCCACACTACATTCCACCTGAAACGGCAGACGCCATTTGTATGACTTCGGTTGTTCCTTCGCCAAGCCAAGCCAGAATTCCATCAGTCCTCTCCGGATATCCTCATCAGTCAGCTCCCGTAATGGTACCCCCTTACAAAAATCCAATGGCTTGTTGAGACCAACTCTCAGCGTGACTTCCTCAAGTTGTTCTGACATCCTATCGAGTTCGGTAAATGCCTTGAGTCTCTCCAAATTGCCATCGCACGCACAAGAGGCATAGTCAACCGTGAAGTGCTTGATCTTCCTTAGAACTTCAATATCGAAATTGTAACCTGTGATGAATACCGGCCAATCGTGGATCTCCCCCGAGTAATTGTTGCGTGGAATAGTACAAATGCAGGTATGTACGAACCGGTCGCTGTTGAAGTTGACGTAAACTGTCTTCTCCCGCGTGGCCATGGAAGGAAATTCTTCTGATCTCTCGTTGCATTTTGTATAATGTTTCAGACTCTCATTTCGACTCTCTCTGGAGGTGTGGAGAATTGATGGAACTTTATTTCGTCCTGAAGGTTCGTAGGGCATCATCGGGTATCTCCTAATAGGTAAGTGGAGTCTAATATCATGAGGTTGGTGTGCGGCAAGCTTCCAAATAAGGAGTCGTAGTTCGATTGGTAGCTTATGGAAGACAGTGAACTTCTCAGGGCTCGTCTGACTGCACAATAAGACAGTCGGCATTTGCTCGATGAAGAGAATCTAACGGCCTTCCGAGTCGTGTGCAGAGAAGAAGTGCTTATACTATCATCGCTAGTAAAGGGGTTTCGGGCTCACTACTTACAGCTGGACCTCGCCTGGAGGAAGTTGCTTCAACCGCTCCTCGACTCGAGACATGTTGTCTGATTCAAGGTCGAGATTGATTGATGAATCTGAGTCTTGCTTGGTGGAATTGGCGAATGAAGGGATAGCAAAACTGAACGATGAAGTTGCTTGATTTGTTCGCTTCCGTGCAGGAAGGAAACGTGACTGCGACTTGGAAGCCATGATTCAAGGAGTATTACTGCTTATCACTTCATGCTGCTGAATTTTCCAACGTTGAATACAATTTGCAAGTAAATACTGCACTTCCTGCGTCCTGAAAAAAATCGGTGCGGAACACAAACAAAAAGCCTCGCTGCTATAACTGATCTATGTTCACTTTGAGTGATGCCTCGCCGCTATAGATAGCCCCCTAATCCCGAAAGGAGGAGAAAATCGTAGAATCGTGCACAGATCGTTCACCTTGCAGTGCGAGGGCCGACATCGCTCTTGCTCTCTTTCACTTTTTGGATTTGACATCTAGACGGGCACAAATCTTTAAGACCCAAAGATCATAGGAGTACCAAGTTAACATGCTTTGACTTTACTCTCATCAGTTCCACAGAGATTTCTTCCTTTATGGATACGGCCTACGTCAGTCCTCCCTCTTGATCTACAATACTCTCCATCGACATACCATCTGAGCTGGGTATCTCGACCCCATAGACAGCTACGCAGCATGTTGGCTTGGCGACTTCTTCACCACCATTGCAGCCACCTGGCAGCAACCTTCGAAGCGGTATCTTCAATGACCAAAGCTAGTGTGGGACAATCCCCGAAACAGACCACGCTGCCTGCCTCCGAATTCTCGCCCTCCACTGGGAGGATGTCTTCCCGTCTCAAGTCCCTTCTTATCCAGCTTCCACGACTTCTGCCTCCAGCGGAACCACTCAAGGAATTTGTCCTCTTCCCCAAGTTGCCTCTGGAGATCCAGAACAAAATATGGAAAGTCGCAGCCTCCACACCCAGAGTTGTCAAGCTCTTCCGCCCAGAGTATGAGGTTCAACCCTCGATCCTTCTCACCTCTCGGGAAGTGCGACGGGAGGGATTGAGATACTACAAGACATGTATTGCGAAGTTCCCGCATTATGGTGGGCACAAATATGGTTGCTTCTACCTTCCAAAGGAGCACCAGAAGAGAATAGTGTGCATCAACTTTGAAGTCGATCAATTCGTCGTACCTGCGCCATTCTTTTCCCCGCCGCCGCTATGCTACCTCCACCCCGATGACATGGGCAAGATCCAAACCTTGACCATCGACCATACTGGTTACCAACCCAGTGGTCTCAGCAGTGTCCAGAGCCCGCCAAGGGGTATTGTCGATCTCTTGTCGCAGGTGCCTAACCTCAGGCAACTCAATATTCTGGTTAGGAACTGGTGCGCTCAAGTTGGTGTGAACCAGGGCATCGGTCAAGAGCTTTGGCGAAAGGAGCTGGATGGCAGGTTTCGCACACATTTTGAACTTGCCATGAGGGACGCTGGAAATACAGCTAGACTTGAGATTATCTTCAAGGATTGGAATGACTCTGATACTGCACCTTGCTCTGCAGATGCTGCAGGAGGCTTTAGTTGGAGATATTTCAGTCCTCTTGCGAATGAGAACAGTTATCGTTGATAGAGGGGGAGGGTGGTTGGGGGTAGGAGGTTAGGGGATTTCGCGCAGTTGTGAGTTTCTAACTGTTCTGCTCTTTGCAGGGACAGTTAGGGAGTGCCCAAGTTCAAGTTATCGACGTCGATGCCGACCCGAATGGCTCTCGAAATGGGTGGTTTTGCATCTCTCTGCTTCAAAAAACTTTTCATTGAGGGTTTTTGAAAGTTTAGATGGTCTGAGAACTAGATTCAAACCCCCAATCAAACTGCTATGTCTTCAAATCGCCTTGACCTTTCCATTTCCTCAACTCTCTCTTCAAACCCCATCCCCAATCCTCTCACTCGACCTCATCACCGTCATAATTTGGACACACTTAATTTTACCCCCTCCAGCCTTATCTCATGTAAGTCCAGGGCATTCTCCATCGTCTGAAACACACACAGCACACTCGCGCTCCCAATATTCTATTACATACCGTCGATCTGTATTCTCAGGTTGATTCCCACTAGGAATCCCAGAATTACACGAATCAGTATTGATGCCTTTGCCCGTGTAAGAAGGGCCTTCCATCCGCTCGCACGGCATGGACCAGGCACCGACGGGCTTGGTGGCTTTTTGGGACCACAGATCGAGGTAGGCATCTGCTGTTGCTTGAATTGCGGCACGGGTGTCTCGTTTGGATTCAGGGATGGGGCCCCAGTTCTCGTTTAGGATTAGACCCGATGACTTTGTGGCACCTTAAAATATTGAGTTCTTTGTCCTGTCCATGAGAAGGAACGAAGGTTGAATCTCACTAAACTGCCAATCCCCGGGTAGCTGTGGCAATCGTGTCCACCAAAACCACACCACTACTCGAGTCTAGATGAACTTGTGTCCTAATCACATACGGCGTCTTCGGATTGGTGATCGGAAGTCGGAATAAGTGACATAGAGTGTGGTGTCGAAGAGTGTTTTGTTGTGGTCAATCTTCATTGCGGCTCTGAGGACGCCTTTGGTAATGTCCGCTGCTTTGTTGTTTTCTCTATGGAAGGCATTGGCGAGGTACAGTTGATGTTGCTCCGGTCTGAACTGAACTGAGGTATGCACTTGCTGCATCTTCGAGGTTTTGTAGAGTGCAGGTTGTATTTGCTGTTGGTGGCGGGGCGCAAGCGAGGGTAGGAGGTAAACTAGGGATGAAAGCAAACATTTTGATAGTTGACGGGAAGTAGTAGAAGAGACGGAGCGATGCAGCTGAAACCTACTGAAACTTCAATCTCCATGTTTCGAAAATCCAGGGAGATGCCTATTTAAATGTTGAAGATTCATTGTGCCCGTCTTTTGGAATTATTTCTTTGATGGTTTCCTTGCTGATAAAGGTATGCTAGGCTATTCTTAAACGAGGCTCGCTTGCGGACTAGCACCGTCTTCCCCCCTTTTCGACCGCTCTTGCAACATCCTGATCAAGCTAGGGGACTTCGACTTTGCAACGGCGATACTAGAGCAACTGCAAAGCCTGCTCAGCATATCTGCAATGCCGTCCCGGTAGTAATCAGAGGAGAAGAACACCTAGAACGCCCGTACATCACGTGGTCGAGCACACGTGACTCAATATAAAACCTCGTAGCCCCAGCATCTTGTAAGTGTTTCAAGGATAAAACCCCTGCCAGATATCATTTCCATCCATTGCGTATGCTTTTGAGGATTGTGGTCTTCCGAATCCGATCCTCCTAAGACCTCGCAGAATGTTCCTCAATTGGGTTTAGTGAATGATGTGGCTGCAAGGCTGAGAGCAACACGACACGTCAGGCTGGAGTCTCAACATATTAATCCGACCTCAAATTCCGCCGTGCTTACCACAATTGCTATGCCTATGCCCCACGACCTATCAAATACGAATCCAAGCTAGTCATTTGCCGTCATTTGGGAATCTACATAAAGGACGCCCGCGCCTCCCGAAATGACTTCACGGAGAATGTTTCAGAGACCCAGGGCCCACCGCGAAAATCATGTCTTTTATCTTGGGACGGCATCTCTATAGAAAATTCCAGAATCGCAATAACCCTCAACAACCCGGTCCTCATGACGAGAAGAAGAAGTCCAAGCAAGTTCCTCACTGTGAGCATCAGCTTGCTCAAACAAACGAAGCCAGCGGCGATGCTGTTCCGAACGAGAAAGAATCCAACACGGGCCATCAAACAATTCCAGACGAGAAGCGCGGCTCAAAACATTGCGCTCAATGTATCGTGGATAAAAAAAGGGCAAAAATTTACAGATGGAAACTTATCCTTGCGCTCTTAATTCCGAACTGCATGGCGTCAATGGATGCTACAATCACTGCTACTGCATTACCGACTATCGCTTCTCACTTCAGTATATGCACCATCCAGACACCAAGAGCTTGCTGACTTCATTAATAGACTAGCTTACTCAGTTCAATTGGATCGTTACAGCCTTCACACTCACATCAACTTCCACAATTCTGATGTACGGACAAGTCTCCGACGTGTTTGGCCGCCACTCTGTGATTCAAGCCTCCATCTTATTTATTCTCGTCGGCAGCGTTCTCGGAGCCGCCGCGCAGGTATGGCCGATGCTGCTGCTAGGCCGTGCGTTTCAAGGACTCGGCTTCGCAGGACTCGGAATCGTCACGAAGCTTATTCTGTCGGACAAGGTCTCACTTCGAGAGAACTCCGTGAACAACACAATCTTCGCACTCTTGAATGGTCTGAGCGTTGGAGTTGGGCCTGTGATTGGGGGGTATCTAACCAAGGTATATTCTTGTGCCCTCATTCAAATTCAACGAGCTAACATTCCAGGCTTCCTGGCGCTGGTGCTTCATTATCAACGTCCCTATTGCTGCGATCAGCCACGTTGCAGTTTTCTTCCTCCTTCGAAAAGAGCTCATCAAAGCCCAACCTCACAAACGGGAAGACGGAGGCGGCAAGATCACCGTTATCGAGACGCCGACGCTCCTCACGAAACTCTCAATCATTGATTACGGGGGGATGCTTCTGTTCTTCTTCGGCGCCGGGCTCATGATTCTAGGCCTTACCTGGGGTGGGGTTACATATCCGTGGAAATCAACGTCGGTCCTAGCTCCTCTAATCATCGGTTGTGTCCTCTTCCTCTTGTTTTTCATTTACGAATACTTTATGGCACCCGGTCGCATACTGTCCCGGATTTTCCCATCCCAGGATCCAATGATCCCTCTGAGCTTATTCAGAGTACGAGATATGAGCCTGCTTGCCTACCTCAATTTCTCAACCGGCATGGCCCTCTTTTCCGTCTTCTACTTCGTGGGTATATGGTTCACTGTCGTGCAGCAATACAACTCAGGTAAAGCTGGTACCCAATTAACATATTATATGCCTGGGCTTGGTGTTGGTGCATACGGGGCGATATTCCTATGCAACGTGTGGCCGAGAGAAACATTCTTTCCCCTGCTCTTCGGATCGGCTTTAGAGCCCCTGGGAATTGGAATGCTGACCTGGGCACTGAACACCGGACGACCGAATGTGGTCAGTGGGATGGTTGGATTTGCAGGAGTTGGTACGGGGCTTCGGCTCATGCCTGGAATGCTGCATGCTGTCGGCTTGCGTTCCCGATTGAAGGCTCGGGGTCTGGCTGTGATGAGCTTTGCCTTTGGCTTTGGGGGTACCCTTGGCATTGCTATCATGAGCTCCGTCTTCAGCAACAAATTGTCGAATCGCATCACAAGCGTATCTCATGTCACGTCGAATACAACCTCGAGTGTCGGGAATATTGACGCTTTGTCACCTGCTGACCAGGCGATTGTGCGTAGATGGTTCAGTGATGCTGTCTACTGGGCTTACATTTCCATCCTGCCTTTTCTCGGTCTTGCTGGTGTGTTGTCGTTTTTTCTTGGGAACGTCAAGATTACCAGCCAAAAACAGGATGCAGAGGGAGAGATCGATACTAGTGGAAATGTTGAGGACGTTCCATATTTGTGGTGGTTGGCTACTGCGAAACGTCGGCGGGCAGTCAGAGAAGCTCAGACAGTTGAATGAGGGTATTTTCGGCGTTTCTTTCATTCTTTCATCGTGCTATTCACGACAGATTGTTGTATTACCTCCTAAAGGTTTAGCACTGGTAGAGGCCTTGAAGCATGAGGGAAGTCATGATTCTAAACATCCAGTTAACACTGAAGAGTTCATATAACCAAATACTGCAGGTGCTAATAATCAACTTTAAGTTATTGCAAGCCCCTATTCCGGAGTCTTGGCATCTCGCCCCTTTTTTAAGCTACCGAGAACGTGTCGAGTCAACCTCACGGAACTGCTCGAAGTATCCGAAGTCCAACATCGAAGAAACATCAACCAAGAACAGCATCAACAAGCTCAGCCTCAGACGCTGCGATGGGCTCGCATGTGACCTCTCGAGCCGATCCGACCTCCGAAGCGCTCGAAATGGACCGACTCGGCCGCTTCCGTGGCCTGCCTGAGAACGATCGACTTGACATCTGAAACAGACTGCGTCCATACCTCAAGTCGTTGTAGTCCTCGAAACGCACAAGATCAGGCTCTGAGACAATACAACCGGCCTTCGTGAGACTATTGTAATATCCAAACTCGAGCTCCAGTAATCGGGAAAGACTAAAACGACCCCCCCCGGTGTCGATTAGGGGTGTCGATTGGGAGCAGGCTAGGCGCTCGGACAGGAACACCAAAACTCTGGCTTTTTCTTCATTTTAATTTAATTTTATAATGAATCAATATAATTTAATACTTGTTTTATTTTCTTATAGCGCTAATTAAGCGCTATTTAAATATAAACTTTTTATAAAATTTGGATTAGTAATAGCTCTTTAAATTAAAGAAGTTAAAAGTTTTATATTTTATAGCCTATAGATAAGCTTAAGTAAGCCTAGAAATTTAGCGAAAAAGTCCCTAAAACCAGATTTAAGGGCCCTATAAGTCCATAATTTATAAGGCCTTATAGGGCTCAAAAACTAAAACTTAATAAATTAGTATATAGACTCCCTAAAATTGAAATAGTATTTTAAGGAATCTTTTTATTATAAATTAGAGAGCACGTGATTATAATACAGGGGTTATAATATACTAGCTTAGACTTATATTGAAAAATCTAATTTCAGATTTTTAAAGAGCTCAGATAGCCAATTAAATACCCCTGCCCCAATCGACACCCCCAATCGACGCCGGGGGTGGGGGGTCGTTTTAGTCTTTCCCCGGCTAACAAGCCCACATCGTAGTTGGGGGGGGGGGTCGTTTTAGTCTTTCCCCAGTAATCGTGAGTGTGTCTCGGGGATCTCGATTGAGTGGGCTTCGAATATACTAGGCGATGGACGAGCGTGCGCACGAAAGGCGTGCCATTCAACATCCTCATATGCGTCATTCCTAAGATTGATACGGTTCTTCGCGGCAAAGAGGCGTGTCCGCTAAGAGATGCCTTCATACATAGACTTGATTAATGGGCGGACGAATCAATGCCGTGCGCAGCGGCAAAGGTATGGTTCCTTTACATCCCCCCTCCACAGCGCTGGCTATACAAATGGCGTCAACAGGCGGTATCGACCTTAAGAGAGCCTGAAAATTTAGCGATTAACTCGTAAGTACCTAGAACTTATTTGCCTTGTGCATAATAATTGCCTTGCTTATCTTATACCCCAAAGCTAGATCTCTTATATATAAACTTATATAAACTTATATAAGCAATCATTTAAATATTATCAAAACTCTAAAATTTATTAAAACTCCTATTTAATATCCGGGGTGGTTGGGGCGGAGGGAGTTTGGGGGCTGGAGGAGGGCATATGCGATTCTAAGGCCTGGTGGGCTAAATCGGTTCCTTAGTAATAAACTCGGAAAATGGCAAGCGCTAAGCCGAAAAAAGATCCTGCCATCGACACCCCTAATCGACACCCCGGGGGAGGAGGGGGGGGTTGTTTTACTTTTCCCCAACAAGCGGTACTCTTCTCAAGAACTTATTAACAAACTCTCCATTATAACGAAAAAATAATTTATGCATATTAATTTTACTTCTAAATTATATCAAAAATCGGGTTAATAACTTTTATATAACATATTTTACTTTATAACTCTTTATTTAATATTAATTAGTTAAGGTTATAATTAAAGGGTAATTATTTTATTATTCTTACATCGGTCCGATTATTAATTATATTTAGGTTTTGTGCCATAATATTGCCTCATATAGTATAAAGCTTCTTAGAAATACTCTTGCTTTTAAGAATATATTATTAAATAAGATTTCTAAAACTATAATAATATAAAATATAAGATATATATATTTGTTTAATCCTCTTTAAACCTCTATTATATTAAAATTCTTCTCGCAAATCAATTAAGAAAATATACTTTAATCTTTTAAGCTTCTTTCAATTTAACCAAATCGCTATTACTATGTGTTGCATGGCAAGTGCCCTCTGCATGCCCATCTCACGTGGCTCAGGAGCTTGGCTCCTCGTCTCATTTCCCCTTATATAAGCGTTCCGGAGCACCAAATTTATGCTCCTCAGAGAGCGCATTCTGCACTTGCCACACTATGCAATTCTATTCCGTTCTTTCTACCCTTACTATGATAGTAACCGCTATTACGGCCCAGGCCCAGGTCCATATCGACGCTAGTTGCAGCCCGGAGGGAAGTTATGCCTGCTGCTACTTAAACCAGCTCCCCAGTACTTGCACTTGTGTCCATAGCAAATGGGTACTCGTTCCCGACGACCTTGCCGAGTCTTATGCATTTCCGGCCGAGTATCTCGCTCCTTTATGCCCCTTATAAAGAGACTTAGAAGCATAAATATAAGGTACGAGTTCTTCTCTTTGCTATTTCTTTATATCTTGTTTTTTTCCTAGCCGAAATCTTTCGTGCCTCTAATCTTGCGGGAATTATTCTAGAAGTATTAAAGTGGATTCTTCCTCTTTCCTTAGTACTAGAATTCGGCATTATGTAGTTTGCTTTTATGTTATTCAAATACTTAAGCTTATGGAAGATATTGAAGGAATATTAAAGCTATTCTCTTGGGCATTAGTATAATAGTTTTGAGTTGGACCAGATTGTATAGAACTATTATGGTGTGTTGAACTAGCTAAATAATAAAGCTAGGGTCACGTGCTTGCAATGTAAACCAAGTAAAACGTACTGAATTGACTGCTGTTCTACAGTGGTAAGTAGCCTGTATATATAGCCCTGAACCCCCTAAGTCACATGCACTAAACCCCTAAACCAGAGAGCCTTATACTGAACTATTCAACCTCAGCTGAACCGATTTAGCCTCACAGGGCATATTATGCCCTGAATTAACCTTACAGGGCATAATATACTCAGTAATAAGCCTATGGCTTAAGCCCCATTAGTACACAGCCCCTAAGGCTCTGTTCCAGGGCTTACTAAGCCTATTAGGGGCCTCAGGCCCCTAATTTCAACATGGTGGGGATTTCGATTCTGGTCACGTGGCGCGGTTATGTGACATCCGGAGGTCCGCAGCAGCATATATATACCCCGCTCTCCTTTCCATTCTTAGAACTCAATTAATCTTTACTCTTTAACTTCGCGTCTCACTTGTGCAACGTTTGTAATCCCATACTATAAAGCCTGTATATTATACTCTTGGTTATGTCTCTGCAAACTTGCTGCTTAATGGGAACTGAGGCAGCCCCTAGAATTTGTTCCACACTTCGCCCAATCGTATTTGGCTCGAATGACTCCGGTCCATGGACTTGGCCCAAAGCACTCGTCCAAAGTCTGTACAGGGCAAATACAGACAAATCAGTCACTCCAAGGCAGTCCCGAACGTCCCTGAAGTGTGCATGTGGCTGACTTTCAAAATTGGTTGCGGTGGAGCTCTTTACCAAGGATTTTGTTACGACGATGTTGATAGGCTTATCCTCCATCAAATGGACGTCGTAGGAAGTGATGAGATCAACAACTTCGTCGTGTTACCCAACTTGCCCGTCTGTGTCGATATGCGTAAGTCTAGCGCTCGTTCTATCAAGACGCTCTAGTGGTATTAGTTTGCGATTTACCCATAGTCTGATCTCCACCCTCACTTCATGACGCTCGGTCGTGCACGCAAGCATATATTGCTTCGTCCCCTCCTCTGGCTTCAAGGGTGTATACTTGTCACAAGGCAAGATTGAACCCTACACTCTCGTATTTGAATTTGTACACCCAATGCGAAATGTACCACCGAGCGTAATGGCCAACTTCACACCAGGTGCTAAAGGACCTGGTCGCGAAGTCTCACTCGTGCTCGGACCCAAAATTGGGGAAATTGACGGAGGTAACCTCGCAATTTGATAAAGAGAACCATCCTCGATAAACGAGCACACTGTAAATGTACCAAATATTACGGAACGGAGCAAGGTACCTTTCTCGACCAGGTCAAGCCGCGTGCAAGGTCAGCCAAGATTGTTCATCCCTTGCGCTGTCAATTTTTCAAGGACATACTCATGTTCTTTGGAGGTGCAGAGCTGCAAGCCCCAAGTTCCTTTTGAGTCTCTTCCTTGTGCTCGAGCCATCTTTGCCGAAGTCCAATGATTTGAAAAGAGCCGAGGCATCGAGGATTCGAGGGTCATATAGCAATCTCCTGGAGTGAGACCTCGGTCTTAGTAAATTATATCTTGACTTATTTGAGCACATTTCTAACGAAGGCCTACCATTGTCTATGGCCCAACCAGGCAAAGTCTGATCCAAATCAAACGCACTTAACATATTTTCTTGTTAGGCTGTCAGATTACTTACGCGTCGTCTTCAGGAGGTATTCCCTCGTCCGATGAGACATTGCTAACGCTGCAGGACAGGTGTGGCACCCAATGAAATTCCAGAAGTTAGCGATTACTATAAATCGGATCAACGTTGCTGTTTTAGGAAACGGGTCGGTGTTGGTACCTTCCAATGGGACGTGGGTGAGGATTGACTCTAATCTCACGACTTCTGTAAAGCGGAAGTCTGAGGATTTGGATTTCTTGGGCTTGGTGAAGAGATGGTGGTTGTCCATGAAGAATAAACTCACGAGGCACGAGATTAGTGTGAAGAAAATCACGGAACCGAGGAACAGCTTAGATGTGCTAGGTGCCGTAGAGGCGTTGAACTCCAAGGGCTGGTTCACGCCGTATGATGTTTGAATGCATACAGATTTTGAGTTCCTTCAATTGAGTATACTGTTGCGATCAAGTTCCAAGCATCCATCGTTGTCAATATTGTGCGGTCTGCTCAGCTGAGCAGGTGGTGTGGCATTTGTGGTCGAATGGACGTATTCTATCCTCTATGAAAACGTGTAAGTCGCGTATCACTTTCGACGCAAGAACCTCCACGTACATTACACCCTCATTCTTTCTCAACCTGAGCTTGATGCTCCTTCTCGTCCCACTCATCCCCCGACCCATTCTCCTCATCTCTATTTGTCTCAATCCCCACCTTCACCTTCTCCGTCCAGCCATCCAAGCTCTTCGCCTTAAACATATTCAAGTAAACAGGGAACGTAAACGCAATCACGAATCCAATCAACGGAATAAAGAAAGCATGCTGCGTATTTCCCCCAAGCGCGTCGGCGACGCTTCCTAGCACAGGCGGAAACAGTGCTCCTCCACTGACAGCCGCAACAATGAAGCTGGCTCCCCGCTTGCTGTGTCTACCGAGTCCACGGAGGGAGAGAGTGAAGATTAAAGGAAACACACAGGACTCAAAGAAGAGAACGAGACAGATAGATGCAATTCCCGCGTTTCCTTGAAGTCCGATCGCTAATGCTGCGAACAAGACGACGCCGGAGATGAAAGCCATGAGCACGAAGCGAGGCTTGACAAATTTGAGGAGACCGCTGGCGAGGAAACGCCCGACGGCGAAGCATCCTTGAGCCACGGCTAGGAGATTCGAGCCAGCGGCATGCGATGTGCCAGGTCTGACCCAAGTGACATAGTTGATGAAGTACCCGGCATATGCGACCTGAGCACCGACATAGCAGAATTGAGCAAAGACACCATAGAAAAGGGTGTATTGTTGTCTGAGGGGCTTGTCTTCGAAGTCGGTGTCTCCCGCGGACTGTTGGGCTTGATCTGCCATGTCTGCATCGGTGACCTCCGGAAGAGGAACGAAGAAGAAAACGACGGCGAGGAGGAAGACAAAGATGGCGATCCCCAGGTAGACCCATTGAACCGACGTGAGAGAGTTGTCATTCACGTTCTTGAAGATGACCTGGGATGCAAGTACAGGAGCGACGACGGTGCCGATAGCTTGGAAGGCTTGGGCGAGTGTGAGACGAAGTTCGGAGTATCTTGGAGGTCCGCAGGTGGCTATGAACGGGTTGGCTGCTGTTTCGAGTGTGGAGAGGCCACTTCCAACGATGAACATGCTGCCGCAGAACCCACCAAACCTTTAAGATCAATCAGCACACCTCATTCCAAACCAAAAGAGGGAATACTCACGATCTCTTGACCCCAGATGGCCAGAACATCAAAGCACCAACGCCATACACGCAGAGACCGAAGATAAAAGCCCACTGATATCCAAATCGGCGGACAATCCATCCCGAATACGTAAGGGGTCCGATGAAGTATGCTCCAAAATATGCTGCCTGCAAACCACCTGATTTTCCCTGACTGATATTCAAGACACTTTGAAAGTGTGAGTTCAGGACATCCAAGAGTCCGTACGCAAATCCCCACATGAAGAAAAGGATTGTTACGAGAGCGACAGGGAGGATTGATTGACGTGTCGTGATCTGTCCCGCACCTGTGACCTCATGGTCGTCAATTGGCTTGCGCTTGCGGTTGTTGACGATATCTTGGTTTGCCGTAGCCGTTGACGCCTTTCGTTATGTCGATTCTTCCATTGCGAAGTGGTGGTTTCGTCCAAAATTCGAGTCCGGGGGCAGTGAGGTGTGGTCGAGGAGAAAGCTGATCACACAGTGTCGTTAGTCTGTATGATGCAATGATTGTGTGTATGCGGTGACAATGGGATGAAGAGAGAAGATGAAGATGAAGAGTCCAAAGTGTCTCCAGTTATATAGATATCAACTCTTGGCAAGTGTTGAGGAGAAGAGTATCTCGTTCCCCCTTCGTCAACTCCGCAACGTTGATCGCGGGGCCTCGATTAGAGAAGGAACAGGGAAGGCTGGTGGTCTTGGAGGCACCTGCCAACTCCCCCAAACCATGTTGCCAAGCTCGAAATTCTTGAGTCGCTATCCGGGCGATCTCCACATCGATTAGATTCATCCAATCCGTGGTACTGCCATTCGAGCTACTTCCTCAGCAGTCATGGCATGGAACACCCTAAGAACGTTCGTAGAAGGATCAGGTCGACGGCACTTCTTGGTCGCTTCTTTAGTTGCGTTAGGGTCGGCCATATTTCTCTTGGCTTGGTTGCTCCGCCACAACCGGACGCATTCTTGCCTTCGTACATTTGAAGAATCTAGAGAAGTTGCCAATCCTCGCTCCGATCGTCTGTTCGCTGCCATGGAAAAGATCGAGCGAAGATTGTTCCGGCCTCATAGAGTGGTCTTGTCGTGAAATTTGGTGAGATGGAAAGTCGAGGCGAATGGTTGGGTGAGTCTTGGATGACGTTGAACTTTCCCCAGCCCGGGTTAGCGAGCAGCCCCGCCAGCGCAAGTCATGGCCCCAGTGAGCCTTCTGGCGGTGGACTTCCGGGGAAGAGTCCGCCGAGGGTACGAATATTTCAAGATTGCCGGAGTTATCCCAGGCTGAGAGCTTCGTTGGCCTTATTTGCTATGCCAGGAAGGCGTGGATGTCCAAGGCTCTTCCATTTCAGGTTCATCAGCATGAATGAATTCAAAGATGGCCTTCACAGCGTAGAATTTCCATTGAGCAGAGTGTGAGATTTCTGCCTGCAATTCATGAAGAGCTACTTTGTCTCCTTTGTCGGCATTCTCTATCACATCGTTCTCGAACTCTGAAAAGTTTGCCTTATTCAGAAAGTCTGCATGCGGTTTTCGGCGAGCACTGAGTTTGCCGATGAATCCTGTTTCGTTACTGTAATTATTATTATCGTTGTAACTGGCGTTTCTTCTATCGCCTGTGGCATGTCAATTGCATGGATTCAAGCCATAGACCGAGGGAGACACGCATTCCAGAGGATCATGTCATGAGGGTCCAGGTGTAGATAGTTTGACTCGGGTGAGCTCCGATAAACGATAATTATCGATTATCGACTACTCGATTTCCCGCTTAAATGCACGGCCGAATTGCATAGAAAATCGCGAAAACTTATAGTTTTAATACCTTTATAACTTTTATATTAATTAATAAAAAAACTTCCTTTTTTAAATATAATATATAAAAATAGCAATAGTTATATATTATAACCTTAAAAATAATAATATCGTAAATATAAGTACTTTATTTTAAAGGTTTATAAAAGACGTAATTTTTTTCTTAAAAAAATATTTTTAAAAATTAGTTTATTTAGAAATAAAATATCTAAAAATAAAACTTTAAGTTTTTTAAATCTTATATATTAATGCATATATATTTATATAAGGAATTTATATTTTATATATTATTAAATAATTGAAATTTTAATTTTTTTTAAAACTATAAAATAATAAATAAATAATAAATAATAATAGTTTTATATAAAAGCTATTAATTAAATTTAAATAAAACTACTTATATTACTTATATAGGATATAAAAAACTCAGAAATATTTTTATTTAATTTTTAATCTTTAAAATATTAAAATATTATAGTTTTTTTTTAATATTTTTTAAAATTAGTAAATAAAATAAGTATTTACTAAATTTATTTAATAATATAGGCTTTTTATAAGTTAAGATTTATTTTAATTTTAATTAATATATAATATGGGAATTATTAGTATATTCCTAAATAATTCTATTAATTCTATAGGAATTCTAGTTCTAGTAACTATAATTATATTATTATATATCTTCTATTAGCCTAATAAATGCCATCCTTAAGAACTTTATATATCCTTATATAAACTAATAATAAGATAAGGAAAACGTACTTAATAAGTAATATAAAGTAAAAGGAAAATGTATATAATAAAGTAATTAAAGATAAAGGAAATATAAAATCCTAGCGAAATAACTACCTAGTATAAGAGGGAAACTATAATAAGACAAAAACTTATATAAAGTATACTAGAGTATAAAACGTAACTTAATAGCAAAATAATAAATTAAAAGTATAAATAGTAAAGTATAAATAGTAAAGTATAAATAGTAAAGTATAAATAGTATATAATATATATAAGCTCAATTAATTAAATATTTATAAAGAATTATTCTCTAAGTCTATAGAAAAACTAGCTCTCTTATATAATTTCTATAAGTTATATATAAAAGGCTATAGTCTTTATTATATAACCTAAACCTTAAAACTGCTAAAATAATATAATTTTTAATAAGTATAGCCTACTATACTATATCTAATCCCTTATTTATTTGTACTTATCCTCTAAATACTAAAAAATAACAGAAAAATCCTATTTAGAATCCGAAATAATAAAATATTTAGGATCTTCCTCTATTAGTTAATCTAATTTCTCTTTTATATACCTAAAATAAGACTTATTACCCTTAAATAGTTTTATTTCATACTCCCGAACTTGCTTAAAGGTAATTCGAATCCGCTTAGCTATATTCTTATACTAAATCCGATATAGTTCTCTATATTAATTAGTATCTGCCTTTAATTATTACTTAATTTCCGCCTTTACTATAGGATATTAAGAAGGCTTATTATAGCGAATTATATTATAAATTATACTAATATACTCTAAATAAATAGCTTCTTTAAATTTCGTATTATCTATAATATCCTTAAATTAACTTTTAGTAAGAGGAGAAAGCTCTAGATAAGAAGCTTTAATAATCTTATAGGAGACTCTATTTTTGTATATTCTATTCTTAATAGTAACTAGACTTATTAGAACTATAGTAAAGGGCCTATTAAGTAGCAAATTATTATTAAGCTATTTTTTAACTTATATATTATCCGAGAATTAATACTTTCCTATAATTTCAAACTTATAGATTACCTAGCTAAAGGTATTTATTTGTCTAGTTAAATAGACTATATTCGAAGTCTTTTTTTCTACTGCCTTTAGTAAATACTCGCCTATTTCCTTAGCTACTTCTAGCTTAAATTTATTAGAAATAAAAAAGTAATTAATATTTTTAAAAAACTTCTTATTAAAGGTAACGGCCTTCTTATAGTCTATAAGGAAAATATAACTAATATTTCGATACTTTTTACTAAGGTAGAATTCGCTACTTAAAGCTTTAGTAATAGCCAGATCTTTAGTATTACCTTTATACTAATTATAATTAATATTTCCAGAAGTAAAATATCGGGCTAGCTAAAGGTAAGTAACTAGATAAATAAAATACTTGCTTAATGCCTTATAAAATCCGAGCTATATTAATGAATCTGCTATTAAGAATTAAGAGGCTAAGATAAAGTAGCTATTACTAAAATCTCTCTATATTAATATATTATCTTTTTAAAAGTAGAATTATAGTATCTCTATCTCTTTTATTAAGAGCTCTTAAATACTAAGCTTCTTAATTTACTTTAGGTAATTCTTCTTATAAATATAGCTATTAGTACCTAGATTAGTAGTACTAGACTCAGGAATAGAGACTATAGTATTAAATTAAAGCTATAGATTAGAGCGGAATTAATTAGAAATATAGTACTTATATTTATATTTCTTAATTTTCTAGTTCTTAAAAAAGAAATCCTATATTTCCTTATTTATCTAAGTAATAGAAATATACTTCTTGCTTTTAATAACTTTATAGATCTTAGTAACTAGCTTTAGAGCGTCCTTAATCTCTTATATATTAATAGAGAAAGTATTAGTAAGTTACTAAGTATATATTATATAGGGAGTTTTAAGAAATCTATTATTAATTCTATAATATTCTCGCTTATAAATAGATCCCAAAATACTACTATATATCTCCTTAAAAGTATACTTATTCTACTAAGCAAATATTAACTTCTATTTAGCTAGTATCTTATAGGTATATTAAATGCTTTTATTAAATTCTTTAGACTTAATACTTTTAGTTTTCCGCTTCTTAATTCTAGATATAGTTATAGAAGTCTTTCTAGATAATATCTTTTCCTTTAGAATAAAGGATTTCTCTTTACTTTCCTCTATTTTACTAATCTTATACTTAATCTAGTATTTAGATCTCTATTATTTATTAGAAGTTTTAGGCTTAGCTTACTTTCTATTCTTGCCAGATTCTTCTTATCTAGTTATACTAGTTCTGCTAGCTTTACTAGTAGTTTTCTTATTAGGCTCTATTAAATTAGCTTTATTTTTCTTAGCTAGATCTAGTTAAGTTAAAGCAGAAATTATAATAAGGGCCTATTTTTTAGGTTTATCTCGAAAAGCAAGAAAAGACTTATTACTATAAACTCCCTTAATTAGAATTCCGGAAGTATTAAAGATATATTATCTAGCCTTAAAATTATTAGCTAATAGTAGCTTAAACTCTAATTCTCTATATTCCGAAATAGCTTTAATATATTTAAATATCTTAGTAATATCTGATTTAGTAAATATATTAATATTCTAATATTTCTTATTCTTAATATATTCTAAAATAGCTTTATTAATTAACTAAATAGCTTTATATACTAAAGCTTTTATTTTAAAGAGAAAATATAACTTCTTATAGATATTTTTACTAAGGTTATTATAGATATTATTAATATATTAGCTAAAAGCTTTACTATATAGTATAATTTCATTCTGACTCTTAATATTAAAACTATTTACTATAGTCTTAATCTTATTAAGCTTTTCTTATTTACTTTTAGAAATGCCTTTAATAATATTCTCGAATTTCCTATTATTGGCTTAGTAGTTCTTTAGCTCCTCTTTAGTTAATTCTAGTCTAGTTCCGTTTCTAATAAAGGTTTTCTATTTTAAGAGCTTATTATATATATTACTTAGCTTATCTAGGATATTTGTATTAAATTCGGTAATTATAGCTATTTTTTCTGGTATTAGTAGGCCTTTTATAACTACCTAAGCTTCTTTAATACTTTAAACTTTAATATTATTAATCTATAAGCTTTTAATAATACTATAGCTTATAAGAACTAGCTACTATACTTTACTAGCTTAAGAGATCTATATTTTGGCTATTTTATTATTTTTAATAGATTATAAAGATATTATTAGTATAATAGTTATAAATTATAGAATTAAAGGTTCTCGAAATTATAAGAATTTCTTTTAAGTATATTTTAAAATAAAAAATAAATTAAAATAGTCTTGAATTATATAAAAGTATTATATATATTCGAGTTTTTCTTTCTTTCTAGTAAGAAAATAAAGCTAAAATAGTAGTATATATAATAGGGAAAATAGATATAATAATTAGATATATTTAAAGTAATATAGTTATAAATTAGAAATAATTATAAAAGGTAAAATATAGAGTTAGGCTTTTATTATAGAAAAAAATACAAATATATATATCTAAAGAAATATAATTAAGGAAATAATTAAAGTAGGTTAAACTAAATAGTAATAATAGGGAAATAAGAAGGTAATATAATAGAAATAGAAATATAATAATAGTATCTAAAGTATTAAAATATAAAAGGAAATAACGAAAATTTTATAATATAGATATATTCTAATTCTTTATTTATTTAGAGACATTTCTATTAACTTTAAATAATAGTATAAAAGAAGGGAAATAATATAGGAAATATATAAAAGATAAGATATATAAATATACTAAAGATATTAGGAAAATATAAAGTAAGTATTAATAGAAAGAAAGTTAGAATAATAGAATTAAGAGATAACTTAGAATAAGATATTACTTTTTCCGAAACTAATCTATATCTTTTCCGAAAGCTAATTATATTTATTTAGTACTTATTAAAGTCGATTTTATATAGTATAAAACTATTTAGTTAGTTGGGATTTTAAAATTATATTTATATTTATAAAAATAATATTAAAGGTATTGGGATATATAAAAGAAAAACTATAAGATAATATAAATGGAATTTATAGTACTATTATTAAATTTGAAATAGTTAATATTAAAGTTAATATAGAATATAGAAAGATTAGATATTCCGAATTAATATTAAGGATATAGGAATTATTTAAATAATATTTAATAGTAAGAAATAGATTAATAATAAGAATTAGTAAATTATATTAGCTTTTTAAAGAAATAACTAGTTTCTAGTAATAAAATAATATTATAATTAGAGAAAGGGTTCTATATAGGAAAAGTTCTTTATAGAAGTAGGAATATATAATATATTAATTTAGCCTTAGTATATACTTTTAAAGTAGCTATAGTATATATCTTAAATATAGCTATAAGTATATAGAAGAAGAAGTAGGTTTTCTAGTATAAGATAAGCTTTAAATAGGCAAATCTAGTTTATCTAATATTTAAGAGATTTCTAGAATTATATATTATTAAGTGTTTTCGGAAATAACTATTAGATTTAATAAGGTTTCTCTTTTCTTTTATAAGGCTTCTAGTTTAGCTATTCCGTCTATATATAACTTCTAATTAGGAAGTTTATTTAAATATTATAAGGAAACTTATAATAGTAGTTTAAGTTAAAGTCGAGATTTATAAATATTATAATTAAGCTTTAGACTAGTATAAGCTATAAGAATAGCTAGATAAAAGAATAAGTAAAGCTTTTAAAAGATTTCTAGTTTAGTAAAATATATATAAAAAGCTTTCTTTCTTTTTTTCTTTTCTTTTTATTTCTAAATATAGTTACTATTTATTATTATAGTTCGGAATTAAAAGTTTATAAAGTAATCTCTTAATCTTCTATTTAATTTTATATTAAAAGAAATGCTTTATATTTAATTTCTAAGATCTAGTAATAGAATTTTATATATTAAGAATACTATCTTATAGTAATAATTAGATAATAGTAGGAAATAAGTAATAATAAAGCTTATCCGATTTCTAGAATAATAGTTTAATAATAATATTCTCTAAAGGTTATAAATAATAGTCGGAAGAAAAAATTAAAAGCTATATAAAGAATTAAAGGTAATAAGCTTTATTTTAGATTAAGAAAAGCTTCTATTATTAGATACTTTCTTCTAGTTCTTTATAAAGGAAATATATATATATTTTTTTAATTCTAGTAACTTTAAAATATATATAATAATACTAGTAGCTTTCTTGATCTCCTAAGTACTATTTTACTTATAATACTTTATAACTGCTTTCTTTTCTAGTTCTATATCTGTCTTGAAATATTTATTTATAGGTATATATTTATTATTAACTTTGTTTTTAGAGAAGTACTAGAATTTATTTCTTTTAATAAATTACTTAAATTAATTTCCGGTATATATTCTTTAGAGTATAGTACTATTAAGTTCTTCTAGTATATAGTATTCTTTTAGTTAATCTATATACCTTACTTTATATAGGCTAAACTAGTAATATAGTAGCTTTATATTTCTTAACTTGTCTTAATTTATTAATTTAATATTATATATAAAAACCAGATTCTTTTCAGAAATAGGCTTTAAATAAATCTAGTAAATAGTATTAAATTACTTTTTTCTCTTTTAATATTATCTGTTCTTTTTTATTCTAGCTTCTTTAATATCTTTATTTATTATCTATATTTACTTTATATATATTTCTAGAAGTATTTCTTTATTATAAACTTTATTCTATTTAAGTATTCTTTAAGTTAGAAAGTATATTTTAATAAGTAATATAGCTTCTTTATTATAGACTATATAAAAGGGGATAAATCTAGTTAGTTTATATATAGTAACTCGGTTAGTAAATAGAATAGATTTCGTTCAAAATTTTAATTTATTTTTGAAATTTTAATATCATTATTCTTTTAATTAATGAATAGTCTCTTAATATGAGATTTAGTTAGATAGCAATTGAATAATAACTTATTAATTTTCGTTTCCTTTTTAATAATAATTTCCTCGATATATATTCTTAATCTCTTCATTCTCTCTTTCTCTTATGAAAATAAATCATTCGGTGTATAATTGATCTTAATTGAAAATGTAAAATAATATTTTAGTAATATGATATTTCTTTATTTTTCTTCGAGTATAGATTATTTCTGGAATAAAGGTAGAGATAAGGAAATATAGTGGATGATCGTTAGTTATTTTCTATATTAGAGCAATCACATACCATGATTCTGTTGAAAATTCTATTCTATATTTCGAATCTGTAATAATTCCTTGTGATTGATCATTCTTCTAATGATTCAATTTAAATACCTTGCTTTAATCAATATTTATATCAAATAAATCGATTGATATTATTCCTTATCGTTTAGCCTTCAAATTCTTTATCATTTAAATTCCTTGAATTATTCCGATCTTTAATTATCTTAATAATAAAGCCGGATATTAAGATTTCCTTTATCATATTAATTTTTCTCATAATTGATTATAAAATCCATAAATAATATGAATATTATTCATTTTTTTTGGAATTCATTTAAATGATGATATATAAAAAAAAAAAAAAAAAAAAAAAAAATTAATAGATATAAGCTCTAAGTAATTAGATATATATAAATAAGCATAAAAACTGCTAGATTATCCAGGTCTAGAGTATTATAAGAAATATATAATACTCTAGTATTATTTCCGAAATAGCCTATTATCTAAGAGATCTAGTAAAAATAGTTAGGTTATTTAAGTAAAGTATAGAAGTTAGTATTATTATTCACCTATTTTTATTAGAGGTTATAGTATATAAAAGGCTATAGTACTTTATTATAAACTTCCGGATTTTATTATTTTTTAATATTACTAATTCGCTTCTAGATATAATAACGGCTTTAATTATTAATTTCTAGTAACTAGATACCTACTATTCAAATATCTAATAAAGGGCCTTAAAAGGTCGGATATTCTTAAAAATAATATTATATACCGGAACCAGAACTGCTTTTTTTAACTAAATCTTCTGTCTAATAGATACTATTCTAATGGTATTAAGCTCTATCTAACTAACTATTTATTAATATTCTCATTATTTTTAGTATTTGCCCTTCTTACTATAAGTATCTTAATAATCTATTAGTAATAAATATATTTGATTTCTTAATATATTTGATTTCTTAATATATATTGATTTCGTTAGTTTATATAATTTCTTTAGTTTATATAATTTCTTTAGTTTATATTCTTTAATATATTTGATTTCTTTAATATATTTGATTTCTTTAATATATTTGATTTTAAAGTCGAATAATTGAATTTATACTAGCTAGTAAGTAACTAGAGCTCTAGAAAGATCTATAGCTGCTTTACTTAGTTATATAATAAGTATATTAGTATCTAGTTCAAGAATAAAGTAAACTTTATATAGCCAGAATTATACTTTTTATAAATACTTTATTAGCCTTTAGTATTTTCTTTTAGTAATATTATATCTCTATTTAGTATTATTTTAGATTTTAGACTTATATTATATAACTTTCTTTTTCTCTTTATTATTATATTAACTAAAAGTTCTACTTTATTTATCTAGGCTAGTATTTACTACTAATATAATTATTCCCTAATCTTCTAATAAATTATAGTATAACTTATAGAGTATTAGAATAGTAGTAAGCTTTTCTTAAAGGATTTATATAGCTTGCTTTTATTTATTATTCTAGTTCTATATTATATCTTTCCTTATTAAGTAGTAAATGGATTTAGTAATAATTATAAAGCCTTTAATTTAAATATAGTAATAAATAATAATTCTAATAAATACTTTACTTTTAGTTATATTATTATAATATTTCTATTTTAAGATCTTAATAATTCCTAAGCTTAAAGGGCTTCTTTTAAGTATTCTATAAATAAAGCTAATAATAACTATATTATTATAATAGAACTATAATTTTTCTCTAATACTAGCTTTGGCTTATTTAATTCTATTTAAAGTTATATCTAGGTTTTAAAGGTATTTAAATATAAAATACTAAATTTCAGGTAAAATAAGCTATTTATTATAGTCTATATAAGGTTCCTTAATTCTAATATTATTAATAAATAATATAGTAATTTTAGGAAATAGATTCTCTAGAATAATTATAATAACTTATATAAATTATATAACGGAATTAGTAGCTTTCTAAGATAATATAATTATTTTTAATAGCTCTAGAGATATTATAAATATAGTTAAATCTCTACTATAAGTATCTAGTATAAGTTAAATCTTTATTATAAATATCTAGTATAAGTTAATTATATCCGGAAAAGAAATTAATTAAAGAGATATAAATATATCTAATAAATTTTTCCGAGATTTTATTAGTAAATAGAAATAAGTTAGTATTTTATAGAATTACTAAATTTATCTTTATAGTAGTATTAATTAGTCTATAAGTTCTAGTAATCTTCTTTATAACTAAGAACTATAAATTTTAGTAAGATTTATTATATTTCTTAAGAATTCTATAATCTAGATATTCTAATAGTATTTTTACTATTATTAGTACTAGAGCTTTAGAATATAGGAAATTCTTCTCTTACTAGGCTTTATACTTAATAGTTTTAATTAGAATAAATAGGCTAATATTTTTATAGATTTTTTTTACTTCTTTCTAATTAAATATAATTATATCTTCTTAATTAATTATTAATTCTTGAAATATAACTAGTTTCTTTTTCTAGAGCTAGTTACTAATATTTAATTATTTAAGATATTCCGAAATAAGTTATAAATCTTTTAGAATAACTAATATTTTTAGTAAAAGATAATTCTTATATTTTCTAGTATATTTCTATAGGTATTCTCTAGCTTTAGATCTCTTAAACTAGTTCGGATATTTACTAGAGCCTTTTCTAGTTCTATTATTAGTATCTATTAGTTAAATCTTCTTATTCTTTATTTTATATATTTCTATAACTAGAAATAGACTATAGTTATTATCTTTTTCTTTAAGAGCTATAGCTATTTTCTCTAATACTCTTTTTATCTAATCTCCGGAATTTATAACTTTTCTATTTAGCTTCTTTCTAGTTAAATATAGAAAGTATCTTTTTATCTAATATTTTAATATATTTTCCTTAAGTTCCTATATATTTCAGAATTCTTTCTAGTTTTAAATTCTATATTTCTTAGCTTTAGAAATATATTTCTTTATTATTAGAAGATATTACTTTATCTTTTTTTTTAGAAATATCTTTACTTAATACTCTTTTTATTTTCTTTTCTATTAAATCCGGAATTACTTTTAATAATACTCTAATTAGAGCCTTTTCTGCTTTAATTTCTCTAAAAATATTATTAATTTCCTAAATTTCCAAATCCAAAATAAAAGAATTTATAGGAAATTCCGGTATTTTTCTATTTCCTCTAATATTACTACTAGTTATAATATTAGACCCTATTTTTCCTCTTTATCTTTAGTTTCCTATTCTATATTACTTAATTTCTTAATTTTAGAAGCTTAATACTTTTAAACTATTACTTTCTTCTACTTTCTAGTATTCTTTAAAAATAAAATAATTATAATAATATAAATATTCTAGTTATTTTTAGAATTAGTAAACCTTTTATTCTATAAACTATTACTTTTATATATAATATTTATCTTTATCTTTACTAAAAACAGTTAACTAAATAGGATCTTTAAAGCTTTTTAACTAGAAAAAATATATTTTTATATTTTACTCTATTTATAACCTTAGCTCTAAGCTTTACTATTTCTATAAATCCAAATTCTACTCTAGTAATAGTAAATATTTAATAATCTGTAATATTATATATTATTTTATTAATATTTCTAGAGATCTTTTCGGGAAAAATATTAATTTTAGCTCTAATATTAATTATTTCTTTATATTTAATACTTCTTTAAGGTCTTTAAAATATAAATCGGAGATATAGAGATTATATAATATATTTATAAGCTAATAATATCCGAATATTAATACTATTACTTTTAAATCAAATAATTCTATTAGTATTAGATATCTGAATTAGTATTTTTAATTCCTTAAATATTTTATCTATTATATAAGCTATAGCCGCTAGTTTTATAAATCTTCTAGTATATTTAATTATATTTAATATAATAGTATTTTCTATTTATAAGATAGTAAAATAGAAAGTATTATTTTTAATCTATTAATTCTAAAGTATAATAGCTAGATCTGGCGTTTTTAAAGTATTAATAAGTATTTTTATTTTCTTCTAAGTCTTTAGAAATAGAATAATTACTTTCTTTAGTAGTTTTATTAGAATATTATTAACTTTAGAAATCCTATACTTATTATAATTAAAAGTATATTAGGTTTCTAATTTGTTTTATTTATTTCCGGAAGTATTAATATCTATATCTTTAGCTAGACTATTCCTTTATTTATTACTTTTTAGAATAGTATTCTTCTAGCCTCTTATATAAAATAGCTTTTTTTCTATTCTGGCTTATTTTTAGAAAACCTCTTTAGCTATTTTTACTTCTTTTTCCTTTTTCTTTAATAAGAAATCTATTATAATATTAATAGAAATACTATTTATAGCCAAATCTTAATACTATTTATTAATTCTAGAACCTAAAATATTAGTAATTTTAATATAATTTCCTCTAAGGCAAAGCGGCTATTTAGATTTCCTAAATATAACTTATTTGCTTTTATATATAGATTCCGGTTAGCTAGTTTTCTTTTCTCTTTCTTGCCTAATAAACTAGATATTTCTTATTAATCTCTAGATATTTTTAGGTTAAATATTCAAGTTATAATTAAATTCTTTTTCTCGGACTTGGGAAATAATTTAGTTAAACTACTAGTACTTACTAATAAGGAAAAAGGAAATACTTTCTTATTTAGGCTTAAATAGCTCTTTATACTATCTTTTATTAAATTAGTAAGTATATTTATAGTTTATAAGTTCTTCTATTAGTAAGTAATAGAACTAAAAGATATAAATATATTTTAAGTTAATATTATTATCCTTATTTCTACTATAATATCTATAGTAAATTCGTTTTCTTAGTTCTAGATCTATATTATAAGCTATATTAACTTAAGTAGTATTTTCTAATTATACTTAAGACTAATTTCCTCTAGAATATAGTTATTTAGACTCTTTATCTATTCTAGTTTAATTACTATAGCTACTATAGTATTCTTTATATTCTCTATTATAACTTCTAGTATATTTTTCCTAAAAACCCGAATTATATCTACTAGGCTATTAATATTATTATATTTATTATAGTTAGCTAGATTATATAAATAGGCTATAAATATTCTCCCGAATTATAATAGTAGCTATATTAAATTATTTCTATAAGTTCTTTTAAGTTATAGTAGTAATAAATAGTTTTTTTTAGACTTCTTACTAGCTAGTTAATATTATTTCCCTTAGATTTACTACTTTTAGTAGGTTTTATATAATTAGCTATAGATTAGGTTCTTTTCTTATTTATATATATAGTAGCTTTAGGAAATATAATAAGTGAGATTAGTAAAAAGTAATTATTTTCTAGCTTAGAAACTATATTATAGACTATTATATTTAAGTATTTTTATTTAAGTCTAGATATATCTAAATTATTAGTAATATTAAAATAGTATTTCTTTTCTTTATACTAATAGAATATTACTATCTTCTTATATATCTTACTATATTTATAGATAGAAATGTTTATAGGCTCGAAATTCGTATTTTTAAGAATATAATTCCTTACTAGAATAGATAATTCTTTTATAAATTCTTAATACTAAATAATTTTATCTATTTCTTTCCTTTTTAGTAATTTCTTTAATATTCTATTAAATATATTAATATAAGATTTAGAAGAAATTCCTTTATTCTGGGCTTATATAATAATCTAATTAAGAAAGTTATAGCTAATTTTAAATATTTCCTAGTTATACTTTCGGAATTCCTTTAATAAGGCCTTAAAGAACTTAGTCTCCTAATAATTTTCTGGGTTATTAGTATAGTATTCCGGTATAGCTTTAATCTAATTCTTATAAATAGAAGAAATATAATAAATAATTCTCTTTCTTTTAGTATTATTGGAAATATAATAATTCTTATATATATTTATATATTATTCTAAAAATACAGAAATATTACTTTCCTGAAACTATAGTATTTTAGAGGCTCTTATAAGTAATAGGTTCAAATCCGGTACTAGTATATATTTATTCTTAGCTATATTAATCTCAATAATTTCTTCTATAATTAATTATAAAGTTTCTATATCTAAGACTTCTACTAATAAGGTTTCTAAAAAGCTAACTTTCCGTTTAAATATATCTTTTGGTTTGGGAATTAGAATTAGAAAGAAACTAATTAATAATAATAAATATAGTCTAGATTTGAGTTTTAGTATTAGTAATAATATAATAGTAGTTTTTCTAGTTTTATTTCTATTACTTATATTCTCTTTTCTATTTCGTTAGCTTAATACCTATAGTATTTTCCCTTAATTTCACTAAACTAGATATATTCTATAATACTATTAATAAATATAATAAAAATAATAATAATAAAAACGATTTCTCTAATTCTACTATTTTCTCTAATTTTTCTAAATTCTTCTTATTATCTTTATTTAATAACCTCTCTTTTCTCTAGAGACTTCTCTAATTTATTTATATAATTTCTTATTTCTAATTTCCTTTTAATTTTTTCCGATTTCTATTTATTATTTTATTTAAAATTAAGAGTATTTCTCATTTTAAATATTCTTTTCGAATTTAGAAATAAGCTTTATTACTAAGATTAAAGCTATTTTAATTCCGACTTTTATTATAACTAAAAATAATATATAAATTAATAATATAATCTTATTTCCGTATACTAAAGTCTATTTCTAACTAAAGTCTAACTTATACTATCTTAGTATAATATTTCTTATTTTATTTCCTTTATTTCTTTTCCTTTTATAATTAGCCTCTATTTTTATTACTCTTATATACTATACTAATAACTATATCTTATAACTAACTTGTATTCAAGTTACTAGATATATCGGAAATTAATATAAGATACTAAAATTAATATTTATATATCTTTAATATTTTAGCCTTAGGCTTAAGGTATTATAATAGCCCTTTTTCTCTTCTAACTTACTAAGCTAATAATTTGCCTTATAGATATCTCTTAGAACTTTATAAGAGTATTACCTTAATTATAAAGTTTCTATTCTCCCTATATTACTTATTATAAAATATATAGAAAGAAAACTATAATAAGATAAAAACCTATATAAAATATACTAGAATATAAAACGTAACTTAATAGTAAAATAATAAATTAAAAGTATAAATAATAAAGTATAAATAGTATATAGTATATATAAGCTTAATTAATTAAATATTTATAAAGAATTATTTTCTAAGTCTATAGAAAAACTAGCTCTCTTATATAATTTCTGCAAGTTATATATAAAAGACCGCGGCTTTTACTATATAACCTAAATCTTAAAACCGTTAAAATAATATAATTTTTAATAAATATGGCTTATTATACTATATTAGCTCTAGCTAATTATAGAAATATTAGTACTAGTAATTCGAACTATATAATTATACGAGATTATTAATTACTTATAGAAAATATAACTAGATATATTTATTTTATTAATAATAAAAGTATTTATAATAAAGGAAAATATATATATATAAAAATACTATAATAATACTTAAAGATATAAGAGAAAGAAATATCTTATATCCGTAATAAAATAAATTTATAATAAAATACTATAAATATAATAGATATATAATAAATTAGTATTTGACTTTCTTAGTAGAAATTCCTTTATAATAATCGAGAATTATTCAGACTTTATTAAATATTAGAAGTATATTAATAAAGGACTAGTTATACTACTTATACTTTAGCTTCTTAAATAATAATAGATATCTGTACTTATATAGAAATAATATAGATAATTCGAAATCTAATTCGGAAAATAATATAGAAAATAGTAAATTAGATAGAATTATAATAGACTTCTTTATCTTTTATTTCTTTTTACTATATTTCTTATTAAATTTTATTATCTTATACTTTTATAATATTATAAAATTATTACTTATATATTTCCGAAGCTTATAAAGATTATTTTCCTAAAAAAAATATATCTGCCTTTATTATATCTAATATATAATAATATATATAGCTCTATAAAAATATTACTAATTAGCTCTTTTTTAGTAATGCTTTTCCTTAAATATAATCGGACTTATTAGATAATTACTTAATCTTAGTATTCTTAGTTATATATTAAGAATATTAAGGGTTTACGGCTTTATTATTCTTTATAAAAAATATCTTAATCTTTTTAGCTTTGCCTTTAAAGTTAGCCTTAATTTACGGGATATTAGCCGAGAAATTATTAGAATTATTAACTATTATCTTTTTTATAAATAGTTCCTTATTTATTATCTTTCTATTTTCCGGAAAGCAATTATATTTCCTCTTATTACTTATTATAATAGGTTCTTTATTAGACGAAATAGCTTTAGTAGAATTAGTAATAGATTAGTTATTAATATATAATAGGTAATTCTATTTAGAGAAAAAATATAAATAATTAATAATAAGATATAAATAAATATATAGGTTATAGGCTTAATAGATTTTAAAATACTTGAAATATTATTTATTAAAATATAAACTAATTTCTAGTATATATAAGTAGTTCTTATTATTCTCGGCTTATAATAGCTTATAGCTAGTAATTAGAATATTACTATATTAGTGAGAAGTACTTATATAATATAAATATAATATAAGATATAAGATATATAATATAGAGACAAATATAAATACTATAAATATAAATAAGGAAAAGATTTATTAGTAAATATAATATATATAATAAATTAAAAATTAATAAATTAAGGTAATAATAAATTTAAATATTAATAATACTTTTAATACTACTAGTAGAACCGAATTCTTATATAAGAGAAAGCTTATAAATACTATATTAAAATATAAGCTTTTTAATATAAAACTAGTAAGGCTATTAGTTTTTCTTTATATTTTATAATAAGCTTATAGATATCTTAGAAATATTTTAAAAAATACTAGTTATTATATTAATTTCCGTAATCTTTAAACTTAATAAGATATTTAATATAATTCTTTCTATTATACTATATAATATATTAGTTAATTATATATTCTAACTCGTATATTTTCTATTTATTATTATTACTCTAATTCTTAAAGGGCTTCTAAATATTAGGGAATAGTTTTTTAAAGAAATTATTACTAAGTAATACTAGTATTAAATATATAATTGAGATTACTAAATAGATTTTCTAATAAAAAAATAGATTTAACTTATATATTAGCTTCCCGATTTTCTTTCTAATATAAAAGGGATCTATTCTCTATTTAGAAATCTTATAATTCGGTTTTTCGAGTAATTAGTATTTTTTATATAATTTAAGATATATTATATTACTAATATTTAACTTAATAGAAATATAATATAAATTATAGTATTTCTTTACTATATTAGTAATAAATTTAATAGCTAATTTAATATTAATATATTTTAAATTCCTAATAATCTATTATATAGCACTAGTTATATAGTGCCACTGCACGTGACTTAGTATATAGCTAGTACTTTTAGCCGGATATATAGCCTTTAGCTTAATTCAAGCTCTTTATTACTACTATAATATTATCTTATTATAATATAATCTCTAGAATTCTATTATTATCTAAAGCCAGAAAAAATAAAGAAATATTTGCCTTTAATTCTTATATAACCTTATTTAAACTATAGCTAATAAAATATAAAAAGATATTATTAAATACTACTTATAAAGGAATTACTTCTATAAATTATACTTAATTAGAGAACTTATATATATAATACCGGATTACAATTTCTATTTACTAGTTCTTAATTTCGGATTAGTTATTAGATTATAGATATTAAGCTATAAAAAATAGTAACTTTATATTTATTATAGCTCAAATTACTTTTTATAAATTAAATATAAATTTTAGATTATAATTAGAAATAAATACTCTAGAAATGCCTTAGTTATAAATAAAAATATTATATCTATTAAGTATTTATAATATAATTACTAGAATTTCTAGTAAAGCTAAGATAAAATCTATAGTAATTATATAAAAGAAAAGTAATATAATAATAATAAGATATAATATACTATTTAGGCAAGTTCCCTATATATTATTTACTAGATAGCTAAAGCAAAACTTAATATAATTAAGAACTTTCTTTATTAAACAGGAAATATAAAAACTATAAAGCTTATTATAAATATAATTAAAACCAAAATATTAGTTATTATAAATTATAAATAATAAAGTCTTTATATAAGTACGAGATATATATAATTATAAAGTTCCGAATAGCGAAATATAATAAAAAAGACTACTTTTAATTTTGAAGTTTATATTATATATCTTAAAAAAGAAATTACTTTCTAAAACTAACTCGAGAAAATCTAGTAATTATAGAATATAGGCAAAATAAGGGTTCTTTATATATCTATTATAAAGCTCGGTCCTAAATTTATTACTTATATTTAATTCGGAAAATATATATATATTATTAAGCTTATTATTATAAGAGATATTACGAGATTCGAATATAATAAAATAAAATAAAATATCGGAAATAATATTTAATTTACTAGAAATATAGTAAATATTAAGCCAATATTATAATAAGTACTATAAAGTAATAATAAGTCTTATATTTGCCTTATTTATATTATTTATTACTAATAATATTTAGTTATAAATACTTCTAGTAATAATATAATTAGTTAATATAATAACTAGATTCTAGGCTAATTAGAGTATTATATATAGTTTATAGTAGATATATAGTAAATATATTACCTTAAGCTCGATAGATTTATAGTTCTTTTCTATTATATTTAGAAGCTTACTAAGAAATAATATTAGTTATATAGCTATAAATATAATCTTATTAAGATTTAAGGAAATAATATAATTCTATTTAAAATAAAATACGAGAATACTAAAACCTCTCTTATTTAAAATATTAATTTTGAGATATAGCTATTTTACTAGATTATAGTAAATAAGTACTTTAGAATTTAATAAATAGCTTTTAATAGATTTAAATAAAGTAACTTTCTTTTTACTAGATTCCTACTTAATTCTTGCTATATATTTTTTTCTCTTTATTTTAGTTACTTTCTATTTATAGCTAATTATAAGTAATTCTATTTTTTTTTCTATAATAGTTTAATTATCTTTATATAATATAAAATATATTAGTAAAGCTAACTAACTATTCTAATAAAGTACTTTAGTTACTAAAGGTTCTTCGGAAATTATATAGCTTTTATAGTAGTTATATATTTCTCTATTATACTTATTTCGAAGCTATTAATATAATAGCCAAGTAATTCTACTAATAAATATTCTAGAAATATCTTTTTCCTAGAAAATAAGATATATTTCTTCTTAAATAAATAAAAAATAATATGAAAATACTAAAAATATTCCTGAAATAATTTAGAGAATATAATAATATTATTAATAAAATAATAGTAGAAATAATTATAGTTCTTTAAAAAGCAATCTATAAAATATTAAATATATACTAGAGAACTATAATAACTTATAAGAGCTACTTTAGAAGTCTCTTATTTTTAGTAAGAAATTATAGTAAAATACTTTTAATATTTTTCCTTAATAAAGAATTAATAGAAAAATAATAATATATTTATAATAGAGATATACTTGGCTTCCCTAAATATATTAATAATATTTTATTATAATAGTATAGAGTAGTTATTAGGGATTTTAAGGCTATTAAAAACTTTTAAATTAATAACTAGATATTCTTTAGGTTTCTTATTAATGTTTTTCTAGATAATAAATACGGGCTAACTAAAAGAAATAATATTTTATAGGAAATATATTTTATTTTATATATAAAGACTATTAAATACCTTATTAATAATCTATTAATTACGAATTCTAACTAGATAAATTCTATACTTGATTTTCTTATTCTACTAGTCTTTAATAAAAGAAATCTCTATATACTTATTCTCTAGTATATTAATCGGGTTCCTGCTATTTTTCTAATACTACTCGAATTTAATAATAAGACTCTCGATTTGGCTAGTAAGAGTTAGGTTCTTAATATAAATACATATTTTATTACTAAGAACTCTCTTATAAATCTCGGAGAACTTTATAATTCCTATAATCTTTATAGATCTTAAAGAAATAGATACTTTTCTATTAAGTTTCTTATTAAGTTTATTAAATATAATTATATAATAACTTTCTTCTTTAAAGTCTCGAATTATATTAAGTTTTATATAATATGAAATTATCTATAACTTATTTATAATATTTATATAGGTAATATAATTACTAGAATTTATTAATATATTATATATACTTATAAAACAGATATCTAGTATATAGTTATATCCGAATAATAATATATTATAAGTTATATTAATATAAACTATATTTCCGAGAGAAATAATAGTTTATTACTTAATAAGAACCTTATAAATAACTCGGGTACCTTAGATATATATCTTAATAAGAACTATAAAACTATTAATTATACTAAAAATAATAATATAATCTAGTATATTAATTAATACTTTATATAAAATAAGGAAGCCGTTTCCTAAAAGAAGTAAGGAATTAAGGTTATTTATAACTTATATATTAATTATAACTTTACTAAGAACTAAATAATTATTAATTTTTCTATAAATATATAAATTAAAGATAGCTTAGCCTCGAAGCTATTAGACTAAAGTAATTTCTTTAATAACTATTTCTTTTATTATATTAATTCTTATAAATGAGTTTTTTAATAGCTATTTATAATCTACTAATAGTTATAAATAGTTAGTATTTATATAAATCTGAAATACTTTACTTTCTAGTATAATCTTAATACTTAAGGTAATATATTTATATCTAGTAATACTAATAGATAATAAAGTCTCGGTAGAAGTTACTATAATAACCTTAATATTTATAAGACCGGGCTAAATAGACTTAATAATACTACTTATAATAGAAATTCTCTTTACTTTTACTAAATATAAGTTAGAGTATATATATTTAAAAAGTTTATTTCGAGACTCAAATATAGATTTATACTTCTTATAAATAGTTATAGGCTTAATTATAAAGATTATAGGAATTACTATATATATATTATTCTCTGGTTTACTAATAGAATCTAATTTCTCAGAGAAAATATAGCTATATTTTTAAAGCTTATTATTATATTAGATACTATATTTTTTTTAGAGATATTAAAGTAGTTATTATTAATTATATTACTATTATTAAATTAATAGAAATAATAATAATACTAATTTCCGTTAGAATTATTTTTTAAGAATAATATACTAAAATAAATATATTTCTTTATATTTTTCTTATTTTTTATAAACCCTATAATTAGCTATAAATATAAATAGTAATATAAAAAAGCCTTCTAATTATTCTTTTATAATATATTAGTAAAGTTCTGGGAGCTATTTAATAGCTATAGCTATTAAGATTAAGATTTAAGATTTAAGAAGAAATAAAATAAGTAAAAGTTTATATTTAGATAAAAGAATTAAACTAGTTAATAATTCCGTTTATAATTATAATTTTAATTCCGGTAAGAGAAATATATATTACCTGCCGGATAATAGTCTATTCTTATTAATTCTTGTAATCTATTATTCTTTATATAATAAATCTCGGATTATAAATCTTACTTTAATATTACTATATTTATAAACTATCTAAATATAGTATTTTTAGTAAGTCTCTTAATATATATTTTAAGTTCCGAATTCAAGTTATTTCAGGCTTATAATAGCTACTAGATTAGCTTATTAAACTCGGCGGCTTTAGTATATTATATAATAAATACTATATAGAAATATATATTCTTACTAGTTCTTATATTATTTTTAGTATATATTTCTAATTATAATTTTCTTAAGGTAGTTAATAGAGGATCCTTAAAATATTAAATTAATGCCTTTATTTACTATTTAATACTATTTTAAGAGAACTTAAGTTCGGCTCGGTATAAATTATCTAGCTTACTAGTATACTACTTAAATACTACTTCCCGAAGACAAGTAATAAGATTTTAATATATAACTATAGCTTATTTACTAGTTATATTATCTTATATTATATCTATAAAAAGATATATATTTCTCTAGTAAATATTATTTCTAATAGTAATATAATCTCTCTTTTCTTCTAACTTAGTAAGATCTAGATCGAAATATCTAATATTAGTAGTTCTTTACCGGATATCTATAAGGTCTATATAGTCTTAAAAGAAAACAGGTAGTAAAGTAGTATTTCCTCCTTTATTTCCGTATTACTATCCGAATATAGTAATAACTATATTAGTAATTATAGCTACTATATTTTTTCTAGAGAGTGATTTGCCTATAGCTTATAAAGAACCTTAATATATATCCTCGGTTTTATTAGTTTATAGAGAATCTCGGTATATATTCTCTATCTTATCTAATTCTTGCAAATTCTCTCTTTATTTACTAGTATTTATATTTGTAGTATATATAGCAAGTAGTAAAGTATAGTCCGTATCTTTCTAATTTCCAGAGATATTATATAAAGAAGTCAAAAAAATCAAGAACTCGAGGATCTTATATATCTATATCGAGAATTTATATAAAGTCTTTCTAAAGAATAAGTTATTAATTACCTAATTACTAGAAAAGAAGCTTGGTTCTATAAAGTATTAGCTATTTAATATAAAGGAGATTAAGGCTTTATATTAAGGATAATATATTATAATTCCCTTAATTATTCTATAATTAGTTATACTAATTTCCTTAAATAAAATATAATTTAATACAAGAAAGAAGCGGAATTAATAAGTTTTCTCGATAAGTTTACTAGGCAACTTGTCTATTAGTAGTTAATAGTAATATATATATTAGCGAGTATTATATAACCGAGTATAAATTATACTCAGTTTGCAGTATATAATATTTGAACCAAAAATAAAGGCCTAGAATAGTATTATAAAGCTTAAATAAAGCCTATAATAATAGTATACCTGGTATTACTACTATTTATGGGAATTATTAATGTATTTCTAGATAATTCTATTAATTCTATAGGGATTCTAGTTCTAGTAATTATAATTATATTATTATATATCTTCTATTAGCCTAATATATAAGAATTTAAATAATTATAATAATTATTAAAAACTTATATTAAAAATCAAATTTATATATATAATAAATATTTTTTAGACTTTTAAGGGCTTAAGCTTCTTTATAAATAGTATTAAGGAAATTGAATTAATTAATTTCTTTTAAAATAAATTACTTTTAATTATTTTAAAAATTTAAAAATAAAACTTAATTTTTAAAAAAATCAAAACTTTAAAATTATATTTCTTATTTTATAAGGCATTTAAAGCTATATTTGAGCTGTGAAATTTAATATATATTATTTTAAAATAAATTATATAAAGGCTTTATAAGATTTATTATTATTATAAAAGTTATTAATCTTTTTAATAAATTATTTATTTCTTAAAAAAGTATAAATATTATTAATAAAATTATGAAATTGTTATAAAAGTAATATAAAGTATAGAAATAGAGTACTTAGTAATTCTATAATAGCTTACCGTTTATAAATATAATTTACGGTTATTTAATAATTAAATATTTTAGTTTTCTAGTAAGGCGTGCATTCAAGCGGGCCGTGCATTTAAGCGGGAGATCGAGTAATTAGCGCGATTCGCCAGCCAAACGCCCACACCACTCAACCGCCCACTTTTACTGCCCCTGTCAGAACTCCAAAAAATTAACTTCCCTTTAAAACTTATATCAAACGATACGTAGTCTATAAGGCTATACTCGACAAATCAAAAAAATTTAATTGGAACTATTATAGAAGTTATTATAGTATCCCACGATCATATATTAGTTTGCCACTAGCGTCTTAGCAGCCGCTGTACCGTTGCTATATATATCCTTCTGGTTGCCAAGTACGCTCTGGGACCAGAGAATATAGACAACAAGCTGAAAGTAAAACTCATTTGGACATTAATTGGGTCACTGGTTTTTATGTGCTCTGCTAGGAAATGTAACTTCGATTCAGGATGGTTTGGCTGCAAACATTGCTTTTGGAGGGAACATGTCGCTTGTGAGGTAGTGGTGGGGTGTCTAAGAAACATCCACCACCCCCAGCTACATGTGAAGCTCAGCGTTCATCAATATTTGAAACTGGGCGATTGTTGAAACAAGATGGCTGATCTACTGAGGCGTATTTGGTGGAGATGATGGATGTCGTTCGCTTCCTTCTAGTTGTTTAATCGGCGGTTGATTTTCGCTTTCGATTCGCTAACAAATTTGGTGGACGTGTATCACGACCAAACGGAGGCGCGTGACCCCTAGAGGACACCTGGGGCGTCCTTTCCTTTCCGCATTTTCTTCCCACAGCCTTACATCTTCTTCAGTGTTCATTTTCTTCACACCAAGAGTCCCAAAATGCCTCGATATCTCCTCCAGCTATTACTCACGTCGGCTGCCAGCGTAGCAGCATTATCAGATTGTTACTATCCAAATGGCATCGCCGTTGCACTCTCGGCAGCATACCAGCCATGTATCTCAACAGAGAATGTCTTCTCCATGTGCTGCGTGCTCAACGTCACTGCTCTCGTAGGCCTGGGGGAAAGTGCGGCAAACCTCGACACCTGTCTCCCGAATGGCATGTGTCAACCTCCAGCTAGCGTAGGAGGCTACGCACGCGACTTATGTACGGACCCGACGTGGAAAAGTCCAAATTGCTTGAACGTGTGTGTTGGAGGATCTGTAAGCCACTGGTTTCTCCAGAGTAACCTCTGGTAGAACTAATTATACTAGGATGGCGGCTCTGCGGACGATACCAGCTTTTTAACACAATGCACCGATGGCTCCTGGTGCTGCGGAGCAAAGAACACCGCATGCTGCAACAACAACCAAGGCTTCCAAGTCGCAAAAGCCATTTCTCCCTATGCAGCCGCTTCGAGTTCCACAGCCAAAGGGACAACCTCCTCTCCAACCGGCACAGGCACTGGAACTGTTTCCTCATCCCAATCTTCTCAAACCAGCTCCTCCACCCACGCGCCCGTTAAATCCAACACAAACGGCGCGGAAATCGGACTCGGTGCTGTTCTTGGCGTGATTCTACTCGCTGTTGTAGTAGTCGGTATATTCATCTTTGTCAAAAAGCAAAGAAGTCACAGAGCACTGGTGGAGTTGGGTGGTGATTTGAAGGCGAGTTATCCAATGAAGCCGATTCAGCAGCAGGGTGGGAATGGGGGGATCGGGTATACGAATCAGTATAACGCGTACCAGGCTCCGAATGAAGGCGGAGGTAGAGGACTGGTTCAGAATCAGCAGCACGGCAATTCGAACGGGTATGGGATTACCCCTGCGTCGGCGGGCATATATGCCGCTGAGATGGACGGGATTGGTGGGAAAGGAGGGGGAAATAAATAAAGTGGGATTCAAGATCTGGTGTTTTGGGTGTTCATTTTCTGGCAAAAAAAATTGAGGTGTTGCTGGTCGTCCCTGAAGATATGATAACACAGGATATTATGGCCAAGGAAAGGGAATCTCGCTTTTCCATCGATGCAAATAACTCAGGCGATTTCTGGGTGAGGGTGAGTGAGCTCTGCACCGACAGGGAAAATCAGCGGTGAAGCAGCGACCTCTGATATATCAAGTTGCACTTTCATAGAGATGAGGAGACAAGAGGGGATCAAGTGAAATGAAAAAAGTGAGCGTTAAGGATCGAAGGCACTAACCCGATGCCACAAATCACAAGGAATCATCAGCATACTCAAGCGACCAAACGTGGGAAAGAACAATTCATTTCATCCCCAAAGCTATAGACTATATACAACGAACGAGCGACCTTCGTAATCCCTTCCCCGCTGTGCTATGCTACGCTGCGCTGTTTCAAAGAAAACAAAGGGAAACAAAGTAATGTGTGAAAATGGGGTATTCGCAATCTGATCTGTCTGTGCATGCGTGTATGTCATCGGGGTATCAATCTAGAAATTATGTATCCTCCCTCCTCTCCCCCCTTCTTCCTTTCATCCTCACTTCCCTGCCATCAATCTTGGCTTCCCCCTTCCCTTCTCATTCTCCCCACTGTTCAGAACAAAGGAAATACTCCATCAATAAGTCTCATACCAATCTTGGTATTATAAGCTGAAAGTGTTTGGCGTGCAAGAATAACGGATCAGGTCATCGCCGGCCCCCAAACTCCCCGACACCACTCAAACTCTCATCGTCATCATAGAACCCCGCATCACTAAAGTCCTCCGCCCTCGCATCCGCATCATAGCTCCCCTTCCTCAGCATGGGAGGCGTGCTCGGTCCCCTCCCACTGCCACCCACACCCCCGCCTCCACTCTGCCTCGACTTCGCCGGACTGCCTCTCAGCGGGTTCGGTTGTCTAGGGGTCGTTCTTGGCCTATTGGCCAACTGCGACGCCGTGAATCTCTGGCCCGTGGAGCCGAAAGCCGTTGGCTGATTTGCAGGCGGTGTTCCTTGTCTGGCAGAGGAGGCGGGAGGTGTTAAAAGCCCACCAAGGAAAGACTGTGTAGACGGACTGTTCCTGCTCGGCGTAGACGAGCTACTCCGAGCGGAGCCTGCAATCCTTTCATCAATGCTCTGCTCGCCCCTTCCCTTCCGCCAATTACCCCACGCCGCAGCCAGCGGACCGACAGCCTGAGCAACGCGCGGACTGGCTGCATCTCTCAGACTCGCAGCAATATCTGGGAGTCTCCCAATGCTGAGAGCACTGCCTCCATTCATAGCACGTTCCCTCTCCTGCTCCTCCATCTGCAGACTCGCTCTGAGTCGAATTGCCGCATCCTTAATCCTCTCGCCATCATACTCCTCGCCCTCAAGACTCTCTACGATGTCCTGCAGATCACCTTTGCGTACAGCCAGAAGTTCACGCAACCAGCTGATCTCATCATCACGCTTCTGGATCTTGACTGGTGCGTCGACATCCAGGGTTGAGAGGGTAGCTTCCAGATTCTCGATGGCGGATTCACGCTCTTGGAGCTGTTCTTGGAGGACCATGATACTTTCGCGGAGTGCTTGCGGCGAGATCTTCTCGGGTAGCTCCATGGCACGGGAGACGGCCTTGCTGATTGGTGCGTGGGCCAGTTGGGATGAGGTGCTTGCTGAGCGAGCTGTCTTCGCCGCAACTGCTGCAGCGTTGGCGGCTTCGTTGGCAATCTCCAGTTTCTCTTCGAGATGCGAGACTCGGTCTTGGAGGTGTTCAGTCTTGGCCGAAGATAAAGATAGACGCTCAAGAAGATGCTGTTCTGACCGCTGAGCATCTTCGATAGCATTGGTGAGTTGCCGTTCGTGCTGAACTTGAATATCCTCAATTTCATCCGCATGCTTGTTCTTGAGAGCGTTTATTATAGCCGTCCTGGACGTCTCAGCTTCTTCGAGGAGCATCTCAGTCTTTGCCCGTGCCGTGTCTGCATCAAGCTTGACATGGTCAACCTCTCCACGCAGTCTCGAGAGTTGATTCTCGAGATCCTCACGCACGACGTTGACCTGGTTGTTGGCTGCTTCAATCTCAGCTTGCATGTAATGCCTCGTCCGCTGCACTTCACTCAAGCCAGACTCTCTGGCTTCCTCGAACTCACGTTGGTAGCGCATAGCGTCCTTCTGAGAATTATGGTTTTCCAACCTAAGCTCAGCAACCAAAGCCTCCAATTTCTTGCAATCACTGACAGCCCTCATGCCCTCCCTCTCACCAGCCTCGAGCCTCTCAATCTCAGTTTCGAGTCGTTCCCTTGTTCTGGCTTCAGCCTGGAGCTTGGCATCGAGCACCTCTTGTCGGGCAATGAGCTCCTGCTCCTTCTTGGCGCGGCGGGCGTTCTCTTCGGAAATGTCACGGGCAGCACGGGCCATGTCCTCCTGCAAATCCATTAATTTCCCTCTCATACCCTCGCGGACTCGGATACTTTCCTCCATCTGAGTCCTCAAGCTTTCGATGGTCCGCCTCAAGTCCTTGTTCGTCTCATTGGCCTGCTCCGCGTCCTCGCTGTGTCTCTTGGCTGCTTCCAGTGCCCTTTCGGCCTCGATCTGCCAACGCTGGACCTCCTGTCGGGAATCACGCAGGTCGCCTTCCGTAATGGCTATCCGGTTTTGCATCTCTGATTGGGTTCGCTGCGCATTGTCTTGTGCGGCCTCCAGGAGAGCAATTCGCATGGTCGTTTTGGCACGTTGTTCCTCGACGGTTCTAACCTTGTGATCGCTCTGGTCGACAATCTCACGGATCTTCAGCTCTCTCTCATCCATAGCTTCACGGAGGCGGACCTCCTCTTCAGATGAGATACGCAACAGTCTTTGAACCTCAGCTAAACGATCCTCAGCCGCTCGTCGGTTGATGATTTCCTCTTCCGTCTTATTCTCTACGCGCTCAAGCTTCTCTTCAAGATCAGCGATGCGTCCAGTATTATCTGCTTCAGCTCGGAGGAGCCGCTCTTCCAGATCAGCAATTCGAGCCTTCTGCTCAACCTCTCTGGCAACGGCAGCTTCGTCAACAATAGGCTTTGGTGAGGCAGGCACCATTTGGAGGAGTCGCTCCTCGAGATCAGAGATCCGAGCTTTGTGCTCGGCTTCTCTAGCAATAGCAGCTTCGTCGACCATTGGCTTTGGCGAAGCTGGCATACGTCTCTCCACTGCCTCCTCGACGATATTCCTAAGATCCTCGCCACGAAGATCAAGACGCATAGATTGACCGAATTGCTCCTTCATCTCCTCCAATGCCTGCAGAATATTTCGCGAGTCTGGAAGGACGGGAGGCGGCGGTAGCTCTTTCGCGGTTGCTGGTCTCGATTGTTGGTGAGCAGCCAGAGCCTCAGTAACAATGGCTCTGATCTTCTCCATCTTCTTGTCGCGTCTTGGGCTGAGAGATCGTCGAGGGACATCGTTGTCATCGTCTTCATCATCGGCATCACTCAGAGCACCGGAAATGCTTCGTCTCTCCCTTCTGCTAGATGGTGCGCGAGCGGCCATCATCTCCAGTGACATCTGGATGGTCTCCAAAACCTTCTCGAGGGGATCGAGACGCTCGGAAAGAAGGCCGCCAACAAGGTCATTGACATGGTTGTCAAAGAACTGGGCTCGTGGGTGAAGCTTATCTTCCTCCGTTTGGCTGAGAACATCATCCCATTCGCTGGGAGGTTGGCTGTCGATGGTATTGAGATTATGAATTGGCGACTCAAATGATGGCAAAGTTGGTTCACCACTGAACGGAATGGTGAACACATCATCCTGAACACCGCCAAACATTCTCGGCTCTCCAGGGGGTCCATTATACCGTCTCGGACTTGGACTAGGAGCATCGCTGCGCATAAGATTCTGCGGTGCCAGTCTGATGGGTGATGAAGTATCCATATCAGGGATATGGAACGATTTGGCCGGACTGGGTTGATGAAATCTCGGAATATCTGGAACATATGCACGATCAGCGGCATCGATATGTTGCATTACGTCATCAATGTCCTCGTAAGGCACTTTGAGGGGATCTGCAGCTGGTGATGCAGCAGAGACAGGCGTGTCAGATTCTTCGTATTTAGGGGGGGTTTGCGGTTCTGGCAAAGCGGCTTGGGACTCGACAGACTCATGGGGCTGCTGAGTGACTTCTGGAGTCTCGTCTTCTGATGGGGGTGTTGGGCTCTTAGCAAATCGAGAAGCAGAAAGACCACCGCCAGTAGGAAGGGAGGGCGGAGCCACTGGTGCTGGTGTTGACTCGGATGGCTGTCCGAATGTGAAGGTAAAGGCACTAGGCCTGAATTCAAAAGGCTTAGCAGTAGCTGACAATGAAGACGTATTCTTTCTGTGACCCTTGGGTCTTGGAGCCTCCTCTGTAGTGGGTGAAGCTTTCTCATCCGAAGACTGGGTGGGAAAGCCATAAGCAGGAAGACCAGATCCATATCTTCGAGATGTGAACGGGATTGCTGTGCTGAAATCTTCGGCGTGCTTCTTTTGCTGGAACTCCCAAGGCTCCCAATCATTGTTGGGCGCCTCTGGAGAGTCTTGAGAAAAGCTTCGAGCATGTGACTTGGCAGGAATCTCTGGAGTCCCCTCCTCACCACTAAGGGGTGCTGAATTCTCTTTATTGGTTGGCGAAGTAACCACAACCAAGTTCTCCTTGGGAGGCGACTGTTCCCGAGTTGTCTCGCCAAGCGGCATGCCGGGTTCAGCAAACAGAGCCACGGAGTCACCGTCGTCTTTCTCGCCACGGGCTCTCTTGATCCGGCCTTCACCCTGGGTAATACGGCCATCTTTATCCTCCACATCCTCGTCAAGATTCTTGGAATGGCTACTATCAGGGCGAACGATGGGAATAGCCTTAGACTTCTTGCTAGGCCGTGAAATTCCAAGAATACTGAGATCAATGCTCCCAAAGATAGAGGTGCGCGGGCCTTCACTTTCAGAGGTCGCGCTTCCAACTGACTGGTTGAAGCTGGTCTGAGGCGTGAAAGCGGGTGCATCTGGTCTGAACGAGGGTCCAGAGGCAGAGAAACTGAATTCGCTCTGGCCAGGCGTGAAGGCAGGTGCAGCAACATTGATCTTGCCTTTCGAACTGGTCATCGAGTTGCTGCTGAAGTGGCTGGAGGCTGCAGACACAGGAACGGGTGGTGTAAACGCCGAGTAAGCTCCAATCGGGGGCTGGAAATTGTTCCCGTTGAAAGAAAATTGACCGGGCTTGAATGCGCTCGTAGGATCGAACTTGAACTCCTTCGCAGCGACGTTAAGTTTGGAGATAGAGGCCTTAGGCCCATGCCCAAGACGTGATGCGGTGCTGTCCTCGGTGTGATTTGCTTCAGAGTTAACCCAAGGATTGCTTACGGCTGAGAGAGAACGATCGTGGCCGTTGGCGGACAGGTCGCTGATTTGAACTGGTGTGCCCATGTTGCTTGGATTTGTCTCGATATCAGAAACTTCAGCCTTAGCACCATCGATTCCTAGCAACTCAGATTTAGACTCAGCGGCACTCTCCTCGCTATCATGGAATGGTCGCTGGGACAATGAATGACCTCTGCTATGCGGTTGAGGATGGTGAAGAACTGGCCCTTCTTCAGATTCATCAGTAGCGTAGCGAGAGGCGCCAAGACCTTGCTGGACAGAAGATGTATTTCGAGCACGGTCAGCGGCCGGCTTCTGCTCGAAATGGTCCCCTTCTTTGTCAGAGTGAGGACTATAATCCTCATGCTCAAGTTGGCGCTGGAATTGTTCTTCCAAGTGATACTCAGCATCATCGATTTCCTTCTGCAAGCTTGCACTGGGATTGTGACGAATTTGTCTCGCCTCCGGTGTTTTCGATGGACTCTTCGAGGGAGCATCCTCGTCCTCAATTTCTCGAACCTCCTGCAGTCTGGGGGAAGCTCTGGCCCCAGCTTGCAATTGAAGTTGTTGCTGATGAGCAAGTTGGGTTTGCAAAAATTGTTGTCGTTGCTGCATCTGCGACACAACATCGCCATTTTGTGGGAAGTAGCCATCTTGTGGGAATGGCGAAGCAGGCGACACAATAGCGCCAAGGTTTTGCAGGGACGGGGAGCCGCCCCTAGGAACGCCCTGTTGATACAACACTTGCTGTGGTGACCAGACAGTTGGTGACGGTTGTTGGGGATACTGGAAGGGAGACCCAAATGGGTGCTCACTCCCAGAGAAAGAAACGGATGCTCTTGGGTTGTACTTCCCATGGGTCTGTGCGTGCATTGAGGCTGGCGATGCCACAGAGCCTGGGTTTGAGCTTTGGCTTGTCGATAATCCTGCACCAGGCAGTAGAGCTGGCGAGAAGGAATTTGGATGATGTGTGATATGGCTGCTCGCCGCCGAAGAAGTTGGCAGTGGCGGAGAGAAGGGCAATGGTGGGTATTGCATCGAAGTGCGTCGACTGACATTCGATACAGCCGGCGAGATGGTTGGAGCGGGATCCTGGTCCCCGAGGGAGACTCCGAGGGCACGGAGTTTAGCTTCCCTCAGTTCTTCGACGTATGCCTCCCATTCTGAATCGATCGACTCCATTAGTACCGCAAGTTATAAGGTAGGATAAAGAGGTAATATATGGCAGATAGATGGTAAAAGTTCAGGAATATCTCCAGGCAGATGTGTCAATAGAAGGTTTTACGCCTCCGTCGATAAGCATGCAGGGGGATAAGATCCGTCTTGACACGAGCGGAGGAATGTAATCCAACAAAACGTCTTCCGAGAAAAACAATCATGCTTTCGGCACTCTGAAAAGAAAATAGTAAACTCACCTCTTCGATCAGGTATGTTAACCCGGAAAGATCTTTGCACTCTTTCAGTCAGCACATCCTGGTCATACGGCCAAATGCCTCTGCTCTGTCCCTGGCTTCCCTCTTCAGCATTTGGCTCAGTTGGTCCCAAATTAAAGCCAGATGTATCGTAGCCAAACTGCACCCATTCTTTGACCATGGCATCCACCTCTCTCTGATTCATAGGCGTGGGAGCGTGGCCAGAACGGCCACGCTCATCGTCCCATGGTAGCAGAACCATGATATTTTTGCCTTTCCATGGTATCTTCTTCTTCAGGCGCGGCGGATCAGGAGCTGGTGTAGGAACATGAGGCGCCTCCACGAACGCAGGTAAAGACGCCGCGCGCCATGCTGGCAACTCCTTCGGCGGTGGTGTTGGCGGGGGGTCCTTTACAGGAGACGATTGTATTTCTCCCATTTCCACTTCGGGCTCGTTTTCATTGACAGCTGCCATATTCTCACGCACAAAACTCGAGAAATCCACCTGCTTCAAGGTCTCGGTACTCGGGCCCCGTCGATGTGTTTTCCTCTCAGAGCGCGTCTTTTGTCTCGATTCCAGAAATCGCTGGAGTGTTGGCGTGCGAGGGTCGGCGTCTGGTAATGCCCAATCTCTGCTGTCTCCTGAGATGGATCCGCTCAGTGAAGAGTGCTCACTATCCCCGGGTTCGTCGTCGCTCAACCAATGATTCCTCTCTGCAGACTCGCCTCCTGTGTGTTGGCGGATCCAATCCTCTGTCAAGCCGGTGGGTGGTCGACGCGCTCGGTTCGCGAGGACTGCGGCGCTGATGAGGCCGTCGTGGGAGACGAAGTCCAGATCAGTGGTAGCCGGGACGAAATTGGGAGCTGGGCGCAAATAGGGGGTATGGAATTCGAGATGGCGGATAGGGGAATCGTCCGACGGTTCACTGCTCAATGTGAGGCTGTGGCTGTGCGAACGTGGTTGCGTTGTGCCGGTGGCTGGCTGCTGGTATGGAGAGCCCCAGCTTGCAGTGTAGTAGTGGCTTGTGTCGCTTTGCACGCTTCGAGGAGCCGAGACCGACGGAGGAGTCTTCAGGAGATCGAGCGTCCGCCCGTTGAAAGTCGGTGCTGGAAGCGGTGGGAGAATAGGGGATGAGCCTCCTTCGTCTGCAGTCGAGGTCGTCGAGAAGGCAGGCGACCCAGGCTGCTCGGCGCGTTGAAGTGAGATGTTGCCAGGTCCGTCCTCTGCCGTCGCGGCAGGAGGAGGCGATGAGGGCAATGAAGACGTTGTTTGAATATCTACTGCGTCGTGGCGCGTCAGCCGGGGCAGTGTGGGATTCACGTTGGCACTGCAGCACGCACCGGAACGAGACCAGCGCAGACGAAGCTCGAGTCGTCTGCTGCTGAGTCTCTAGATGTCGATGGCAAGGCTAACTGTTTCTCGGGCCTCGATGGTTGGCGATGGTCGGAAGGAGGTGGAATTATCGGGGGTGTCGCGACGCGTTCGATGAGGCCTCCCAGCAAGGAAAATTAAAGTTATTTCGGTGCGAATTAAAGGAGTGACATAACGCAGCAAGGCAACGAAGAAGAAGCTGAAGACATCCGATCAAGCCAGCAAAGGGTGAGGCATACAGGGAAGAGGAGTATGCCGATGGCCTTTGGGAAAGGAGATGGTGGTTGGGGATAGGGGAGGTGAGATGTGGAAGCTGGCGTTGGCGGAGGGTGTTGACGATGCAGGCCGGCCAGCAGCCGGCGTTTCTTCGCTCGGCTGTCTCTGCGCCGGTCGCCCACGAAATAAAAATCCTGCGCGAACTCCCTTGCTCGCATTTGGCTGGTGGGAGGGCCCGCTTGTGGGTTCGCCCGGGATGATTGGGTCAGATCATTGGCCTGCGGAATTGGCCTCTGATTTGACGGCAATGCAACCACAGCCGAGGACTCAGTATATTGTCTTCATCTCCGGACATGGCTCCCTTCCATCACGAGAAATGTGAGGAGGTGGGGAGGCGTCTACCTGTGTGTGCATCACGGGAACACAGCAGGTTGCATGGCAGCGGCAGCAGTGTCGTACAAGCTGGGATCACCACGAGGGTTTCGTCGATCTCGCAGCTGCTGGACATTCAGGGGTTGGGGATAGTGGGAGGAATCTGAACTTTGGGTTTAATGTTCTAAGAGATTTGGGACATTGGTTTTCTGTGAGTGTGGGAGTTTCTGGATTGTCCGAGTTGATTTGGGACATTTAAGAGTAATTCACAATTCTCATACCAGCCGAGATGAGTTTTAAGTGTCTATCAACATCATGAATACACTAAATCACGAGTTATTTCCATTTAAGTAATCATTAGTCCCCTCCTTAAACCTCTTGAATGCAGCCCTTGCTTCCCCAAATGGGATTGAATACAAGTACATAACCCAAATACTCCCATGATGCCATCATTATCATACACCTCTCCCCTCCTGAAGATATCTTCTCATCCATCCCAGCAATTACTCAACAGCTGAGGTCGTAGGCTTTGGAGCATACATCCTGAACTGGACAAAGATAATCGCATCCTCAACCATCGTCCCCAAACTCCCAATCAACCACGGCAGATTCGTGTTCAGATAATCCCTCTCAAGCGAATGGCTGAGGATACTCGCCCCATATGTTAAATTTCCCATCAAAGAGAGTAAGAAAAAGAGCAGAGCGAGTCCTTCGCAGGATTTATCTCTATAGTTCTTCACGATCTGAGGGATTCGTGCACTGTATCAAGTCATGTTAGAAGAAGATGGAGGTCACGTGAGAAGGAGGACTCACCCAAGATAGCAAATCGCACTCGCATAACCCAGGATCTTAGCTCCAACAGCTGCTTGCACAGCCTCAGGGACATCCCCATCCTCGGGCGTAGGAATCCAGACACCAGACTGCCATGCAATAGCCCAGCCGGCTGTGCCAACAGCAACAACCGCTAAAACAGAGAGTGTATTCCTGAACCACGGATTTGCGTTAGGAGAATCATCTTCCTCGAAGATCTTCGACAGAGAATCACGTCTCCCGCTTCGAGCAGAGGAGCGGCGTCTATGAGAGCCGGGGAGACCAATGGTGTCGCTGCTCCGGCGGCGGGTGAGGAGTGGTTCCTCTTCAGATGTGGTGGAGACAACTGAGAGTTGTCTCCGAGAGCGAGCGTTGATGTGGTTATAATATAGACATTGGCTAATGAGCACGAAGTCTGCGATGCAGAAGTAAATGGCCAGAGCGATCACGGTTGGCACGAGATCAGCCCAAACAGCACCTGGAAGAGTCAATATACACACGTGACCAGAATGAAAGGAAGATGCGGATGAGGAGATAATGGTGATGATAAGCTCCACCACTACTCGAAGGAGGCCACTGATGGTCTGATCTTCACCCAAGACCGGGTCTTACCAGAAAGGTTGGTGATATCCCCAATCAACCACACGAGCAGGAAGGCAAGGGAAATGCCATCAGCACTCCCAGTCTTGTAGTTGAGAATGAGTTGCGGGACCTGTGATATATCAGCCTCTCCCTTCAAGCCAGTATATCCTCAAAACCACGCCGCATCGGTACGAATCCTTACCAACAAAAAAATCCACGTCGCAAGACTGATGCTGCCAAAGACTCCAGATAAGGCCTCCTGGGCCGTCAGGGTTTGCGATAAGGCCCTCAGCCCAAAGAATACTGCTGCAGACATGTCGACGCTGTTGTCTTTATTATGGAAAGAAGGAAGGAAGAAGGAGGTCGTGAGATGACTTAAGACATCTGAGTAATGGGTGGTGGTCAAGTGAGCCCTGTCTTATATCACTTCGGTGTGATAGGTCGACTGTCGCATGCACAACAGGATCTGCGCCGCAAGATAAGCTTAGCGGGAAAAAGCTTCACAGAGACGACTAGCCGCCAGCCGCGCGTCTGTCTTCTTCGAGTTTGGGTTTGCAGCAGAATGACTTCATCCATCCTGAAACGGGAAGTGCTCATTCAACTGCGAATTTGGGGTGGTACAAGACTGAATGTCCCAGCAGGGTGATGCCCTAGAAATATCCCACGATCACTCGTTCGAGTGGCTCCATTTTTCGAATGCAACACCGTCGTTACCAAAGCATGGATAGGATCACGAAGCATCACATTCTTCTGCTAGGAGGCACTGGCATCTGCGGCACCATCTTCACACGCGCGGCCCTCGAAGCAGGCCACAAACTCACTCTCTACGTTCGCACACCCTCAAAGATCCCCGAGGACCTCTCCTCGAACGCCAATGTCTCCGTCATCCAAGGCGAGCTACAAGATGCAGAAGGCCTGAAGAAAGCTGCTGCTTGTGGAGCTGACATCTTCATCTCATTGGCTGGACCAACGTTAGGGAAGAGAGAAGGAACTGTACGTCCCCCAAGAATTTCCAGGGTAAGAAAAAAGGACTGATGGAAATCGTAGCCCATCACCGAAGCCCTCCGAACCCTCTACCCCCTCCTCCTCACCAACGGCACTACGAAACGCATCCTGGTCCTCTCGACCCCCTCGTACTCCGCGGCCGAAGACACCCACTCAATAAAATGGATCTTCGCCATCAACTTCTACATTAAAGTCATCGGCGGCGACACGTACCTAGAGATCAAGGGCATGGCTGAAGAGACGGTAGCTCTCGGGGAGAAGATCGACTGGACCGTGTTCCGGGTGCCGTTGTTGCAGGGCAAGGAGCTGGGAGAGAATGACGGGCCGGTTAATGCGGTATATGTGGGGGATAAGAAGGGGAGGGATGGGTTGAGGCTTGATAGGGGACGGTTGGTGAAGTGGGTCCTCGAGGAGCTGGAAGAGGGAAAGTGGATTTGTGCCTGTCCGCTTCTGTCGAATGCTTGATTGCGGAAGTCATTGGACATATCCTGGACACAAATCCAGCCATCAGACCCTATCAGTCCCGTGGGACAGCTATCAAGACTGGATACGGCATTCCAAAAGATTTCGATGTTGAGCAGTCCGCCCCGGGAAGTACCCAAGCAAAGTCATTTCCGACATTGCACATTTTCTTCCTGCTGTTCAACTATATGCAAGACGCAGTTTAGTGAGGAGTACGAGGCCCATCAAGTCAAGTCACGAGCATGACACGTCACAGGAGACCCATTTGCGAAGATATGAACCCGTTGTGATTTTTCAGAATGAAGCCATGTCTAGCTCCATCCACTGTACGCTCTTCTTCACATCCCCACCTATCTTCCCCCTCTTCCTCCTCGACATGGTATTTTTCCTCCAGTCCGTCAACAACAGTCTTCACATCCGCGTCCAGCACGGACAAAATTCAACATCAAGCTAATACAACCCGACAATAATATCACCCCTCACTCTCGCCGTGAGATGCACCTCCGCTTCCAGATCAAGCTTGATGCCAACCATCAGCGCTGCCGCCGTCAATTTCCCTTCTGCGTCCGTTGCGCCTTTGAGGAGTTGTCCTGAATTCGGCTTGTCAGCTTGGGTCACAGGCAAGGTCAAGAATACAAAACGGGAAGCGACTTACCAGCAGGAGCCCTCAGCCCATCACTCGTCGGCAGTTTCGGCAGACTGGACGCGAAGTTCGTCGTGAGTCCCTTCGATCGGGTGTCATCGCTAGGGGAGTAAGCCGCTCCTCCTGCCGTCGTATTGTACGCTGCGCTTCAAAACGACACTACTCAGGTTCTCTCCACACGATCGTGGACTGGTGGGGAAACTTACGTGGAAGACATGTTTATCTTTCCCTTGTTCTTTTTCGGGGGAGTAGCTAGTTCCGTCTTGACTACTTTTCGGGGACGTTCAGGTTGAGGAGGAATGAGATCTGAATGGAGAGAAGAAGGAGAGATGTTAAGTGGCCAGGTGATGATCTATCTATTCGCACAAAAAAAGAAATGGAACTGGAAGGAGATCTCGCCTGGAGGATCTAACTTGATATCGATGGGATGAAGAGATACTTCCTTCTTGTCGCGGAACGCTCAAGCTTTATACCTTCGCATTTTCCTCCTCATTCATTCTAGCCAGTTGGGAATGGCATATCAGACGAAGTATCCCCCAACGGCCACGTCCGCGCTAAAAGGCTTCCATAAAACACAGGGCAGGCGTTAGATGTGTCAGTTGTCACTCTCGTCCCCATCCTTTCCCCTCCTCAACCCGGCTCCCCCTTCAGTAAGTGCGAATGGTACGATAAGCCTCAAGGCGCAACCTTGGAGTTGGCCGATCGTGCAACACATCCCACGGACCTTTCAGTATCATCAGCATCCACAACATGGGACGATTATTCCTCGAACCCGCTTACTGGGTGTATCAGAAATGGCCTTATGGTTTTTCTTCGAAAATCCTGCGAAACCTGGGAAAACATTGTGTGTCAGATGTAAGGCTACTTTTTCACCCCACTCGATGTTTCTAGATGTGTGAGACGTGATCCTTGTGTCGATCTATAACATGGCCTTACTTTTCCTCCCCACATGAATATCTCGGTGGGGAATAGAAGGACTAACGGGCTTCATCCATGATCAAGAATCCGTCAGCAATTGCACACATATTCAGTATTCAGCATCGATGCAAAACATTCTCCATTCGCCATCTCATTTTTGTTGTTGGATTTTACTGATAATAAATCGTTCCATATCTTTCTTATTCCAAGAAAAGAATTCGAGAGAGTATTTCCTCAATGACATCCATGCTCCTCGCCCTCCTCACCGCGCCCGCTTTGCTGGCAACGAACGAAGCAATCCGACAAGGACAAACCAAGGATCGCCGCGAGGAGCACCGCGCCCGCCGTTCAAATCTAATCATCAGCTGCGTGGCGCCTTCATCGCGAAGCTTCGAAATCGACCACCGACAAGTGGCTCTCAAGAATAACAAAGTACCTCCGTCCCCCATTCCCCCAGGGTATTGATCTTAAGTTTAAACTCAAACTCAAGGTTTACATCAAAGCAGACCCAACAGATACCTCCCTCCACCCCTTCGCAGGCTACTTCCTCCCTTACCCGGACACCACGCCTCCCTACGAAGGGCTCGTAAGCACCATAACCGACGAAGCGCCAGTCATGAACTGGATCTACATCGACCGCTCCACCTACGAAGTGAAATACGGCGTGCGGGCCGACGCGCAACCAAACCTAACCGGGCCCTTCGACTGCACACGCCAAGACCGGCGTCTCACATTCGATCGATGGGAAGGCTTCTGCGCGGTAAAATGCTATGAGGGAGAAGAAGCGGACATGTGGAAGCTGTATTTCGATGTCGATGATGATGGGTTGGAGAAGAAGTTAGGGAAGGCGAGAGTTCTCGAGGTAGAGTTAGTGAGGTGGGAGAAGAGGGTTCGGAGGGGACGGCCGTTGGGGGACATGCGGTCCTAACAATCACCCTCCCGGCCAAAAAAAAACAAACCAACATGAAATCGGAGTTTCAAAACCTGATATACGCAGAGATAATAGGGTCTTGAAGCGAAACAAGCTTCGTTTAGATGAAGTGAAGATTGTGTTGAATCTTGATAATAAACTTGATCAGAGTGACATGTGACCCAGACACCACCTCCACCTCTTACTCAAGAGCAAAACATCTCTCCGAGCTTGTGGCATCATTTCCCCACCAATTCGGCATTGGCGTGACCTTGCCACTCCCAAAGAACAAAAAGATCAACAACATGTTGAAATTAAACCCGGCATCAAACGCTGCCGCCAGGATATAATTATACCTCGCCCACAACTGATATCTGTACCTAAACGCCCAATACATGACCACAAAAGACCCTATAAATTGCGATAGGTAGCCGGAAGAGATGTTTCCGTAGAAGTTCGCGAGGGAGGAGAAGAAGATCGTGGTGTTCCAGAGGTGGAACTTGAGTTTTGAGGAGGGGAAGGTGCGGTGCAGGAGGAAGACAATGACGGGGACGAGGAGGCCGGCGAGGAAGCCGTAGGGAAGCACGTGGAAGAGGGGTTCCTGGAAGAGTCTGCGGGGGCCCTGAATCATTTCCGTTAGTAGGGGTGGTTTCGCAGAGGTCGAGGTAACTTACGACCAGGACGTATTGCACGGATGTGGAGAGTGAACTGATGACAGGTTGCCCAGTCCATTGATGTGAAGGGTCTGTTGCGGCACCAGTCAAGTAGTCCCTCTTTGTGCTGATAACCCAGCGTACCACGGCGTAATTAATCGGGATACCGATCGAGGCACCGAACACTTGAGAGAAGAAGGTTGCTCGTGGGGGGATGTGCATGTAATGGCCAATCTTCTGGTCCTGTAGCATGGTCTGAGCTCGATACCACGCGTCACCAGCAATGGAACTATAGATTGTGGCTCCGGTGGGATTCTTGTGTCCGCTGATGGAGTTGATCATCAGGCCGTAGAGGAGTTCGTTGGTGGTGCCGATGGGAAGCTGGTAATTGGAAAGAGCGTAGAGCCAACCCAAAGGTGTTACCATGATAGCTCCAGTAGCGAGAGCAATCAAGTACGTCCAGTATGGAATGTAGAGATGTCCGCTTGCTACCATGGACGTGATTGCAACGAAGGAGGTGGAAAATAGAGCAATATACCACCATACCGGGACCTCTTTGTATGCACGCATCAGGATGTTGAGCTGGTCGTTGTACTGGTAGTTGATGCTCTCTCCGTTTGCATTCTCATTTCGTGCTCGGATCTTGATAATAGTCGCCTTGATTGTTGGGTAGGCAAAGAGACCCACCCAGGCTACTGCAGATGTGTATGAAGCATAATCGAAGAACATGCCCCAGAGCATCTGCGTACCTAAATATAATGGCCCAAGTTCAGCATATGCCGTCTCATTGAGAGTTGATTGTGGCGTTAGCAACTCTGTCAGAGGATATTGCGTCCCGTTTGCTGTACATATTTAGCTCTTGAATCGCCAGAACAGGTAGTAATTACTCACCCATCAAGACATCGTTGCTCATCAACCCATGCTTGTAAGAACCCAAGTTACCCCACTTAGCCCAAGGAAGCAATATCCAGCAATTGACAACAAATGCCATGAATATGAGAACCTGGGTCCAGTATGGCGTTAGGAACAGACTTCCATTGTTTCCAAGACTTGAGACGTTGGCCCAATCGAGACTCAGGTTCATGAATCCCATGCCACCGAATCCTGCTCCGATGAAGTTTGCAGTAGCGTTTCGAGGAGCTACCCAACAAAGGAATGCCAGAGATCCTAACATTGGAAAGACATATTCGGGGAAGAATTGCCACAGAATTACTGCACCGAGCACGGCGAAGAAAACATACATCTGTTTCCTTGAGGTTGGCGATGGATGCTCTCTCTGGGTTTTCTGCGTTTCAAACAGAGCTGTTTGGCAAAGACTACAAATGTTAACATGCACTCAAATGTTTCCAGACTGCATGCAGGACTCACGCTTGGAACCATGGATATTGCGGATCGTAAAGCAGAAATTGCCGTGAAATTGCAGCGAATGAGTAGCCAGTGATCACCACTGACCACATGAAGAAGATAGCAATTGCAGGGTTTATGGTCTCGTTGAAGAAAAGGCTCGCAATAGAAACGGGCATAAAAGCAAGATTGTAAGTCGCGCCTGAAGCTGCCGATATGGTGATCAAGACATGTTCCTTCACACTGAAGGGTCCGGGGTTGAGGTTGAATCCAAGTCCAGTGAATGGGATTTTCACCTGCACAGGTGGTAACACTGCGGCCATCCATTGCCCAAGGTAGTTTGAACAGATCTGAACAAAAAATATGGAGTATGGGGCATAGTTGGTACGGTAATGGCTCATTTGCGAAAGGAAAGCTCCAGGTATGACGAAGAGTAGAGTTAGAACAAAATACCGGAATGTGAGAGTTGGTAAAGTTGGATCATCTTCGAAACTAACAATCCGCCGAACGTTAGATGGAATGTCTCTGATCGCAGGGTCGTCATCATCCAAGGCGGATGAGCTGTCATCGGCGGAAGTTCCACTCCCCGGTTCGACCTTCTCTTCCCCGACTTCGACGGAAGTATTCTGCAGCCCCTCTTTCGAGTCGGGATTCAAAAGGCTATCAATCTGAGGAATAGGTATAATTTGGTCCGTGTTCGGGTCGACTCCTTCTTGGCCTTGGTTCTGCTTTGGAAGCCAGCGTTTGACGAATCTGGAAGCCATTGCTCGTGACGGAGAGTTTCGCTGTGGGGTAAAACTTGCCATGGGAAACCCACGGTAATGTATGCCATCTTATCCCTCGGGTCCTTCGCCGCACGACGGCAGTAGCGAGCCATACATCCATGGTGCTTGCATATAGAGAAATTGTCAATTAAGCACGCAATTAATACTAATTACCGGTAGAGTGGGATGACATGGAGGGTGATGCTGGTGTCCACGACGCAAAACGTGCTCCCGCGACATTCCAATTCGACAGCTCAGCTGCTGTCCTTTCTACAAGGACAATACAACCCCTGAATGAACGCTTCTGGAAGCCCGGGGAGTCGTAAATGTTAAATTTTGGATGGAAAAACTGTGTACGCGGAAGATCAAATTTTCGAATCGTTGTAGCACCTGCCAAGTCAGGACTGAAGCCGAGCATGAACAAGGTGCGGGAGGCTGCAGATCGGTATTTTTGGCTTCTTCAGGCGTCGGTGCGAACCCAATAGGAGAGCCTGAATTTGCATCCGGTGCGCCAGAATACAAGGGGTGCCCGGCACTTGAGATTATTCGGCGATTTGAAGCCCACAGGCGTGGGAATTCCCCTCCTCGTATCGTGTACTTCTGCGTCCAAACACAAAGCAGTTTACCAGATCCAAAGTAAACTCGAAGCCACTGAAAACAAAGCAAAAAGCTCAGGCAATCGATGGGTTTTGAAATCCACGTCGCTTCGGCTACAATGCACGGAATATCAGGAAGCCAGTAATTTACGCGAGAACAAGATCAAGATACCACTGTGAAATCGAGCAAATGACATGAGAAACAGGGTTTCATTGGCCGCGCAAAGTGAACGGGGACCCTCGTTAATGCGGTGAGATCCCAAAGGTTCTCTTTACTGTATTCTGGTGCAAGGATCGAGCTGCTCCGTGCTTCTGAATGGGTGAACAGTCGTAACTTCGTTTGGCGATGATGTGCTTGAACCTTACTCGTAAATCAACTGGTTCTCGTCGCGATGTTGCAAGCCGATAGGATACCACGGAAGCGTCGTTGTTATTATCACGTATCTTCATGGCCCCTCTACTTTACTCGTTACGTCTTAGGCACAGGGGCAGAACAAGGTTTTATGGTGCATAATTGCGAAGTCATGGAAGGCGATCCCGGATTTCAACCCAAAGTAAATGTGCCATTATATACTCGAATAATTCAAGACAACATTGCAAATATGCTTTTGCTTTTGATATGATACTCCAATGTGGAAGTAAGCTTCGTCCAAGAAGTGCGGGGGGTTCGCCACTTGGAGGCCAATGTGCGGGGGAACCGGGCAAGGGCAGACGCCAAATGCACATGGTCCTTAGGTGAGACTTCGAAAACAGACCCCCATCTTACTACTAAAGCTGATAAGCGACTTTAGGCAAAAGCGAGAAGATAGTGGAATGCCCTGCCACTATTTTAGCCCTCCCGGAAACGTGTCTCTCCTGCCGCTTGGCGTGAACCGGACACAAAAAACTTTTTCCAATTCAACGATTGACAGACCTCCAATAATTCTCTTGAAGTTAATGGCAATGAACATGTGCGTTCATCTCAGGTTAATTAGTCTGGCTTTCGGGGTCGACCCAACTCGGGTACGAAATCGGCTCCACACGGTCGGCTCATAAATGTTCGCAAGCATCCAAAGTTTAATAGGAAGCTTTGGGGGTAATCCCTACTCTTAGACTCAAGGGACAACTTCCAGAAGCCCGGAAGAATGAGTCTCTGTAAAACCCGAGCAGGCATGCCCCTTAGGTAAAGGCAGCACGCGTCGAAGAATGTTTGTAGCAGCCAAGCTTTACTTGAACGGAGAGCCCCACAGTACCAAAACAACGCTCACGCGTGCCTCCTTCCAACATCATTCGATATCAAAAACCTCATACGAGTCTCAAACAGAATGTTTTGGGTGATGAACAAGATTGGATGTCTTTCGAAACACTTCAACGTTCGCGTATGTTGCATATTTCCGGGGGATTAATGCAACCTCACACGGTGGTCTGACAACGTTCAATTGAATCGTGTCTAGATCATTCGAGAAGCAGGCTGCTCTCAGAATCGAACCACCGTGCGGACAGCCGAGTTTCGATATCGTGGGAGCTGGAGTAGTTTTGGAGTCATGGTAACTTCTGGGGATCGCAGCCAAGCGCCGACAATGTACCTATCTAATTCCCAACACCTTTGAAAATAAACTTTCATATCATTCAAAGCCGCCGTCAAAGGATTATTGTGGAACTATCAAAATGGATTCTCTACCAAAGCTAGACACTTCACCAGAGGTCCTTTCCGAACCAGCTAGGAATTCCTACGCCTCAGCAACCGACTCGCATCCTGGATCTGCACGAAGCTCGTTTGCCTCAACATCAGATAGCTCGATTCGAACGTCGTATTCTTCCTTGCCAGAATCATTCACGAGGATATCGAGCTTCTCCAGAACATCAACTGGATTCGTGCCTGGTTCAGAAACAAGTACTCCTCTGAGTTCACGAGACCCTTCGCTAGATTCTCCCAAGTTATGGAAAGAAAACAAGGAGAAAGGCAGGTCAGAATACCAAGGTCTATCTTCATTCGTGTCCTAATATCTTGCAGTGTCGAGAAGAGCGCTCCAGTCAACGATTCCATAAATCCACCACAGTCAACGGCCAGCAAGCTTGTACCGAAAGATGGATTCGAAGCACTGAAAGGGTTACAGCATGTGCGTAATGTCATCTGTGTGGCATTCGGAGCTTTCGATCGTTATTATATATCGTGGGAGGATAATGATGGCTTGTTTCATCAAAGTTAGTCGATCGTTCTGCCAGAATTTGTGATACTGTGGGATGTGATTTTGACTCTCTCACTACAGAATGCCAAGCGCTGCCAGAATGTCTGAACAGATGGCTCTTTCCTGCAGATGGCCAAACACGCGATCTTCGTACCCTGCAGGTATCACTCGGATCCAACGACGAATTCTTTGCGTCCGACAAAGATGGGAAGCTCTCAAGTCGCGACCCGAGCTGCCAACCCGGAGAGAAGAAGTCTGTTTCTCGACTTGCTGAGACTAGCAGGGGGATGACGAGGAAGAAGGCGCACACAGTCTCAAGTCCAACTTTTCCAGAAGATTTGTTGACGAGGCTGGATTCAAAACCAGAGAGTTCCAAGTTGGCGCGGAGGAGCACATTTCAGATTGGACAGGAAAACCCTCCAGTGGAGAAAAAATCTGTGATAACGCCGCTGACTGACCAACCCCTGCTGGCGAGGTGGGAATCAAAGCTGAAGCCTCAAACCACAGCCCCAATTGAGGAAGAAATAGTTGTGAAGAATCTTGATGACGGGACGGAAAGTAAAGTGGCCATAACTCCTCTGGTTGCGGAGCCACAACTGACACGACTGGAGTCGAAGTCTAAGCCCATCCCAGCTGAGGAACAACCAGTGTTGAAAAGGTCGAATGCACCAAAAATCGAGCATTCTCGACGGAAGAGCATTCTGATTGGCGCACCGCCGCCGGTACGCCCAACATTGCCCAAGTTCCAGACTGTGTCAGCTTTGAGAGACCCCCTCCACTCTCAAGGGAGTCAAGAGAATGCGCCATTGGTACGGCCTCCATTGTCCAAGATGCAGATCCCATCGACAGCGGGAGAAATTCTTCAACCTCATCGATACAAAGAAAGGCCCCCAGTAGCGAAAGCCGTAAGATATGTCGACGCATGCGTGCAGACCGAGATCCAAATCGAACTTTGCTGCGCCCCCTTGCAAGCTCGATTGTTCCCCCTTGAATACCAGGAATCGTACAGTTATCTGCCACCTCAGCATGAAATATCGATAGGGCATATGCAGGATTTCTGTCGCGAAGAATACCAGCTCGGAGGAATGCTAAGCACGTATGTCTGAGTGCTTGGCTGCCATCGGAAGTTGATACCTGCTCACTCTTGCGTAAAATTCGGTGCGAGCGGCGTTCGTGCTGACGTTGATGGTTGCTTGAGCAGTTGCGAGCTGAATACCGAAACTTGCAGTGACCTGCTGGCCTTCTCGAAGGGGAGAGACAGTAAGCACATGCCCCGAAGTGGTGACACTTCCAAAGTAAGAGAGAGGGCTTCCTCAGAGAGGGTGTGTCTATGTATCGGAGGAGCACAGCACTTTGATCTTAGATGGTGCTTTGTTTCCAAAAGTAGAAGGCGCAGTAGTGGCACCATGATCTCTGGCACAGTCCCTTGGCAGCACGCCAGATCCAGAAGATCACTATTCTCGAAGGGGATGATGGAAAGGCTCTCCGTGTACGATATTTATGCTCATCGAAATAATTCGAATCTTTCGAATCGTACCGTGCAAGTCCACTGTGGATTCAGCTCTGCTCTTGACGATCATGACAACCATCGGAAGGCATCACGGGATACCATATGGAATGTAGCCTAAGTTAAAGCGCAAACGCGGGCGCAAAATACCAACACGGCATAATGAGGAGAGCTGTGGTTGCGCCATTCTTGCAGCGGTTGTGCGTTAGATGTGTTGGTTGGGAAAGTATCCGAGGTCGAGAAGCGAATACGAGCCTGTCACGTGACACTCCTTTTGAGCTCCAACCAGCGAGTTTCACCATGATTCACTGTCTGAGAGAACTTTGTGGGAGACAGCTGGCCTTGCTTACTTATGGTTACACAGAGATTGGATTCTTGACTTCAAAACTTTGTGCTGCTGTTTGAACAGTACCCGCCAAGGAACGGACTAGGATTTGCCCGATATGCAGCCAAAAGTTCCCCCGGCGCGCCCTTTACCCCCCCGAGGTGACAAGTGACTCACAATTGTCTTTTTAAAGTCCCTTTCTCTCAATCTAAATTATATTTTCAGGCTTTAGACTCCCAGCCTGATTTTTCCGCGTTTTCTCCGTACTCACCCTTGACTCACACCGCTCTCTCCTCGGAAGGTTTTGATTTTCCCCTACCTCGAGCTTCAAACCTTTCGTCAACATTTCAAGCAAGATGTCTGAACAGTCCTCAAGCGTCATTTATCAGCTCATTGGTGCTCACACAAGATATTCTAGTGAGGTCCCAACTCTATAATTCACCAATCCTAGATTTCTAATTCCCTAAACAGGCTGGACAGCCCGCATCGAGACTCTCCTTGTATACTTCTCCATTCCTTACACCCCAACCACTCTAAATGTCGCAGTCAACAAAGGCGCTGCGCTCCCCTACTCTCCGTCTGGCCTAGTCCCCACTCTGGTCGTCACCACCCTCCCCGAGTCACCACTCACTGTAACGGACTCTCTTTCCATCGCCGAATACCTCGCCGAGTCACACCCCAATCTCCCCTTGTGGCCCAAAGATGCCCACCTCCGCGCTCTCGCTCGCTCAGCAGTATCAGAAATGCATGCCGGCTTCACGGAGATGAGAAATACGTACGGCTGCAACTTCCTTGGACACTATTCTGGACCAATTCCCATCAACGAGAAGGCGAAGAAGGAAATTGAGAGGATGTTGACATTGTGGAGTGATGCGAGGAGATTTACGGTTGAGAGGCTGAAGATGGTTGGGAAGGAAGATGGAGATGAGGGGTTTCTGTTTGGGAAGTTTGGGATTGCGGATTCGTTCTTTTGGCCCGTTTTGTGGGTAGGTTTAGTTTTCTTCCCATAGCGTGTGAGTATCAAAAGGCTTTCACTAATTTGAGGAAAGCGTTTCCGGACTTACAACCTCCCTCTTGACGCCGCAACGCCAGAGGCTCTGGCTTGGATGAAGACGATGTGGGAGGATCCGCGATTGGAAAAGCTGGGGGAGAGCTATTGGAAGCAAGCGGAAGATCCGCAGAGCTTGGTTCCTGTCTATGAGAATGTGTTCAAAGATGTTCCGGGTGTCACTTATGCGCGAGTCGCAAAGGACTGGAAATTTGAATCCTGATTTGCATTTCACAGAAAGTGGGTTGAAGAAGGACGAGGTCCAGCTTAAATTTAGGCACTTCGCAGTTTCTCGTTTAGCAATTCTGATCCTTTACTGCCTAAGAACCTGCCGTGGGGGTAGCGAAATTTGGCCGATCCTTGAATGCTGTGTAACCTTCACATAGAGCGCTGACATTGACCCAGCAAGCGCTTGCTTCCATAGCCCCAATGAATTCCCCGGACAAAATATCTTGAACAGTAGTCCTAGGGTTCAGCATCTTTGTTTCAAATAATGCATACACAGTCATTGATGTAGCTGGAGTGGCTATTTGTGCCAACATGTTGGCTGTAAAACGAGGATGCTCATCCTTGTTTCAGATAATGCATATGCAGGTATTGATATAGATGGGCAGTGACTATGTTTGCCAACACGCTGGTTATACAGCAAACCGGCAAGGGGTGTTGACCCTGGAAGTTTTGTTCTATTACTGCGGTGCGGCACGAAGACATCCAACTTCGAATTCACGTCACATAAGAACCTTTCTTCGACATGATCTCACGCCACCATCTTGATTCTGCATTCTAAATCGCTTGAAGCAGCCCGTTCAAACAGCCTCTTCAATTCACCCTTATCAATCGATTCTCTTTACTCGACCTTTTTCAATCGACAGTGTTCTAACCCTCCTCCATCAGCCGTCTCTGATCAACACTCCTCAATCAAGCCCTTCATTCAAACACTCAACCGATAAAAATCTGTTTTGACTCTCTTCACCTCATCTAACATCCAAACTGAAACCCTCTCACTAATTTCCCCTTCCATCACACCAAACACACACTACGAAACAATGGCCGCCCTTCCCAACACCTGCGGCCCATACAACAACATCTCCGCCCCTCCCTTCCTCCTCACCGAACCGTCCCCACCCGCAACAGCCTGTGTGATCTACTAAAACGGCAACAACACCGCAACCACCGTTCTAGAGCATTGTTGCGGCGCTAGTGTCCCAATCGCGACGTTCAATGACGGCTGTTTGCAGTACTGCAACTCATCTACTATCCAAGAAGCTGCTTGGGGGCAGTGTATCAGTGGGACGAAAAGTGGGGTTTATGGATATTGTATTACTATGGGGAAGAAATACAATTCTGGGGCATCGAGAAATGGAGGAGGCGTGGTGGGATTGGGAATTGCGATGCTGCTTGCGACTGGGCTGGTTACGGGGTTTGTATGAGCGAATTCTTTTCTTGGATGGTTCTTTATCGGGGAATTTGAGACGAGAAAAAAATTAGTGGTGTGGAAAGCAGGAAGATTCAAGGTCTAGATTTTGAGGAGAACGGGGTGGACAATCTCTTTGTTTCTCTAGCTTGCAAGAGATAAGCTGGAGCTCAATTGATACTAGTTCTGTTTAAAGAGTAAAGAAATACCAAAAAAAATCTAGTTTTCCTTTAAGTTTAATTTACTATACAAAGAATTATTATAATTTAATTATTTTTTTATATTATAAAAAGCCAAATTATAAGCTAATAAGATATGAAGTTTTTATTATATAATAATTAGAAAATTTAAGAAAATTTAAAGAAGGTAAGGAAAGTCGAAATTTTTAAGGCACTATGAGAGCCTGAAAATTTAGCGATTAAACACTACTCGCGTGCGTAAGGGAACAGAAGCCTGCCAGAGTATAGAATCCTGGCTCATAGAACTCCAGCTGACTCAAAGTATACGAAGAGAACAACTCCTCAAACTTGACTCAAATTAGACTGCTAGAGGCTGCAACCACTCATGAACCGTTGGCCCTCCGGTTTCGTTAGCTCATCAATCTACATCAAATTTGCCTGGCATGGCATAAGTCGTTTACCGGAGAGAGGCCCTCATTTTAGTTCCCCCGACCCTCAGAGAATCAGAAACCGGTTGGGTAATTGCGAGGCTCCACTGCCACGAGGTTTGATGCTGACAAGAATAGGATAATTTATTTAATACGATTGACGGTCAGAAAGTTGACAATAAGTAAATATTTGACAACGATCTCGTTCCTCGCAGGGGAGAATTTTCCGCCGGATTGTACCTCGAGGTCGACATTTCTCAAAATCTTTTTCTCGGGGAAACGAAATGGCTTTTCTCCTCTGCGCTCTACATGAACTGCGACGTGAGTGGGCGAGACTCATGTTCGTCTCCAAGTTGTACAGAACTCAAACCCAAAATACCCTGGCAAGAAGTCCAGCAGATCCCGCATCTACTGCATGGCAAGCCCTCCCTATTGCAAGCGAATCGCTGCTGCTGATTGGCCTGCACGGTAGGCAAACCCCGCGGCTGCAATTTTGAAGGCCCTCAACGCTTAGCCATCCTTCTTTTCTTTCCGGTTTTACTTTTTCCTGGTCAGCGGAGCCTGAATCGGACCCACCACCTTGAAAATCTTGATGCTGAGAGGTTTGCGCTTGTCGAATTTGACCAGTGTCCACGCGAAGTTTGAGTGCCAGTATTGAGTGTTCGTCCTATCGAAGAATGCCTATGGTCTCTGCCGTCGTTCCTGGGCGTCCGGTTACCTTTCTTGCCCTCCTAGCCGAATGTTTTATCCTCTACCGCGTCATAAGAAGGAATATATCCCATCAAATGGGGATACGACTCGAAAAACTCAGTCGCCATGGCCCAACTAGAAACATCATTCAAACTCTCCTCAAACAACTTCGAGAAGGAATACAACCCCGTTTCCGTATTTCGCATCCAGGCATCAGATAGTTCGAAAGGCCAGAGGAATCGAAGGCACGTTGCAAAGGTTGCAGCAGTCTTGTTCGATAGGTCGATGTTTGGGCTGTGGAGTAGGTATTCTCGCAGCTCAGGCCTGGATAGTCAGAATGCGTTGCGTTCTTGAAACGAGAGGTAGTTGGGCATTCACCAGACAAAATAATCAATTAGACTCAAGTGGTCCATTGCCGCTTGAAGAGGTCTAGTGAAATCATGAAGTGTCAACATAGTTGAAAAACGGCGATGGTAGAGTTGCATCTGCATACCTGGAATGCATATATTGAGGAAGCTGTGCCTGAACTTGTCGCTCGCTCGCACTAATTTTATGCTTTGAAATAGTGAGCTATCTGATCACTGTTGGAGTAGTATCTTGAGTAAAGAAACAAACCTGAAGGAGTTTCAACCTGACAGCTCGCAGTATTGCGAGTCGCTCCACGGCTCCACAACAAAACATCACCTCTTGGTCAATCCGCCGCAGTATTTGCCATGCAGGGTCCAATTGGCAATGTTGCTCGACATGAGCCCACCCGTGTGCAATAGCTCTGATAACGATATCTACATCTTTATCCAGATCTATGGTGAGGATGATGCATGTTTCGGCTTGGCGGAGGAGGTTGCTTATGACGACGAATACATGTGGTGGGTCCTCGATCTCAGAAGAGGGAGGGGAGAATACTCTATCTGAAGATCCAATTGGAAGAGAGGGAACGGAGCTGAAAGGCAAAGCAATGGGCATGGATGCGGGCGTCGAAATTTGCTGGGTGGGTGATTGGCCCTGGCCATCAGAGAAGGAAAGGCTGGTGTAAGCGGGCAGATTGTTCGTCTCTGATCTTGCTAGAGCGTTCTGAGTCTCAGTAAACTTATTATTTACTGAATCCGGCTGTTCAGCTTCTACCCCTTGGACAGCTCTTTTGATGCTGAGGATGGCGCGTCTGAGCTGTTCGTTCTCCTCAAGCAAGCGGTTGCACCGATCTGTGACGAGTTGAAGCCGTTCATCCTGCTGGTTCTTTTGCAGCACTTCAACCATATTCTCGAGATGCGCGATGTATTTCTTCGTTCGCTCACGGACCACTCTCTGAGATTGGCGGTCTGTTGCTCTCTTTTTCTCAAGGAGAGCATCGGGTGGCACGTGATTCTTCGCCTTTCGACGGATGCTGGTTCTTGTCGTCTCCGGCATTCTCAAGGTTTGGGGCAGAGAAATTCTTTTGTTAGAGTCAGTCGAGTTCAAGATCTAAAATACAGGAATTTGTCGGTGAAGATGGGAATTAGCAGGACTTAGAGTCGAGAAGTGAAACCTGTGCATTGACCTCGGCTGGTCCCGTGTGCAGTACTCGTACATGTGGGGTAGCATTGGGAACTTACCCCGCAGCTGTTGCTTGCTCCCAGCCGTGGCCACCTTCCCCGAATCCCTCCCGTCCATCCTCCCGCTCCCCTGTGCAGCCGCATTAGTGGGAACGAGACTTCCGGCCGAAGCAGTCGTACGATCCGTAAAGGGTCTGGGTTATCCGTTGGCGCCCGGGTCTCGCTTAAATTAAAGGAACATTGAAAGTCTCACATTGCCAATCTAGACTACGTAGCTAAACCTTTATGAAAATAAAAACAAACTTTGTATTCTTATAGCTTAAGAGGATATCCCCTATGAACTCTTGGTTTCTGAATATTATATAATTGTGTGGCGAATTATTGAGGTTTAAAAGGGAGGACAAAATCGGTAGACAAACCCTGGCGCTTTGGCAGCACAACGGATATAGGGAGCCCGTTAAAAGTTGCCCTAATCTTCCTCGCTATTTCCGACCCAAACGTGCAGCGTGCCTCTCCGCGAGGGAGATGAGAAGAGCAGCCACATACGTCCTGTGCATGCTACGGCATGAATATCAGGTACGAGTAGATATCTATGGCAGATCAAGTGTTTTTCTGTCACGGAGAACCAGTTTCAGCCTCAATTCTGTTCTTTCTTCGCGCAAGCCAGGGCCGAATCATTCCTGGCCTCGTTATAAAGCTCATGCAGATCTTACTGCTTTGCCATCTAATTCAGGTGAATTGCAAATTATATTATAAATATTTCAGCTCGTTCTGCACGAAAGGTTCTTTATTTTATAGGCTCTCTCCAACCAGTCGTCCTCTGCCTCAACTTCCCCCTTCTCCCAAGTATTTCCTCAAATATATAGCAGGCGGTCCTAAAGAATAGCCGAAAGCAACGCCGAAATGACCTGCGAGATAGCATTGACCAGCTTCACAAAATGTCAGCTACACTTTCCTCGAGGTCGGAAGAAGGGAAACCATACAGGTGCAACATCATTAATCAGCCCCGTGGTCTGAGACACGAACGTCGGAGTCAAAAGATCATGGGCACCAGCAAGAATGTCCGTGACATTGGTGACCAGGGCTGGAGTCAACAGTCCGCTGACTGAAGACAAAATCGCCGGCAGTCCTTTGATGAGTTGCGAGACTTCGGGGCCACCAAGAAGATCGCTGACTGTGCCAAGCAGAGACTTGGTCTGGTCTGTCGTTGGGGCCTTGAGCAAGGTCGCGAGATCAGTTACAACCTCATTGATGCTTGATATGCCAGTTGGAGAGAGCAGTTGTTCGATTCCGGCTAGTGATTGAGTGAGGGAAGTCAAGAGGCCGATCAATCCTGTTGTGTTTACTGCTTGACGTTCGAAAAGCTCGTGGAGTGAGCGGAGCTCGATGTCGGGCAGCTCTCGAGCGTCGATGATACTGGCGGCCGGGGAGGGGTTTGCCATGATCATTGCTGGCAAGGTTAATGCTGCCACCACTGCCGCTGGAAGTATATTGGAGAGACGCATGGTGGTACTGCGAAGTATCAAGATTGAATGATAAATTTAAAACGATTCAAGTGAAAATGGAATTCACGGAGAAGGTACTGCTGCTGCATAAATGGGTTGACGAACTGCTCTGTTTATATCAAAATTAAGGGTTGAAGCTCACCCTAGCTTCCCCAGATTGCTACCGTGCGGGGTAACCCAGCATTCCCATAAGTGTACATATGCGAGGCAAGTAGTTCATTGCTTGAAGGAGAGGCTGGTAAGTTGACTCGGACTTCTAACCGTATCGTCTGGCAGGTGGAGCTATGGAAGCAGATCTTTTACACAAACATGGGCAGGAACGGGATATGATCATGATGGAATACGAAGCCGATTCAGATTGGTTGACTCAGTTCACCGATCAAGGGCTTTGGCAGTGAGCAAAGAGTCCGATGAGAGCAGAAGTCTCGTGTCATGAAATCTGAAAAAGAAGGCCAAGGCCCAAATATTCCCTGCATTCCTTTTCACTCTTCTGCTTGTTGAACTAGTAGGTTTCTTTTCCGGTAATCAATAGTGCCGATCAAATTAAACTCTGCTTCGCATATGCGTGAAGCAGCACGGTAACATCTTGTGTGGGTTCTCAACTTGTAGTCGAGGCACAACATGCGAAATGAATTACTCCCTGTGCCAAGCCCGCCAACGGTCGTAGAATTTTCGTATAAGTTCCAAGGTTTCAGTAAAAGACGATTTTTTATTGGCTATTACATGTGCTTGTGCCGTTTATCTGCTGTTTGGATCACAAGGAGCGATTGCGTGCTACATGACTATTGTTCAGCCTCTATACGCCGTCGAGTCAGTTTTGTTGACTCGGCAGGTTAAGCGAGAAACCCCTGAAAAAACCCCTGACGGCAGAGCAACCCACCCCTGTCAAGTCCCCAGGAATACGAGAGGATATTGTCAGCATTTTAATTGATGTCATAGCCTAGCGCGAGGCTGTAAAAAAATTGACTGCGAGGTTTTGGAAAAGTTCACTGGGCTTTGGATCGAGGGCGAAGGGCTGCGGCATAATAACTAAGTATGCCAAAAGTTTATATTGAGTTTTCAAACTACATCTTTAAACTTAAGGTACAGCTATTTTTCTTGGATTAAATCTTCAAGCAAGTTGGTGTTTATTTTCCCACCACCGCGAGAAAACAATGATTGAGGAATCCTCCACTGTCCAATCCCCCCGCCGATCCCTCACCGGCGGTATAAGCAATATGGATACATCCAGGTCAAAGAGCTATCGCAAGAGCCAAGAGCCCTACTGCAGCAGAAAACCCCAATGCAACCTCTCCTGTAGCTCTCGGAGATGCAGCTTTGGACTTCGTAGTCGTGACCTTATTATTATTCCCCACCGTAGCAGTTGATGTCGGAACCGGGAACGAATATCTCGGCTGCGTAGCACTGGGGTCATACTGTCCATTCGCAACAAACGACTGCAGACTTTCAATGTAGCTTTTGACCGCCGTGGGTAAAGTCTCATACCACTGCGGTGTGTGGCCGGCCTTGAACTCGCTGGCGATGGAGCTTCGCAGAGCAGGTTGTGCGAGCTCTACGAGAACGGAGACGGGAACCCCCGTGATTATGGGCCCGATGAGGGAGGGCGGTGGTTGAGGAAGGTTTCCGCCGGGGATCGCGAAGGAGTAGGTGGTTATTGCTGTTGCGGTACCGTACTTGGATTTGAGGGCGGATCTATTTGGACGCTTGAGATTCGAGGTTTGAAAGGGAGATTGACAAACTTACGCTGCGCTTAATGCTGAGGCGATATCGAAAGATGTAGTCTGTGCATTGGCCAGATTGAAGATTGAGAAAATCAGCAACAATGGAGCGCTCAAAAACATCTCGACAGCAGTTGAATTGTCTGCTAGTTGAAGAAGTAAAACAAAAAACTGATGACTTTAAGTCAGAACAGAATTCTTCTCGATGTGAAGGTGCCAAGGTAGAGCCTTGTGGCAATCTTATGTCAGGTGTGCCAGGAACTTTTAGCACTATGTGAGCATGCTTTGAATTCGGACAGCCAGAAAGCAAGGATTCTGTCAAAACGCGGGAATGCGGGGTAGTAGTGGAGAGCGGAGTGCAGCACCAAGAAGAGATACTTTGTGCCTGCAGGAAATTCTTACATATGCATGTGATACCGAATTTGTGGAATTTCTTTCGTGTCAGTTCGGAATGTCAACGGATGGAGCCAAGACCTATGCTTGCGGTAGTGTAACCCCTGTGAGACGCAGGTCCTCGTTGACTTACAACCAGCTCACCCACACTCCTTCGAGTAGTCTTGAAGTGCATGTTCGGGCCGTGTGTTCCAAATTATTTATGCATTAATGTAGAACGAGTGGTTTACTAGCCATAAAAACACGATTAAGGCCGAAGTTTCTGAAGCATTGAAGTGTGCCACCACAGTAGGCATTGTGAATTGTCTTATTAGAGGAAGCAATAGGTCAAAAGACATATTCAGAGTAGCGAAATGATTTCTTTGAAAATTTGAAATATCAGGATAAGAGTGTTATATGGCATTCATAAATTTAACATCAGGTTTGTACAATTTGGCAGTCACAAAATCAAATCCTAAACTTCTCCCACCCATCAGAGTCATCCGCAACTGGATTTACTAAAAGCCGTCGTCAGTTTATCAGGCCCTGTCTACCTTCGGTTAAAAAAACAATAACATCAAAGTCGTAATGAACTGTAGAACTCTTACAATCAAGTCCATTCAAATTCATATCTTCCCCTCCAATTTCATCTTGTCCATTCGCTTCCTCATATCCTTCAAATAGTACCTCACCGGATATTGACGAAGTGATACCGGCAGAAGGCGGTAAATAGGCCGTGTGATCCCAAGAGCGGCCTTGTACCGCTTATGATGTGCCTTGAGCCCATATTCGTCTCTCAACCTGGGTGGAAGTTGCTCTGCAGTCACCAAGCGAACGATAGGTAGATTGATTCTCAACCACCATGGACCCGCTTTGTTGTAAAGCAAGTCGTTTGACACATTCTTTGCATGTGAGCTGATAGGCAGCGCCTTGATGTTCTCGTCCCAGTACTTCCAGAATGCTTGGCGGTTCTCTGGCCACAATTCCGGTGGTACCCGTAGCGATGTTGCCATGACAGAGTATTCTTGATAAAGTGTGTCCTCCGCAGCAGGGTCCATTTGTCCGAAAATGAGCTGATGCATATGGACCCCACAGACAAACAATGTAGAGGCAACCCAGAGTTGAAGATGCGGATCATTTGCGTTGTATCCTGGCCCGTTGACGGGAGCATGGGCTCTGTGGACCATCTCAAGAATCGTACGTTTCTCCTCTATTGTGCCCCATGCCATGCAGTACATGAAAGTCATCGTGGTGCGAAGCCTATCGCTGGGACGGTAGGCAAAGTTGCTGTGCTCGTCGACACCTTGGGCAACGCCTGGGTGGGCCATCTGCAACAAGATTGCAGTCCCACCTGTCGCAAGAAGGATTCCCTCGCGCAAAATCCTCTGGAGGTTCTTTGGATTGTAACCGGGTTGAAGGCACTCAAGCTCTGAGGAAGGAATGACTGATGGTTCGTTTGATTTCTCCGAAAGTTTCTCGGACATATTGGAAGGCTGGTGATTTTCCATCTCTGACTTCAAAGCAGCCATGCTTGCGTGGGAACACATACTAGTTTTGTTGGACTGTTGGATTTCTTGAACTAATTGTATAATGGAAAGACCAAATAGAGTTTTGCGAAATCTTCTTCTGCCATTTGTTTACAAAGGGGAATTCAGAGAGTTGCGTGGCAGCTATATACAATGAATAGAAAATCTGAATAATGTTGATGCCTGAACAGACTTCCCAGTTATTGTGATTCTTGCGCTAGATGCCACGAACAAGACAACCAAATGAGCTAACACTGAATCATAGGCACTTGACTTGAACATGAAACGATAAACACTTTCAAGCATGTGGAATTCCTGCTGTTTTCCAATGAATGGAGGCCAACTGCTGATTCAAGACCCTGTAGCATGTGAATGACCTCGTTGAGGGGCGTTTGCTGAAGTTTGGAAATAACGAGAGGAGGAAACAGCGAACAGGTAATTGGTTGTCTTGCCCGTTTTCGTTTACGAATTTAAGAAGTAAAACTGACTCGGACTATTCGAGTCGGCATTCCGCCACTTTTCCTGAAAAAATAGGCGAGTCACTTCAGGGACGATGCCAAGGCTGTGGCGGGGTAGGGGTGAAACGTGGAGGTGGGGTACTGCAAAGTGGGGTAACATTAGCACTTTTCACTCCGCATCAAGCTGAGAATGGAAAACAAGAGCCATCAAGTTAGAAATTCGACCCCGATCGTCTTTTGGGGTTGCAAGCCGAGCCCACTGCCTCCCATAACATGTGAGAGTCCTGCAGAAAGGTGAGTCACCAGACGGGAAACCAGTCTCTTCATCCCATAGGAGATTGGAGGTTATGGATGCTATGGAAAAGATAGTGCTGTGCAAATGAGAATTTCTCCGTACTTAGGTGATGTTTGACAAGGCAACAACAGACACCTTCTTCTGTTTTCCTCATCCGCCTCGCCATTTCGAGAAGTATGAACTTTCAAACTTGATGACAATGGTCAACCCAGAACAACAGAGTGAGAAATTGTCAGTGGATGATTTTGAAGCTGATTATGGAATATCGAGCAAAAGGTTGACTGGGGACCCTCTGAATGGGACTGAGGGCAAACCTGTCCCAGACATCTCCGAATCTCGAGATCAACCCGGAACATCGAAGGAGAAACCGAGCGTGGAGTATATCGAGGACATTCGAACACCGTATTGGGACACCAAAAATGTTGTGGGTGCCATTAGGAATCTTTCTCCAGTAGAATCTTCATCAGAGAAGATACCTGCGCGGCCGGGATTTTGGAGGAGACGACGGCAACATTACAGAAGATACTGGATTCTGTACACAGTCGGTACCGTCATATTGCTTGCCATCCTACTACCAATTGTGTAAGTTCTCACAGGTATCTATGCTCATAATTTATTAACTAGAGAGCAGCTTTCTCGTGGTTTTTCCCGCAATTGCTCAAAGGCTCGTGGACAATGCCTCTCTTCCGATATTCTCAGCGAGCATTATAAACCCTACCCCAAGTAGTGTTGTTTACTCCCTGTCCTCATCTCTCAAGATTCCAGCTGGATTGACCGTCGACTTGAAACCTATCACCTTGAGTCTTTTTACAAATGACAGCGGGCCAACAGATCCCTATGTCAAAGTGAACCTCCCCGAGTATCACCTGAAAGGCGAGACCAAAATCAACATCACTCGTCAGACCGTTGATATCTTGGATCAAGATCGCTTTGAGGAGTTCCTGGAAAGTGTTGTTGCCAATAAGAAGTTCACCTTGTCGGCGAGTGGTGCTACCACTGCGTACCTGGGTGCTCTGAAGGCACCAATAAAATTGAACAAAGAAGTGAAACTAACTGGTAAGAGACATGTGCAGATACTAAGCGCAATTTCCATTTAACAGTAGTAACAATTGAATTCTATTTAGGATTTAACAACTTGGCCGGATTTGAATTCACCAATGTCGCCATTGTCTTCCCTCCTGACCAGGATGGGACAAATTTAGTGGGCAATATCACTCTACCGAATCCGACTGTCATCTCCCTCGAACTAGTACGTACACTGAATTGTTCACACTTAAATTCCAATTGTAATTGACATGTCAACGCTCACAGGGGAACGTTACCTTGAACATGATAATAGGCAACGTGACAATGGGCCAAGGCAGAATCGAGAACGTGTCTTTAATCCCAGGCAACAACACCGTTCCAATCCGAGCAACATTCGACCTCAAAACCGCAATACAACATATAGGACTCATTCTCCAAGCCGAATCAAGTGCTCTAACTAAAGGCAACGTTGTGATATCAGCTTCTGGCAATTCAACGGTCTATAATGGGGTCCATATTCCCTATTATGAAGCCATCCTTAATAAGGTTTTCCTGACTGGAGAAGTGCCGTTGATCAAGATCCTCGTTGGTACTTTACAGCAAGGATTGTCGTCAAATAATTCCTTAATCTCAAGTATAGTGTCGGCATTGAATGGTACAAACGGTCTAAGTTCGCTGTTAGGAGAGTTGATGGGCAAGAGCACTCCGTCTTCTTCAATTCTTTCTGGATTGTCTTCACTCTTCTAGTCTGGCTGGAAGCCGAGTCTGCTGAGTGGGGGGAATCAATATTGCTGAAACTTGAAAGACGTTCGTTTAAAGTGATGGACACTCATGTAACACACCCAGTAGTTTCTTTTGTATATCGGAAACATTCTCCAACTGATGGGAGATGGAAGGTATTCAAAAATACCAAACTGGTGAAACGACGTGTGAGACAATAATATGTAAATTCCAGCGGTTAAGAGAACAGCAAAAGTTGGCGCGGTGAAACCCCCACTCGGATGATAGCATATTATTGCCTCGGTGCAACTCGGGTCCCCGCATAATTGGTATTAAAAGACGTCTCCTGGAAAACCTACGCCTCGATTCCATTTTCCAACTCCACTAAGATTCGATGGTCTTTGCCAAAATGTCACTAGCATTCTCTCTCGCAGAAGTCTCCTCACACAATACCACTGCAGACCTCTGGATCATAATCAATGACGAGATTTACGATGTGACAGACTTCCAAAAGACGCATCCTGGTGGAGATAAAAGTATGTCTTTCTTTGAGCGCTTTCGCCGACTTTTGAATCGAACCCTAAAGTTGAATCTGTTGTTTGAAATTGAGTGAAGGGCGCTAATATATAATATTAAGTCTTGAATAAGTTGGCTGGAAAGGATGCCACGAAGCCTTTCCAGAAAACGCATAATGAGAAGATTTTGAAGACAGACATGTATAGGCAGCTCTGTATTGGGAGGGTAGAAGATGATCAAGGGCGCGAAGAGAAGGTATCGGCATGGAGGAAGATATTATCCAGTGTAAGGTTGCGGGATCAAACTTAAGTGAAAATAACAACAATGAGGCAGGGAGGAAATGGAGACGGGGTTGGCCTTACAGGGGAGAAGGGAGTAATATATCTATCTTAGCCACCACCATGTCTCACAAGTGGCATCCTTCAAAAGCTGAAAAGCCCATACTACATATCATTTACACATCACAGCAGACTTGAGTTGAGGTTTGCCGCTGATTGTGTCTCTGTATCCTACGTTAAATGGAAGATTTTGTAGCCTGAAGTTGCGTCTTAACGCGGAATATTATGCAGAAAACTTGGCATTCAGACCCGGTAGCTTGTCGAGGATAGAGCCTGGGAGCTTGCGTCACGTCGTTTTCGAATCCAACAAGTTCGGTAAAGCGGTTAAAAATTATATATTAGTCCCGTAAAATCACGCCATGTTCAATAGATACCAATCGTACCTCCTTCTACTGGCTAACCACCAACGGCCTAGCCTCCGTCCCCATGGAACCCTCCCAGCTCTCCTTCCCCTCAAAAAACTCAATCTTCCTCCCAATATGCCTCCTCGCCAGCCACTCCCTCGCACTTACGCCCACTTCTTCCACCCCTCCATCGCCCAGCTCATCCACGAACCCTCCCCTCAACCTCGTCAACACAACATCATGTTCTGGCCTTGAAAAATACACCAAGCTCCTCCGGACTTCCTTCGCTTGCTCGCCAGGCGGACTTACCACCCGATGTAAATTACTCCTCAGGATGCCCCCACTGAACTTGACCATCGCGTCTCCGAGATTCACGATTGCGCACCCAGGCATGGGGCGGACATAGACCCATTCTTCCGTCCCGGGGAGCTGGACTTGAAGCCCACCGAGGCGGTTGAGCAGGATTGTGAGCGAGCCGAAATCGGTGTGTTCGCCCAGGGCGTTGGAACGGGTGGATGGATCTTGGGGTGGTGCAGATATGAATCGTACGTGGCAGCCGGATGGAGCTGCTGGCCTGTGCAGTGAGGCGAAGGTATCTGATGGGAGTTGGAGGGAGGTGGAGAGGGAGGCGAAGAGTGTTGTGAGGATCGCGGTGTTGGTGGTTATATAGGAAGTTAGGGTTTGGCGGTTCGTAGTGATTACTGCCGGAGCGGGAAGAGGATCGGTTACCGAAAGGAGGTCGTCTTTAGAGATCTAATGACCGTTAATATTTAGGCCAGCGTGGCAGAGGTTAGAGTGGTTGGGTCACATTGTAGATCTCATTCTTATCTCTCGTCCCCTTGCCGTCCACTACCTCCTTTCCTATCCCTTTGTACCCGAAGTAGCTCTTCTTGGCAGCGAAATCATATTTTGCTTTCTCTTCTACGGGTAGGGAAAAGAACTCATTCATGAGATCAAACAAATCGTCTGCCTGCCGAAGTAAGTGCTTGCCTTCAGGTGTGCCTCGTACGTCCAAGTAGAAGAAGCCAAGGCTTTTAGCAGCTGAGAAGAGGCGTTCATGTTCAACGCCGGAAGTGTTTTCGACAAGTTTCCGAAGGGAGATGGTTACTAGAGGAGCGGTTGGGAGGTCGTCTGGAAAGGGAGGTAAGGTTGAGCCAGCCCTTGAGGAAGGATATGATGCAGTGGATGCCATACTAATGATACAAATCTTGTGTATCCTGTAAATATAACTAAAATATATAACGTTGGGAGGTGTGATTTGAAGAAAATTGATAGAAAATAACAATCTTCAAATGCCGGATGATACTCTTATATTCCAATCTCGGCAATTCTTTGGAGAATGTGGTCGATGAACAGCAACGGGAATAACGATTGTGTCACCAATCGTCGAGGGTGCAAAGTTATCGTCGTCTACGAGAGGTGCGCCTATAATCTTGACCGAAGTCTCACGCCGAGAGACCAGATGACGGGAAAATAGCTTTACGGAAGTCGGATCGCCGGGAGGAGCCTCCAATGAACCAATGGTAGCGACACTCCCACTCTACTTAATTCCACCGACATAGCCGACCCGCAAAGTCTGGGCATTTGCCCGCTCGAGCCGAGTTCTCCCTCCTTTTACAGGCCAAGGAGTTGTCACTACTTTTCTGGTGCGGGGAACTGTGGGGACGGGTATTCTCATTTGTTGATCTGAACCACTTTGATTACCAACCGACCTTTCAAAACCAACGGCCGGGTTTCCTTCCTTGACTGTTCCTGCAGCAACAATCCTCTTTCCTAACTATCAATGGGCATTAGAAAAGCTTGCTGAGACGGAATATCTCGATCGGCTAGCTTTGTCAGATACCCCCATTCGGAATACCCCCGTCGATCATGTCCTTGTCGTCGGCTATCCTCATTCCCCCATCTTTATGATCTCCTCCTCCTCTTCAATATTAGTTAAGTGATGGGTGATACCCAATTCTCGAATTTAAGTTTCCCATTCTCCTATACACCTATTAAAATCAGGCCGCATCTCAAAGTCCTTCAGATTTTCTTATATTGCTTGTCGTCGGATTGACTCGCCAATCATGGAGAAACCACCAATAGCTGCCATCACGCACCTCGAAAGCGTGACAGCTGCAGAAGTTGCCAGAGAAGTCCAAGCAGTGGGTGAGAATGAAGCCAAAGTGATTCAGCAAACACTCGATAGCTCGCGACAAGGCGGCTATACCCCCATCACCGCCGAGGAGAAAGCCCAACATCGAAACCTAAATCGCAAGCTCGACCTATTCCTAGTCCCCTTTTGTGCTCTCATCTATCTCTTCAACGGTCTTGACCGTAGCAACCTCGGAAACGCTCAGACAGATGGATTTACCAACGACCTGGGCATGCCCGCTTCAGCAATCAACACGGCCACGTCTCTGTTCTTTGCTACTTATGTCCCTTTGCAACCCTTTTCGGCATCCATAGGCAAGAAAGTTGGGCAAACTTACTGGCTGGGCATAATCGGCGTAGGATGGGGCGTCCTCACACTGGGCCACGCTTTTATCAAGACTGAGTCCCAACTCATTGCGATCCGGCTTCTAATCGGAGTGTTTGAATCTGGTTTCTACCCGACTGTTGTTACCTATATGTCCCGGTTTTATCCCCGGTACGACCTTGCATTCCGTATTGCTCTATTTTACGGCAGCTACGCCATCGCTGGAGCTTTTGGTGGAATCATTGCGTATGGATGCTTTAAAATCGAGGGCAGTCTGCACGGTTGGCAGTATTTATTTATTATTGAGGGAACTTGCTCTATTGGTATCGCTCTTGTGACGCCGTTCTGGTTGGCGAAAAGCCCAGGGACAGCATGGTTTTTGACTGAAAATGAACGAGCGTATGCTGAGAACCGTATGGTCATTGACACCACGGCTAACTTGGATTCGACCACAAAGCTCAATCGACGCGACATTATTGAGGGCTGCAAGGACTGGAAACTTTGGTTTGTACTGCCATTCAATATACTTACCAGTGTACCGCCGCAAGGGTTCACTATATTTTTTCCTCTTGTGGTTAAGGTAAATACCCCCTATGTCCCCTTCCGTCTGTCGATCTCCTTCAAGAATCACGAACTCTTACCGACTCGCGGTGAGGTTTTAAGGCATTCTGACAGCGAAGGACAGACTTTTGCCTATGCTGACATCACTGTTAGGGTTTGGGTTACTCCGGGCCCACTACGAATCTTATGACCGTCCCTCCTTATGTTATCGGCGCCATCTTCCTCCTCTGCTTCGCTTGGTCATCAGACCACTTCCGCAACCGTCTCTACCACATTCTCGTAGCCCTTAGTATCGTCATGATAGGACTAATCCTAACCATCACCCTCCCACTCGAAAATACTGGCGGTCGTTACGCAGGTTTAGTAATCTTGCTCGCAGGCACATTCATCACGTCCCCTCTAACGGCAGCCTGGCTTGCAGGCAATACTCCCGAACCCGGCAAGCGGACCGTCGTCATCGGCATCAACGGCTGGGGGAATCTTGCGGGCATCATCGGCAGTGAGCTGTTCCTAGCGAAGTACAGTCCAGACTATCGCTATCCGCTTTCAGTCACGTTAGGTTTGGTTGCGGTCTCTTTGCTGGGATATACGGCGTATCGCTTTGTGCTGCAGTTTGCGAATAAGCGGAAGGCGAAGAAGGTCGCTGCGATGACCCCGGAGGAGATTGAGGATGAGAATTCGAATGACGTTCGGTATGCGGATGCGAAGTATACTTTTGTTTATGGTCTGTAGTACGTCAGGTGCTAGTTTCTGGTCTCTAGTCACCAGGTGTGAAAACGGGTTTTGTAAGATCTTATGTATTCGAATATATCATTGGTTCCTGAATATGTATACCCTATCCCACCTCCTTCGCCACTCCATCCAAGAACGTGCTTGATAACAGCTTCAAAGGCTCGGGCGTGGCATTCGCGCAAGCCGTTCCTCGATGTCTTGATGTATTAGGCACGGCTGGACCGAGTCTAAGCGACGGTTCAGGGGCTCGTTTACTAGGGGTATCACGTGAGCAACGTTCCTAGTGTGGTCTGATCACGATTTGTTTCATTTCCCTGTAGACATCAACAAGACATTTGGTGCTGTTCTCTGAAACCGGCTGCTGCTTACCTACCTCTTCTCCTTCGTGACCAATTTCTAATCTCAAATTTCTCGACAATTCCAGTAACATCGTGAAATTGACAAGAGTTCGAATATTGACAGTACGCAGATCAATGACAACAGTCCTTTTAAAGCAAATTCAGTGAGCCTTCACTTGATTCAACACCTAAATCCCCACAGCCACCTCCTTCCGCCAGTAAGAAACCAGGAATTTAGCGTACCAATAATTTTCCCTCCTTCCCCAGAAACTTTTCTCAGCATGTGAATTAGTCTCAGTTCAACCAGCCACTGAACTTTTCGCGCCATATAATTTCAGTCGCCCCACGAAGGAGTTTCGCTTATATACTTCAAGGAGAACCCATATCTTTTGTTCCCGCCAAAGACACTAGCTGCTTCAACGAGACAGAAGAAATCAGTGGGAACCTGGAAGTATTCTTACCACGGAGTATTTACACGTCTTCCACCACTTGTGGCCAAGATATATAAACAGATCCTTGACACCTATCTCACCTTTCAGTCCTCAGTGCGCAAAAATACTCGCGCCAGATCGCATTTGGGAAGACCAACCAACATCTCAGTTGAAGGTCAAAGCCCCTTTCAAAGCTGTATCTGAAGCTCAAACATGGTTCGAGTCTGGATCCTCGGCAGGTAACTCCTTCATGAAAACAGTGTTTTGTCCTGGCGCATTCATGAAGATTGACAACAAACAAGCACCTGACAGCAATTCACTTCCATTAGTAAGTGTAGCGCAAGTGATATGGGAAGTTGCAATTATTCAGGATCATACAAAGATGCATTTATCAGCCACTTGGTGGGAAAACCAAGATCCCCATCCCCTTACCACAGAACTGAAATCTATCGCATTGCTCAAGCGAAACTCTTTCGTATACCTCTCAAAGGATATGTGAGGTCCTTATATATACGGGCACAAAGTAAGCTTGCCACACCTGGTATCAACGTGACATCAGGCGATAGCTCTTTCCTCAGTATCGTCACGACTGGCGATGAATTGGATAATTTTCCACCTGTGCAGGTGTCTCACATTTCAAGGAAAATGAATAAGAAACGTGAAAATACTTTGAATTCTATAGAAACAAGAGGCTGAGATGTCTCTAAATGTTTCAAGAGCTTAAGTTAACTTGAGTGGATGGGTTCTGACATGGACTGAGCGAGACACAAGAGTTTTTAATTGCAAAGACATTTGACTTCATGAACAGAAGAAAAGCAAACCAGGGGTGGCAAGTAAATTTTTGACAAGAAAACAAGTTTCGTGTTCCTTAGTCTTGCCAATACAATGAAAGGAGCTCAGCTTGGACAGGGTTTGTAATTATTTACACAACGTATCACAGGTGAGTCAACCTCTCTTCCACAATACCTGACACGATAGCCGCAGGACTTGAAATTAATTTCTCATAGAGATCTAATAGCTATCAAGGCAGCGCCTGAAACTTCACTGTCAAGTTCTCGTCCGCCGTCAAGTCTCGTCTACTGTCAATTTTCGGCTCATGGCTATTATAGGATGTGGATAATATTTTGCTTTTCCTGCAACGGACTCGTAAATTTCGTACTCGAAATGAGGTATCTTTGCTGAGCGGGAGGGCAACTCACATAAACAGCGCTCACGTTTGCAGGTTCCGGATCCTCTAGATGCAGTGCAGTTGGAGTTGAATGGCAAGCAAGTCTCTTTTTAATACAAGAAGGTTATAGGTTGGCCTATCTCGAACGCCGAGGCTCACTTGAGTGAGATCAGGAGGCGGCCCGGAGAAATGCTTTCGAATGTGGCGTGGACTATATCTTTCCGTGGCTTAAGCGGGAATTTTCTGGAGCTCAAGTACTTAATCGAGTTGCTTGACAAGAAATTGGGATATTAAAAGCGCGGGACTTGCCAGTTAACCTTCCGAATTGGTCCTTAATCAACTCTATAGACCACGGGAGGATGATAACCTACATTGTGCAGCTACTGAGCCGCGGAGAGCCTCGGAGTTTTGCTTTGGAATCGAGATCTTATACCATGACTCTAGCCACTGAGGAGGCCAAGAACGAATGCGATTTTGGGGCACGAGTCAGCTGACAGCAGATGCAAGATTAACAGCACAAATTTTCAGTATATAGCCATGATGACACTTGACGTCGGAACCGTTTCCCGAGTAGCTACAGGGGTTTTCCGGGACAGAGTCTCTTACCTGAACAACTTCATTGCTACCTTCCACGTACTGCCGTTGGAAAGTCGTCCCTACACCTTCCTACTTCTATTGGGCATTTTCACGTCATGCTAGCTGCCATTAGTATGCAACGAGAGAACCAGCGAGGAGAAAACACGCAACGCTTTAAGGGCTTTGCCCACAAGGTAACTGGAGCTGGTGGATCTTCCGGCGTCTGTTCTTGTATTTCCCCGAAAACGGAAAGTTCATAAATCTTTCTTTTGATGACCTTAAATCGTCTGCACTTGTCTTATCAATTCAATTACCAAATTTTGCCTTCCAACTTGGGAAATCGACTAGGATTAACCTGTTACAAAACCAGGGCCGCGCGGATCGTTTCATTCAACACAATAAGATCGAGTAGAGCAGGAAGGTATGCAACAAAGCTCTGAGTCACCACGAACGCCACTATATACATGGGAAAACCTTGAGAAACAATCTCAATCGCCCACGACACAACAACCATTGTACCAGACATTCCTGCTTTGGAGTTAGCTCTCCTTTACTCGGCGATACCGTCCCGGCTCCGTTTCTTCTCGAACTGTGTGATTCTGAAACAGAGACCTGATTGAGGAAATCCCTCTGGTTGAGGAACCTCGTATCTTGCAACGGGTTTTGAGAGCTGACAGCAAGAAAAAATAACAATAGCAAAACCATGTATCTAGCAGAGATCAATAACAAACAACATCGAGTGATACTCCACAGCCAGGGCAAGACTTCTGATTTCTTGCTCAGGTTACCCAACCTCCCCACTCGAACTCACTCGCGGTCGAGTGCAGAACTTGTCATTCTGTCTTCGTTTTGAAGCTCCTCTGCCCGCTTGCTTTCTATATATAATTCGCTTTAGGCACGCCAGGAGTCTCGTTGTTTACTGGGGAGTTTTCTTCTCTTTACGAGGATATATTATCATGAAACCAATTCAGGTTGAGCCAATGGACAAGCGCAGAACAGGCTGTGGTCCCATGATACAAACAGGTATTTAAAAGAGTTGAGGCACAATTCCATTTTCTCAATTGGGGTAAAAGAAACACTTATGGGCAGCACATGGCTTGGAATTTGGATTCCACAGACCCACTCAGGAAGTGTTGAATCTTCAAGTCCGGAGATTTACTGATCATGAAATCAAGATTTCAACCCCACCCTTCGCTCCAATTCCTAGTAATTGTACGTTCATGAAATGGAAGTTGACAGCAGAGAAGGTGATGACAACAGCACAACATCTTCTACAAAATCACTGGATGTGGAACAGGGGAAGGAGTGTACTGTACGCAAGACTTTGGCGGAATGTGCATGGGCGGAAGCAAAACTATTGCCAGGATCCACCACCATGATGTCTCCACCCGTATCAACGAAGGGTTGTAACTGTTGACGTTCCCAAATTTTGCTCATATAGAAACAATGATAGACTAGTCTTTTATTATTGCTTCTCAAAACGGGAGATCGTCGCAAGATATTCACCAGGAGGACGTGAATTCTCAAAACTCCCGACTTCTTATCACTCCCTCGGCAAAGCAACAAAGAAAATTGCGACTGAAGGAACAATAGGAAGCAACTACCCTGGCATGGGGAGCTTGATTTGACCGCATTGTGGAACTTGATTGGGGTGGGGTAAAACATATTTGAACCAATTGGGCTCAAACAGGTGATATCCCAAAGAAAGGGCTTTCGATTATTTGACGCAGCTTTCCCATATGCCTGGCCGTTCGACTGAAATCCGGGCTTTCACTGTGTACCTTTCGTGGTTCATCTGTCCAGACTTCCTCTCAGAATCCACCATATAATACTCGCAACCCAATGGCTATAGGTCTAGGTGACAAACTTGACAGTTTTAACAGCAAATAAAGATACGGACAACAAATTTCATCCACAGCTTGCTCGTATTGGTTCTTGGAGATAATTTTAACGAAACCGAAATTTGAAGTGTGCGTTGTGTCACAGGCCAGGTCTTGAGATTTGGAAAGCACACATCCACATCTTACAGCCTCCACAATATTCGCATTTGCGAGATCAATTCCTAAACTAGAGACTTACCATTGGACTATTTATGAAAAATTTGGGAATGTCGGGTATTTTTCGCTCGAAGAAGTTTCATCGAAAGACCACTACGGTCTACCCAGTGAATCTCACAAAACAATATAGAGATCTGGTCCCGGACCCATCCAACCCAAGAATAGCATATCTCAGCTTGGGGGTACCTAGAACGGGACGAGCACCCAGAGATATGAGCCAGTCAGCCTTCGCTCTCAAAGGTGATCGTAGTTGTAGCCCTGCCGAACTGGTCTTGAGACTTTCGCGTCCCCCAGAAAGCCCCCCGAGTATCGGTGTTCAAGAAGCGAGTTTCATGAATTGGCAGAAATGACAGCGAATAGAAGATTGACAAAAACTTAGTTTCTGTAACTTGCGAATATTGGTTCTGCCAAAGCGTTTTGACGGGATGGAAATTAGTGTGGATTGTGTCAATGCAGGGGTTTGAATTCCGAATGACAAACTTGTCAGAGGGAGCCGCATGCATAGCCCGCCACTCCACACTATGGGATCAACGTAAGTATGCTTAAAAATGAGGAGGCAAAAAATGAGTCAAGTCTATTTTTAAATAAGTGAGTGAGAACTGGAGAAGATACTGTAGTCTCACGCCCTTTCACTTGGGATCAGATTTTGCTCTTTAACCACTGAGTCTTGGGGATCATCGCGGCTTGATGCCCAACATTGGTTTATTGTACGATAAGATCGGCAGTCATACAGATGAAATATCTGCAGCCCGTCAGCGCTGAGCTCATTCATCTCGCCCACATCCCGAACCGTCTATCTCATCACAGCCCGCTGACGATCTTCCTTTAGGAGGCACTGCTCCCTCCTCCAACCTCATTCTCCCTCCCCCACCAATCGTAATAGCAACTTATTTATAAACGAGCCAAGTATTACGCAATAACGAATCACCACCTCGATGAGGAAGATCTGGGTGTCGTGATTGTTGCGCAATCCGCGGCGGCAGCATGCTTGCGCCACTTGAAACATTTTGACGTGAAACCGCGCACGTTCAGATCTTCAACCTTCACCGCAACTCATCTGATTTTTCTTATCGGGTTTGCCCCTCTCTTGCCCTTCCCCCTGAACTTAATCTTAACGCAATCGTGACCTCTCATAATCAAGAACAAGAAAATTCAAGCTTAATCCCCATCCCAGCGCATGAAGATTGGAAGATGTTATGTCAGAGCACCCCTCTTATCTTGAAGTTATCGCTAGGTATCTTGTCCCCAAACGCCACCGCATACCGCCAACTGCCAGGGACTGCTGAATAGCTTGCGCTTTGACGGCATTTGCATGCAAGAGTTGACTGCTTGCTTCTGACAGCTGTGTGACAGCGGCACGGATGCCGATCATCGCATCCCTTCTTTTCTCCTTACACCCACCATGTGTTTTGACATTTTTGTTCATGATTCTGGATTGTCGCTGGTAACAAGCGCTGCAAAGGCGAGAACACACTCTTTGACTGAATGCCGAAGCTATGTGTCGAAGATGATGATGATTGGAAAGGTTTTCCCACATCCCACTCAGCTGCCAAAAGAAATATATTTCTAGTACCATAGGGTTTACCGTCCCCATCCCACCCCTCCATTGCCAAGCTGCCCTATCGATGTCACATGCCTTCCCCATCCAACCCCACTACCAAAACTTCCTTTTCTCAGTTATTTTGTTAACTAAACCCCAACTCGCACATAAACCTGCTCTATTCCCAACACTCTCCGCACAATCCTCTGCATCATTAAGGTACCCGCCACATCCCGATCGATACCCCCTCCCACCAATCCAATCCCCTCCATCCCACGACCCACGAACCGACGGTCCAAGCACCCTTCACTTCATCCAATCCCTCCCAATAATCTTCCTTCTCCAACACCGCAAGCAGGAACGGCCCGAGCACTCTATTTCTCCTCCCCTCCCCTCGCCGCAGATGAAAACGTGAAACAAACGTGCGGCCGCCCCCTCATTGGCCATCCCAGACCATCAATCCTCCCCGAACTCGCTAAAACAAATTTCCCCGCCTTTTCCCCCTGTCCATCAGCAACCTCACAGCCGAGCTTGCTCCAGGGACACGACTCTCGGGCCCCGAAGTTCTCTTTTGCAACTTTGGACGAATTGGAGAGGCGAGAAGAGGGAAGGGGGGATACGCACTGTCTGTCGGGTGCTCAGATCCGAAGCTGGACAGCTTGGCAGGCAGGAGCCGAACTCCCCTGCATTGCCCTGCTTTGCCCTGCCTTGCCTTGCCTCCGCTCCCTCCGCTCCCTGCTCAACCACCAATCGCGAAGGCCCAATCCAGGGGAGGAGAACGTCAGAGCACCATCGCGCCCCTCCGCTACGAGCCAGGTACCGCTGCTCAAGCCGACTCGCGGTGCAAGGAGGAAGCGAGGAGAGCCTCCCACTCATCGGGGTTGTGCGGCCGCTGAACAGGGTCTCCCCGCACACCGCGCGCTTGGTCCCCAAGTTCGGTGGATCGCAAAAGCAAAAATATTGTCTGTGAGAGAGGGGGATCAACGAGACGGGGTCATTGCTCAGACAGTTGCGAGCGAGCTGTTATCTTATCCCTTTCACTCGGATACTGCGTTGAGGTGAGGTGAGGGGAAGAAGGAGGAGATATAGCACGCTTCATCCCACCATCTATCGCCGCAGGTCAAGCCTCACGCCACCAAACGCAAGCTCTCGAGAAGCCTTCTTTCAGCCTCTGTCCATTGATCCTAAGCTATATTGAATCGACATCTGAGAAACACACTGCAGTATCGGATGCTGGTCATTCATTGCAATCTATCCCATATCATCCCTCAGATCAACAGACACCAAAGCCATCACTAAAGCCCAGTCGGGAGAAACGAAACCGAGCCTCCAGAACCAAGAAACGTAGGACGCCAAAAACACCACGCTAATAAATCTCCTCACCCGCTCCAGGCCAACCAGCCACCCAATATAAAGCCCCATCCAGCCCACCCAGGAATCAGCACAAGAGAGAAGGGCGAGAACGATGTTCTCCAGATTCCACCTCTTCCGCCGCAAACCGCGCGCCAGCCGCGCCGGACCTGTAACTCTCCCACCCACAACCCCCCGCACAAACCCAAACACAAACATAAACCGCATCTCGACCCTCTCGAACGCCACCACTCTGCACCCACTGCAAAACGAGATCCTCCCTACGAGCCTACTCTTGAGTTTCCCCGCGCCGCCTACACACCAACCCTCGCCTGTATCCCCGCAGGTCGCGGCGTCCCAACCAGATCCCCAGCAACCGCAACCGCAACAGCAACATCCGCATACCCTCCTCCCGAACACGAGCCAGAGCTCGCTGGACACGTTAGCGGATCCACTCGGCCGGTTGCCCGATGCGCCGAATCGGCTCAGCACATTCGAAGCATTCATCAATCATGCCAGACAAGCGGAAGCGCAACGGATCGAGCGCGAGCGGTCCATGATGCGCGCCTGGCTCGCGGCGGAAGAGGAGCGGCGGCGCATGGCGGGCAGGAGCTTGAGCGGGGATCCGTGGCGGGGCCGGTTTGGACCGCCTGCTAGTGATACCAATCATTTCCCAGCAGGACTTGGGATCGGGATGGGAGGTGGGGTGGGATATGGGTATGGATATGGATATGCGCCGCAGGTGCAGTTTAATGGGGGGATGCGGATGCCGCCGACGAGGATGCATCGGGTTGAGAGGAGCTCGGTGGAGAGGGAGAGGCCGAGGACGAGTGGAGGTGGAGTCAAGGCCGCGAAGGTGTGGTTGAGGAAGGTGACGAGTTTGGAGAGGTTGAGGGCTTAGCCGAGGAGGACTGTTGGAGTTAGTCAGTGGGATCTTCTTGTATTTGTCTTTGATTTGATCTTTTTGGGGGGTGTTTATATGGGATGGAAGGACGGATGGATAGATTGACCGAATATACCAGGCAGGTAATATGAGAAATGAGAAATGAAATGAAAATGGACGCATATTTATAGAGAAAAGGGGAAGATGTTGAAATGGCTTACTTTCCCACTCCCACTCTTTCATAACACTAACCCAGTGCAAGCGTCCCCTAACCCCCAACTCCTCGTCGCCATCCACCTCATCCGGCTCATGGACCCTCTTTCTCTCCACCGGTCTCTCAAAGCCCCCTCCCTGCCCTCCTTGCAAAAAGCTCATTCGCTGCCTCTTCCCTGTCAACATCTCTTCAAAACTAAATCCCTCATCCATAGCCATCTCGGACTCGAACTTCCGCTTGCTACTCTCCGAATGCACCATCCCCAGTCTCTGCTTCGCTTTCTCTGCGGCGGCTTTGGAAGCCGCGGCGACGTCGCGGCGAGACCACACTTCTTGCATCACTTCGTAGCAGCGGTCGATGTTGCCGATCCACATCCGCGACGCCATTGCTTGCCAGCGCTCTTCGACCCATTGTCTGTCTTCTTTCTCTGTGGCTTCGCAGCCTGCCGCTAGAAGGGGGTAGATCTGCACGATCACTAGACGAGAGGAAAGTGGCACGGTGGCTAGGTAAACAAGGACTTTCTTCGCTAGTTGGGCGGCGGACCAGGATGGTATCTCGGGGACGGCTTGGTGCAGGTAGAGGAGTGTTGCGTAGCGGTATGCTTCCGCCGTCTGTAACGCATGCTGAATCTCACTAGTTGGATCCTCCGGCCGTTCAATTGTTGCGCAGTGTGGTGGTGACCATTGGACGATTGCTTCTTTCAAGTCCATGGCTTGGGAGATGATAGCAATCGAGTTTGTGGGTGCTTTGCGTACTTTGTGGCAGAGATTGGCGACTTTGCCGATGAGGGGGAAGAGCGTGGAAGCGCAGCCCATGAGGGGGTCAATTTCGGTGGTGCTGTTTGGGAGGTTGAAAGGTGCGAGGATTTGGTCGAAGCTGTTGGATTCGTCTTCTTCCACGGAAGTGAGGCGTGCAATTACGTCCATGTAGACCCAGGTGTTGCAGAGAAATCTCAGACGGGTCAAGTCATCGCCGGAGAGTTTGTTCTTCTTGTGAGAAACTAGAGCTTGGTTGACCAAAATCTTCGCTCCACGTAGATGCTCGATTCCGGTGGAGATGTGTTGGTCCCAGGACTCAGAGAATGCAAGAACCAGAGTTGTAGCAAGAGCTGTGTCTGTCCGCATTTTCTCGATTCCAGTAGCAAGTGATCGAATACTTCGTCTCATATGCTCCATACCATCAACTCTGAGAGCAGGCTTCTCCTTGGAAGTGTGAAATGCGGTCATCGAGGCAATCGCATGATACAATGCAGGAGAATCCCTCGCAAGTGGCCACACCAACGTCCTCCATGGATTCTCAGTCGGTCCGTCTTTCACTGACAGAATTCCACAAGTCTGCTTGTCGAACCGTAACATCAGCATTTCCGGACTTCCTGCTTGAACCTCTGGCTGGCGATATATCTTATTGAAAGGATCGTCTCTCATCGCCATCAGCGAAGCGGTCGAAGACCTGGACATCCGTAACAACGGCCCTCTTTCCCATAAATCGGTAGCAGTCATCTGTGGTTCCCTGATAATCTCCTCAATATCATCCTCTAAATTCGTGTCTCGTGTTACCTCCATACTTGGAAGATATGAGTGATCCATCACAGGGGACAATTTCATTTCCGGAGTTGGAGTACTCAACGGCGGTATTGTTACCGTCCCAGGCCTTGCATTGAGCTCTGATCCTGGTAATAAGAGGTCTATCAACCTTGGAGACTGCCCAGAGAAACTCGGCCGTGTTGCAGTATTTGGCGGGACATGATGTGTGTCCTCGAACAAGCTACTCAAGCTTCTTGTGACGGAATCCGGTTCAAATCGAGGTCTTGATAACTCTCGCGTATATGGGGGCGTGCTCATATCGAACATTGGAGGGTGGTCAAAGTGGAGACCTGAGAAAGTATTCGTAGGAAAAGTCGGGGGAGATGGGGCTGCAGCGTGGAAGCACGATTCCTGCATCGAGATATCTTCCGCTTTGGCGGACGTTGGCGAAAAGGAGGCGTCAGAAGGACTTGCAACAGGCGGATCTGGTGGTTTATTCAGAGCTATAGAATCTGCAAAAATTAGCAGAGGTTCCCCTTGGCTGCTTGGAACCGTGCTTCGTTTTTGCCTGGTTGGGGCAAGTTTATTTGAGAACGTCGTCTCCTCGAACGGCCTCCATTTGAAATCCTTCTTGTATCCCCCACATGTCACACTCCTCTTGTGACATTGTTGACATGATGGTTTCGTTTCGTCGCACTTCAATCGTTTCGCCTTGCACGTTATACATCCTATCCGGCAGGTACCCCATCAGTCCTTATCGCTGCCAAGATAAGACGAGTTATTGTAGGCACAACGTACCATTGCGACTTTTGGATTGCTTGGGCTTTGATATCCCATCCTGCTTCTTCGTTATATTCGCAGGCTTGGCCGTGGTCGAGGGCTTGCGCTTTGGAGGGGGCGGCGGTTCCGGAGCGGGGTTCAAGACTGGCGAAGAGAGGAATGCGGATGGAGATGGGATTGATATAGTCTCCATCGTGACCGCTTCTTATACGGACACATCGACCCCCGCGCCGACGGAGAGTGTAGATGCGGCGCCTCTGGAGTGACACTGGCGATGGGTTGTGGGCATACTGTAAAATCGACATTCTTTTCGCAGAATCTCGGAGCAAGTGGCATGGAGGCAGTTTGACCATGCATCGAGGGCAGTGAGGTGTGATTGGCGGCCTGGCTGGTGGCTGGTGGCTGCCAGCTGCCAGAAGGAAAAGGTGGAGACGCGAGACCCCGACTTTAGCGATCGAGGAATGTACTCCGTAAGTACCAGCGCATAGTACAGTACCGCAAAGTTTATTCCCTTGCCTGCCCTTCCTTGCCTGCCCTTGCTTGCCTTGCTTGCCTTGCCCTGCCCTGCCCTGCCTTGCGTTGCCTTCCCTTCGCCTTGGCTCCAGCGATCCCATCAAGCAGGCTGGCTGGCGTGCTTCTGCCGCTGTTCTAGTGGATCCATGCCTCCCTCTCTGACATCCCACGCTCTGATGCTCGCCGTCGCATCTTCTCTGCTCTCCATCTTCTATCCTTCGCCGTGTGCGCGTCCCTCCACCAAGTACCGACCCCGCTTTTGCCGACACACGGTTGCACGGCTGCACGGCTGCACCGACGCACCTATCACCCCGTTACTTACAGTAATCAATGATTTCTGCGTGAAGCGCATCCCGGTCAAACCTTGCTGATCTATCTATGATTCGCGGCCAGTCGCGCGGCCAGAGATAACACAAATCGGCTCGTGGAGGAGTGACGGTGACGGCGAGGAATGAATCGGCACGTTCCGGAGAGCGCATCCGGGCTGGCAAGAGCTGCCGCTGCTTGCTGCTGCTTGCTGCTGCGCTGCGTGCTGCGCTGCGTGCTGCGCTGCGTGCTGCTCGCTGCATGACACGACGCCGGCAAGCGCATGGGAACATCCGAGGGGCTTCTGCAGAGATGCAAGCCGTTGTTCTGGCCAGCTTGTTTGTGGTGGGGTATCTGGCGATGGTGGGAAGCCCGCCGGGGCGTGCGTCAGGAAAAAGCAGGCTGGAGCGCGGCACCTGTGAAGGCTGTGATGTACTGCAGTTGGGGAAGCACAAGTGATGTGTCGTCGAGAGGAGAGGCGTCATGGTCCAGCCACCGGGCCAATCTTATCTGAGAGACATCATCATCAAAAGGGAGGGGGGAGGGGGGAGTGGAGAGTGGAGAGTGGAGAGGAGGCAGGGAGGCGAAGACGAGGGAGGGAGGGAGGGAGGAGGGGAGAACGAGAGGCCAGGAAGAGCCTCCAAGTGAAGCTGAATGCTGAATACGAAGTGTTGGGCGGGTACCTTGTCGACCGGGCGCCGACGGGACGGACCCTTCGTCTCAATCACGTGACCGCATCCGAGGAGCCTCCCTCCGCTTCCGGCTTCCGGCTTCCAGCCTACAGCCTCCAGCCTCCAGCCTCCGACGTTCCTCTTCCTGCCACAAACGCAACGGCACATCGATCTCCAGATGTGCATCCACACTCCTTCCTCCCGATCATTTATAGATGCGCCCCGCCGGCTTGGATGATCCTAATCTTGGTGTTTCTGCTCTCTCGCCTGTGTCCCACACTCCTATCTTGCGAAACACGAGCCACGGAAGCGGCACTTGGGCGCAGGCAAATCACAGCCAACCGCGCAAGCCATCGCCAATGCTCGCTCGATGCCTGCCGGAATCCTGATTTCCCACTGCTTCGCTGATGCGTTCTCGGACGCATCATGCAATAAACAATAACAGTACACACCTCTCATGATGTTCCAGCTCCAGGGCAGCACTTCATACACGTCCTCTCTAACGAGGGCATCATGTACCGTGTTTCTCGTCTCGGACTAGTCGTGTTGTTCTTGTTACTCTCCTTACAGTCAAGTATTATTATTATTATCATTATTATTTTATTGACAGATCCGGATCATCGGCCTGTCTTATCTGCCCTCCCTGGTCGCACACGGTCACACCTCACCACCCGCGTGGGCATGGCAGCCCTGGCTCCTCTCTGGCGGCTCTTTCTCCCAGCCTCAGCCTGAACCATACCCGATGCAGCCACGCAATCTAAAAAAAAACGCCCCCCACTTCCCAGCCCATCCCGCTTCCAGGAGCTGATCCCCGATCGCCTCCTGCTTACAATTGGCTGCCTCGTCACGAGTGTGGCTGGAACAAGAACAGGCACCGCCACACCCGCCCGCTTCTGGGTTGGATCGACCAGGAAGAGACTAGGTTTTCTCGAAATTGATGCGACGGCTTGCAGGTGATCGCTCGGAATCACAGCACCCACGCGAAAAAAGCTTCGCCGCCGAGTGGCCGCTGGTGGAAAAGAGAGTCTTGGGTGTGTCTTGGGGTGTCTTGGGTGTCTTGGGTGTCCAGCCTGTCCTGGGTGTCTTGGTTCCAGCTGCTGGAGTCGTGGACGCAGAGCCATGTTGAACCCCCCCCCCCCAGATGGGCCCCCCATTGGCAGCCCCTGGGCCCCTGGCCAACCGACTGGGCCCAAGGCAGAACGGAGGGGAGCAGCTCCCCAACACTCCACCAGCTCCCGCAACAGCGGTGACTAAACTACACTTCGTACTCCCGCAGCTGCAGGCTGTCTGAATCATAAATTGTACAAGAACCTTGACAAGAGCCCGGCCACCTCTTATCTCAGCTCACTCTTCTCACTTCCTGTGCTCCGTACATCCTCCTCCATTCCTCCATTTCCTCCACTCTCTCCCAACCCAACCTCCTCCCCCCCAGCTTTATTGATCCGCTGCAGGCTTCGTCAGCCTGGCTGTGTTGGGGGCAAGCGATTCGGTACGGGGCGAGTTCAAGCTCCTCCTCTGAAACATCGCGCTTTGAGGCCACAGCATTTCCAAATTGATCCTTGTTTTTTCAATCAAACTCCGCGCTCCCTGCCGCGCCAAGGAGGACCCACTCAATATCAGGTGGATGCGCTGCTAAACCTTGCTCAATATCCCAGCGCATTGCAGGCCGAGCTCCCGTCGTCTCATCATCAGATTAGGCATTGCCCGTATCTTCTTGTCACTCACCATCCTCCTTCCCTTCCACGGTACCTCCTCATCGACTCCTTTAATTTTTAGACGCCTCAAGCTTTGGATCTCGGGGTCGACCATGGAAGGAGTGAACATCTAGCATTGTATTGTTATTTCATTGCATCACTGTCGTTATGGGTAATGAACAGTCGGCCCCTTTAGGCAGGCGGCCCCAAAATAAACTGTCGAAGCCGAAAACGAACGGCGCAATTTCGAATCTCCTGAGCCTGAACTCGAACCACTCAAATCCGACGACTCGCCAGAATTCAGTCTCGACTGCATCTATTTCACATACTCCGTACAATTTCACTCCGATTGAAGGGTTTGCAGGCGAGGCTGCAGACAGGTGGAGAGATGACCAGCCAGTTCAGCGAAAGCGAATGAGCCTTTTCAGGTCCAAAAGCTCGCAGGACAAGCCAAAACTACACCTGACAACCGGTCTCGAGCCAAACTCCCCTGAACCAAGCCCACTTGATCAGCCACCACTTCCCAGACGGTCGAGAGGATCGAGTCTCAAAGAAAGAGGCAGTCCGGTGATGTTCAAAATCGGCGGAGAGGAGCCTAATGAATCACCTGTAGACATGTAGGTATGTCCACTCGGGAACTCAAGGCAGATGCTAATGACATATCCCAGGAGCCGTCCCCAAATTCGAAATCGAAATTCGATCCAAAGCTCGAACCACCAGACCAGACTTTCACTCGTTGCTGAAGTGCCTTCACCACAATCGGAGGTACCGAGGAGACAATCTATACTGGAAGAAGACAACAATCCAATTGGACAGGCACTCACTACAAGGTCAAACTCGGACACTGCCATGTACGCGCCCATCAGGAGGAAGTCACTCCTAGCCCATGGAGTTGCAACAAGGGCGAGCTACGTGGAGCCTGATCCACCCCAGTCTCATCCTCCACGATCAGATTCTTTGAACGACATGGAGAACTATCACTACAATCCATCGAAACCAACATCTTCCCCACTCTCAGATCTCGCAATGCTGGGCCCAAAGCCGGCATTTATGAACGAGGGTCCACGAGCGGAAACACCCACCGATCAGAATTATGGGCATCTAGGTGGATTCAATGGGACATTGAGGATCACTAATGGAGCAGCAAGCCCGGCACCGAGTTCTCACAAAAGAGCCAATAGCCTGGGTGCGGAAGAGGACGATTCCGAAGCCAAGAAAGGCCCAGCAATGGGGCATCGCCATGGTCTCAGCCAGCGAAGCAACACCATATCCGTTCCAGCAGAAGCTACCAAATCCCCTTGGACGGTCCAATCGGAATCGCCTCTTCGAACGTCTCAATCTCAATTTGAGCAATTGGCAATTTATAGACAAGTGCCAAATGGCCCGCCATTTTCAATGCACGATTTCGAGGAACAAAAGAAACATTTCAAGAGAAAGGAGGTCCCAACGAAGGCTCAAGAACCGGCGGACGATTACACGCATGACAGCACTCTCAGTCCGTTCTCATTCGACAACTCCCCTCCAGTTTCGCCGCAATTCCAAGTTACGAGTAAGCATACGGCATTGGAAGACGAGCTTTTCGAACCTGAACCGGGCACTCCGAACCCGTCTGCGCCGCCTGCGCCGCCTGCAGATCACGGATCTCATCTGCCAAGATCGTTTGATTCCGGATATGTTGGGGGAGAACCTTCGCCGACACTAGAAGCGGGCAAAGAACCTCAAGAATCGGCATCAAAAGGTCTCGCGAAAGCAGACAGCGGATACAGCTCCAATGTATCCCTCAGGTCCTTCAGAAAAGATTCTTCTCCCACCAAGGAACCAAGTCACAAGGTTTACAAAGAGCCAGCGTCTCGCGTCGCTTCGAGCACTGACTCGGTAGAATCGGAAGCCACCCTCAGATCCAGGGAGCCCCAACCGGCCCTTCCCGCTGAAGAAATCCCCGAGCAGCCATCGTGCCAGCCTCCTCCACCATTTCGACAAGTTCCTCCTGCTCCGGTGGAGAAACAATCCTTCGAGAGCACACCAAGGAAGGTTCAGCCTCCTCCTGTGCCGCAAGCGAGGGCTGATCAAGCTTACTCGGCTGCGCCCCAGGCTTATGCTGCCGCAACCCGCTCCGAAAATAGACCCCAAGAAATCACACCACCAGTTCCAGGTACTTCTGTACGAGAAGAAAGCCCCGCAACTTCTGACGCATCCGCATCACCTGGGTCGTCTTCGCGCTGGCGTCAAAAGCTAACCAAGCGCGAGTCGCAACACCGTGTTGAGACGGGACAAGTTTTCACGGTCCAAGCAATCCGGTCTCCGAGCGAGGCATACAAAATCCCACCCCCCACCGTGGAAGCTCGTCGTAGACTCGAAGAACGTGAGGAGGCATTCCCGGTGCAGTCCTTCCCGAATACGATTGAGGGTAATTTTGTGTCGAGGCGCATGTCAATGGGCACGATTTTCTCGGTCGGCAGCGTAGAAACCAGCGACGAAACAAATTTTGCACGACCACCCGTTCCTCCCATGCCAACGATTATGCAGGAGCCAGGCCAGCAATCCAGGCCCGATAAGAACAGGCGAAACACCTATCAAGGACCAGCTCGATCTCCGCCCAAAACTGAGCAGCAAGGAGAGTCAGTCCAGCCCGTGCCCCGAGGACGAGGTCCGTCCCCAAGCCAATTGGCAAATTGGGCCAGAAAATCCCTCCAAAATATTCCTCCAGGACGAGTTCCTCGCCAGGTCGAGGACTTCGAATCCCATGTCAGTTCATTGGAAACCGTGACCTCTCCTCTTAGCCGCGATGCCGACGACGGCGCCCGACCAAGTATTGTAGACCAGCGCGCAAAGTCCATGACCGCACAATTCGAAGCCGACGCCGCTGCACGTTTCGCCGTGTCCAAACAACGAAAGGTTTCCACTGCACCTGAGGCTTCAACTGTCATCAGACCAAGGAAATCCTACGATTCAATTGCAAACTCTGGCTCCGGAACTTCAACAGCAAACAGCTCGCGCACCAATTTGAGGGACGTCTCTTCTCTGGTGCAGAACGGTGCAATGCGTCGCTCATACACGAATCTCCCTGCTCAGCCATCTCTCCTAAACCCAGATGGGGTCGAAAAGCGAAAATCGTCCAAATCCCCACCGCCAATCTCAATGCCCAACCGCGTCCAATCCGTAACCCGCAAGCCAGTCCCTCCACCGCAATCCCAGCCCGCTCGCCTTCCACCACCGCCGCCTATCCCTTCTCCATCCATACGGTCATCCCCTCTATCCCAGCAACAAGATGCCTTGGCATGGACCAACAGAAGAAAGAGCACGGCCTCACTCATGTCGACGACCACCGTCTCCTTCGAGACCGCTCGCCGGCCAGACACCTATGAAATTGTAGACATCGACGACTTCAAAAAGCGTCACGAGAAGAAACGCTCGTCGACCGTTGGCCTTCCTCTCCCAACCGAGTCGGCCCCGAACTCGCGGCCATCTTCTTCGAAAGGGTGGGGCAAGAGTCGCGATAGCATGGTGATTAGTGTGAGAGATCGGGACGAGATCCCTCGCACTACCTACAACGATCTTGGCATGAAGAAGAAGCTGAGAAAGAGCAAGGAGAGCTTGCACTTGCAGATTAGACCGCGATCTAGCGGTCCTGGTCTCGATGCAGTGAGCGAGCGGGACGAGATGCCTCGTCTCACTCTTCAATCACCTACTTTGCCACTGCAAGCTCGTCGCTCGACCTCGAAGGAAAACATTGGTGCGGGGAGCATTGCGGAGAGCCAGATACCAGAGGTCCCGAAAGTTGTTTTCGATGCGTATCTAAGCGGCGCTGGCGATATGGGCGGCCAGAGAGAAATCATTCGACGGAAGGTGAAGGGGAGGAAGAGCGAGGAGACGCTTACGCTGCGCGATCTGCAGATAGAAGAGCTGGCGAAGCGGAGGCCGAGGAGTGTACAGCCTTCGAAGTCGGAGCAGAGAGCGCTGAGGGAGCGGGAGCGTGCGCGGCAGGAGGAACTCAAGCGCTTGGAGCAGGACAGAGGGAAGGAGCATCGGAAATCGAGGTGGGATGCGTACGTCCACATTTTTGGCGGGGATAAGGAGAAGAAGTTGAAGAAGGAGAGGATTAGTGGGCCGATGCCGTTGCATGCGCAGGAGTACATCCACACTTACGGGACGGCTCACACGTACCCGGCATCGCCTCTCTCGCAGCAACAGCAGGAGGACGAATACTATGCCCAAGCCCACCAGGAGCAGCAGGAGCAGCTTGTGCTGGATCGGTACGCGATGCGGAATAATATCATGGGGAATGTGAGGGTTCAGGGTTGAAAGAGCGGGAGGAAATTGCCAGGAAATGGAAACGAAACGAATGAGCGGCATATCTATCAGCATTTTCTTCATTCGTGGGCATCCACAATGCCCGTAGCGACGGTCTCGACCCTTTCATTTCCAAAGCGATGTCAATCGTCCAGCATTCAGGCGTTTCCAGCGTTTTCCCAGCATTTCATCGGTTTGTTTTTTTGTTTTGTTTTTTGCGTCATTTACATCGCATTACATAGCCTCAACGAGAGGCAAGAGTTTTTCTTGCTCCGTGTTTTTTTTCTTGGGTGTTTGAGGGAAATACATGGGATCTGAAGCTAAATATTGGGCCACGGCCGTCTAGTCCTTAATACCTATGATCATTTGCGAAAATATGTTGTTTTTTTCATCTGGTTCCTTTCGGGTAGAATTGTGGAGGATTTGTATATAGACCAGATTATGATACCAAAGACGACAACAAACTAATCTTTTTTGGGAATTGAGGAGGTTAATACAGAGATATTTCGCACATCCACTTCCTTATCTTTCTTAACTTGGCTTGCGAGGTGATGGTGTGCAGAGGTATCAATAGGTGGGGGCTCCTTGCAATGCAAAGAGTGTAAAGTTTAAACGCCCTGTTCGTGCCAAAACCGTGTGCGCTACAGCGGAAACCTTCTCCGTGCGGTGCACCAATCCGGGTCGGCAAGTGGTCGGCCACGCTCGAGTGCGCGATACTGCTGCTGCTCTTTCTCTTTCATTTTTGTTCTCGTGTAGTTGCGAGAGTAGGAGGTGAAATGATTCCGTGTAGATATCCCCGTGGAAGTCCTTCTCCTCACCGCAGAGTTCTCTGCTATCAATATCCCCCCCTCCTTGTTCAAAGAGAGAGAATTTGATTTCTCTTGTCTTTACTCTTGTTATCATCAAGTAGCCATGTTTCATTGCCAGATCTTTGGTATATTTCACTTTCTAAACTCCGGCACATATTAATGCAATACATAAGATGATAAGCTCTAAGCGAAATTCAAGAAATGGTTTTTCTTCCGCCGCTCGAAGGGAAAGGGTGGTTGGTAAGTGGTCTCGAGGTACGGAGAAGAGGACCCGTTAGTTATCATTCGAATCAACCGCTGGTTCCCTCTTTGATAGTTTGTGTTATACTAGCGGCGCAGCCCACTGTGAGAAGGTGGAGGTTTGCGTATCTCTCAAAGAAAGGAGGATGCGGATATTCCAACGTGCTGGGCCGCGAGATCCCGAGATTTTTCAGCCCCACTTTCTCGTCTCCCTCCTAAGCTTGACTCGGGCTCTAATCTGCCCAGCCTCAATTCGAGTCAGGATAGGGTCGGGAGAGGGCTTTTAATAGGGGTATGTATTACGTAGGTGTGAGACATGTGGAAATCAGAGTGGGGCAGCGTCTTGGGGGCGGAGGCCCCGAGAGAATTTTTTTCTTAAAGTAGCGAGCCTTGCTGGCTTTCTACACCTGGCCAAGATAATAGCCGGCTCCTCTAAAGCCTCTCCTAAGGTTTCAAGACGCTAGCCTTCCTACTCCTAGCCCGGTAGCTGGCCAAGCTTAGCCTCGCCTAAACTCTAGGCAGGCTGAGTTGGGAAATGGGAAGGAAGACTGGCTGCGAGTTGGATGATCTTGGAATATGGAAGGGTCGGGAGTGTTTGAAGGGTGGGTATATAAGAAGGACTTTAGTGAAGAGTTGCCAAGCAGCAAAGTTCGAGCTTTCAAATGTGCCTCACTCACAGGGAGTGTGCGGGGGTGCTAGTTTCTCATCAAGAGAGGAAGTTTTTATTCGTGCAGCGCTGAGTGACTTTGCTACTTTCCAGTTTTCCGAAATCTTGCTGGTTTACGGGGAATCGGCGTGTTCTTCTTGTGGAAGAACTTCTGTTCTTCTGCATTTGCTTTGTTATTATCAAGATCTTGCTTTATTTTCAACTTTTCATCTTATCTCAACTCCTCCATCTCTTCAAATTCTCTTCTCGCGTCAAGTAAACCTACAAGCTCTATTTATGATGGAATCTAACCTCTTTTCCAATACACAATATAGAGAAGAATTCATACGAACGCCACACTACCGGTTTTCAGGGATCTCTTATGGAAGCTCCTCGTTGGAGTGAGAATGCGAGATGCTGACGAGGAATATATTGCCCATATCCCTTAGCGCTAGCTCCTTCCTTTGGCTCCTGATGATCTGAGGGTACGATGAATGTCTGTCGGGTACAAAATAAGCTCCGTTAGTCAGGGCAAGAGGATATTTCATACAGACAAACTTCAACTCGAATGCTTGTTACTGGAGTATGGTCGCAGTCGCTGGTAATCAACAGGTGGGGTGTGGGGATATTCTCGGATGGCTGGTTCAAGCATTGAATATTTATTTCTACTTCAAGTTGGACAGATGTTGGTTTAGAGATTGGCACAAGTTCGTGTTCAAACTTTATAGGGTATGGAGAGTGTTGTTATTGATATACTTGTTGTTACTATTCCTACATGTTTATCACACTTCTCCGCTATCTTCTTCTACTCCTTGTTGCACTGAACAAACACATCTTCCAAATTTAAGCATAAACACTCGTAACACGTCACAGGTTTGCATAGCTTAATGTAGGAGAAGTCGAGGAATGCCACCAATTCTGAAACGGGGTGGTAGTATACCATAAACTCTGATGTAGAGAACGAAGGAGATAAGGGGGGTGTATCAATACCTAAGAGTTAACCTTCCCATGTTGTGGCTTTATAAAGAGACGAAATTGAACGTGTCGAGTAGCTCTTCAGTATAAAGAAGAAGGACATAATTGAGAGGGGGGACAACCCATCAAGTGTGGGGAGTAGGTGCTTGCTCGACGAGGAGATCCTTCTCGACTCTCTTTGCATTTGCTGCTTTTTATATTTAAGGTTGACTAGGGGCTTTTGAGAAAGTTCACTACTTCTCAGATTCATTTAAAGCCTTCGCTCAAGGCACAGCCGAAGGCACGAGTGCGAGTACGGAGGTCAAGCAGGACACGCCCCAACCGCAACAGATCAAGCAGCCAGAATCGCAGGATACAGATTGGTCTTGGAATGTTCGAGGAGATTGAGAGGAAAGCCTGTTTAGTACAGGCTCTGATCATCTACTGGATCAACCCTGCTATTCGCGGCCCACTGCAAGAAAAACAATCTACTACTGTAATATAACATGTCTTCCACAGCCACCCCATTAGGGCAAATACCTGAACCCGTCGACCGCGCAAGGAATCGCCACCGCCTTTATAAGTCGGACCCAGACTCGTACAATGGTCCTCGAGATGACTTCTCCGAAATTCCACACACGTACAACCCTGATCGAGGGGGCAGTGTTGCTTTGACGGAAAGGTTTACAGTTACTGGTACAACTGTTGGCTATTGTGGGATTCATGTAGCGGCAAGCCTGGGTCAAGGGAAGACTCATAGATAGGTTTAGCAAGAGAGCCACGCAGGCAATACGAGGCAGCCTTATTTCGACGGCAAGCTGCGCTAGTAGAAGGGTAGAGCGGTCTCGGAATTGGCGTTAATTCTGAGTAGTTGAAATGCATGTGTGGATGCCAGGAAGGATAATATAGCCTTAGTCTAAGTATAAAATATAAATCTTATAAGGGTTTTTAAGAGAGATTTATATAAATATAATAAAAAGTAGAGTTTAAGGGCCGTTTATATTAATAAGAACTACTTTATAATTAAAGACAAGAATAGAATTTATAAAAAGAAGAATATAAAGAAGAATTAAGGTCTTTATAATAAAGTATAAGTCGAATGCTTTATATATTTAGTTAATTGGCTGCTTTCTTCTCCGAATTTAAATCTGATTAATAATATATTATTGGTATAGCTATTCCTCTGGGAGTCACGTGCGTAGTCACGGGACACGGGACACGGGACATAGGCAATGGGACATGGGCAATGGGACATAGGATACGGGACATAGTCATGTGACCTCGCGTCCCATTAGTAACTCGACCAGTAGACTAGACCCCTTTAGGCTTAGCAGATTTAGGGATCGCATATTAATATCACAATACTGCGATCCCTATTTCTAAAGAACAACTTTACTAACCTTATATAAATAGTACTTCTATGCCTATATAATAGTACTATATATTACTAGTAAACTAATACTAATTAGTTTATATTCAGATCAGAATAAGACCTATTTAGTACTTATAGATCAGGAAGGATTAAGCTACGCTTGCCTAAGATTCGGTTATTTAGGGGCAAAGCTATTATTCCAGTTAAAGAGGGAATAACTATTAATCCTATTACCTATAATTCGGTTATATAAGCAGGAAAGATACTTGATCTTACTAAGGCCCGATTATACTATATTAAAGGGGGGAATATTTATTAGTTCTATTATCTATAATTCGGTTATATAGGTAGGAAGGGTACTTAATCTTATTAAATACTAAAACGGTTAGCTATTTAACTATCCTATTTTATTCCTATTTAACTCCTATAAAACCCTCTCAAAAACCACTTTCTTTTAAACCCCTAGGGCTCTTAAGCTTTAGAATTATTAAGTTCTCCCGGAATCTCGATATTTTATTTCTTAAATTTCACTTCCTAAATTTCTTATTATAAACGAAATTTTTACCTCAAATATAATACCTACTATAAACTATCTATTTTATAAACTACTCTTCTTTTTATAAACCTATCCTTCTTACAAATTACTATACCTTAAACTAGATATAAGCCTATAAAATATATAATAGCGAAATATACTATAATAAATAATTCCTTTATTAGATCTATCTAATCTAATTACTTTATAAATAATAATAATTTCAAGGAATTAGTAAGAAAGTAAAGATATAGGATTAATCTGAACTTTACTAAAGCAGATAAGATAACTAAATTCTTAAATACTAAGCTATTTTAATATATTTTTTATAAAATAGTTAATAATAACTTTTAGAAGCTATTTAGATATAATTTTAAGGATTTTATTTATTAAAGAAACTTTAATAAATTCGAACTCCCGAAAATACTATATCTATATAAGACTCTTTAGTATAGTAATATATTTATATAATAGAATAGTAGTACTAATACTATTATAAATATCCTATATATTATTATAAAGAAAAATAAATAATATATATAGTTAAATAAGAATATATTAATAGCTAGACCAGACCTTATTAAGGAACTAATCCTATTAGGCTTTATTACTTTTATAAAGAATAAATACCTAGAACCTATTATTTTTAATATTTCTATACTACTATTACTTTCTTTATTACTATATCCTATATCTTTACTAGATTTATATACTAGTATAAAAGCTTTAGGAATAAATAATATATTTCTACTACTATTACTATTATAACTATATCCAAATAACCCCTAATTCTCTTTAACTATAAGACTTATTAGGGAAGTTACTAAGATCTATACTAAAAAGTAAAAGTATAATAAATCTAATAATAATTTTAATTATAAACTTACTATTTTTCTTAATATTTACTAATATATAGAGCTTCTATAAAAGGTACTAATACGAGCTTTTCCTATTATACTAAAGAAACTAGCTCAAGACTATTTTTATAGTAACTAGCTCTTTTAATATATATATAAAAAGGCTTATATTATTATGGTTATACGCTCCATGGCTGTTACGTGTTCCCTGCACGTGGTATGCTAGGCTATATTGGGCTAGGCTGGTTCGTATGCTTACCTGGTGTTCGTATATACTTGTATATTCTTCTCTCCTTAGTTTAGTATTATCGGAATAAGAGCTATTCTACCCTGCTTTCCAAGCCCAGAGCCAGGCCTCGTAATATTATACTAAACTCATTCCAGGAACCCAGAGAGCTTGCGAGCTCATTTTTTGTCTTTGTTTTTAGCCTGCTTGCGAGCGAACGGTACCCCTATTTTTTACGGCTTGCGAGCGAAACGAACCACAAACCACGAACTACGAACCATACTTTACTTCTCTCTTCTTAAGCCCGGCTTAAGAACCCCCCTTTTTTACTATGGATCAGGTTAGGATAGTAATTATAGAGCTGCGGGAGGAGCTCCAGTACTAGTATAATGAACTTGAGCGTCAAAATACTAAAATCATACGTCAGAATTCCGAAATTACCTTCTTGTATATCCTCCTTACGAACCGATCTACGAATACAAGGCCTAAAGCGAGCCTCCCAGATCCAGACAAGTTTACAGGGCAAGCCCACAAGTTTAATACGTGGCTTCCAGCTATCCGAGCAAAGCTATAAGTCGATGGGGATGTAATTGGGGATACCACAGCTCAGTTTTATTATATATACTTGAATCTGGACTCCTATATTCAAGCTATGGTTCTCCCGTAACTCTCTCTCGATTCTACTACTCCCGATTTTAATATGATTCTGGTATAGCTTGCGCGAGTATATAATAACCCGAATAAGGTACAAGATACGGAGGACAAGCTATATGCCTTTAAACAAGGTACTAATACTCTGTATACTTATATTGCAAAATTCGAGTAAATCCTATACAAGGTATAAGGTTAGAATTGGCCAGATACGAACAAGATCTCTACTTTTTGCAATGGTCTTGGTTCTACTATTCGCAATCGGCTCAGCCAGTAATTGAACCTCCTACGGACGTACCCTGATTTCCTATATACTATCCAGCAACTAGCCGGCCGATCTACGAACCAAGCTTCCTTTGGACAGCCGTACCTTCTATAGAACCGCCAGGCCCATGAACCAATGGACCTTTCCTCAATTAATATAATCGATATAGGTGTAATCCATACTTCCATTTCAGAACTACCCGTCAAGCGAGTACGATCGATTTCCCCAGTATGCCGTAAGGAATATCGAAAGCAGGGTAGATGTGTACATTATAGGGCATATAACTACTGGATATATGAGTGTTCACTAGGGCCTTACTTTTTAACCTCAGTGGAAATATCTGGTAAAAAGTATACGGTTATGGCAATTAATAAGGACAATGGGAATACAATTAATGGGGACTCTAATGGCTCTAGGACTATACAGGCTCGGTATAGTCTAATTTCCCAGATATTAATGATTTGCCAAAGCTTCCGGTACTCTGGGGTCCAAATAGGAAGCGGTAGCCTTAAAATCGCTCGGGACGAGCTTTCTCTCAGGGGGGGGTAATGTTATGGTTATATGCTCCATGGCTGTTACGTGCTCCCTGTACGTGGTATGCTAGGCTATATTGGGCTAGGCTGGTTTGTATACTTACCTGGTATTTATATATACTTGTATATTCTTCTCTCCTTAGTTTAGTATTATCGGAATAAGAGCCACTCTACCCTGCTTTCCAAGCCCAGAGCCAGGCCTCGTAATATATATTAATATTTATAGTTTCTTTAAAGGCCCTAGATTCGAATATCGAAATTTAGACAAGTAAAATACTACTATATAAGCTTCTATAATAGCTAAATTTCCAGAAAAGATAATATTTGAAACTATTTAATTACTAATTAATAAACTATATTAATTATAATATAGTCTTATACCTAACTTATAAAATACTAAATTCTTCTATAATAAGATTATTACTTCTTACTAAGGCTCCCGGATATATAGATATATAATCTCAGACCTTTTTATAAATCTCGGCTAGCTTATTAATAAGCTTTAGTTATTTATTACTATATATAAGAACAAATAATAAGCTAATCCCGAAACCTTTTTTACTAATTAATAATACTATTCTTAGAACCCTCTAAGCTATTATCCCTCCGGAAATCATTAATATAGATCTAGCCATAACTTCAGAACCCGTAATAACTATTTTAAGTCCTATAATTATAATAATTATATCCCGAAATTATATTTTATATATAAGAAACCCAAATACTACTTATAAAAACATATACTAGAGAAATAAGAAACTAAGAAAGCTCGATTTAGGAATAGAAATATCTATTAGTTTAGATCCCGAAATACCCGTAACTTTAATAAATGCTTTAGTAATACTTATATATAATATATTACTAAAGCTAAAGATAAAGAAAGTAATAAGAGTAATAAGAATAAACTAGTAAATAATGCTTTTAAGGCTTTATTAGTAGAAATAAATAAAGAAAAGAAATACTATTTAGATTTCTATTTTATTTTAGTTAAGAGCTTTTTAGCTGCTTCTACTACTCCTATTTTACTAATAACTATAGCTAATACCCTTATAGATAACCTTATTTCCCTTTCTCTTATATACTAGATAATAGATAAAAACCATACCTTAGAACCTATTAAACCTTTAATAAAAGATACCCAGACTTTTATAATTAATAATATATTAAAATATAATACTTACTACTTTTATAAAGTTATAATTAATACTAGAGCCTCTAGATACTTAACTACTAGTTCTAACTAATTCCAAGCTCTCTAGTAAACTAATAATAGTATTAAACTTAATAAAACTACTAAAGGTTAAGTTAATATCTAGTTTAGTATTAGATCTATATTTTCTATTAGATCTATAATAGTAAATATACTAATTAGGTAAGTATAATTCTATATTATACCTTTAAAAACTCTATTTTTATTTAGCTTAGCTAATATAGATAAGCTAGGAGTCGATTTTAATAATCTTATTAATTATTTTATTACTTTTACTAGAAAATATATACCTATAATATAATATTTCAAATATTTTTTCCTGTTTTAAAATACTATACTATAAGGCTTTATTTCCGAATCCTTTATTTATAACTCCTGCTTTCTTATAGAGATTAAATTATAATATCTATACTATTATTTTGGTTATTTATTTATTAATAAGCTCCAAAATATATTAGAATAAGCAGGCTATAATATTAATATAGAAGCCCTTAAATATCTTATAAAATACTATAAATAATACCAGAAATATAGCTAATTACCCGGATAATTTAAGTTTAATCTAAGAAATAATATTAGTTTTAATTACTTTATTATTATTAATATTTTCTATATTTCCGGTAAGTTTATACTTTATATTATTAATAAAGGTACTTAATATTAAGCCAGCTAATAGCTTTAGAATATTAGTATAATATATATCTGGGATATACTTAAATAATACTAGATTAATAACTATTTAGGCCCTCCTAATTAGATTATAGTAGATACCGGAAAGTAGTTTACTAGTAAGGAGTTTATTTAGCTTATAAATACTATAGGAACCAAGGTCAAAATTATCCCTATAGAAGCTTATAACTTCGTTAGAATTATAAAATACTACTATAGCCTAATCTAATATACCTATCTTATTATTATAGCCGAAATTAATGAAATTAATAAGGATACTATACTTTAAATAGCTTTTAAGACTATTAATAACTTTATGGGACCTAATAGTATTATCCTAACTCTTTTAGTTTATAGTACTTTATCTCAAATAACTAAATATAATACTCTATTATTTACTATATTATAATAATTAGTAATACTTAAAAAGGTAATAGTAGAAATTTAGAAGCTTTAAGCTAGATATTAAATTATAAATACTTTAAATACCCGAAATAGTTCTAATATTACTAATATCTATAAATTATTCCTAAATTCGAATATTCTTATTTAGTATAAAGGAAATACCGGTTAATCTGGTAATTAGGATAAACCATATAAGCTAGTAGCTATTAATAGGGAGAACTATATACTAGCTCTATTATATAGTAATACTATCTTCTATTCGACCTCCGTAAAGCCCTTTTATATAGGAGATATTAAGGTTATTACTAATAGCCCCGAATCTAAACCTATTCCCGAATCTAATAATAAGGCTAAAGGTAATACGGGTATGATTTCTCCTGCTATTTCACTAAAGTATAGTAGAGAATACTTTTATAAAACCCCGGATATTACGGTATTCCTATAGAATAATAAACTATATAAGAATTCCCGTTAAGTTAAAGTTACTAGCCTCCTAGAAAAAGATATATTTAAGGTTATTTCTAGATCTCAGGTACTAAAAAAGATATATATTTTTAACTTCCGGTTTATTAATAAGATTAAGAATAAGGATACGGAGAAAGAGCTTAAGAAGTCGAGACTAGTTATCTAAGCTTATAATAATAATAAGAAATATATAATATTAATATAATTACCTATTATCTAATATATTAGCCAGAGATTATTCTTAGTATTACTACTATAATAATAAATACTATAGAATTATATTTATATAATATCTCGCAAGCTTATATCTAATTAATAACCTTATTTAATTATAATTTCTATATTAACCTACCTTATAAGCTTACTAAAGAGCTAAATCTAAAGAATAATTCTATTCTAAAAGTTATAAAACTATTATATAGTATACCGGAAGCTAGGAACTACTAGTTCAAGACTTACTATTCCTATTATATTAATAAGCTCTTTATAAAATAGTTAACTTATAACTCTTATTTACTTTATAGCAAGTAACCCTTCGGAATTATTAGCCTTTAAACTAATAATACCCTATTTATTAGAACTAACGATTTTATAAAGGCAGAATAACTAAAGTTCTATAAAGCTAAGTTCTTGGCTAAAAAGTATAAATCCCTTACTTTTAACTATAATCTCAAATTTAATAGAGGTATTATTTATACGGATATTACTAGAATTACTCTTATATAGGAATACTAATATAAGAACCTCTAAACCATTTCTATAAAGAATACTATTACTATAAATAATAGGGATACTATTTATTAAAATCTCTCTATTAAGAACTAATATATTACCTAATATATAAAAGAAGTATATATTATATTAGTCTATTAATTGCCGCTTAAGCTATTAAACCTTTGGAAACTAATATAAAGGCATTTAATAAGTATATTTAATAGCAAATTAAGAATACTACTAGAGAACTATAATTTATAAAGCTAGTAAAGAAGTTCTTATATTTAATTATTTTTATAAATACTTTATTTGCAAATAATAGAGATTTCTTTTCTTAAATTAGATATATTCTAGTTCTAGTAAATAGAACTAGATATACTAATATTATTTACTAGTTCTCTACCAAATACAAGAGAGTTACTAGAAGTATTCTAGCTTCGGAATTCTATAGTATGGCTTACGGTTTTAATATAGGTACTTTAGTCAAATCTATAATTAATAGAGTACTAGAAATAGAACTACTACTAGTTATCTATACGGATTCGAAATCGTTATACGAATACCTCGTCAAATTAGGTACTACTCGAGAGAAATGCCTAATAATCGACGTAATATGCCTCTGCCAGGCATACGAATAACGAGAAATCGCAGAAGTCAAGTGGATTAAGGGAAAATCGAATCCTGCCGATTCCATAACGAAATCGAAGCCAACGAATACCCTCAAGCGCCTAATTAATACGAATACCATATAATTAGATATAGAGGAATAGGTCGAATATAGATAGGGCGGAAAATGGATATATGAGATAGGAGGATATTATGGGAGGGGAAGTCATATATAAAAGGCCGCGGCCTTTGGCATATAACCAAAACCTTAGAAGCAATATGGACATACAGAGCGTTTGGGAAATCTGGTACTAGGCCGGATTAGGGAATTTGTATGCGATCGGAGGGAGATACTGTTTTTCGTGTTTTTAGAGAGTTTCCAGTATTGGTATAGCTATTCCTCTGGGAGTCACGTGCGTAGTCACGGGACACGGGACACGGGACATGGGCAATAGGCAATGGGACATGGGCAATAGGACATGGGCAATGGGACATGGGATACGGGACATGGTCATGTGACCTCGCGTCCCATTGGTGACTCGACCAGTGGACTAGACCCCTTTAGGCTTAGCAGATTTAGGGATCGCATATTAACACCACGATACTGCGATCCCTACTTCTGAAGAACAACTTCACTAACCTTACGCAAATAGCACTTCCACGCCTACGTGACGGTGCCATGCGTTACTGGTGAACCGACATATATAAAGGATCTTAAAATAAAGGCTCTGTAATAAGAAACCGTATAGTGGGTAGTTATTAGAAGACCTTTAAGAGGCACCTCTTAATATTTGGGATAATGAGATTATAGTAGAAGACTTTAATAAGTATATAGACTCTCTCCCGGAAAGACTTGAAAAAGTCAGATTTCGGAAAGGTATATAAACTCTTTAGTAGAGCATTAAAGCGGTATATAATTTATACTAAAATTGGATGTCTCGGCAATAGCAGAAAGTATGGGTGGCTCTTGACTTCCTGAGACCCCTTTTCGTACATAAATATTATGCTTCGTGTGACAGGCGAGTCCCCCTATTCAGTGCGGGACGCCCCCTTGCTAGCGCCTGGCAATGTCTCAACGGACGAAGGGATAGTACTGCAATGAGAGTGCTCGGGCCTGAAGTATAAATGTTCCGTATAATACAATTTAGAGCATACCGGATTTTAATAGTGGAACCCGAACTACTTCGGCTTCTAACACGACAATATCACGCACGTCTATAGCGCGTACTTAATCAACAGCCAGCGAGCTTACTATCACGTGCATAATAAGTATTTTCTCATAAGTGGTCAGGTGGGACACCATTCCTGTGGTTGGGGAGGCCCTGATGTGCTGAGCGTCACGAATTAAGCCTGTTGAACTAGCTAAAGCAAGATAGCTAGGGTCACGTGCTTGCAATGTAAACCAAGTAAAACGTACTGAATTGACTGCTGTTCTATAGTGGTAAGTAGCCCGTATATATAGCCCTGAACCCCCTAAGTCACATGTACTAAATCCCTATGCCAGCTGAACCGATTACAGCTATACAGGGTATTCCAGCTGGACAGGGTATTAAGCTAGTGCACAGCCCCATGGCGTTCGGTTCCAGGGCTTACTAAGCCTATTAGGGGCCTCAGGCCCCTAATTTCAACAAAGCCGAATGATTTTGCAAGTCACGTGTGACCTCCTGAGGGGTTCAAGTTAAGATCCTACAGGGATTCAGAGATGGCCCTGTTTAGAATCGGCCATATTTTCCATGTTTTCTAAATAAACTTTTGCGACGGGCTGTTGTCCGAAACATAGCCACGTCTTTCGATCAATCAGGGCGGTCGGTGCAGGTAACCGTTCTAGCTCCTCTGTTCAAGAAGAATCCCTACTTTAGCTGATTTGTTGGCGACAAAGCTGATATTGCAATCCTCTTTAATTGGGGAGGCGCGGTGACGGATTGTGCATTGATGCCCGGGGGCTTGCATCCGCTCTCACCGCTGTCGAAAAGGTTTCAAGAAACCGTGCATTAGTCGATCCTCATTCACCGAATCGCGACGGCTGAAAGTTTTCCAGGGCGGTTAGAACGTTTTGGATTACTTGTGTAACTTAATTTCATGCAAACTTTCGGCCCACTCCCCCCTCACCCTGCCAAAGTTACAACTTTTATTCCCTTGATCAACACAACTGCTGATAAAATTTCCGATTTTTTCTCACAAGACTTCAATATTTTCTATCATTTAATCGGTGTCTTAGGTATTAACGTGTCACTCGCTAGCCCTACTCCCAGCCTCGTGTATTTATTTCCTTTACCGTTCCAAAATTCTGCTGTTAACGGGTGGTTTTAGCCGTTCGCAGCAATGAGAATCGCGTGTCTACAGGTCTGTTAGCAGTACAACCCACGGAATTATGATGCTAAGGAAGCTTGCAGTTTGCTCCTCAAGTGGGCGATATAAGCAACAATCTTGACCGCGCAGATGCCGTGCTGAGGAAGGCGGATCCTAAGGATATAGATCTTCTCGTTCTACCTGAACTGGCATTTTCAGGTATGTTTCAACTCATCTGGAGTTTGAGGCCTGTTAGGAAGCTTGACTGCCATTATTGCCGAAAAAAAACAAATTCTAGGAGATTATTAATTTTACAAACCTGAGTTTTACTTCCAGTGCCAAATCTAGATCTTTGAAAACTGTTGGTACACAGAGATTATCATAGTTAATATTTTTTTTAGGATACAACTTTAGAACGTTACAGCACATTAGTCCATTCCTTGAACCTACTGCAGCTGGAATTTCCTCGCTTTGGGCGAGGACAACGGCGCTGAAATATAACTGTGTGGTCATAGTCGGCTATCCAGAGAAGACTAAAATTCCTTCAAAGTGGCCGCTGCCATCAGACTACTACAGCTCTTCGATCGTTATTAACGCAGATGGTGGAACTATTGCAAATTATCGGAAATGTTTTCTCTCTCACAGTGACGAGGCGTGGGCTCGCGAGGGTTCCGATGGCTTCTTCGATGGAGAGATTGAGGGTTTAGGACAAGTCGCTATAGGAATGGGTGAGTGACTGACGAAATCAAATTTGCGCCTATGATTTATTGTTCCGCCTACTAATCATTAGTCAATTGGCACTTTATAGGCATGGATATGAAGTAGCTCTTCCCCTACGTAAGTTTCTATAGTAAGACTGACTTGCATAGCCCGTACCCATTCGGAGCACCCTGGTCCTCTCGGGAATTCGCCTATCACATCCTTCACAAGGAAGCGAACCTGGTGATCATTTCCATGGCCTGGCTCACCAGAGAATCGAAGAGTTCATACTGTCAGACACCAGAGTCGCCAGACATTGAAACACTATCGTATTGGCTCGCGAGACTTGAACCGGTTATCAGAGCCGAAACTGAGGGTGAGATCATTGTAGTTCTTGCAAATCGAACAGGAGCGGAAGATGAAGCTGTGTATGCAGGCACAAGTGCAGTTTTGGGTATCCACGCTCGTGAAGTAAAGGTCTACGGGATGCTAGGCAGATGGGAGAATGAACTACTCATTGTCGACACGAGCAAGCGGCCGGTTGCAAAACTCGTCGCGCAAGAGACGGTGACTCCGAACGTGGTAACTGCCACTTCTGACACGATAAATGCTACTTCTGACCAAATTACTCCGGCTTCTAACCAGGTGCCTGGGACATCTGACAAGACGACTGTCTCATCCGGCGTGTCGAGGACCTGGACTTCAATCTTCACTGAAAACTCTGACTTGAGCGCAAGAACTCGAAACACAGCTCCTCCTTCTGAGCAAGACACTAAATGGGGACAAAATCCCTTACTTCAGTCTACTCCCCCAATACCGCGGCAATTATCGCTTCCCTGCCAAACGGAAGGGGAAATTGAAGAAGATATCAAGTCCAACGAGTCTGCCGACAGCTGCGGAGAGACCATATCGTCGTCCGGCCAATCTTTGGCCGACCAAGAAATCAAAGACACGGCCAAAAATGTGATATTGGGAATCCTTGCGCGAGATGAAGTACTCAATCCCTTATTCGCAGAAGCATTAGGAAAATTCGATACCGACAGAGTGGTGAAGAATCTTGCTAGGTTCATCAAGGGTTATTGCCGTCTGCTCAGTCGTGCGCAACCTTCTGCTGATCAAAAAAAGGGCGTCAAGTTTCTCCGACATAGAGCCAGACAGTTCGCAGCCCTTATCTGCGAAGAATTGGATCCCTTGAAACTTGCCCATGCCTTAGAGAGATCTAAGAGCTGTTCTGCTGAAAAAAGGGCTCGCCTTGCCCACTGGGTATCAGGTGCCTCATCTAGTTCGCCGCCCACAAAGTTCAGTATTGCAAGCGACGAAGAAGATGGCAGTGAAACCGACAGTCTGAATAGCTTTAATGGCTTGCCACCAGTTCTTGAGGACATCAAGGAGTTCATGGTTCTTGGGGAGCCTCTAAAGCTATTTCGCCATTACTTCGCTCGTTTCGCTGCAGGAGAATCGATCAAGGAGTGGAATGCTTTGATAAAGGGAGATGATGGTTTATCACCAAGACAAGAAAGTGAAATCTTACCAACGCAAAACCAACCGCTGCAGACTGGTCCTATATCCTTGGGAGCTGTGCTGCAGGACGCAATTACTTGGCACCCGGACAAGAAGTCGTTTCGAGTGTTTTGGAGATGTGTATGATCTCGATCCCAATTCTTACTTGACTTAGGCTAACTCAAAAAGCGTTGTAATCGTCGATTTGAAGCTCGAATACCAGGAACAGATCGACGAGTTGCAGAGGAATTCTTATGTCAAATGGATTGGAATGTGCAGCGAGACGGCCCAATGGTCGCACACCTCTTCACTTCCAAATGGCTCGAGGATCTAATTTGGACTTTGGCCCCAGGCCTTCTTGGCAGATTTTCATGGGAAACGTCAACTCTTTCAGCAAACTCTTCCGACCTGGAGGCTGGCGGGGGCTCAAGGTTTGGAAGAACCATCTCCGGGTCCTCTGGACGATCATCTGATCTATTATCCGGAGGATTTGATGGTTCACCAGTCCAAGAAATGGACATCGGGACGAGACCCATTTCCTCAACTACCAGAGTCACTGACCCCATTTACATTTGTCTGTACAAGCGGAAGGGCGGTTTCTGGCGACTACGGCACGCCAAATTACCCCGATTTGGCACGAAAAGCCAACCGCGGGGCAATAACACCATAGAGTTGCCCGCATATTCACTAAACATGAATAAGGTACTTTTCTATGCCTTGAGAGAAAAGCTATTGCGCAAGAGGAGCTCTCGGACCTCAAAAATGGGGTGGAGTGCGAGTCTTCGGCAGTGGAAGTTGAAGATAGGAGGTTGCTTGAGGAGATCAACTCACTGGCTATTGCAATTATTCAACCCCATTTCAATCTCTGGGTTCGAGTTCTGGGAGGTTCGATGAACCCTTTTCTACCACGAGATCTGACTGATTTTGTCCTCTATTTGCTAAGATTCCTTAGTTCAAATTAAACCCAGCCCCAAAGCTTGTCGATCCCGTTCAGAAGGACAAGCTACCTCACGAACCAGGGCTTTCTCAAACATACCTTAATGTCATGGACCTAAATGGACATATACTAGATGAATGGGAATACTTGGCGTTGACAGGACAGGATCTGAACAACTTCAAAGGGCTCATCGGAGGTAGCTTTATGCTCCATCTTCTTAAATATCCTGACGATGTGAAACCTGATTTACCAATATGGACAGGGCTTCCAAAGAAGATTCGGACAAAACTCATCAATCAAGACAGAATCCAGAAGGCGGGGTGGGGATTCCAAGTCGAGTACGAATGGAATTCGGCAGCTTTCGTGGTTATGATGTGTCCTATTATTGTTCTCGGGTTCTTAATTACTACGTTTCTGTCAATCAAGTTTCAATGGCCTATCTCTGCGTGGATTACTCTCGTCCTCGCACCATTGACAGTTGTCACATTTATCAATACCATATTAGGTGGTATAGTGAAGCAAAAAGACCTGTCGAAGTAAATCTCGAATGTAATACAGAAATAAAACCAATAAACAAGTATATTGTGCATAAAAGAACTTCATGGTCGACAAGAACATGTCAACTAAGGGGAAGCCGATTTTGCAAGCGACTGTATTGCAAGAAGCGTCTGACCTGAGAGAAGGATTTATTTTTGGGGGGAAGAGGGGGTTCTTTTGGGCTCCCTGGGAGCCGACTTAGTCTCCCTGCATATGGTGGTGTAGATTTGACAATTTTCGTACAGCAGATGCGAAGATGATGTGACGTATGGTTGGTCATTGAAAAATGAGCAGGCACGTACGTGAGTAAAACGGCTCTTTTTATATTTAAACTACACTTGCCGGCCACCGAGAACTTCTCACAACCCACTGGCTCCTGATCTGTATTATTTGAAGTGATTGGAGTCATAAAATTTGTTTGCAGACTTGTTTGAAGCATTGCATCCGACACCTGTCTCATCAAACCGTATACCATGTGGTGTGCCATCTTTGACTGGGTACTTTTGGCATTGTGGGTCATAAATGCAGAAGAAATATACACATCCAATGTACCGACTTATCGTCTTCTGCAAAAATTCAGAGTGCTATTACGGAGGCCTCGGCCATGGCTACAAGCAATAGGGGATTAATTGCAGCCGTATTCTTTACCGAGACGCAACAAGTTGCTAATTGAATAACACACCAGATGCTCTAGCTCAACTTCTCCTCCCGACAGAAGCTATGGTAGCTGCTGCCTTTACACCTTTGTTCATAGCCTCCGATGTGCCGACTCTACAAGGTGTGTACCCCCAAGCGAAGCTATTATCATACGAAAACTACAGATAATATGTACTGGTTGAAGGCTTGCGATGACTCAACACCTCCGCGCGGTGCAAGCTGGAAACCTTTAGTGCTATTATCGAGATAGTATCTAGAGGGCTAAGATTGAGTCACGATCGATCATACGCGCCCCTGTGAGCGACCTCGTCTACCGCTCCATCGATACTACGATTAATAATACCAGAACGAATCACGACAAGTCTTTGCCAGAGACCACGATCGCGATCAACGACAATATCGACGCACTGGTGAGAGCGCGCCCACAATTATCCTCTCTCGATCGCCGAATCCACGATACTCGATTCATATAAACAAATCACCGATTAATAGAGAAGGTCTAGTAGACTTCCCTCGATATATATATACGTGGAATATACAAGGCTCGGGAAAGCGAGGCATAAGGCCTAGTAAAGGAAAGACGTATTTATGGGCAGGATAAGCCTGTAATTAATTACTCTATACGTTCAAGACAAGAGAGAAGCTAGTTAAGGGGTAGATACGAGGGCCTCTTCTGAGGAGACACGCATCTCCGGCTTCGGTGACGGTATTGCCTACTAGGGCCCCTTATCGCGAAGAGGGGAGGGTAAGAGTATAAAGCGAGCTTGTCTTGGGATCTCTTACCCTGGAGGATGGTTTAGTCAACGGAAACCTGTTAAACGTACGTCTCAACGAGGCCTTTGCATATGGAGATAGTAGTAATACGGGCCAAATATTATACTACTTTGGATTTGTATCAAGGGAATAGAATGAGAGGCTTAGCCCGTTCTATACTTTTGATATAATGAGCAGGTAGTTCCACCAGGTATACGGATGGCTATATCATATTCGAGTCCCTTACCACGATTGTCCCATTTGCCTCGCTGGGGGATCAAGTCTGGACAGTCACGAGAGCCACGAGGTCTTTGTACCTCGTTATTTTCAAAAGAAACCATAGTCTTTCCTTTGTATATTATATATTGGAGATTTAGGCTCAGCTTTATAGCCACTCAGGAGGCTCTGTATTCTATGACTAAATCAATCAATCAATCTATGTACTGGTTGACTGACTCCCGCAGGACTCTATACCAGAGTGCAAAATATTGCCACCGATCCATTGTTCGTTACATTCTTTTGCGATGAGAACCACATTCAATGGTCCGACCCGCGAAACGGCTGGATGGACACAGCTTATACCTATACGGCCAAGGACGGCAAAATCAAGCATGTTACACAGTACAGAATTGCTGCCGGTAATCCAGGCACGTTGCCTGGGACAAAAGGGTCGTATACGAGTGAGCCTTGGTGAATCAATTGGCTATACCTACCCTACCTTGCGTGGGTCTACTGACTCAGGCGCAGGCTACCAAATCCAAAAGACTGCCGATGTGGCAGATTGCTCCGATCAGGCGCATGTATACGTTTGGCCTGCTAGGATCAACCCACCTATTGACGGCTCCGATGGCTATGATCATCGCTCTCTAAGCGAAATCAACTCACAGGGGATTGATCTCCACTTCGCAGCCCTGGATACCATCAAACCACTCTCTGAGACCATCTTCCACGAGGTATATGTCGACCTTTTAAGAGGTAGTGGACTGCGGAAGCTAAAATATGAACAGCTCATGCACGTTTACGGTGGCCGTAAGTGATTTCCCATATCAATTCAAAACCATGTAATATGCAACGGCGTGTAATACTAACTATTCAAACGTCCGTTGTCAACCCCACCAGCGGTGTAAAGAACATAGTTGATATAATTAATGGAAACCGGATCCGCGGTTACCAGCCTTGCGTCTCAACGAATGTAAATCGATTAGTCAACGGTTATACACCGCTCCAGGCTGCTGATCCTCCCACGATTTTGGCTAAAGGTATGTCGTGTTTTTTAGTCACGGGAACTTCTCTCTGAAGTTGCTGACTTGAGGAAATATGTAGCTCTTTATCTCCAACCGAAGAATAAGCCGCCCATGATGTGGGATACTGGGGCGGTTGACCCTAACACCGGCGCACCAATTGGGTTGCCCGGACCTGGTGCTAACCCTAACGATACCCAACCCCATGGGTCTGTGCGCACAGGGCATTTTCCGGGCATTTTCAGGCTACGCGAAGACTACTTCAGGGTCTCGAACAGCAAAAGTCTTCACAATCACTTACCTGTTACAAGACAGCAATAAATAATTACGGCCCACGATCCGGGCTTTGAGAATTAAAATAGGTAAAGTATAGTTCTATTAATTAATTCTCAAAATTTAAAAGTTCTAAAATATTCGTTATCACTAAAATGCCCTGTACGCACAGACCTATGAGGTTGGGCTCGTAAGAGACAGATTGCTATTATATGGGAGGGCTAGTATTAAGTCGCTAATGAGAGCAAAAACCGGTTCGATTTACGAAAGCGAAAATATATAAAGATTTATATAACAAATACAATTATAGTACTACAATTCAAATTGCTTCCGTTTCAAGTATAAATAAGAGATGAACGATAGCTTATATTACGCTAAAGTATAATAATCTAGATGCTATTACTTCAAGCCTAGTCTTACAGTCGAAAATGCTCATAATTATAGTTGGCTAATTTATATAATACTAGTAAACAGTACCTTGTCTTCTATTTACGTGGCTATACAGAATACGTTTTCAAGAAAATTGAGTACTCTAACTTTAGCTTTCGTTTTGCACATTAAATAATAGCTGCGCGTATAGTCCGAATACTATTTAAGTTCCGATTCTACCGCTATTTAATCCTTCTTATTATGTTAGCACCATGTTACAAGTAAAATGTTAAGGGATAGAATGGTTTACGTTTACTGGGGTTCCGGTTTGGGATTAGGTTACTAAGTTTTCTTGGACGTACTTGTATAGAATTAATAAAAGTCGCAAGAACAGAACCTAATGAGCTAGTGCTGACTACGGGTAACGAACGTATTAGGACACTAGAGCAGGAACGTGATTGAGTAACCTGAGCATAGCGGCGATGGTGACTAACCGCGTTGGAAGGAAGGGAGGTATAGATTCGATGAGATTACTACATTAGTCCGGCCCCCAATCGACACCAGGGGGAGAGGTAGTAGGGGGGAGGCCGTTTTACATTTTCCCAACTTTACTACTTTATATTACAACCACAGCGCACCACCAAAGTACAAAAGACAGATGTCTATATAGCTCTCCTCTTAGGGATTATTTTAGTGTTTAAATAGAGGTTTTTGGTTGTGTATAGGAAAAGTTATGAGTGTTTGAAATCACGTTTGGCGTGCAGATCCTTGTAGTGACATCGTGATATTTATGGGCTGTACCTCCGTAAGACAACGCCGTGAAAACCTAGCTTAAAACACTAATTTAACGCCGTTCACATCAAATGCTCCTTGCATGCTTCACACTCCCTACTTCTTTTATTTACTTAATAAACACGCTTCTAAATATAAATATATCTTTATAAAACGAAAGCGCATACTCTATTTAGTCTATATTATAAGTCATATTAGTTTTATATAAGTAGGTGTTAAGTTATGAGAAAATCAAGATTTCTTTAGTTTTTGGTGTTCGGATGTGTATAACGAGCCTGTCAAGATAAGTCTGTGCGCTTCAAGCCATTTGCTCACTAACGAGCCCTGTAAGAAATTTTTGACTTTTTAAAGTTTATAAGAAATGCCCGAATTATTATCAGATAATACACTTTAGCTTCTTCTACTTATAGTATTAAATAATAAACAATAATGCTTTGTGGTTATTTAGGGAATTTAAAGTAAAGTGAGTGACTTTGGTTTTCCGAAGCCTGAAAATTAGCCTGAAGCGCACAGACTTATCTTGGCAGGCTCGTAAGCGCAAAACCGCCCAAACTTCACCTCAAAACATAGTTTTTAGGCTTTTAATCCACTACCTTTTAATTTAACCTTGCCGCATCTAATAGAAGCTATATCATATATAAACTAGCCATGGTTTTGCGGGGAAGCTTTTAAATTAAAGGTAGTAGATTATAAGGCGAAAACGTGGTTTGAACGAATTTTGGTAAGGTTTGCGTGCGCCTAGAAAAACGCTCAAAATCCCCGGTTTTTACTAATTTACTAATAACTTCTTAACTATCTTATTAAGTAATAAGAGACTTAGAATTATATAAGACCTATATTTTAACTATATATTTATGTCTAGTCTTATTTAATTACGTGGTTGAAAAGTGAATAAGTAAAGTTCACGAAATCAAGTGAACCTCAGAGGGTGTTTAGGAAGGGTGCGCTGTGCTAAATTAGCGGCTAAAGTTGGGTTTTCACCGAAGTTGTAACGGAAAAAAGTAAAACGACAACCCCCAGGTGTCGATTAGGGATGTCTGTGACGGGTCAAGACCCGATTTTATGCTTGGTACGCTGTGCCTGCGCTTATATAATCGTACCTCTTATTTCTTGGGAATCAGAGCTGGCGCTCTTAGCTTCTCTCCTGAATGAATCCTCCTTGCACGGCACTGTACGGCACAGTCAGGCGACCCGCATTGCAAGCCTGCCGCACTTTTGGTTGGCTCGCCCCCTCACCAAGATCAAACCACTCTCAGCCCCACTAAACTGCTGACCGCAGCCTCCATTCTTCTTTCCTTCCTTCATTAACAACAACCTCATCTCTCTCTCATCGTATAGTGTTATCTCAACCTACTGTCAAGCTTCATCAGTTCGCAACCCGCGTCCTTCTAAAACAGTTCATTTCCTCATTTAAAATGGCGAACTCTCACATTCCACTCTTCTATCGCATCTTCTTCTTATACATCGATCCTCTCTTCTGCCTCTCAGCAATCTACCTCTGCTTCTTCGACCACACGACTTACCTCGAAATGGGCATTCCCCGCGCTCTGACCCGCCAACCCTCGTCCCCCCTTACCTCTCATCTCATCACGGTCCTCGGAGCCTGGTCCGTCTCCATCTTCACCTTGCAAACTCTCCTCCTGCAACAATATCGCGATGTTAAACTCTGGAAGATCTTCATGTTTGCGATCTTGTTGACGGATCTGGGAATCGTGTATGCGGTTTATGAGGCGGATCCGGTGATGGCGGTTAGTGTTTCCAAGTGGGAGAAGGCTGAGTGGACGAACAATGGGATTTTCGGGGTGGTGATTGCGATTAGGACGGCATTTTTGTTAGGTATTGGCGGGGTTGGTAAGCCGAATTAGACGGGGGGTTGAAGTTAAGGGAAAGATGAGAAGTCAGAGGGGTTGCGGTGTGGGTGGGAAATTATCCTAGGTGCGTACCGGGGGCTGGGATAGCTTCTCTAAGACAGGGAGAATATATGGAGTAGCAGAGTCGTTTTCATGTACTCTTGTTCTGATAACACAACCTAGATGGACTTTGGAAAATATGTATTGGAAGAGACCGAGTTAGGAGAGTAGAAGGTGGCTGACAGGGGCTGAGACTGTGCAAAAGGTGCTGCAGCACGGAGTAGTGACAAATCCAATAGGGAATACGCCCAAAGTCAACCCCAACTCGCTCATCCTTAAATTACATGGCATCGGGCCCCACTAATTGCAAAAGTCCAGCAACCACCAACAATTTCTTCCCTGCACTGGCACTGTAGCCGTCATTACCCTGGTCACTTAAGAGACGTCCCTGCAAAGCGAAAATCCCTGTGGAGCGAAACGCGATCCCTGTAATTCCGAATTAAATAATTGAAATTTCAATATACAATATTCTTTATCTACTCCCCGTGTCCCTAATCAGATCTACTGCTTCTACTTTCTCAATGTCTACGTGGCCAATTTCCTATAGCTTGTGATGCGGTTGATTGATTGCGCTTTAAAGTAGGCCGATAGAGGACTGGTTTCTGACAGCTTCATTTATATTATGCTTTTACTATACCTCAACTATAGCTTTGCAATTCAAAACTCTTACGGTAAAAAAAAAGTCACTCTTATTGATATACAAGTGGCTACTCTAGTATTTTTACTCAAAGGCAGAGCTCTTACTAGTCAGTCAAGGCTGTCTCGCTTTCACCGTTCTCATACTTAGAACGGGACGGCTTGGAGTTCCATAGCTTTCAGCAGCTCTCCAACGACCTAAAACAATGGATGTTAATAACTCTTTCTTTAACTCTCCAATGCGTAGCTCTTACCCATCTCGCATAGTAGTCAACATTGTTCTGCATGCCGATTAACTTCGTATCCAACTGGTCCTCAGACAAGAAAACCGTATTCCTGATTGCCCGAAGGCAGCGCAGAGTATACTCCACACCTTCTCCAGTTCACCCCACCATAACTTCTTCAGATCAAAGTGACGGCCTGGCACAAAACATCGCCTTCAGGAGCGTGTTTCCCCAAATGATCAAGCTTTGGTAAAACCATACCCATTCGACGATAATGACCGCTCCCGTTTAGCTCCAATGCAATGACCAACGAGGGATAAAGGACTATAGAGTTCCAAGGCCAGCGCCCAATGACCAGTATGTAGAGCGAGAATTCCTTCAAAACCTCTTTGCCGATCTTATAGTCCCAATCACATTCGAGACGATCTCCACTGCCAACCTGCAATGCACTACCCTCCCAGATGAGTGGATTATCTTCCTCGAAAATATGTACGGGAATCAGAGGTGCCTTCAGTTCGAGCCATCCATCTGTAGCTTGACCGTAATTGTTTAGTTTCTGTCCTGGCACTGTAATGCTAGCGAGTATGACTGCTGCTAACATTTCACACGATGTATGTCCTTCGTATGCCGTTTGGAAACTACCAAGCGAAGCCCAAGACCACGAAGGTGCACGGTAGGGAGGCTTGGGAGGCCACTCTTCCTTATGTTTGTTGGAAGTCCATAGCAATGATCCAGGTAAAGTACTTTTCCAAAGTCCTGCAAGATATGTGTCACCAAGCTGCTCGTTGAAGAAAGCAGCAATTCCAGAGATAGCTGGTAGTTTATCCGTTATAAATGAGAGTTCCCGATTGCCATAATTTTCTGCAAGCGTATCCCAAAGATCCAGGAGTTCTTCTTTCTCTTGCTTATCGACTTTCAACGTCCTATCGTCCGAATGAAAACCGTCTTCTGTGCAGACTTCTGTCATGCACTCGAAGTATAGCTGCTTGGTGGCATAATATAGAGTTCGGTGACTGAGGACTCTTTCCTGGAATGTCCATCCCCGAGCACTGATGGGTTCGTCTTCGAGAATGTTGATTTGATTGCCAAAATCTCCAAGCTTAAATGGGGCCAAGGAGGCATGAACGACATCGGAAACTTCATTGGAAGTGTATGGAAGTTGAACATATTGAGCAATGTCACGCTGAACAAGACAGCCAGACAACGGGTTAGCAGCAGCTGACGCACTTATTGTCAAATACGCCTTCGCATAGTACTCTCCCATTTGAGCAGCTTCAATCTGCCAGTCATCAGCATCTCCTTGGATGATACAGAGAGAATCAATCCAAAGGTAGCGGATTTTGAGATGTCGGCAGATGATCACGGTATCCTTGAACGTTTGTGGCAGAATCTCCCATGGTATATCAGCCACACGTTCGGCCAACGTTTTTCTTTCGGTGATCAAGCAGACCTTCCCTCCCCATTGGTAGCTTAGTGTTATGTATTTAGCCATCAGTCCTTTCTTCTCGACAAGTTTAATTTTGCTGTCTGTAGTTTCTCCTAAATCCAGTATTCTCGTGGGCAGTGATCCAGCCAAGGTAAACTCAGCATGATTCTTGTCGCAATGAGTAACCCAATGATTAACTCGAGACCAAGATTTGTCTGATGCAGGATTTTGTTCAATTAGGCGACCAGCAATGTATTGTGCCAACTTTGAGTCTGAAGTCATTCTCACGTTAGCTCCAATCAAGCATATTTTTGATAATGGCTACTTTACCATCATCGACTGTGAACACTATGGTGCCTAGGAAATACATGCGCTTGCGCTTTGTTTGCGTCCAAAAAATGAATCCATGTTTATAGACGGACGATGTGGTCTTCGAAATCCAATAGCGAAATGGGTGACGAGGTTTGTAGAGAATAGCATATGAGTTGACATCCCGCAAATTTTGTTCAAGCTCGCGGACCGGCTCCAGAAGTAGCTTACAAAGGTCACAACCAACTGCCGCATTTTCGAGGTCCGTAGTGGACTGGTGGTGTGGAATTGCAAAAGATTCTTTGTCCTTCTTGTGCGACAGGTTGTACAAGGCGTGACCAGGTCCATCCACGAATTTGGTTCCAGAAGGATATTTGTAAGAAGGATGTTTCTTTCGTCGTTCTTCCGCGAGTTGATGTGTTTCGGCTACAGCAGGGTATGAAATAGCCCCCTTTGCTGGCCCGGGAAGATTCGCGAAATCAATTGACTTGCACAGCTGGCAGAGACCCATTGCGATTATTATGGAGATGCATGGGCGAAAAGAACAGTACCGAGTCATGAACCAAAGATAGGCGGAATAAAGTTGTCCTTTTCGCAGATATGCAGGGCAAATAGCCAGGCAGTGTGGAGAGAAAAAATGTCTAGCTTGGCTTTTCACGAAACGGAACTGTTTTGGGTGGTGTGGTGGCCTTCGGTAAGGCCGATTTATTAGTAGTGCCATCACTGCAGCTCTCTCTTCAGCTGAGCTGCTGAGCGTCCCGTCCCGTCCCGCCCCCAAAATACAGCGCAACGTTGAAATGATTGGCTCTGACAAATGAAGTTCTCAGCCCGACAGCCTCACCTAGTTGCCGACTACCATGCTGGTACAGTAATCATGCATACATTGGCCGTATGGATGAAACCTCTTGCGCAATGCAAATCATATGCATAAATAGCAGAATTCTTTACTGGAATTGAACGACAACTTTCACTTTAAAACGCATCCCTCGGCATCGGAAAACCTCAGATAGACAATCAATATGGTCAAAACCGGCGTGTACGCAGGTGCAGGCCCTCAATGTTTGTTATACCGCCTTTGCGGGGGGGTGCTAATTAAGCATTATTAAAACTCTAAAATCCATTGATTGTCTAATCGACACCCGGGGGGGTGTCGTTTTACATTTTCCCCAATTAGCGATCACCGTCCCACCAAAAAATTTCCCGGTTGACGTCCAACCGGGCTGTTTTTACGAGGGATGATTACGAGTTAGTCTGTCCCTTCGTCTGGCAAGAAATGGTCCGTACTAGCGGCCGCATCATGCGGATAGCCTGATTGGAGGAGATGGTTGTATTCTTATAGGTACCTAACAAGGGATATTCGTGTGCGGCCGCTAGTACGGACCATTTCTTGCCAGACGAAGGGATAGGTGATAACGAGCCTACCGACATAAGTCCATGGTTTTAGCGATGTTTTCAGGCATCGCAAAAACCGAAGTCGCGCACTTCACTTCACGATTTCTCGATAACTATAGATTAAAACCTTATATAATTCAAGCGCATAAAATAACAAAAGCCAGAATGAGTTTAGAAGGCCTTTAAACTCAATTCTGAATATAAATTAAAAGTGTCCAAAATAGTTATGGGGTTCGTTTCTTAGCGAAATGCCCTAAAACCATGGACTTATGTCGGTAGGCTCGTAAAGACCATAGTGTTCGGAAGTTCGCAATTTGGAAAGAAAATCAGTGTGCCCCTGCCAACCCCTGCAACACCCCTGTTTTGCTCGCGTAGCATTCCTAAAACATGGGTGTACGCCCAAAGGGGAAATGACAGGAGGCCAACTCTGATTAGAATGTATAAGCACTCTCTCTGGGTAAACCCTAGAACGGGTGCTTATGCAATTGAGAATTAATTGGACCCCCCTTCTAACTCCCTTGCCCCGCATTTCGCAAGCTAATTTTTATAATTTTATCGTAAAGTAAGGCTTTCTTTTTCGGCTATTCTTTAGCCCCCGGTACGCGTACAAAGGTGGGCAAGACGCACGTCCCTCTGTCCCTTACTTGTAATCGCTTAGGAAGTATATCCTCAAGGATATACGTACGCTTCCCCTACTTAAGGTATAGGTGTATATACGCTCCTGTGAGGCGCCGAACGCCGTGCCCCTGGCCTCCTAAGCTCCTAGTATTAGTAGAGAATATACTTTAAATATAGATGTGCTTTGTATACAGATGTGTCCCGTACGCAGTTGTGCCCCACACGCCGTGAGGCGCCGAAGGCGCCGAACGGGGTGCCCCTAGCCTATTAAGGTCCTAATATTAGTAGAGAAATAAGCTTTAGAACTCCCAGAACTAGCGCTCTGTCTAGTTTTCCAATCAACGTCCCCAGAGAAGTTTGTGCAGTCATAGTTCTTTACAGTAACGAGTGCAGAAATGGGTAAGTTAATTTTTTATATTTTCTCAGCAAAGTCATGACCTTCAGAAGTCAGAAAGCGGCGTTTTCGCAAAAATCGCGTGGCCTTCACAAGGACAGCGATAGGGGCTACCACACTTTGCGCCTGTTGCGTTGCTATTGCAATGAACCGTTCTGTAGTAACAGAATAATGCTTTATCGATACAGCAAAGAAATCCGAAAAAGATGTTCCATTGCTCCTTTTGCGGCCATAGCTAACTTGACGGAGTATACGTCCACTGACTCTCACACAGTTTCCCAGGACGCGCAGATAACGATTGCCTTCAATATCATAGGAATAGTAGTGACCATTGGAGGCGTAGCCATTGCATACCTGACTCTTAGGGCAATGAGAATTGAGAACCTCGAGCGCGAGTTGCAACTCCCATCTTGCTGCAGCTCTCACTAACCAGAGCCTATGCTGTAGGTAACGTGCAGCTTCGAGAACGCGATGCTCTCCAATACCGTATCCAACTCGAACATACATTCGTCCCCAGACCATCACCAAATCCTCGAGTCCTATCTGGTGATCGTTCTCGTGGCAATCCCATTCGTCGTCGCAGCTAGCGAGACAAACAAGGGGTTGACTTGAGGGAACACTCGAACTGATGGATGGCGCGGGAGGCTGGAGTATATGCTCTCTGCAAGGTAGCGTCAATGTTGAGTACCGCGGAGTACCTTGACGGACGTCATGAACACATTCGAATATCACTGGGCGGATATATGTTGTCTTCGGGAGCCTCGTGGGAATGGAAGAAGCGCTGGTGTTATGTTGAAGGCGTAAGATATGGGTGCGACCATGTTAGGTAGATCTTTGAAAGTCTCCAACTGTTGTTCCAATTAAAAGCCCAGGAACACATCAAGTCCGTAAATCTCATCAACATCTCTGCCCTCTTGTACCACTCAGTCGATAGCTTCGTTATTAAACGCAATGCTATGCCAGAGTAGAAATCCGAGGTCTCTTGCCAACTTGACAGTTTCCAGGACTTGACTCTGCCGTATTTCCGGTGTTTGTCTCTTCAATTCTTCCCAGAAGAAATCTCGGCCTGCATTCACGCTCTTGCAGCAACAGCATCTTGGCACCAAAACCCCGGTGCTGAGAAATGCTATATGCAAACACCTGCTCTTCCTGTTGAGAAAACCCACGCAACCCAAGGAGCCTGCAGGGAAAGTCAACACGAAACTACAAAGACTGTGGACAGATCCGCCTGCTACTCCCTTATATTAATGATCGCAAATATTCGTATAGCAAAGATCCTTCGATTGGTCTTCGTGATCCTTCTTCACTTGATCTTGAACGTAAAAAGCTTGTTATTAAATTTTTCTCTCCCAACATTACAAGCGAGTTTAAGGCAAAACATCTCCGTACGGGTCCGATTGAAAGGGACCATTAGCGCCACGCTAAATTTTTAGCTTCAAACTAGCCAATTGCATGCGAGCCCATTAGAACAAAATTACGTGCTTTTCCCTCCGAATCTACTCTGTTTTACCTCATGCTCTCAGGCCTCACCATTACAACACTTTGGGTTGGAGCAGAAGGGAATTTTTCAGAGAGAAATCGAATCAAGTCAGCCTGCAATCAGCACGGGCCCGTGGCACGTGATCGCGAAGGTACATTATCTCGATGACGATCAACCCCATCCTTCTTCATCTATCCCACTCTTCCTCTACCTCTCGCCAAAAGCTCATCAATTGCAGTGTTTCAAAGCTTCTTTAGCATGTTGCCTTGATTGTCGTGCTGCAAGCCACAACCTCAAGTCGACAACTCGCCTTCGGCCTCGCACTGCCAGGCATAGTAACGACGCCCTCTTAACGTCAACATGGCAACATCAGATATGGAGAAAGATATCCGAAAGCCGCTACTATGTCCAGATTCCGAGCAAAATGGAGATCTTCCAGCGACCTCAAGATCACCGAGAACAAAGAACAACCACGTCCCGATTTTTCTGGGCACCGCGTGCTTTCTTTGCCTTGCCTTAATTATGGCTATTAGGCATTTTGGAACAACAGAGCAAATGCCATCCGGATGGTTAGAGCGATGTGCTTGGCGCGATCTTTCACCGCACGTCCATCTCCTCGACGTCGCTCCCATTGCACATGACGAGTTCCTCCAGCGACAATCAACTCTAGCCGCCGCCCTCGACGCCGTAGGCGTCGATGCATTCATCGCAGAACCATCAGCATCATCAAGCTACTACGTCAACATCTCCACCTCCTTCGAGCTCAGCGAACGACCATTCCTCATGATCATCGACAGAGCTGCCCAATTCTCCTACCTCGCCCCGAAATTCGAGGCGGGGCGCATTGCTAGACTGGAGATGGTCTACAGAGATAAGAAGGTCATTGAGTGGCCGGAGGAGAAATCTCCGTATAAAGTTTTGGCGACAGAGACGGGGTATAAAAAGATCATGCTTGATGAGCATGCGAGGTTTATGATAGCCTCTGGCCTTCAAGCTGCTGGGGTTGAGGTTGTTCCGACGACGCAGATTATTCAGTCTCTCAGGGCTGTTAAGACAGAAGAAGAGCTCAAGATTCTGAGAGGAATTAATGATTTTACGCTGCAACTTGTCAGATCGCTGCAGAAGTGTATCAAGATCGGCATGACACAGGAGACAGTTGTTTCCGCTGCCTCGAGACTCTTCGGGAGAGCAGGAGTCGGGAATGGATTCTGGGCTATCGTGCTTTTCGGAGATCAAGCTGCTTATCCTCATGGTGGATCGTCAGGGAAGACGTTGAGCCGTGGCGAATTCGTGCTCATTGATATCGGATCAAAGCTTCATGACTATGGCAGCGATGTCACACGCACGATATTGCCAACTGGATCAGAGGTTACCAAGGAGTTGATGGATGTGTGGTACACGGTTCAAGCTGCACAAGCCGCAGCTATTGAACTCATGAACGTGAATGAAACCTGCTCGGTTGTTGATGCTGCGGCCAGAAAGGTCATCACTGATAACGGATATGGGGAGTTCTTTACGCATAGACTAGGACACGGATTGGGGTTAGAGATGCATGAACATCCGTATTTGAATGGGGCGAATGGGGAGAAGTTGAGGATTGGAGAGGTGGTGACGAATGAACCTGTGAGAATACCACGCTTAACGTATTGGGCAGACATGCTAATTGGAGCAGGGAATATATGTCACGACCGATCAAGCAAAGAAGTTGAGTTTGGATGTTGGATTTGGTGTTCGGCTTGAAGATCCCATTCTCGTTTCGAACCAGGATCGACCTGGAGGTATCCTCATGACTGGGTCGAGAGCGAAGTCTCCGTACGAACCATAAGTACGGTGGCACACTTCCAAATGTTTCAGTGCTTTCCTTTTTGTTCATATGATAGACTGTATTATGAACCCTCGAATTCTTGCGCTTCCTCATTTCAGGCCAGTCAAATGAGACCGTCCGTTGAAACAAGTTTCGAATCCCCAACAGGGCCAGCGACTTGGTGCTTCTTCCGGCGCTTAACAAACGGGAAGTGTTCCGGGAGAAGGTGGAACAGGATGACAGCGAGTGAGGTCTATTTAGGGTGAGTAACAATAGGCAGCTAGAAGATTCTCCCGCAAGCAATTATAAGTGGATATAGACCCAGAAAAGGAATAGTATCTGAAATTTGGAAAGAAGAAAACTTCCAATCGGCTGAGACACGACGAACTGGGAAGCAGCAAAAGCATATCGTACTTCGTAAATCGCGTCCAGTCCCTTAGAACGAAATATTTGAGGGTATTATCGTGATAATTGCATAAATAAGGCAGTATTTGGCATGTAATTAGGCTTCAAAATATGAGGGTAGAATTAACATAGATTAAGATGTCTAAAGTCCAAGAAGTGCGGTTTAGCGGAGGGCTTATATGCATTTGTAGCTAAGCCAACCAAAAGGGGAGAAACAAGTGTATGGCAACTGACATATTGCCTCAATGACTGCCAATCGCTGCATTGATCCGAAATATGTTACCGTTGAGAAAATACGGCACGTGATACAACCCTTTTCCCCCGATTAACGTGCCATCGTTCATCCATTAAAACAAGTTTAGTATATCATTCATGTTCCAAATGCCCCAAAAGCGTAATTATTATAAAATAGAATTATACTTTATTTAATATAAATATAATAAATATAAGAGCTTAAAGTATTATTTATATAAAGAAATTATAAAGTATTAATAAAGGTATTTATATATTCTTTTTGCCTTTACTAAATATAATAATTAGTAAATAGTAAGACTTTTCATAACTGTTCTAATATAAGGTTTAATACTTTACGATAACAAAACTCGAAGTCTCACCCTCACACTTCGAAGCCATGAAGCCACACGTTCTTTAAAATTCTCCTCTTCCTCCTCTTCCCCGTCCTCGTCCCCGTCTTTGGCAACCGTAAACCCCATAGCAGCTCTCCAATCCAAGCTTTCCCTCCTAGCCCCAATCGCCCCAAAGCTCAGAAGGGTATCTTTCACTTTATCCGACAGCGGCAGACTTCCCACAATCTGGTTGTGGAAGAGTTTCGTAAGTGTCTCGTGCCGTGTTGCCGCTAGGATGGCTGAGAAAGTCTTGTTATGACTAACCCCATTATCCAAGTATGCGAATGCACCGAGTAGGTTTGCGAGAAATGTGAGACCGATCGCAAGGCCGTATGAGATGAATAAGTTCTTTGAGTGGTAGACATACTTGTTGACAAAGTCTTTACGGGTGACTGCTTGGTTTATGGGAGGTCTAGCCATGTTAGCGAGATATTCGTGAAGGGAAAAAAAAAAGGGGGGGGGGGGTTACGAAAGAAGGTTGCTGCTCATAAATGACATCGTGATATTGAACATTAGTTCCGGAATCAGGACGTCTAGAGTACGATTATGTGCTAATTCAATATCCTGGTTTCGCTGATCACTGATCCCATTAGCACCCGGATGATTACTGTCAAAAAAAGCCTGCAGATCTGAACTTCCTATCAAACTGATGTATTGAAGATCAGTTGTGATTTCCGTGAAATTCGTTGGAGGTGAAGTGTTCTGGACGAAGAATCCCATGGAGCCAACTAGTAAGTCCGTCATTGCCCAGAAGACGGCCGAATAGGCATGTTGTTGGAAGATTTCGTCGGAAATTGGGGAATCATTCTTGGGATACTCGACGATATTCTTATTCGCTGTACTTAGGTTGGTTATCTCTTGAGCTCCTTCTTCAAACATGACAAGAATGTTGTATGATGCGTTGTGGAGCTTGCAAACCAGATAATGATCTTCGGTAGCCATGTTGCCTTGAGAATCAAGATGTCCCGTGTACCGGGAGTAAGCCATCCATAGCTCGTTAGATGCGTTTTGAGGTTGAGGCAATCGTAGTTTTGGTGTCAGCAGAACACCATTATTTTTGGCACTCGTGTTTCCGGCATTGGTCATCAGATCCGGAACAAATGCGTAGAAATAATTGGACTTCTCTGCTAGGGAGCCTACAGAGTTGTTCCGAACATCATCATCGCGAATACTGTCGATGATCGTGGCAATTGTAGAGTTTGCTTCCTCGCATGTGACTGATGGGCCAAAGAATTGTAGGGGGAAAGTTGCGTTGGGAAAGGGTGCCGAGATGAGAGGGATCTCTCCTTGAGCCGCTGTCGCTGATGACAGGCGCTTGGCTATAGTCCGTGGACTCAGTAATGTAGTAGTTTTCTGATCGCTGCTGTTTGAAGAGTGAGCAAACCGGCTCCATTGGTTAGTGCCGTACATATCGAGAACATAGACTGGGCCAGTATCAGAACTATCTTGAAGACTTGGCAGGACGAAAAGAGTCGCTGGTGGGACGAGAGATGTCAATGGGAGAAACCTAGAGAGCGTGTCAACTAGAATAATTGAGCAGAAAAAGGAGAGTGGTGTATACCCAATCACCAAAGCCAGGAAAGTCCCCATTTTGATCTCTCGGACCATTTCCATATTTAGCAACGCTGTTAGAGTCCCGTCAAATGCAGCATCGAGTGCCGCGACAGAAACTTTGCTTCGTTTCAAAGCCCACCAAAGCCATTGTGTATACTAGAGAAATTTACGTTAGTTGTTTCTGGGCTAGGAAGGTTCAAAATGAAAATTGCATAAAAACACGAAGCAGCGGCACCGGTGTAAGTGTCATTCAAGATTTCAATAAACCTGAAATGAGGAATTGCGGTGAAAATAACTTACCGGGAATCCAATGGAGGTCGTCAGACTGACCTGAGTCAGGTAGGCGAATGTATTTCCTCCTCTGTGTTGAGTTGTCAGCGAGGTCTTTGAGGTAAGAAGCGCGTACAAGTAATCTATGAAAACTGCCAAGTATGAAGGTGATTCGAACCTCAGAGCCCACTGCTGCTGGCGGTCATTTCCCACCTGTCGTTCATCTAGGACAGTGTAATAGAAATGATGCATGAAACTTGTTAAAACACCAAGTAAGAAGAAAGAGACCATCGCAATTGGGGACCACCAGTATATGCCTTTATGTATAGGTTCGTCTGCATCTGCATCGGTCTCCTTGGTTGCTTCTGGCTGAGAGGAGCTGATCGAGACATATTGTTTGCCATCTGGCAGTAGCAAAGCGTCTCTCGCAAACTGCTCCGACGAATGTCTCGCGGCAGTTGGTGAGACTGGTTGCTCTTCAATTTTGTCAACCGCTCTCGAGGGCGACTCTGACTGGGTTTGATCGGTCATATTTCGATAGACTTCTTTTGCTTGCCGACCAAACCATGAGTTCCATTTACAATGCTGATGCAAGGCTATATAACCATTGGTATCGTTATCTGGGACCAAGGCCAGAACTGTGACTGGGCGACGGGTGCGTGCCTGACTGACGCACCCCTCACAAGGCTCCCCACGGGGCAGTCCTGAAATACATGGGATGAAAGAGATAGGATAAAAGAGAACTCGAATCAAACCCGGTATACTCACCACGTGGTTTATCAATCTTCATCAATGAGGGTTCAAGATATGCACGAGTATTGAGTTTCTGCAAGCCACCGTGCACAGCCTCCACCGACAGCTTCATCTGCTTATCGAGCCACATAGACAGCAACAATTGCCGTTTCCAAAATCAGCTCTGGCAGAAACTTTGCGAGGGAATAAAAACGGATTCCTCGAGCAAAATCCCAGAAATTATAACTAGGGTATCTAGAAGGCCAATATGGGCTCTATATTATAGTACAGAGATCGCGGCATAAAGTATCGGGAATACAGGGTGTTTTTCATAATATATTTTATATAGGCCACTGAAGGGCCTGTAAGGTCTTACTTTAATCTCCCTATAGCTTTTCTAGTACCCTATAAGCCCCTATAAGCTTATTAAAAATACCCTCAAGCCTTAATATAGGCTTATATAGCTTGACAGGTACTAAACGCCTCTAAACGCCTATAAATATAGGCGAGTTCAGTAGTTAAAAGAGGGGTAATTAGCCCTAATATATACTTCTCTATATATACTTTATCCTGAATTCTAATTCTAATTTATTAAATATACTTTAATACCTTTTACTAACCTGTAATTTCTTCTAATATAATTAAATATATTCTTAAAGTTATTCTTTAAAATTTAATAATAAGGAACTTTTCTTATATAATAATTATAAAGGAAACAAAAAAGCGAAATTATAAGATTATATTATAATATAAGGTGTTTATTAGTAGGTAATAAGATAATAGAATGAATTAGTGAGTTGTGAAACCATAGTATTAAATTCAGTACAGAACTAATCTCTATTCCTCCTATAAGGTCTAGGGAAGCCCTCTCTAAATAGGAGGCCCTAATAACGTATATATAATTAGTAATTTGTAAGCCTAATACTTATAATATAAATAGTAATTAGTTATGAAGTCAAAGGGCCTCCGATCTCCCTAATTAATACCTGTAATATCCGAGGTTTATTACATGCCCTTAAGTCACGTGCGACCCTATATATATTATAACTATACCCCCCTCCTAGGATCTTGTCCCCAAGATCTATTAATCTATTCTAGTAAATATTTAATTAATTATTTAATTAATTAAGGTAAACTTCTAGTATCTTAGAAAGTGGTTTTACTAATATAATCTGGATAATAGATATAAAAATCATCTAATTAGATCAGGGCTAAATAAGCGAGAAGGAAGGGTAATTATACCCCAGATATAAGGGCTAGCTAGTAATTATAATTTCGTTTAGGATCTAAGTATTCTAATTAGCTTAATCCAAAGTACTAAGGTACTATCCTACAAAATTAATACTACCTATTAAATCTCATATTAGAATAATCTAAATAGCTATATAGAAAGAATTTAATAAATATTTATATAAAAAACCTATATAAATATTTCTGAGGTCCTAGAGATTATTTACAGGCTTCTGGGAGCATATATTAATTAGTTATACTAGTTTCTAATTAGAACTAGTATAAAAACTAGTAGTTAATCCAGGTAATTCTTTATCTCTATAAAAGAACTTCTTTATATTATTATATACTTTCTTTCTTTCTAATAACTATATATATAATAACTTTTTCTATTATTATTTTCTAGCCTCTTCTTCTATTTTTCTTTAAGCTTTCTTTAATTATTTTTAATTAATTCTATAATATCTTTTTCTGGCTTTATTATCCGCCTATATAATAATAAGTATAAAGGTAATCTTATAGTCTCCTTTCCTATTACTAATAGATACTTAAAATATTTCAAGTATTTACTTATTAATTCCTTTATCTTATATATTATAATATCTAGTAAGAAGAATTATAACTATTATAATAAGGGTTCTAAGTCTTATATATTAGTAAGTTCTTTAGCTTTAATATTTATTAAAGCTAATATGATTTCAGATTCCTTATTACTTATTAGAGGCTTATTAGTTCTAGGAAGATACTATTATAATCTTTAAGAAATTTCTTAAAATATATCCTAAATAATATTATACTAATAAGAATAATACTATTAATTAGGTTTTTAAAAACTAGAAAAATACTAATAAGCTTTGGAATTCTTCTTCCTATTTTAATAAGGCAAATAATAATATTACTTAAATTAGTATCCCAAAAATAAGTTTTTTCTAATATATTTAAATATTTACTAATTTCTTAAAAAAATACTATAATATCTATTTTTAAGATATTAATTTTATTATTAAGCTTATTACTAAAATTACTAAGTAGTCTATTACTAGTACTTTAAATACTAATAATATAATACTTATAGCTATTTAGGACCTAATTTCAGAAGTTCGGGCCTTTTATAAGATATATATAACTATTATAAGTTCCTTATTTACTTCTCTTAATATTCTTAATACTAATATTATTATAATATAACTATATTTTATTAAAAGATAAGCAAATTCTAGAAAGTATTAGCTAATTCTTTATTAAGTCCTAAATAAAGCTAGTATTTAGTATTCTTACTTTAGGAATTAGGAATTTATAAGAATTAAAGTTTATTTATTTAAAATACCTATAGCTAGTTTATTTATAATAAATCTTTCTTAATTCTAAATCTTTTTCTAATAATTTAAATATAATTCTTATAAGCCTTAATAAAATCCTAGAAAACCTTTATAAATAAAAAATCTAGGAAAAAAGTATTTCTATTACTATTCTAGATCTTTTCTTAGTTATCTAAGTTCTTTTTTTTTTTTTAATAGCCTTTTTCTTAGTAATCCAGAATTCTTTTTAATTTTAAGAAATTATTAAAAGATAATTTCGGATTCTAAGCTATAGTTTTAGTTATATAATTTTAGAAGTTTCTTAGAATTTTTAAGATTAGGAAAAATAAGTAATTAGATATTATAATTTTTAGGCCAGGCTTTCTATTTAATTAAATATTATTACTTTTTATTTCTATTATCTTATTAGTAATTAATAATAGCTTTTATTTCCTATTCTTATTTTTTATTATTATTTACTAATTCCGGAAGTTCTCTAGAGAAATATAAATATAGCTTCTAATTCTTTTTTATTATATACTTTTTAAAAAGAGAAATATAAAAAGTTAGATATAAATAATTATATATATTTAATAATTCTAACTTATATACTAAATTATTAATATATTTAAGAATCCTAAATAAACCTATAAATTTTGGTTTAAGCTTTCCTATTTTAAGTTTAATATTTCTTATTAATAATATTACCTAGGCTTTTTTAAAATAATATTTAGCTAACTAGTACTTATTATAATAGGTTTCTTAATTATTTTATATATAATATTATAAATTCTTAAGCTTTTTTTATTTTATTTAAAGAATTTCTAATCTCCTATATATAGTTAGTATCTTTTTTATAATTCTATTTTTAGAATTTTATAAAAGTTAAGAATAGTATCTATAATATATATAGAAAAATATATTCTATAAAATCTAATATTTTAAGTTATTATATATAAATTCTATAAAAAATAACTTCTTAAACTAATTATTCTTTTAAATATTATAATAATATTTTAGATAATATTTTAGGGCCTAATTTTATTTTTCTATCTAATTATTTATCTAAGAATAATAAGCTATATTTAAATACTATTTATATATTAAGTAAAAGTAGAAAGCAAACTAGAACTAGCTAGTAAATACTATTTCTTAGTTAGAAATAATTCTATTAGAGAAGCTAAAGATTAAGAAAACATATTCCTATATAATCTTAGTAAGCTCCGGAAAATTAATAGTCTTATAATATATAATATATCTTACTATTTTAGAATACTAATTAATAATTATAAGAATTATATTAAAATCGGGATTTCCTATTAAGTTCTTATATAATAGTAAACTTATAATAAAATCTATAAAGATCTTATTCCAGGATCTCTTAGGCTATAATAAACTACTAAGTAAACTATATAGTAAATATTTCTTTATCTTAATTCTCTAGTAAATATTATATTTTTAATAATAATTATAAATATTTTCTTTTATATTTTCCTAATACTAGAATCTTCTAAAAAGCTTAAAAGTTTTCTTTATTCTATAATATCTGGCTATTAGATTATTATAATAAAGCTTTATAACTTCTTAATATAAAGCAGGATTATTAAATATAATAATTCTTAAATAGTATCTAAGTAAGCCCAAATTATTTTTCTAGATTTCTTTTCCCTTAGTATCTTTCTTATTAAGTTTTTATTTTATAATATTCTAATATTAAGAATTATTTCTCTAAATTACCTAAATAATATCTAAAAGAAATTTAGATAAAAAAGCTAATACTATAGCTTTTTTAGTAGCTATATATATCTATATACGGGAAATTAGATATTTATAATTATCTAATTTAAAAACTCGGGAAATTAAGAAGTTTTTAGTTCTATTAAGTAATATAATTATAGATATCCCTATTACCTTAGCTATAATAATAAAGCCTTTAAGGCATTTCCCTATATCTTACTTCTTAACTAATTCTATAATTAAGGAATCTATAAAATAATCTATTTACTTGTCTTATAATAAATATTTCTCTTTAGCTATTATAAATATAGCAAGTATTAAATAATACTTATTTTAAAGAAGGAATTCTTTAGATATTTATAAGAATCTCTAAATTATAACTATAAAAGCTCTTTTTAACTTATTCTAAAAAGTCGGAAGCCAAGTTATATTAATAGAACCTTTTTTATAATTAGGTTTTTTACTAGGTTTATTTACTAGATTTGAGGCGCCTCTATAGTAAATAATATTAAAATTATATATTATAAGATATATTACCTAATATACTTAATAGCTCTCTAGATACTTTATTTCTATAAAGTATTAGAGATTATTATAGTCTATAATAACCTTAATTATAAACCTGGACTTTTTAAAATAATAGTACTAATACTTAAAGGCTTTAATAATTATAAATAGCTTCCTATTATAGGTACTATAGTTATATTTAGCTCTGGAAAGTTTCCGGAACTAGAATACTACTAGATACTAGTATTTTTTCGGGCTATTACTAGGATTAACTTATTATAAAATAGTACTAGTAATTACGAATTTTAATATATTAGTTTTAATATAAATTTTCTTAAAAGAATTAAAATAGATTAGAATAGGTATTATAATAAAAGCTTTTTTTAAAGTCTTAAAGCTTTTAGCTACTTTATTTATTTATATAAAGGAACCGGATTTCTGGCCCTTTTCTATTTCTTTTAAGAGATCTATTAAGCCTACAATTACCTGAAAGTAATAGTAAATAAACCTATAGTAGAAATTAGTAAATCCAAGAAATACTTGGATATTATAGAATGATTCTGGTTCTAGCTATTTAATAATACTATAGACCTGTTTAGGATCCATATAAATATCTTCTATTCTAATAAGAAAGCCCAAAAATTCGACTTCTTTAATATTAAACTTGTATTTACTAAGTTTATAAAATAGGTTATTTTTATATAGCCTAGTAAGTATCTAGTAAATATAATTATAGTATTTATTCTTATTTTGGGAATAAATAAGGATATTATCTAAATAAATAACTATAAAATAATCCAGAAGCCTTATAAATATAATATTAATATATATTTAAAATATGGCTAGTATATTAACTAGCCTAAAAAGTATTATAAGATATTTAAAATAGCTATAATAAGTTCTAAAAGCTATTTTCTATTTATATTCTTTATAAATTCTTATCTAATAATATATATCCTTAAGATCTAGCTTTATAAAGATCTTAGCTCCTTAAAGCTAGTTAAGAGTCTTATTAATAAGAGAAAGCAAATACTAATTCTTAATTATAACTTAGTTAAATCTATAATAATTAATATAAAGATATAGTTCTTTATTTTTCTTAGAAATAAAAAAAATAGGTACCCCTACTAGGCTTTTGCTAGGCCTTATCTAATATTTATAAAGCATATCTTATAAATATAAATATAATACTTCTAGTTAGATCTCTAATAGATTATATAAAGGCCTATATAGGACTATACTATTTATATTAATAAAGTATTTAATATTACTAAAATTAGAAAGTTCCGAAGTTTTATTAGAATTAAAAACCTTTAAGAAGTCTTTATATTTATTATTCCGGAAATAAATAGGTATTTCTAAGGCCCCTTTCCGGAGGATATTAATTTGCTATATTAAAAACTCCTATTTAGTATTACTAGAATTATATAATAAAATAAAGACCTAGTAACTATTATAAATATATAAAGCCTATTATCTAGAATAGGTATATTTGCCTTTAGTTAAGAATAAGACTTAAGGTACTAGCTTAGGATACTAATTAAGCTCCTTACTAAATTCTTTTAGTATTAGGATCTTAATATTATTAGACTATATAAGTATATATATCTATTATTTCTTAATATAATCTATATATTATATAAGGGTTACTTTATAAAATTTCATACTAAAGATAAGGCTATAAGAGCTAATATTCTTATATCTATAGAACCGGAGCTTAAAAGAATATATCTTACTATAATTATTTATAATAAATACCTTAAGATTATAGGCTTAATAGATCTTAAATTAGTTTCTATAAAAGATTATAAATTCTTAGTTATATTTAGCTAAGGTAATAAAGCCCTGGCTTTAAGCCTAATTATTATTAAGGAAGTTATAATCTAATCCGGTATTACTAAGTCTGCTATATATTTCTAAGGTACTTATTTCTAGCTATATTAATCTTACTTAAATAATTATATGAAATAATATATCTTTTTTATTATAGCCAAAATTATTAATATTTAAGATTTAGCCTTCTCTTTTCCCTATTTCTTAGAAGGATTTCCTCTAGAGTACTTCTTTATAGTAATAGTATTAACCTACTTCTATAGATACCTTAACTTTTCTATAGTTTTGGCCTTATTAGAGTTCTGCCGAGCCTATTTAGTATACTTAAAATACTTTATATTTCCTAAGAAATATTTTTTCTATTTATAAGTCTAATAAACCATACCTAAAATAGAACTAGTACTTTATTAAGGCCTTAAAAGAACCAAAGTACTATCTGAGAATTTCTTATATAATCTTTAGAACTTATTCTTCTTTTTTTAATAGCTTTATAAATTAGAATTCAATAAGTCAGGGTTTTTAGGAGTAGAGTTACTCTTATTAGACTTCCCTGTTTTTATTTTTCTTAATTTAGAATAAGTAATATACTTTACTTTCTGAGCTTTCTTAAGCTACTCGGAAATAAATATAAGTATCTAATAAGTCTTATAGTTAGATAAAACAGTATCGAGAGTCCGGACCCGGTTCCTCTCAGGATATAAGTTCTAGTTAACTTTAAGACTAATTATTTAAGTATATAATTCGGTAACTATCTTACTATTTTTCTAATAAAGATCTCGGAGTTCCTTAAAGGCGTCTTATTAATGGGTTTGAGGTACTTAAAGTATATTAGCTAAGTAGGCCTTAAATTACTTCTAATAGACCTTATATAATAATAGGCTTTACTTTATTATAGCCTCCCAAATATTATGAGATTCGTTCCTAAAAGTACTTATAGTAGAATTAACTCTAGAAGAATATCTATTATAAGTCTAAGATTAGGTCCTAAAGACTATTTTCCAGAAAAATATAAATATTCTCTATTTCTTAAGGAACTTTCTATAATATAAGTCAGGTATCCGGATCTTAAGAAACTTCTTTTAATCTAAATATATCTTTAGGATATTATATAGTAGCTCCTAATAAATAATATTAAGATTACTCTCAAAGCTTATTATATTAGGAAAGGAGATAGGTTCTAATCCTATTTTAGGAAGTTTCCTAGTAGGAATTACTAAGGAAAATAGAGTAAACTTATAAATAGAATTTCTATAAAATATAATAAATCATAAGGTATTCCTAAAAGTATTCTTATATTACTCTAACTATAGGATATATTAGTTAATTATATCTATTAATTCTTGCTTTTATTAAAGCGCTTTGACTTTAGTATATAAGCCCTATTCTATAGCTTGAGTAGTAATAACTTGGGTATTAATCTCGGTGTCTTAATTATTACCGGGATTATTTACGTTATTATTACTAGCTCTCGGAGGCTTCTGAGAGGCCCTATTAAAAGTATTAGACGAGCCTTTACTATTATCTATATCGGGGTTAATCTATTTGACTTCCTCTATAGGAATAGCTCTGGCGAGGAATTATATATTTTGCAGATTTCGAGATATAATTACTTATTAAACTACCTTTTTTGAGAGTAGAGAGATTAGCTTATAAGGTATTTATTAGTAGGTAATAAGATAATAGAATGAATTAGTAAGTTATAAAACTATAATATTAAATTTAGTATAAAACTAATCTCTGTCCCTCCTATAAGGTCCAGGGAAGCCTCCTCTAAATAGGAGGCCCCGATAATATATATATAATTAGTAATTTATAAGCCTAATACTTATAATATAAATAGTAGTTAGTTATAAAGTCAAAGGGCCTCTAATCTCCCTAATTAATACCTGTAATATCCGAGGTTTATTATATGTCCTTAAGTTATATATAACCTTATATATATTATAACTAAATAATTTAAAAGATTCTTATATATATAAGCTATTTTTAATATAAATTAATAATTAAACCTGGCTTAAATAAGCTAAATATAGTAAAGTAATTAGCTTAGTATTTAAAGAAAAAAAGTATTAGATATTTAAGAACTAGAAAGATATTATTTTTATAAATAAAACTATAATATAATTAGGAAATATAAAAGAAAAGAAAAAAGTATAGAGATTATTTAAAGAAATATTATATAAATATTATATAAAATAATATTAAAAAGGCTTTTTTAAATTTATATTTTGGGAATTATTTTTATATAATAAAAAGAAGCCTTACTATATATAGGAGAAAAGACTTCTTAAGAGAAAAGAAAGAAAAAGGCTAATTTAAATATAAGGAATTTGTTAATTAAAAAAGTAATAAATAGAAATAGAAAAAGAAGTAAAAGAAATAGCTAAGGAATTAGATAAAGATATATAAATGAGCTCTTAGAGAAATATAAAAAACCTTGAAATATAATAAGGCTACTAATATATTTATAATAAAGAATAGCTAAGATAATATTAATTAATATAAATATTAAAAAAGAATTCTTATTAAAAAGCTTTTATTTTTTATAAAAGTATATTAAAATAATTAATCTAATATAACTATTTAAGAGAATAATATACTAATATATAAATCTCATTACTAAGAAATAATTTATAGCTTATAAAAAATTATGAAAATACTCTAGCTAGTAAATTTACCTAATCTTAATATAATTAAAACGGCTTGGTTTTATATGAAAAACAAATCTATAAAGCGGGGGCCAACTAGTAATAAAAAGAAACTCAAAGCAAGATAGGAGAAATACTAGTAAAACTTATCCCAAAGTAAGATTTAAGAGTAAATAAAAGTAATTCCTTATTATATAAAGGAGATAATTCGTTTAAAAGGGGGCAATAAGTATAAAGAAGGGAGAAAGAAGGGGGAAGAGAAGATTAGTATATACTAGATTCAGATTTATATATATAGAATTAAAGGTATTAAAAAATAATTAAAATTAGAGGCTTTATAAGTAATAGCGGGGTAAGCCATACTTAGGGGACCCTTACAGGGCTTATAGGGAGCTAGGAATTGCTACAGGGAGATTAAAGTAAGACCTTACAGGCCCTTTAGTAGCCTATATAAAATATTCGACGGTACTATCGCCTCGATGACTGCCAATCGCTGCATTGATCCGAAATGCTGTCACCGTTGAGAAAATACGGCACGTGATACAACTCCTTCCCTCCCCCAATCAACGTGCCGTCGTTCATCCATCAAAACAAGTTCAGTATATTATCCATGTTCCAAGTTCCCCAAAAAAGTGATCATTACGGCGCAATACCTGTTCTCAGATTAGTATGAGTGGAGCATCATTTGGCTGGGATACTTGCGTTGCAACCCCGACGAACATCGTCTTCTGCGTCATCGATGTGAGGAGAGAGAACACGAATGTAAATATCAATACTGCTGCAATGACTACGGCTAATATTTGCCTTCTGCCAAGAGAGATAGTGTAAATCAAGATCACAGGGATTAGCAGTACGGCTAAGAAGGCGGTTGCTGCTATCGATCGAACCAATGGTAAGACGTGATCCAGTTGATGCGCCGGCAGCGGATTGACATGGTTGTGTTTCTTGAAAATTTTGTTCCCAACGGTGGTGCAATGGTTCTTGAATGTCTGGTCAAAGTAAGTACTTGCCTAAATTTGCTGCGTTTGTTTCCTTTATTGGCGCTTAAAGGGGGGGAAATACCTCAACCCACCATCCCTCCGAGGTCGGTTTGACGGACACGAAATCGTCTGGGTGATAGATCCAATTATCTTCTCCCTGATCAACGGGCTTATAGCTCCATAACCACTTGAATACAGTAGCATGATCCCGGTTCGGTGTTCTCTGTAAAGCTCGTAATTGGGCTTCTTTCAGTAGCAAATCGTCTAGTCCTAGGTTAGCCCTTGTTTTCAATACGTTGGAGAGAGAGTACATCCAGTAGATGAGCAATTTCACCCGAATCTCCTCCCTCAAATCCATGCGCTCTGTATCCCATCCGTCTTGGTGATAAGTTGTCCTCAATCTATATGCTGTTGACGCTGATTCACTATCATGTTTATCGAGCTCTGTGAGTTTCTGCTCTAGCTTTGTGATCTCTGTCTGCAGCATAACGAGTTCACGGCAGTGCAGCTGACCGAATCGGCGGAATATAGCAGTGTTGTCTGCACTATTCAAGAATGCTGCCAATCGTGGCCATCCATCGGGGTGTTTCTCCAGTTCTGCACACCATGTCAGACTTGACGAAAGTTGGATGAAATGGCTCACCTCTTTCTCTTTCGAAAATATTCAAGCCGCTGAGAGGTCTATTTTGATGGCTTATTTCTTCAGTCCCAAGCGGCGGTGATATTGTAGAACTTTGATACGTCGAAGGAAGCACTCGTCGAAGTCTAGTGCGAGAAAGATTAGCCCCACCGGCGTGGGTGGAGGCACTTTCTTCAGAACAGAATCAGTTTTGCATTAAGCAAAGTGTAACAATTGCATTGGAATTGTGGTCCTAACCCTTCGGTATTTTCTTCTTTTTTGCATGAACAGAAGTGAGGGACTTACTTGTAGTCGGGGCTTGCTGAGGTTCAGGAAGCCGGATAGCTCTCTTGACTTCGTCGACTGCTTTCGTGACTTCCAATTCAGCCTCACTTGGCATCCGGACGGTTTTGCCTCCGAAATGAGTTACGATGTCATTCACAATGTCCCGGGCAAGGACAATGTAGGCAACATTTGTTCCTGGTTTCCCTGCGACGATATGGCCCAACCAGTCGCCAGTAGCGGGATCAAGCACCCAGGAACCACTATCACCCATTTCTATGAGAAACTTTAGTTTTAGGAAATGGCTATTAGGAGCTAGGCACAAGGAAGACTTACGGATAGGCCGGTCCAGAATAACGATCCACATTCTCTGGAAGGATCTACTCCCTGGAAGAGCAACAAGGGAGTAGTCTCCAATGATACTGCCATTCACGATGCCTGTTGTGCCGGTATGGATGACCACAGGCATATCACATGGATCCTTTTGTGCTATATTTCTTGGAAATAGGATGTTTCCATTTGGCAGGAACACCATGTTGGACAAATGCATTTTATTTCGGTCAATGGTGTATAATGCCCAGTCCAAACCCCAAGAGCTTTCAGAGCGCTCTCGTGAATCTCTTTTGCCGTGCAGAGTTCCAATGATACCTGATCTTCGATAGTGGATTGCTGGTGGAGAAGGTTCGATTGCCTCTGCTATTATACAGGTTAACTCTTCCCGTTGACTGAAGGAATCAAAATGGCAGAAAGTTTCGTACCCTGAGTTTCTGCATTTGTTTCGATCTCACAATCAAAGGCGTGGGCGACTGTCAACACATGCAATTCGCCATCGACCATAAGAACACCTCCCATGGTGCATGATACGTCCCCAACATGGACCAAGGCTGCATTGATTGCAGGTTTAGCATTACGAGTTGGTGAACTTTCGCGGTGGTTGTTGGGGTAAGCTGGCAAATTCCCGGCAGAACTAACAGCTTTCTCTTGAGGTAATTCAGCCTTAGAAGAAGAAGTAGGACGCCCAGTTTCAAGGTCCAAAGAATCGAAATATCCAGCAGAGAATCCGGGCCCGTTCTCGTAGTACTCGATACCTATTCCTCGGGGATCGACTTGAATGTCTTCTTCTTGGATGATTCTCTTCGCATTCCGCCGACATATTTTGCTTGAAGAACTGAAAATTATCGTAGGCTGAGCATCTTGGATGGATCGTCCATACATTGAGCGGTCCCAAACGCATCCAGGCGAGGTGCGCTCACCGTCCCAGATATCGCACTGGCGCTTCAAAACCAGAGCCTCGATCTGTCCCATTGCGTTGATTAGACAAGGTCTTGCAGGAGCCAGCGCAACCCAGCAGGTCATCGTCCAGAGAGAGGAACTGAGTTGCCACTCCATTTTCACTCGACTGTTGTCCTTGATTGACTGACGCCGCTCTGGATCCTTCCATTTTGGAGCTCCCAAGCGAGGCAGCCTCGCTTCGATTTGCTGGAGAGCCTGGACTTCGATAGACATCATGATAATACAAACTCCGATGCCCAATGTTGTTTTAGGCCACCAGATTGATAAGAATCGTAGAGCCGTGGAAAAGCATCAAAGGAGTAGAAGCGATGGGGCCACTACAAGTTTCTTATCCTTGTGCTGGACAAGCGGTGAAAGCCGACGTGCGAACCGCTCAATTCAAGGTTGGAAGGCAAGGAAGAGCAGTTGCGGATCACCACAAGGACGCCTTGCAGTTTGCCTCGCCAACGCATGCATTCAGAATTACAAACGCGAATGCATCTGATTGGAAGAGGCGAGAAGACTTGCCGTTCGAAACGTTTTCCCCAACCCTTATGTCTTGCTAATTCATGAGTCATATTCCAGTTATGAGCCAATTATACCAATCGAAAAGTCACTCTAGAGAGAGGAACTGGAAGGATACCTTTCTCTGGATCGCTACCCGTTCCCCAACGGAGACTTAAGAGACTGCAGTCACGGCCTCTCTTATCTGCAGCGGAGGTTCCTGAGCGTTTTCGCGATCCTTCTTGACAACTTGAAAGTTATCAACGATGGCTTCTGCCCCCTTGACAACACAGGCGAGCTTAAGGTGTATTTTGAGGAAGACGCCAACAACAAGCGCATTCTCGCGGGCTGTAATCCGAGAGATCTGGAACCACGACTTGACAGCGGATGAGTATCAGGAATATCGCAAGCTGTATGAGAGTTACTTCACTCACATTTACCAAGATCTATCAACCGCAGCTTGCAGTGGTGATACCCAGATTCCAGATTTCAACCACGAACAAATTCTAGAGATTGTACGCACTCTGAAGTCCCAGCCTTGCACCAAATTGGAGGCTGCGCAATTCTTCCAACGATCCACAGGCTGCACAGATGCGGGGCGCATAGATAGAGCTATCAATCTTGCGTCCGGGTTCTTGGTTCCACTGAACTTCAAAAGCGTCGGCGGCGCTCGAAGAGGAGCAGTAGTATCTTGGGAGAATGACGACTGTTTGGCCCAAACAGTAACAAAGGGGGTGATGATGATGGCGAATGGATCACTTGCATCGCAGAACAGCTGTGCTTCGTGCAATTCTGTGTGGGCCTTTTCCAAAAGCTTCAATGCAAGGCAACTTACCCGCCTTGCTGGATTTGATATCATTTGGACAAGTAATCTGTTAGATCACCTTCTTATCCAAGATGAGGATGAAAAGTTGAAGGTCCATGTCTTCCACCATGTCAAAGTCCTTGAGAATCATTTAACAATCAAAAAGTCAGTACTTGAGGGAAACCCGAAAGAACAAAATCTCACTCGAGCACACAGTTCTATCATACCCCCCGAGTTAATTTTGGAGACTATGGACACCCTAGCCCTTATGATTCCAAGGGCCGATCGTCGAGTTCGAAAATGGTATAGACAGCTTCAAAGGCCGTATGTACTGGACCCAAGTGTCCTCTCACTTGAGTACTTGAAGTCTGAGAATCGAAGAATCGACCACTTTGTATTCTGGGGAGGTCGACTAAGAAAGCTGAAACGAGCTTTTGACGACCATGAACCCCATGGCCCTCTACAATGGTGGCGAGATGACCGCAAACCAGTTCAGTGGTGGACTTTCTGGGTTGCAGCTTTAGTCTTGGCACTCACAATCATTTTTGGCTTTACACAGTCTGTGACAGCAATACTGCAGTTGATGAAGTCGTAGGATGGTAGTATGTAACTACACACAGGGCGATAGGATGGGGTTATAGTTCATGTGGATATGAACGTTTGAGGAATTTACGATGAAAGGAAGTCATTTGAAGCTGTGATGGTATTTTCCCACAAAAAAGATATCTATCGCACAAGCCTGGACGGGCAATCGATGCCAGCTGCAAGTTGAAAAAGGATGGATCTGCTCAAAAGCCGAAGCCACAGCATGCAATTTAAGGCTCTGAACCGGGCGTAGGTCCGGTAGGAATTGAATCTCCTCGAGCCTGGATGCAGATCTCCCGCAGCGCTCTTTTGCGGGGCAGTGAAATGTTCCCGTCCACATCGAGAACCGTGGCCTGGAACGTCAAGTTGCAGACATTGAACGATCCCCACTCCGAAACGCTATTGAATAAAGGTCTATCTGAGCTCAAAAGGAGGTATCACCCCAAGTACCCCGTGCAAATTGCCTACCGAATGAAGAATTCAGAGCCGTCCCCGAGGTCTCCGAAGACCACCCAATCATCACCAGTGAAGCTTGGTCGCAAACGGGCAAAGTGTATTATCGAGAAAGTTCTTTTGACAGCAAATGCGCGAGACGAGAATGCACCGAGACATGAGGGCGTCGGGAGAAAGGGGCTGTGATAGTGGCGAAGAAACGGGACTGATTGAAGCCCAAAAGTTTGCAGAGCACCTGAGGAATTGAAGCCCAAGAGTTGGCCTAATAACGTACTCGGTATCATCTTAATGTTGCCCAATTCGCCTCACTATGTTTGCAGGGTCTCATCCAGACCGCCATGTCGCGGATTCTAGAAGCCCAAGGCAACGAATAAAGAGAAGTTTGAGAAAGAGAGTCGTGGAAATTTTTACGAAGGGTAGGTTACACAGCGCGCACGTGACGCCAAGCGAATCGACCAGCGCCTCGTTTTCCCCTCCAACACCAAGATCGGGCGAACCCGCGGATCGATCCTCGCACCAGGAACCAGCCGCTGCCAGTCCCATATCGTCCCCATTCAGCCCAGCATCGTCTTGCTCGCCCAATATAGCCCATCGTGTCTATAATCGCCGCCCCAGATTTCCCAGTCCAGAGCCTGTACTTCTTCTCTCTATTCGGTCGTGCTGCATCATTACATCAACAGTGGATTCGCTCCAGGACTGATCCAGTGCTGACACCTGGACTTGGCTCAGGGTGCAGCTCGCAGGGGGGCAAACGGACCAGTTGGAGGGGTGTGTTGGGTCGGTTTCACGCTCACGCCGGCCTGTGACAGCGCACGATTCAAAATTCAATCACACTCCCACTCACTCACCAGCCAGCCCTCCCGCTGCAAACGCCAACCCCTCCACCGCACGCACTCGTCATCCCACCTGTAATCCGAGTTCAGGATTCAGCTCCATCGAGCCGTCAGCCGCAATCGATACAAATCCCTCCGCTCCCTCCGGCCAGATCTCATCAAGACTGCGATATTCTATCAATTCGAAGCCTTTGACTGCCGGCGCCAAGATCTCGCTGCTCACAATACCCAACACAAGCAGTTGAAGCAATGTCCAGGCGTGCGGGAACCGTTTACGCAGAGGAGCGCGAGTATTACCGTGATGGACCCCCTCCACCACCCCCTCCTCCAGCTCAAGTGCGGACACGAGAGCGTGATCGAGTCTATGAAGAAGAGGATGTCTACATCAGACGAGAGCGAGAGGGAACTCGTCCCGAATTCCTGCGAGACGACTATGGTAGAAACGATCCTGGCCCAATGGTGTTGAGAGAACGAAAGACGGAGACCGTCACTAGGCCCAGACCTCGATCTCCATCTCCTATTCGCACTGTGCGAGTACAAGAGAGGATCATTGAGAGAGAACCCACTCCACCTCCGGTAGAGAGAGTTCGCACCCGGGTCGTCGAGCGAGAGACAAGACAGCGATCACCTTCCCCTCCACCAGAGAGACTCCGCTCACGAGTAGTGGAAACCAGAGAGCGGATCAGAGAACGCTCTCCATCGCCAGTCCGGTACCGCGAGAGAATCGTCGAACGAGAACGCGAACGCGAACGATCGCCAACGCCAGTACGAATTGAAGAACGAGTTCGCATCCGCAACTTCGAGCGTCAACCTTCACCGTCTCCCTCACCATCCCCTCCGCGCTCTCTGACCCCTCCGCTAATCCGCGCACCTCCCATCCATCAAGAAATCATCACCCACCACAGACACATTGATCACGGTATGTATGCAAGTCAACCACGACACACATCAGCTAAACCCAGACCAGGCTACGAGCGTGCCCCCGCCCCGTCCCCGCCCCCACCACCACGAGCCTCACGCACGAAAGAGACCGATATCGACATCTACACCTCACGCAACAACACCGAAGTCGACATTCACACAAGCTCCCGCGCACGGACTCCGCAGCCGCCGCCAGCCCCAGCCCGCCGAGATAACTTCTATGACGATTCCTTCATCTACGAGCAAGAGCGTGACAAGCTGCGAGTGCAAGACACAAGACTTACCGTCGACCGAAGACGCAGCGTGAGCGCCAGACCCGAAATAAGAGAGAAAGAGCGAGTCAGAATCGATGTTCGAGATGATGACGACGAAAGAGATTACTACGCCAAGAAGGTGGAAGAGCGGGCTTATATCGGTGAAGCATACAACGGCGCCACCAAAGACTGGAACATCGTCGACGTGCCCCCGGGAACTGAACGAGTGCGTATGGACGGCGTAGGAGGTGCTAGCCAGGAGATTACGTGGCAGCGATACAACGGCGTCCGGCGAAGCAAGTTCATTGCTGAGCGCGAGCGGGCTGAAAGTGCACACAGCGACCCCGCTCCTCTCCCAGAGCCGCGCCGCGAGTCCTCGGGCCTAGAAATCGAGATCTCGTCTCGATCACGACGACGGGAAGGAGGTGGAGCCACCTACGAGCGTGAGTACGAGAGGGTCGAGGAGCGGGATGATATGCGTGTGGGCTTCCCCATCCCTCCTCGAGCACCGCCGAAACAGCGACTCGGTGAACTGTGGACGGAGATCACGAAGGATCTTGTTGTGCGCGAGGCTATTGAGGAGCTAGGATATGACTTCGAGGAGACGGAGTTCTTCTATTATGTTTTGCAGTACCTTCGTTATGTACGTCTTCCACCCTTCTCCCATTACTCCCTCTCAAACTCCTATCTGAAAACAAAACTAACGACGAGACAGGACGAAGTCGAACAGCTTGTCGCACTCTCCAAGCATATCCGCCGCGAGCGCCGCGACCGGATTCGCGATATTCAGCGCGAGCGAGAGAAGATGGAGCGTAGGGAAAGAGATAGGGAGGAGTGGGAGCGTGCGGAACGTAGGAGGGAGCGTGAGAGCGGGTTCAGTGATGAGCGGATCATTGAGAGAGAGATCATATATGATGGGCCGCCGAGACGGGGGCCGAGACGGGGTGGTGGGTGGTAATTGGGAATGCATTTATGATTGATGAGATACGGCTGCAAGATGAATGCGATTTACATAGCAGCATGGCATTCATTTCTTCTGTCTGCTTTCTGTTATTTGGATGGATAAACTGGATACCTACTAGGGTAAACAAGCTTGGATCAGATACACAACACACTGAGATTTGAAGGCATGGCTGGATTTCATGACAGGTTGGGAGGCGTTGAACCTTCAGATTGGGACGATGGATGGCAGGATGTAATGAGTAGAGTTATGAATGATGATCAAAAGCACCCCTAATTTCTGATTTATAATTAATTCTTTTGACATGTCTATTGCGTTTGGGGGAATTAATGAAGTGTCTCAAGCGGGACGCCCTTCTTAGGGAATGATGGAGGTTAAGCGAGGAGAGCGGGGCCTATTTAAAGACAGATCACAAGAATCACGAGCACCAGTTGCTCATGGTGTCGAGATCTGTTCCGAAGATGGTAAATATCAGGTTCGATCTTGTTGTGTGCCAATCTATAGCAAAATGCCTTGGGAAGTGGGTAGTACAACCGCCTCCGGTGCCAACCTACAATCATGTAAGTCCCTGCTTTCAAATGTGGCAGGAGAGATTTAGCAAACGAACAACGAACGAATTTAATGACAATGGCATGACCTTTGACAGCACAAGACGAGACGAGAGGAGGACGCAGTAATACCAGTGGGGGAAAGGTACACGGTGCTCGCACTCTGCAAGACTTTTTGCACTTTACCAGCCGCTTCGTAACTTTCTTTTATTATGGAGATAGAAGAGTGATTATTAGAGTAAACGAGGCACAATGCATCATCGCCTTCCTCTATCGAGTTTATGTGCGAGGAGGCATAACTGGGAGAAGAGGTAGTTATATAGGTAGAATGTGCAGAAGGGGAAAGCAGAAATGGTTGTTAGGAGTTAAGCGAGAAATGGGAGTATATAAAGACTGAGAGATACTGACATTTTGTATACACATCGACACACTCATTGCAAAATCCTTCTAGCACTTGCGGACTGTGGTTGCCGGGCGCGCACTGCTATCCTAACTTGGAGACCCAGAGACGTGAGTGCGGGCTCAAGTGCATGCAATAGACCAGTTTAAAAGGAATTTGGTAGTTGAGAGAGGAATTGATGTTCTTAGTGCAAGCGCTAGGTCTAGAGGATGAAAGAGAATGCATACCCTTAAGGATAAAAGTGTATTGTCTCATGAGTGATAGTTACCATATACGAGGACAAGGGTGGGAATCGAAGGTTTTGGAGAGATGTGAGGCTATCCTAGCAGGAAAGCGGAGAAAGTTACACCATGCCTAATTACAATAATCTTGTTAGCTAGAATACGTGATTGAGGGATAGTCATGGTGTTGGTAGGGGCAATAATGCCCATAGGTCATGTCTGTGTGAGTTTGAATGCTTCGAGTAGAATGTGTACAAAATATTTCGATCAAAGTGGGTTCAATGGCTCATTTAGAAGCCGGAGAATGGAGGGTTCAATTTTCCAAGTGCGTCGAAACCGCCGTCTCGGGTTGCGTGAGTTCATGAGTGTGTTCAATATTCTAAGAAAGGTGAAGTCAATGCGGCAAAGTCGACGTCCCCAGTCGCATCGGTCTATATAACAATAGAAGACAACCACCATCCAATCTAGTATTGGGATACAGAGCGAGAGAGAGGATCCATTGTCTGGAATTTCAATGGTGGGGAGAGGGAGGTCATTGTCTCGAGGAGTAGTAGTGCATTCAGTCAGAGATAGGATTCAATGTCCCCGGCGTAGTGGTATATATAAAAATAGAGGGAGTCCATTATTCTAAGTAGCAGCAGTAAGAAAAACTAGTGAATGAATTCATTATTTTGAATAGTAGAGGTAGATTAAATGAGAGAGGGAGGATTGCTTATTCCAAGAACTATGACACATTCGACGAGAGAAAGCATACATAGCCCGAGATACAGTGATATACTACCAGATAGAAAATTTGGTCCTACTTGCAAACCGCAACTTCCATCATAGGGTGAGACGGGAATTGGAAGCGTGGCCGCTTAGAAATTGGTATAAAAGAAGGTCTGCTAATATTGAGCAATACCGTAGTCCTCTCTGAACCGCATCTACGAAGACATTGCTCTAATGGCATCACATCTTCTCTGGAGGAGGCAATCAGATGCACAGCTGTCTATCTAAGCATAATGATAGTTGAGTGCGATTTCCTAGAGGATGGGGCTGCTTTCCTTAGTCTCTGCTAGAGTCTACACGTTGACAGCGATGAGATTCCTGACAACAACGAGTTTAGACGAACAGAATACATCCTTTTCCATGAATTTTCCAATAGAGTTTGCAAATAGCAGCTGAGATCCCTCCACTGCATCGCGCTTTCCGAATATCGCTATCGGGGTTTCTGGGGTCGAACAGTGAATTCTGCGGCAAGAAATCCGTCCAATGAAGGCCGTGTCTGGCCATATCTGGAAGAGGAACTGTAGCCAGAGTGCTGTACTTCTTAAAGGAATCCACAGTCATTTTTGAATCACTTTACCAAGTAACTGGCGGACAGCGTAGTTGCATTGGAAGCTAATAATATTGGCGATTTTGTCTAATACCATTACGATATCGGTATTCCTGATATAATAGAATACGCTATTGTCAACCGCAAATTGGTCTCTTCTTTTCTGGTAGTAGGAATTAGAGGAGCTATTGGGGATTGCTCTCTTGGCAATCTTCAGCATCTTTTCAAGGGCAGGATCTTTATCCGCCATTTAACTGCTCTTCTGCAATTTCTGCCAACTTTGGATTGAGATGGAGTTGTTGCTGGGCTAGACTGCGGCAAAAATCTTGATTTCAAAGGCAAAGAAATTCAATTCAATTCATGTTCACCTAACTGCGTGGTTAGGAGTCATAATTAAGGGGATGGGGTGACTTTGTCTTTTAGGAATTTTCAACTGGAGAGGGGAGTGGTTTACTTGTTAAAAGGTGGTTATGTGCATCAAGCGATGGCAGCCTGTACTTGAGAGTTTGAATTACTCATCCGGTTTTTGCAGTGATAATACAATTCTCTGCCAGGTCTCCCATCTTGCAAATCGCCTGTGCACAAACTTCGTTAGTCACCTGTATCTGGAATTATTATTTCTGCCCACAGGCAATTCAAGGAATCGCTCTCGTGTCTCCAACTGCGCTATTCCATCCACACCAGCGCTCAGCTCAAATATACGGGAACGGCGTTGCCGATTCGATTGCCCCTTCCGGTTTGCAAGTCGTCGTTTTTGCCGCACACAAAGCATGGCGCCAATTATAATGAGTAGAAGTGTTATCCCAGCTCCAACGCCAATCCCCGTGTATGCAGCTACGGATAGCTCCCGAGGAGCTTGAGGAATTGTGCCGTTTGCACTTTTGGTCGGCTGTGGAGAGGGTATAATTGTGGGAAAGGTTGTCGCAGATGGGCCAGTGGTGTTGCCGGGCATCAGATTGCTACCCCGAGTAGGAGATCAGCATCAACTCTCGCACCTGGCAGCCATAGACAACATCCTCACCTGTCAATGATATGCATCACACCATTCTGAATCAAATAATCAGAAGCAATAACCTTGGCAGAGTTGATATAGGTAGTGCCGTCATCCAGGATCCTTACTATTGCAGGCAGCCCAGAGAACATGGTCAACTTTGTTCCGTTCTTGAATGATGTCGAGTATAGGACACTTCCAACAATGCAGTGGTAGCTGGCGAGGGCAGTAAACTGCCCTTGCGTAGCGGGAGATGCATTGATGATATCATTCAGCGCTGCGGCGCTGTTTGGGACGAACCATGTCATGTCCGTAGCTACAGTAACGGTGCTGAAGAAAGAGGGATTGTACCCGCTCCAAAAGTACTCTCGGTTAAAAATCGCGATGGCGTATGAGAGCCCTGCGTCTGTCACTGTCTTTAAAATATCCGAAGGGATCTGCAGGACAGAATCGATGATGTGGATCATTCCGCCGTTAACTAGATAGTCCTAAATGGTTATCTGTCAGTTTCAGGTTATCAGGGGAGGTCATTCACAGGGTGTGCTTACCCCAGATACTAATTTGCTGGACGTTTTGTTTCCTGACTGGAAGATTGTCTCATTCGGCCTGGAAGCCTCGATGCGTTGGCCACCCGTGACATTAGCGAAGGAAGTGTTCGAAAGAGCAGTTGGAACAAATTGTGGCGTTGTGCTAAGCAGAGCGGTAGGATGGCTACCGGAAAGAAGGTGGTAGGTCAAAGTTGCTTCAATCCAGCTCTGGGAGCGGTTCCCAGCGAGCCAGGTTGAAATCGCGTCATCGGTTGGAGCGAGAAATGTGAAGTTGTAGGCTGGTATTAGGAGAGACGAGAGCTGAGGAGATGCTCCAATTAGGGATGCGAGTTTGCTGAGCGAAGGTGTTTTCAGGCTGAAATCTAGGATAGTCTGCGTCTGCCCAGCAGATTGGACGATAAATAGAAGAAGTAAGGTCAAAAACATGATTAAAATAAAGTTACTTTAATTCTATTTGCAAGGAAGAATATTGGTTGAATCAGCTCAGCTGTTGAAGGAGCACCAAAGGAAAAGCGAGAGGCATAAGGGGCTGCTGCTTGTAAGAAGTAGGATTTAAGGTCCTGCATGTAATGGCCAGGCTAGTTGAAGAGAAGTTGGCTGAGATTCACATGGAATTTTGCCAAGCAGGCTGAGCAGTGAGGCGCGTCATTGCCTTGCAGAAGAAAGTTTTGTGTTACCCTTCAGCAGCCACCAGTTGTAAGAAAATTCGCAGGCCTCCTTCCACTTTAGATCCGATGCTTGACTCTGCATACACTAGGCTGGAATGGCTCACCGTTCAGCTGCCTTGGTCCCTCACCAAGATAACTCGTTGCGCAAGAACAATTATTGAGGCTAGACACCACCCACGCCATGCTCGTACTTTCCCAATGCTCGAAGAGCCTCACTGATAAACACATCAATTCAACAAGCCAATTCAAGTTTCCACAAGCCTGGGATGAAAGATTCGTAACTAAGAGTTTGATCCCTCTGACCACGTTCACATAAGTCGAAAGTTCGATTACTGCCGAACAAGGCGCTGCTTGTAACGCAACTTTACAGACAATAATTGGGCAATTGGACCATAGACGTAATGCTACCTCGTTCAGGGTAGGTACACAAATTAGCAACTGCCCTGATATCTACCTGGCGGACAAAAACTCCCCCGTCCAGAATGACGCGGTTTGAGGAGAACGCGGTCTTCATGATAAATACAGCTTTCCTATCGGGCGAGCCAAAGAACCACACTGCCTTCTATTCCCACCGAATGGCCGAGGTTGGAGGTAAGCGGTGGGGGCGGAGCAGGACGCATGATGCAGGACGCAGCCACAGTGGCGAGAATTCGTCAGATCAAGAAACACCAGGTTGGCCGAGCAGAAATCTGCCAATGGAACCTCGCGCCTCAAGCAGGCCATTTATCAAAGCAAATCGTTACTGAACTCTAACCCAAGAAGGAAACGGGTATGGGTATCCAGTTTCAAGGGCACCTTGGAGAAGAAGCAGCCAGGGGAAGGGTCCCTTTCCCACATTACCAAAAAAAAAAAAAAAAAAAAAAAATTTTTAGAGTTCCCTTAAGGCCGAACTAAACAGAGGGGAGTTGCGACACATTAGGCTTACTCAGCGCTGTACGTGACAAGATTCGAACATTGAGTCGTTACTGAAGTCAGGTCGGTGGTTCACACAACCAAGAAGGGCTTAAAATCTCATTGCCTCGCGAATAAGGATCTTCCATGCCAGCATGTTACTACCGATGGTATCTTTCTGGGCGAACATCCCATGTATTTCTGAACTGTGGAAAAAGAGGAAGCAGAGAGCCAACCCGCAACTTTCTCCTCCTTGCCAAGGATACTGGAGCCAACGAAGGCATTGTGCACTCTCGCTGTATAGCAGATTATTCACACATTAACACCCAGCAATAAAAGATTACCTCTCTTCAAGTACCATTCAAGCAAACAGCGCCAGTAATTGATTTCCAAAGGGCAAACGAAGGCAGCCCTATGCTGTCGAATATGTTAGTAAAGCGAAGTAACCACAAGACCTTCTTGCAAAGGGATGGTACTTTGAAGTTTTGAAGGTGAACAAAACTTAAGTTTCATAAGCGAGGAGTTCAATTCAGTTGAATGTTACAACACGCACAAAGTCGATGGAAGCTTGCTACAATGGAGAATGTGAAATGTCGAAAGACAGCATCTTAAAGGAGAGGCCAGCAAATTTCAAGGCGTCTTGTCTTGTCATATAATGCAAGGTGTGTATAGAGGTAGGGTGGAGCGCAGTTCCACCTAATTCTGGATAATACTAGCCAGAGGGCTAATTCTGGGAGTTCTAACCCTTATTTAAAGGAAGTATACTTTTCCTCTCTTTATACTAAAGTTATATTTATATATATTACTTATATTTATATTACTTATATTTATATTACTTATATTTATATTACTTATATTTATATTACTTATATTTATATTACTTATATTTATATTACTTATATTTATATTACTTATATTTATATTACTTATATTTATATTACTTATATTTATATTACTTATATTTATATTACTTATATTTATATTACTTATATTTATATTACTTATATTTATATTACTTATATTTATATTACTTATATTTATATTACTTATATTTATATTACTTATATTTATAAATGTTTTTATTTACATTTTAGCTTTTTATTTTATTTTTATAAATTATTATATTTCTTATTTATATTTATAAAATTCTTTTTTTTATTAAATATAATTATATTATATTTATAAGCTTAAGTATATTGATTTAATTATAAATATATAAGAACTTATAATTTTAAGATTTTTTATTTTAGTAATTAATCTTTTATTTTATATATTAAGTTTAATATTTTTTTTAAATATAAGAAAATTAATATTAATTTATAAGTTTAATTTCATTTATAATTTTAAATTAAGTTTTAAAGCTTAAAATTAGTTTATTTATTTGTAATAACTATAATTTAAATTATATATTTTAATTATTTACTTATAATTTTTAACTAATTATAAATAAAAAAAATATAAGCTCTTATTATTTTTTTAATTTTTTTAATTCATAATTTAATTATTAAAATAACTTAAAGCTTTATTTTAATATATCTTAATATTAGTATAGCTAGTGCCTCGAGAGGTGAGCACGTGCTAGCCGAGTCATAAGTTATAAGTCGTAAGTGAAAAGTTTGCTGGTATATTATGTCCTTACGGCTTTCCGTAGTCATGAGGCTGAACCTCGTTCAGTCCCTTTTTCGTATAATCGTTCGGCGCTTCCCACCTAGTCTCGCTTAGTAACACTCACTAGGTGAGGGCCACCAATACGCAAAGCACACCAATACGCAAATCTGAGATTTTGGTAATACCCCACCAAAAAACTCCCCTTTTTGCCCTTTAAATTCTCACAAGGCAACGCATTAAAATAGTATTTAAGTAAGAGGGATTAATCCTGATATATAGACCCTTTAGCTTAGTAAATTTTAAGATTAAAAAATTAAGGCATTATTATAGTACAAATCTGCCTGATTTGCCCTATATAAAGTTATACAGGAAAACTATACAAAGTTCAAAAATAGTAACGCCTTTATTTTTTGCTCTTTAAATTTAATAAACAAAAGGATCTTAGTCTTAGAATTAATTTCCACTATATAGACACCTTTTTAATATATTGCGTTATGAGAATTTAAAGGGCAATTTTTGGTGAGGTATAACCAAAATCTCGGATTTGCATATTGGTATGCTTTGCGTATTGGTGGCCCTCACCTAGTGAGTGTCACTAAGCGAGACTAGGTGGGAAGCGCCGAACGATTAAACCCAACTCTCCTTCGAACCGCATTCAAGGCGACCAATAAAGTGGGCCCGACAGATCGCCCTAATCGTGCGTCAGGACTTGCACTAAATCCCCTACGTCCCTGCGGGTTTAGTGCGTATCAGCGATACGGTCATTTTTTTTACCATTATATCGATTTTAATTAATTAAATATCAATACCATGGCCAAATTCGACCCAGAAGAAGAGAAAAGGATAGCCCAGGCCTCCGATTTCTATGCCAGGAACCCATACGTCAAAAATCTGCGATTGCGCATTAATTCAGGGTCAAATTAACCGAAGTCCCGTACCAAAACACGTCCCGCACCAAAACACGCGTGTAATAAAAATATTTTAATTTATTAAAACACAACCACCTTATATAAGAGTCTAATTTTTTTATATATAAGATCCCCTTAGTATATAAACTCACTTTTAATAATATATAGTAGAAATACCTAATATTTATTACTATAATAAACCTTTAATAATTTTATTTCATTTTAATATAGGATTTATATTATATATTATAATAAATCAAAATTATTATAAAATTACTACTTTATTATAATAGTTTTAAGAAATATATTAATATTTTATATAATTGTATCTTTTAAAGTATAATTATAAGTTAAAGATTAAATTTTTAAATTTTCTTAACTCTTACTTTTAACTTTAAATAAAAAGTACTTACTTTATATAATAATCCAAATTTTTATATATGAGATCCATTTTATATATCAAATTTACTTTTAATAATATTTAATAAGAATACTTATTATTTTATAATATAATAAGCTTTTAATAATTCTTTTAAAACTTTATAAATATTAATATAACTTTTATATTATATAATATTATAAAATAAAAAAACCATAAAATTACTCTAATATTATTATTTTATATAATTTTAACTTTCAAAAGATAATTATAATTCAGTGATTTAAAGATTTAAAATTTTAAAATTTTTTAAACTTTAATTTAAAATTAAAAAATATATATTACTTTTTATATATTATATTATATATAGATCTATATTTGAAATATAAAAATACTTAATTTAAGAGCTTTATATTAATAAATATATATTATTTAAATATTAATAACTTTTTATATTAGTTTTATAAATTATATATATAAAGTTATTAGTTTTTCTTAACTTAGTTATATAATATAGTCTTATATATATTAAAATATTAATTTTAATCTTATAAATCCTTTTAATAATTAATAATAATTAAAAGAATTTATATATTAAAAAATATAATTATTAAATAAAGCTATAATATAAGTATTATTTAAAAAATAGTTAATAATAAGACTTTATATATAATATAAGCTTAAAATAATAAAGATATTATATATAATTATAAATAACTTAAAATCTTATTAAATTTTATATTATAGTAAATAATAGAAATTTTAAAAGATTAAAGAATTATATATAAAGACTTTTTTAATAAAAATATAATTATAAGTTACTTTTATATAAGGTATATAATAGTAGGGTAATATATAAGTAGTTAAGGTAAATAAGCTATAGAGTAACGCTTGCAAGTATAACTAATTCCAAGAGTTAATTCTAATAAAAAACTAATTAATGCCCCTTTTCAAAGCTAGAAGCGTCTCCCTATATATTCCCTAGTACTTAGCCAAGCCTGCAAAGCACTTTACTTAACTAGGAAATACGATCCTATGCGATCTATATAATTCCGATTGCAAGTTTTACCTAAAATAGAAAACTAGATCTATAATATCTAATAACTATTCATATATTATTATATATACCTATTATATTAACCCCCTCTCTGGGCCCTTGTCCCTAAGAGGCCTGAGAGAACTATAAATAGCTTTATAAATAATTCCCTGAAATCTTTCCGGCTATTAGTTCTTCCTAAAAACTTCCTATAATTACCTTATTATTATACCAGGTAATAGACTTAAGAATATAGTTTACTAATCCTGTCTAGCTAATTCGCAAATTACCTCTAGTAATTCCTTCTTATAAAAGTAGTACGGATATGGCATATATTATTAGATAGGAAACTCTTCCGGTCTTCTAATTAGTTTATAAATTCTAACTTAGCCTCTATTTATAAATAAATTATTACTCTATAGGCCCAAGAGCTTGGAAAAGTTAATCCGATTTTCTAGTTTATTTATAAATTCCTTTTTTAGAACTTTCTGGATATTCCTAGTATAGAGCCGGTTCCAAATTCGTAATTACTATTCGGGAAAAAGATATTATAAAAAGGCCTCTCTTTTCCTACTAACTAATCTTCCCTTTCTTTAATTATAATACTATATCTAGCTCTTTCTGTCTCTTATCTTTCTTCTTTAAGCCTTCTTTAAGCTTCTTTAAGCTTCTTTAAGCTTTATTTAAGTTCTCTTCTAATTTCCTTTTCTATTTCTTTATCTATTAAGATAAATACTTCTCTTAGTACTTATTAGCCTATTACTATCTATTTAGCTAATACTTTTATATCCTTAATTCGACCTTATTATCTTTAATATTCCAAGAATATTACTAAGTTTCCTGACCTTACTTATATTAAGAGTAATAATTACTTAGTATATAATTACTACTACTTTAAAAATAAGAAATATAATTCTATAAGTTATAATTTTCTTTATTTATTTCCTATTCTAATATTATCTAAGATTTCTTAAATATATATAATATAATTAAACCACTTTTTTTAAGCTATTAATATATATAAGTATTTTTCTTATTCTTTATCTAAAAGAAAGAAAGCTATTACTATCTTTCTTCTATACTAAATAGTATATATTTCTTATATTAAAGCTATTATTTAAGACTAATAGATTCCCTTAATAATTCAAGAAATAAGTTAAGTAATTCTTACTAGCTTAATATAAGTATAAAGTACTCTTAATAGTATAGTTAATATTCTTTAGTATTAAGTAAGCTTATTTCTTTCTTATTTTTTATTAATAGCTAATAGCTTTATAGGCTAATTTACTATTTATTTCTCGAGAGAATCCTAATAAGAATAATAATAAGAATAGTAGAAAGTAGTTATAAGAATGAAATATTTATAAAATATAGAAATTAGAGTTTTTAAAGTTCTTAGTAACTTTTATATAGTTTTTCCAAAAATAAATATATAGTTTTTAATAGTTTCCTAATAAAAGCATTTATCTTTTATATCTCTATTTAGCTAATAGTATTATAATATTACTTTTTTTCAAGTATTCTTATAATTCTTGAGCTATATTCTTTAGATTATTTAGTAGTTCCTATATATTATTTACTAATAAATAGCCTTTCTAATAAATAAGATATTTTCTTTCTTTTCTATTCTTCTTATAGGCTATAATAGATTTTATCTCGAATTCTTCTTTGTCCTTAATCTCGACCGGTTCTGGTTCTATTATAGTTTCAAGAAAGAAATATAGAAAATATTATAGATCTAATATAATAATAATAATTTCAAGTAATATATTTATTTATATATTCCTATAACTTTTAGAACTTTAAAAGAGCCAAGATATTTATTTACTAGTTTTATACTAGGTTATAGTAATTAAATATTCTTTATATAAAGTATAACTTTATTATATATATTAAATTTCTTATTAATATATTTCTTATTATAGTACTTTTTCTATATATCTACTATTTCTTACTATTACTTTTCTAGTATCTTTTATTCTATTTAAATTCTTTATATTCTTTCTTATATTACTAATATCTTTTCTTCTAGAATATTATCCTTAATATATAGTTTAATACTAGGATAAAATCCGTATAATATATAAAATAGAGAAATTCCTATTATTAAATATATAAAGTTATTATATATAAATTCTATAAAAGTAAGCTTTATTACCTAGTTATCTTACTAGTAACTAGTATAGTATCTTAAGTACTATTCTAGAGTTTAGTTTAGATTCTTTATTTATTTATTAGTTTATAGGTAAAATACTATACTTAGCTATTATTAAACCTTTAAATAGAAATATAGACTTAACTAGAACTTATTTATAAAAACAAATTCTTTATTAGAGATTATATTTGCAAATATACTAAAGTCTTTAATAATATAATATATAAAAAGCTTTACTAATTCAGGAGCCAAGATTTCCTTAATAATTAGAATATATTATATTATTTTTATATATTTATTAATAATAATAAATATAGAATTATATACTTTACTATAAAATATAGAAAAAAATAGCCTTATAATAAAGTCTATAGTAATTTCTTACTATAGCTTAGAGAAAAGAAGAAATAAACTAAATATATTATATAATAAATATTTCTTTATTTTAGTCTATTAATATATAGGGCAAGTTCTAATATAGTCTTTTATATTCTTTTTTATACTTTACTAAAAGTATTTTCTTTAGAGAATCTCTAGTATTTTACTAGTATTAAAATACCTATCTATAAGGTTATTATAGTTAGCTTATAATAATTCTTTTTTAAACCCCGGCTTATTTAGTATATAAATAGTATTCTAATATTTTAATAACCCAGATATATTAAGTTCCCAAGTCTTAATAGCTCTAGTAAAAGTCTTTTTTAAGAACTATTTATATTACTAGTATTATATTAATAAATCGAGCCTTTAGTACTATAATAGTAGTTTAAATAGTATCTTTTCGCCTTTTTTATATACTATTTCGGACCTAGCTACCTATATAGCTAGAATTTATAGTATATACTATTTATAATTAGCTATACTAATAATATACTCAAGTAGTAGTATTTCCGGTACTATTCTATTACTAAAATAGATTTCTCTTTTGGAATTTCTTAGTATTTTACTAATTAAGAAGTATTTATCTTCTTTCTTCTAGGCCTTAAATTATAGTATTATAGAAATAATATAGTATCTTATTACTATTACCTATAAGGCTTTTTATTTTATATTTTATAACTTATTATAAAATATAAATAGTAAAGTATTTTTATTTATATCTGCTATAAAGTCTGGCCTTCTTAATAGCCTATTAGTAAGGTTATTATATCCTGGCCGGTATTCTAAAACAAAATCAAAAATAGCTAGCTTCTTTACCTATCTTATTTATTAACTATTTAGTTTTCTTTTAGTTATAAAGTATTTCAAGTTATTATAATCTATCTTAATAATAATAATATACCGGATATATACTAGATAATACTACTAAATATAAAATATTAAAATAATAGCCAAGAGCTTAGAATTATATATCTTATACTTACTTTTAATTATAAATATTTTCTTTAAATAAAAAATAATAGGATATTCCCTGGCTTTTACTTTTTTACTAAAGAGCTAGGAAATTATACTTATAATTATAAATTCTAAAGCATTTATTTCTATATAAATCTTTAAGGCTAGGTTAAAATAATAAAGAATTAGTACTATTATAAATATAATTTATAGCTTCTTAAAAGCCCTATTTATCTTATTTATTTAACTAAAATAATATTATAAGTTTCTACCAGTTTTTAATAAATTAGTTAACTCTTTTACTATCCTAGAATATTTATAAATAAACCTCTAGTAAAAGTTAGTAAAACCCAGAAATACTTAAACTTCTCGAATATTATTTTTTAGAGCTAGCTATTTCCTAATAGCTATAATCCTACTAGCTTTTATTTCTATACTATTTAAACTAATTATAAATCCTAAGAACTTTACTTTCTCTATATTAAACTCGTATTTTACTAAGTTTATAAAGAGCTAGTATTATTATAATTATTCGAATATATATTAGACTATTATTATATATTATTCTGGATTCTCTAAATAAATTAAAATATTATCTAGATAAACTATATAAATAATATCTATAAGGTTTACTAATATATAATTAATATATACCTGGAATATTACTAAAATATTAAATAGTCTAAAGAATATAATATAGTACTTAAAATATTTATAATATATTTGAAATACTATCTTTTACTTATTATTCTCTCGTATTTATAACTAATAATAAGTATCTTTTAAGTCTAGCTTTATATATATCTTTATTCTATAAAGCCTATTTATAGTCTTACTAATAAGTAATAATAGTATTTAGTTCTTAATAATAATCTTATTTAGACTCCGGTAATTAATATATAAATATAGGTTGCCTTCTTTCTTTAAAATAAATATAATTAGAATACTAGCTAGACTAGTAAAATAACGGATTTATTTCTTTTCTAGACTAGTATTAAGATATTCTCGAAAGACTTTAAGCTTTCTTTCTAATAAAGTATATATAGAATTATATAATAAGTAGAACCCTGGTTCTAAATCTATATAATATTCTATTATATAGTAATTAGGTAATATATCTATAGCCTTTATAAAGAATATTTGGAAAAGGTCCTAATACTTCTTAAGAAATATAACTATTTTATTAATAGTAATAATAGTAATTCTTTAGCTATTTATTATAGGATAGGTAGTTAATAGAAAAACATATATTTTATACTTTACTACTTTAGTAAACTTTCTAGTATTTAGAACTTTAATTTTCTATAATTAAATCTAGTATTTCTATATTATTTTTCTAAAGGAAATTAGGAAATTAACTTAGTAAAACTATAGAAATTCAAGTATTATATTAATATAATTTAGATTAAAATTATATAATATAAAATATATATTAGCCTTCTTTTAATTCTCTAGTATATTCTTAGTAATAATCCCAAGAATATAATCTCTATATAAATAAATTCTCTTTTTTTCTAGTAAGAATAAAAGAGTTACCCTTAATATTAATAAAATACTTATATCTAAAGCTAATCTCCTTTTTATATAATTAGCCTCTATATTTGAATCTACTAATACTCTAACTCTTTATCTATCTTTTCTTATCTTAATAGTAATCTTAATTACTATTTTCGTTTTAGGGGCCTTGCCTTTTATAATATAAATAAGTATAACTATTATAGAATATATCTATTTCCCGGCTTCTTTAGTTCTAGATACTTATATACTTTATAGCTAAACTTATTATAGTTATAGCAAGTCGGTTTCCCTTAATTAGGACAAGTAATAGTATAATAACTCTTCTTCTAATAAATAAAGCAAATTATATCTGATCTTATAGATCCTAATACGGGTACTATATTAGATTCTATTACTATATCTTTATTATCCTGGTTTTATAAACCTTATAATAGAAATATACTTTTCTTTTATTTCTCTTTATTATTTCCTTTCTCTTTTCTCTTATTTTCTTTCTTTTACTATCCCGTTAGCTTATTATTATATTTCTATTAAATAGATAGGTTTAAATTATTCTTAACTCTTATAATAGTAAAGATAAGCTTTTCTTTTTCTTATAAAGTATTTCCTTAATAATTAATCTTATCTCGGATTTCTTGCCTTAAGCTACTAAATAAGTTATTTTGCTTTTATAATAAACCTATATATCCTAAATTATCTAATAGGCTATCTAAGTAAGATATAAAGCTTTAGATACTCTAGCCTAGCTATTATTTAGTATTTTTAAACTTAGTAAAAATATTATTATTATAGTTCTCTAGATCCAAAATAAAATTCTTTATAAATTTAATAAAGATCTTCTAATCTATAGTATTAATACTTACTAATTACTTTTTATACTTCCAGATATCTCTAACTATATTCTTAAAACAGGAAGTATAATATATAATCTTTACTATATTAGTAGTCTAGGTAATTCTATTATTTTTATATTATTTTAACTTTACCTAATAGAAAAAGTCCTAGGCTTTTTTAATATTCTTTCCCTAATAAATAGATAGTTCTCGGGTTTTTAAAGTTCTCTAAACTAAGAATATTACCGGGAATATAACGGGTTCTATACTAGGTATTTAAATATCTTTAAAATAATAGATCTGAGTTTCTAGCTTTTCTAGATCTTCTCTTTATTATATCTCTATTTCTAACTTAGTAATATAATAGTAAACCGCTACTAATTTCTCTATTATTATTATTCTATTTACTAGTTCTAGGGGTATCTGAGTTTTATTTCCTTTTCCTAATTAGATAATATAAAGAGTACTTAACTAGGTACTTCCCTAAATACCCGGTTAGATTACTCTAGTAATAGTAGAAGTACTTCTTCTAGTTAATATTTAGCTATTAATATTTTTGTTTATTAATAGCTTAATTACCTTATAATAAACTACTTTTCGAAGATTAAATTAATTAGAATATAAGGCACGTAATAATAGGGTAATATATAAATAGTTAAAGTAAATAAGCTATAGAATAATACTTATAAATATAACTAATTCCAAGAGTTAATTCTAATAAAAGACTAATTAATACCCTTTTCTAAAGCTAGAAGTATTTCCCTATATATTCTCTAGTATTTAGCCAAGCCTATAAAGTACTTTATTTAACTAGGAAATATAATCCTATATAATCCTATATAATTTATATAATTCTAATTATAAGTTTTATCTAAAATAAGAAATTAGATCTATAATATCTAATAACTATTTATATACTATTATATATACTTATTATATTTTATATATATAATATTTATAAAATAGTTAATAAGTTTATTTATTTATATTTTATTTATTTATATTTTATTTATTTATATTTTATTTATTTATATTTTATAAATAATAAAAAGTTAATAATTTTTTAAAAAAATAATTAATTTAAACTTAAATTTTAATAATAAATAATACTTTTTATTAAAAACTCTTTATATATTATAACTAATATTATTAAATAAAGTATAGTTTATATAATTATATAATATTTTATATATTTATTATAAAATTATATTAAAAACTTATAATTTTATAAAAAATTAATATAATTATTAGTTTATTAGTAATATATAATACTATTATATATTTATAAAAGTATTATTTATATAAGATTAGTAAAGTTATTCTTTAGAAATAAGAATTATAGTATTATAGTATTAATATATAATTCCTAAATTTGCTAAGTCTAAAGAAGTCTAGTTTACTAATTAAATTACTAATAGAATACGAGGTTATATAATTATATTTTATATCTCATATCCTATTACCTATATTTTATTATTTATATCCCGTATCCCGTATCCTATAACTATATATATAACTCCTAAAGAAATAGCTATACTAATACTAGAAACTTTCTAAAAACGCGAAAAATAATATCTCTTTCTAATTATATATAAATTCCCTAATCCGGCCTAGTACTAGATTTCCCAAATACTTTATATATTTATATTACTTCTGAGGTTTTAGTTATATACTAAAGAATATAGCCTTTTATATATAACTTTCTTTTCTATAATATTTTCCTATTTTATATATTTATTTTTCGTTCTATTTATACTTAACCTATTTCTTTATATCTAATTATATAGTATTATATTAATTAGGTACTTAAGAGCGTTTATTAGCTTCGATTTTATTATGAAATCGGCAGGATTTAATTCTTTCTTAATTTATTTAACTTCTGTAATTTCTTATTATTTATATATCTAGTAAAGATATATTATATTAATTATTAGATATTTCTCTCGAGTAATACCTAATTTAATAAGGCATTTATATAATAACTTCAAATTCATATAAATAACTAGTAGTAATTCTATTTCTAGTACTTTATTAATTATAGATTTAACTAAAGCGCCTATATTAAAATTATAAGCCATACTATAAAGTTCTAAAACTAGAATACTTCTAGTAATTCTCTTATATTTAGTAGAGAACTAGTAAATAATATTAGTATATCTAGTTCTATTTACTAGAACTAGAATATATCTAATTTAAGAAAAGAAATCTCTATTATTTGCAAATAAAGTATTTATAAAAATAATTAAATATAAGAACTTCTTTACTAGCTTTATAAATTATAGTTCTCTAGTAGTATTCTTAATTTGCTATTAAATACGCTTATTAAATGCCTTTATATTAGTTTCCGAGGGTTTAATAGCTTAAATAGTAATTAGTAGGTTATATAAAGCTTCTGGTTAATAGACTAATATAATATATACTTCTCTTATATATTAGGTAATATATTAGTCCTAAATAGAGAGATTTTAATAAATAATACTTCTATTAAATTTGAGATTATAATTAAAAGTAAGAAATTCATATTCTTTAGCTAATAACTTAGCCGTATAAAGCTTTAGTTATTTTGCTTTTATAAAATTATTAGTTCTAATAAATAAGGTATTATTAGTTTAAAGGCTAATAATTCCAAAGAATTACTTATTATAAAGTAGATAAGAGTTATAAATTAACTATTTTATAGAGAGCTTATTAATATAATAAGAATAATAAGTCTTAAACTAGTAGTTCCTAGCTTCTAATATATTATATAATAGTTTTATAACCTTTAGAATAGAATTATTTTTTAGATTTAGCTTTCTAGTAAGCTTATAAGATAAGTTAATATAGAAATTATAATTAAGTAAGGTTATTAATTAGATACAAGCTTATAAGATATTATATAAATATAATTCCGTAGTATTTATTATTATAGTAATAATACTAAGGATAATTCTCTAGCTAATATATTAGATAATAAGTAATTATATTAATACTATATGTTTCTTATTATTATTATAAGCTTAGATAACTAGTCTCGACTTCTTAAGCTCTTTTTCTATATCCTTATTCTTAATCTTATTAATAAACCGGGAATTAAAGATATATACTTCCTTTAATACCTAAGATCTAAAAGTAATCTCAAATATACTTTTTTCTAGAAGGCTAGTAACTTTAACTTAATAGGAATTCTTATATAATTTATTATTTTATAAGAATACCGTAATATCCGGGGTTTTATAAAGGCGTTTTCTATTATGCTTTAGTAAAATAGTAAAAGAAATTATAGCTATATTACCTTTAGCCTTACTATTAGGTTTAGGAATAGGTTTAGATTCGGGGCTATTAGTAATAACTTTAATATTTCCTATATAAAAGAGCTTTATAAAAATTAAACGGAAGGTAGTATTACTATATAATAGAGCTAGTATATAGTTCTCTCTATTAATAGCTACTAGCTTATATAGTTTATTCTAATTACTAGATTAACTAGTATTTCCTTTATACTAAATAAGAATATTTAAATTTAGAAGTAGTTTATAAATATTAGTAATACTAGAACTATTTCGGGTATTTAAAGCATTTATAATTTAATGTCTAGCTTAAAGCTTCTAAATTTCTATTATTGCTTTCTTAAGTACTATTAATTACTATAATATAGTAGGTAATAAGATATTATATTTGGTTATTTAAAATAAAGTATTATAAACCAAAAGGGTTAGAATAATACTATTAGGTCCTATAAAGTTATTAATAGCCTTAAAAGCTATTTAAAATACGGTATTCTTATTAATTCTATTAATTTTGGCTATAATAATAAGGTAAATATATTAAATCGGGCTATAGTAATATTCTATAATTCCGATAGAATTATAAGTTTCTATAAGAATAATCTTAACCTTAGTTCCTATAGTATTTATAAGCTAAGCAAACTTCTTACTAGTAAACTGCTTTCCGGTATTTACTATAATCTAATTAGAAAAACCTAAATAATTATTAATCTAGTATTACTTAAATATATTTCAGGTATATATTATACTAATATTTTAGAGCTATTAGCTAGCTTAATATTAAGTACCTTTATTAATAATATAGAGTATAGGCTTATTAGAAATATAGAAAATATTAATAATAATAAAGTAATTAAAGCTAATATTATTTCTTAGATTAAACTTAAATTATTTAGGTAATTAGCTATATTTCTGGTATTACTTATAGTACTTTATAAGATACTTAAAGGCTTTTATATTAATATTATAGCCTGCTTATTCTAGTATATTTCGGAGTTTACTAATAAATAAATAACTAAAATAATAGTATAGATATTATAATTTAATTTTTATAAAAAAGCAGGAGTTATAAGTAAAGAATTCGGAAATAAAGCCTTATAATATAGTATTTTAAAGCAAGAAAGAGTATTCGAAATATTATATTATAAATATATATTTTCTAGTAAAAGTAATAAGATAATTAATAAGATTATTAAAGTAGATCTCTAGCTTATTTATATTAGCTAAGCTAAGTAAAAAAAGAGTTTTTAAAGATATAATATAAAATTATACTTACCTAATTAGTATACTTACTATTATAGATTTAATAGAAGATATAGATCTAATACTAAACTAGATATTAACTTAATCTTTAGTAATTTTATTAAGTTTAATACTATTATTAGTTTACTAGAGAGCTTGAAATTAGTTAGAACTAGTAATTAAATATCGAGAGGTTCCGGTATTAATTATAATTTTATAAAAGTAATAAGTATTATATCTTAATATACTATTAATTATAAAAGTCTAGATATCTTTTATTAAGGATTTAATAGGCTCTAAAGTATGGTTTTTGCCTATTATCTAGTATATAAAGGAAAGAGAAATAAGATTATTTATAAGAATATTAGCTATAATTATTAGTAAAATAAGAGTAGTAAAAGTAGCTAAAAAGTTCTTAACTAAAGTAAAGTAGGAATCTGGGTAGTATTTCTTTTCTTTATTTATTTCTACTAATAAAGCCTTAAAAGTATTATTTACTAGTTTATTTTTATTATTCTTATTTTATTTTTATTTTTGGCTTTAGTAATATATTATATATAAATACTATTAAAATATTTATTAAAATTACAGATATTTCGAAATCTAAACTAATAGATATTTCTATTCCTAAATTAAGCCTTCTTAGCCTCTTATTTCTCTAGTATATATTTCTATAAGTAGTATTTAGGTTTCTTATATATAAAACATGATTTCGAGATATAATTATTATAATTACGGGATTTAGAGTAATTATTACAGGTTCTGAAGTTATGGCTAAATCCGTATTAATAATTTCCGGAGAAATAATTTCCGGAGAAATAATTTCCGGAGAAATAATTTCCGGAGAAATAATAGCTTAGAAAGTTCTAAGAGTAATATTATTAATTAATAAAGAAGATTTCGGGATTAGCTTATTATTTGCTCTTATATATAGTAATAAATAACTAGAGCTTATTAATAAGCTAGCCAAGATTTATAAGAGGGTCTAAGGTTATATATTTATATACCCGGAAGCCTTAATAAGAAATAATAATCTTATTATAGAGGAATTCGGTATTTTGTAAATTAGATATAAGACTATATTATAATTAATATAGTTTATTAATTAGTAATTAAATAGTCTTAAATATTTTTTTCCCGGAAATTTAGCTATTATAGAAGCTAATATAATAGTATTTTACTTGTTTAAATTTTAATATTCGAATCTAGGGCCTTTAAAAAAGCTATAAATATTAATATAAGCCTTTTTATATATATATTAAGAGAGCTAGTTACTATAGAAATAGTCTTGAGCTAGTTCCTTTAGTATAGTAAGAAAAGCTCGTATTAGTACCTCTTATAAAAGCTTTATATATTAGTAAATATTAAGGAAAATAGTAAGTTTATAGTTAAAATTACTATTAGATCTATTATACTTTTATTCTTTAGTATAGATTTTAGTAACTTTCCTAATAAGTCTTATAATTAAGGAGAATTAGGGGTTATTTGAATATAGTTATAGTAATAGTAATAATAAGAATATACTATTTATTTCTAGAGCTTCTATACTAGTATATAAATCTAGTAGAAATATAGGATATAGTAATAAAGGAAATAGTAAAGGAAATAATAGTAATATAGGAATATTAAAGATAATAGGTTCTAAATACTTGTTTTTTATAAGAATAATAAAGCCTAATAGAATTAGTTCCTTAATAAGATCTAGTCTAGCTACTAATATATTCTTATTTAATTATATATACTATTTATTCTCCTTTATAATAGTATATAGGATATTTATAATAGTATTAGTATTATTATTCTATTATATAAATATATTACTATACTAAAGAATCTTATATAGGTATAATATTTCCGGGAATTCAAATTTATTAAAGTTCTCTTAATAAGTAAAATCCTTAAAATTATATCTAAATAGCTTCTAAAGGTTATTATTAACTATTTTATAGAAAATATATTAAAATAGCTTAGTATTTAAGAACTCAGTTATCTTATTTACTTTAGTAAAGTTTAGATTAATCCTATATCTTTACTTTCTTACTAATTCCTTAAAATTATTATTATTTATAGAATAATTAGATTAGATAGATCTAATAAAGAAATTATCTACTATAGTATATTCTGCTATTATATATTCTATAGGCTCGTATCTAGTTCGAGATATAGTAGTTTATAAGGAGAATAGGTTTATAAGAAGAAGAATAGTTTATAAGATAGGTAGTTTATAGTAGGTATTATATTTAAAGTAAAAATTTCGTCTATAATAAGAAATTTAGAAAGTGAAATTTAGGAAGTGAAATTTAAGGAATGAAATATTGAGATTCCGGGAGAACTCGACGGTTCTGAAGCTTAAGAGCCCCAGGGGTTTAAAAGAAGGTGGTTTTTGAGAAGGTTTTATAGGAGTTAAATAGGAATAGAATGGAATAGTTAAATAGCTAACCGTTTTAGTACTTGGTAAGATTAAGTACCCTTCCTGCCTGTATAACCGAATTACAGGTAATAGGACTAATAGATATTCCTCCTTTTAATATAGTATAATTAGGCCTTAGTAAGATCAAGTATCTTTCCTGCCTGTATAACCGAATTACAGGTAATAGGATTAATAGTTATCCCTTCTTTAACTGGAACGATGGCTTTGCCCCTAAGTAACCGAATCTTAGGCAAGCGTAGCTTAATCCTTCCTGATCTGTAAGTACTAATAGACCTTGTTCTGATCTGAATGCAAACTGATTAGTATCGGTTTACTAGTAATGCATGGTACCGTTACGTATTCGTGGAAGTGCTATTTGCGTAAGGTTAGTGAAGTTGTTCTTCAGAAGTAAGGATCGCAGTATCGTGGTATTAATATGCGATCCCTAAATCTGCTAAGCCTAAAGGGGTCTAGTCTACTGGTCGAGTCACTAATGGGACGCGAGGTCACATGACCATGTCCCGTATCCCATGTCCCATTGCCTATGTCCCATTGCCCATGTCCCGTGTCCCGTATCCCGTATCCCGTGACTACGCACGTGACTCCCAAAGGAACAGCTGTACCAACAATAATAATAATAACTTTTTAGTTATAAGAAGATTATTCTTATAATTTTAATAATTTACTCGATTATATCTATAGTCTCTATATTTTAAAAATAAAGTTGAAAGGATTTGTGGTTATTTAATTATTAAGATTTTGAAATATTACTAGAGCGTGTTTTGGTGCGGGACGTGTTTTGGTGCGGGACGTGTTTTGGTGCGGGGCTTCGGTTACGCCTCTGGAAAGCGCGGCTCGCTGGCCGATTACCACAAAATACCAAAGGGGGCTTTAATAAGGCCCTTTATCGTGATCAGGAAAATGCCCTAAAGCAGTTTATTAATTTTTTGATCTGTTTAGGCCATAATATTAACCTCAAGAGAGTGCGGGGGATGGCTAATAAGATTCTGGGAGAGAGCGTATCCACCCACCAGGCGATACATATTTGCGTATAATAATAAATGCTAGGTAGAGAATTTGGTTTTGTCAAGCCACTCCCCCCTTTCCCCTTCATTTTATAATAATGGCTTTAGTAATATAGTTAGATTAGCTACTAATGGGAAGGAGACAATTATTGGGTATACGAATTAAGACATGGTAGTTGTATAATTAATTGATTTCTTAGAATCGAAGCATTTTGGGGGGGTTGCCGACGAGGTAAAGTATGTAATATTTCCAGCATTTTATACTGCGTGCATATACGATGTGAAAGTAAGAGAATTTCAATTATTAATTATAGTATAAACTCCATATAAACTGTAAAATATTTTTCTTTGATTTTTACCAAAATTCCGAAAATTGGTATTCTAAAAAAAAAAGACCGTATCGCTGATACGCACTAAACCCGCAGGGACGTAGGGGATTTAGTGCAAGTCCTGACGCACGATTAAAGGCGCTGGTGCCCACAACAGCGGATCACAACACACTTGAACACTTGTGTTACGAAGATGCGTCTTCTGGATACCGGAACTTCAGAGCTTAACGAGTTTTCTGCGAGCACGGCAATCCCAGACTTTGGGGCGAAGGGGCTACATAACGTTGGGGATGGAGGCAACACAATACCGACCTATGCAATCTTATCTCATGTATGGGACCCTGAAGAAGTCTCTTTTCAGGAAATGGTTGGCGATCGGAAGTTGGCTGAGCGCAAGCATGGTTTCCCCAAAATTAGACGCAGCTGCGCACAAGCTCAGCGGGATGGGTACCAGTATATCTGGATCGACACCTGCTGTATCGACAAAACCAGCTCTACCGAGCTATCAGAAGCAATAAACTCCATGTATGCTTGGTACAGGGATTCAGCAGGCTGCTATGTTCTGCTCGCAGATGTATACAACAGCAAAAAAAAAGGTCATGACTTTTTTACGTCTCGCTGGTTCACACGCGGCTGGACGTTACAAGAGTTGCTAGCACCCACTCGACTTCAATTTTTTGACAGAGACTGGAAATCTTTTGGCACAAAATTTGACCTGATTGATAATATTTCGACTATCACCAAGATAGATCTTTACGCATTGACGGGCGGTGACTTATCGTGGCTGAGTGTCGCTCGGAGAATCTCATGGGTTGCAAACCGACAAACGACACCAGGCTTGGCAAAAATTCCTTAATTTCCGGTATCGATAGGTATCGATGCCAGAATCGTCAGGTATCGATACTATCGATTCCAGAATCGATTCCCCGAACCCAATTCCCCCCTTTGATTGTAATTAACTTTAGAACCACTTTTCTTATAAGAAAACTTTTAGTAGCGCAAATACTCTACTTAATTTAGGCTTTCTATTTAGCTACTTATCTTATATTTTAGACTAAAACTCATCTCAATGCGGCTATTTTAAGTAAAAATGAGCTTTTGAGCTTTTGAGATTTTCGTAAGGCTCGCTTATATATTTAGCGTCTTGATAAGAAATACGAATACGGGGCTTAATTCTCCGAATACGAGGGCTATTTTAAATTTAAGATATTATTAACTTTTATTAATAATAGTAAGTATTTCTTTTAATAGAAAGACTAGAAATTAAAGGAATTACATAATAATGTATTATTATATAATTTAAATAATAAAAGAAAGAGTTAATTTTTGGGGTAAGAATCGATTCTGGTATTAATACTATCGATTCCTTGCGATACCTGAAAAATACCTCTACTATCGATACCGGTATCGATGCCTCAGGAATTTTTGCCAAGCCTGAACGACACGACTAGAAGATATGGCCTATTGTTTGCTCGGAATATTCGCGATTAACATACCGCTATTGTATGGGGAGGGACAAAGGCATTCCTTCGACTACAGGAAGAAATATTGAAGATAACAGATGACCAATCGATTTTTGCTTGGAGGGATCCTACGGCCAAACCCTACCGGGATGACTACCCTGAAGAATGCAATCCCCAAGGCCTATTAGCTCCTTCCCCCGAACTTTTTCAATACTCAAAGAGCATTTCGCAATTCTATATTGAAACACCAGAACCTGCGACCTCGACATCCACAAACAAAGGCCTCAAGGTCAACTTTTTAGTCTGTCAAGATTCAAGTTATCCATCCGAACTAGTATATATGGCGATTCTTAGTTGTGCTATTGGACCGCTTCCAGGCCACCTACCAGGTATTCGATTGAGACGTCTTGCTTCAACTAGTGAGCAATACGCCAGGGTTGATATGTCTCTTCTTTTCGAATTCGCCAATCAGGGTGTTTCTGATGCCAGCTCTGGCTCAAATTACTAATTTCCGGCCGACCCTCAACTAAGAGGCTTTGATCCGACCAAGCCGCAAGCTAGCTTAATTGAAGTTGAGACAAGTGGGTTTATGATATTTTCTATGAAAATAATTTTTCCCGACCGTCAACTAATATTCTCGGTCTTAGAGAGGATCGTTAACGACTGGAAGTTCATGTCTATTTTTGTAAAACAAGAACCACAGTTTCCACCGCTTCCAGTATTTTGGTTAGCAATGCCTGAACGCGTCGACCCTTAGACGCGATATCCGAGTAACGATCAGTTTGGCTTCTTGGAGAGATTCAAGTACTCGAACGATGTGAGACATGCCTACCGCCCCAGCTCTACGACCCCGAAACTCGAACAATGCAATCGCAGCGTTATCTTGGCCAGGGTTCCAAGAAATTGGGTGCTCCGCTTGTCAACTACAAGGGCGTTGATTGCATTCTAGTTCTAGGCACTACGTACTGGGAATCGACTCCATGGTGCGAAGTGATGGAAAGCGACCAAGATTTGGGACACTACAGCTTCTATCCACGTGATCAGGATTTTCGGGATCAGGATTATCGGCATGAGGAAGTGGGTCTCAGGGACGAGGATTTCCGGAAGAAGGATTTCTGGTATGAAAGACAGAAACGTGATTATTATGAACAACTTAATCGGCAGGCTCAACCCCAGACAACATTTCTCCAGCACGCATTCCATAACTTTAACGTTAAGGACGTTGTACCCCCTACAGACACGGGAACCAAAAGACATCGCAGTGTCTGCGAGAGCCTCAATCTTGTGAGCATCGTAGAGCATATAACTGTTTCCGGGCGGGAGATATACCTCCTCCGTCTTCTTTTCATATCAGAAGAGGAATGAAGAGAATAAGGGATAAATACCTTTTCGTATGAGATTAGGTTAACCAAGTTGCTATAACACACGAAGAGATGTCAAGTAGTGTGTTGACGAGATGTAGGAGTTCCAGGAATCTCTGTAGTAAAGTAAGAGAACCTTTCCGCCTTAGCGAGTCATTAGTGAAGGTTAAACCCGAATCTGCGTATCCCCCTAAGTACGATCTAGCTGACTCATTGCCGTGCTCAGGGCTCAGGGGTCGGCTCAGGTTAAAGCAGCGACTGTTTAGGTCCAAAGACGGAAGTGGACTTTGGAGAGGTCCAGATTCGGTACTGATTATATCGGTAGTTGAACTCTAATCCTTTAATTTTCATTCCACATTTGGTTAGTAAGCTTGCCGCTTTTACTCAGGCGCTAATCACCCTCGGCTCACCCTCTCCTTACACAAACTCACCTGAACTGCCACATAAGTCAAACTCAACTTTTTTTAGTCGCTGGTTCCGTTTTAGTGTCTGGACATAAGCAGTTACTGCTTTAACCTGAGCCAAGAATAAGTATTTTTAAACATTTCTGAGCTGGCCCGAGTAACTTAAGCACATAGCAGAGTTAGCTTAAGCATGTATTAAAAGGTCCATTTTAATACCCAAGGGGCTCGTTTTAGCTCCTTTAAGGCCCAGTTATACTTTCCTCATCTTCTCTCTATAGACAGGTCTCAATTTCGCTCCAATAGAGATCCATCTAGAACCATTTTTGATTCCATACTCGCTTAATTCTGGATCTTCAGATTTACGATTAAGTCGAAGGAAAAAGTTATTACAGGATTAGATTGTATTAAGGAGACAAGGGAGTTGGGTGGGAACATAAATTTCGCCATATCCCTCTAATTACGGTATACATGTGCTCATGCTTGATTGGGGCTAAGTTTGCGTCCCGTGTAATGCCGTTCCCAACTGTATCATGCAAATTTGCGCCAGAATCTTTCCTTACCCCCACTCGCTGGTGGCCTCGGCATTCATATTTCAACCCTCTAACTTATTAATTTTTATACAACTATTACTAGGACATTGTCCGCCTCTTTGATATGACAAATTACGACGCCATATGCATTGATTCCACATCAACGCCAGTCTGACGATTGTCTACGACAATCTCAGAAGCGAACCATGTCACGACTGGTGGCGAGTTTGCAATCCTTATCCCAAGCTGTCCCGTTTCTCCCAATTCCGCACCGAAAAGGACTGTCCATTTTGCCGAATCTTAACATGTACAAGATCCGAGTCACTTTCCAAAGCAGCCTGAAGGTAACTACCACCCCTTAATCCGCCAACCACCAAGTTTTGAGGATCTATATAGCCGAAAGTGTTGAGTCTCTTCCACCCGAGAGTCCTGATAGCTTCGAAGATAACGAGGAGAACAATGGCACCATTGACGACCGCTATGGCGATAATATATACACTCTGTCCCAGCCGTAGGGCTTGGATTTCGATCCTTGCAGGTGCCGTAGAGTTCATTTGAGCGACCATGAGCTGAGCAGATGTGTAGCCTACGAGGATGTCATCGATCATGATAGAATTACTCTCTCCTTTTAAGATCGTATCTGGATCACTGTTATCTTTAATTCAACTACTATTCGTTCTTTCAAATTTAATCATAAATAATATAAAGCAAGAATAAACTTAAATACAATTTTTTAATTATATCTTCAATTATACATTAATTATTTCAAAGATATAAAAACTGCTCTTATTTAGATTTGGGAATTTAACAATTAACGAAGTGTTTAATATATTAAAGAATACATTTAATTTTTTGGTAAAGATAAGAGTTTGAAGAATAATAGTTTACTTATAACATAATACAAACATTTTATTAAAGTATTTGTTGGATATAGGTGCCTAAAACACTAAGGCTTACAGGGTATTTGCCACTATATTTATAGGGTCGGAGACCCTGAACCCTCAGCTGTTCAGGGTCTCCGGAACCCCGTATGTTTAGCTGTTTAGGGCTCTTTAGAGCCCTGAAGGTTCATCTATATAGGGACCCTAAGGCATGTGACTCAGTACTAATAGGGCACCCCCCACTATAGTTTAGAGACCATTGCTACAATCGGAGAGCAATTCCAACAGTTTTCTTAAACTTAGAATCTCTCTTAACAATTATTCAAGAGTATAAAGAACTTATAAAGAAATAAAGATTGTAAATATAGTAAAGATATAGTTTAAATAGCTATAGAACTGTTAGTTAAAAGATCCTAAGTATAAAGAGTTAAAGATATAAATATTAGCGAATTTGAACAATGAACTGAAGGAGGTGAGTTTGTTTTCATTTAACATAGAGCTATAGTAGAGGGAGGAAATACTTGCTTTCTTGATTGAAGCGAAGAAATATTTGAGGAACTCTAAGATTCATACTTATTGAGCTATGAGAATGCCTTCTTTGATGTGCTGGTGGTGGGGAAGTGTTTGACTGACTATGGTGATAGATATGTTGTGTATGGACAGAAGCCTAAAGTTGAGGGACTGGAGGAGACAATAGAGAGTAATAGCTCCAGTAGCCCCCGTAGACCGGTTGCAGGTAATTCGCCAACGTGAAACACAAGATGGGAAGCATCAGTCCACGCAAGATTTGTTGTCCCAATCATTCAAAAATTGAAACGCATGTTATTCACACTATTGTAAACATTCAAAAAGACATGCGTGCGGATGCATTAACAGAGGCATATTTAATTAGACTCTGATTCCATCTCATGGATCATACATAAACTGGCATTTTCAACGAACTACTTGACTTTGACCTGGTCAGCCTCAATAGCTGCAACTTTCTCGGTCTTCCCCGAAATATCTAGAACATTATCGCCAAAGGAGTCGGCAATCTCCTCCAAAGTGAGATTGCTAGTTTCCACCAGCCAGATACGATATATAGCGCCTAGAACTATAATTGCCGCAATAAAGATCAGATAAAGCTTCCATGTCAAGGCCGCGAAAGCAATTGGCGTGATCTGAGATAACCAGATGATGGTGATACTTTGTGTTACTCCGGCTATGGACACCCCGTAGCCGCGAAGGTGAAGCGGGAATAGTTCCGCAAGAAGTCCGAAAATGGTTGAGTTGAAAAAGACAGCAAACTGCCCAGAGTATAAAAATATGAATGCAATCCCGGCTCGAGCCCCGTTGATATTACTACCGTCCCCATAGAAGCGTGATAGAACCAAAATCAACACAAGCATGACTACGGTGACAAGACACCCGACCCCTAGAGAAATCAGTCAGGCACACGTAATAAAGGAGTCAGATAAACTTACACATTGTACGCACTCTCGGCCACTTGTCTGCTACAAATAACATGTTAATTGCCTGGCCAATGACTCCCATGAAGCCGTAGCAACCGCTGATCAGTAAAATTTGCTCTCCGGAGTAGCCGAGTCCTTGGTAGAGAAGAACTTGGTAGTTCTGTACCACACTTGCCCCGCTTAGTGGGAGAATGTGAATAACGGCGATGGCCAAAAGTGTTCTCTTGATATACTTTCTGCTGAAGAGTTCCAAGAATGCATGACCAAGGCTGACATTCGACCGTTGTTGGGCTTCAAATTGCACCTGTTCCTGGATGCTTAGAAGCGTAATCTGGATCTCATTCTCGTCTTGTTCAGGATATAGTTGATGTAGTACAGCCTCCGCCTCCTGACCGCGATCTTGGGATATGACTAAGACATATTAGCTCTGCTCAAAAACACGCATTACTATGTTACTGGGGTGGTACTCACGCCATCGGGGGGACTCCGGGAGGAACAAGCTGAAAATCAATAAGGCCAGTCCCGGTGGTATCTGCATCGCAAGCGCTACACGCCAGGCTACATCACCCTTTGCAAAATAGCAGCCGTAGCCAACCCAGTTTGCGAGTAAGAACCCAACGGCAACACCCATACCCATAATTCCAATCAGCCGCCCTCTTTCTGTCGGTCGAGCGAGCTCCGAGATGTAAGTTGGCATAACAGGAATTAAGATGCCCACGGCAAGGCCAGCAAACAGTCGACCGCCAATCATCATGCCTGCGTTGATGGCACCGGTTTGTATTGCGGCCCCAATAATGGTGCCAAAGGTTGAGGCTATGAGTGTGTACTTCCGACCAAACTTCTCGAGGCAAATACCAGATATCACGGCGCCAAGGCAGTTGCCCACATAGTAGGTTGAAACCATGGCTCCAATCAAAGCTGTCTGGTTGTCTCCGGGCTTGAAGATGTACAAGAAGAAGGATGGTTGTCCAAGAGTCGTCCCGATGATGCCACTGTCAACTCCAATGACAATGCTAGAGTCAAAGGCAATAAATTAGCAAGGGTTTCAAACAGAGAGAAAGCTGGGGATATCGGTGCACATACGCTCCTAGCGAGATAACACATGTGCAGAGCAATACACGATATCTGTCTAAAATCCTCATAATGAGGGACGAAAGAGTTGAGCTAGGCTTGGTCAATGATAGAAAGGGTAAACGGATGTATGTAGCAATTTTCGGACGTGGGTATGTCTGTCTTCTGAGGAGAAGAGACTGGGATTCAATCGCTCTTTATAGATCTCCTATCGGTAAAGAAGAGGCTCGTTTACCCCAGCTGAAAAGAATCTTGGGGTTTCTGGGAATCCCACGTTGGAGCACGGTCCAGAGCATGCAGACCTTTCTCGCTCCTGCCAGAAGAGGCTTGCAAGGGAATTCCGGCTGTTCTTTTCCATGCGTTAGGTACTCGATAAGGCAAGGTTCTCGCAAGCAATTAGTACGAGCTAGCCGAGGTACCTGGAGTCATGGGATTCAATATTTGGGCTCGCCAAGAAAACCTCTCGGTCCTTCTCGACAATTTTCCGAGCGTCTCAACGAGGGGCAATGGAAATAGTCCACTGAATATTGAAAGGCGTCCACTTCCTCGTCCATCTCGTACTAATTGCTTCCGAGAATATGGTCCCATTTCACTTCTCTCTGACATCTCGTACTTATTACTGACGAGAATATTTACTATCACCCCTCGGATAGCGTAATTTGGGTCATCCGCTCGCTAAGGAGACATGGGGTATGGGGCGCCTGGGGTTGCGGTGGGGAACCAAGGGTCCATGGATATGGTTTTCAGCTATCAAAAACACCGCTTAGATGGCCTGAGCGCTCGGGATATCAGAAGGCGAGTGGGAGTGCAGATACCCTGGAAATTCTGGTGACAAAGCTGATATTCTGTTACCTTGATTAAAATTGATCAGTTCTCCCAATATCAGCTGGTAAAGAGCCAAAAGTCAGACACCAAAGATTAAAATACCAACCCTGATTTGAACGGAAAATAGAAACATAATGGGCGACGCAAGTTTCCAAGGCAGACCACCCAATCCTAGGAGCTTTCCTCGAGCTTCAGAACCGTTTGACCAAGCTCTTTTCCTTCGCCCAAGCAGCGAGTATCGAGGCGCACCTTTGTGGACATGGAACAAGAAACTCGATCGCGAGCAGTTGCTTCGCCAGATAGATCATCTAGCTGAGATGGGCATGGGCGGATTCACAATACACGTTCGAACCGGTCTGGACACGGAATACTTGGGGGACGAATTCATGGAAATTGTAAAGTCTTGTGTCGACTATGCCGAGAGTAAGAAAATGCTCGCATGCCTTTATGACGAGGATAGGTGGCCGAGTGGATACGCTGGTGGGAAAGTCATGGAAAATCGCCCTGATCTCAAAGCGCAACATATTCTTTTGACATGCAAACCTTATGGCGAGCAAGTGGCATGGCGGTATATTAAATGTCCCAGTCTATATTTTATCAGGACCAAGCTAACAATCTTAATTATTAGTGCTCAAGGAGGCTCAGAATGCACTGGCCGGGCCACTAGGAGTGAATTAGGACATCTTGTAGCAAGATATGATGTGGCCATAAATAACGACTGCATGGAAGTTTACCGGCGATTGGGCGATGGAGAAAGTGGTAGAAATGTTTGGTATGCGTATATGGAACCCAATCCACCTTCAGAATGGTTCAACGGCTACACTTATGCCGACACACTCAATAAGGAAGCCACTGATCGCTTTATTGCCGCTACCCATGAAGTCTACAAAGTTGCCGTTGGTGATAAATTTGGTTTGACGGTGCCATCTATCTTCACCGACGAACCTCAATTCGCGCATAAAACCCAGTTGAGGTTTGCCGAAGATACCTGGGATGTCTTCCTGCCGTGGACTACAGATCTACCAGACACCTTCTCTGAGCAATACGGATACGACATTCTAGATTCATTGCCAGAAATTGTATGGGACTTACCGGACGGCTCTTCTAGCCTCGCGAGGTATCACTATCACAACCACGTTTGTGACCGATTTGTCGAAGGATATCTCGACCCAGTCTCAGTTTGGTGTAGAGAAAATGGCCTTGCAATGACAGGGCACATGATGGACGAACCAACATTATTCACCCAGACATCAGCACTTGGTGAAGCAATGCGATGCTATCGCGGTTTTGATTTGCCTGGGGTTGATATGCTCTGTAACTGGGTTGAATACAACACGGTTAAACAAGCCACGAGTGTAGCACGACAGAGCGGTATCCGTGGGATTATGAGCGAGATATACGGCGTCACCAGTTGGATGTTCGACTTTCTTGGGCATAAATTTGCGGGTGATTGGCAGGCTGCCTTGGGAGTTACAACTAGAGTTCATCATTTGTCTTGGGTCACTATGGCTGGCGAAGCAAAACGAGACTTCCCAGCTTCGATTGGATACCAAAGCCCATGGTCACTTGAGTATCCACTAGTCGAAGACCACTTTGCAAGAGTGAATGTGGCAATGACGAGAGGACGTGCCGTTTGCCGCGTCGCGGTCATTCATCCCATTGAAAGCTACTGGTTGGCATTCGGCCCCATCCACAGCTCCAAAGGTGAACAGGAGGAACGAGATGAGGCGTTTCTCAATCTTACCACTTGGCTCCTGCATGGACTGATTGATTTTGATTTCATATCAGAAAGCCTCTTCGAATCTCAGACTCATAAAGACCAGATTGGGAACACTCTTCCAGTGGGCCAGTCGGAGTACGAGGTTGTCATCGTCCCTAATCTGCGCACAATCCGTTCAACAACACTAAGTCGGCTGCGACAATTCTCCCAGGCAGGAGGCAAAGTAATTATGACTGGAACTTCACCAACACTCATCGATGGCATCCCAGCTAAGAAACCCGTCGAGATTCATGGCAGCATAGAGGTACCTTGGCTGAAATCCAAAATATTAGACGCGCTTGAGGCGCACCGTGACATCTCTGCGGTCACTACGGATGGTCCATTATATTGTCTTACCAGCCAATCGACCATGTCTTCCACCCTTCTCTATCAGCTTCGTCAAGACGGCGACGAGCAGTTTCTTTTTATCTGCAATACAGAAAAACAAGTTGCTTCGAAATGCCAGGTATCCATTAGAGGTTCGTGGTGGTTGACACTCCTTGACACTATTTCGGGCCAAGATAGCGAATTACCGTCAACTAGAAGGAACGGAAAAACTAGCTTCTTTCACCTGTTCGAAGGATGTAGCAGTCTCCTCCTCCGCTTGACGCCGCATAGTGAGACGTCTACCCCGAAGGCAGAAGAAGCTTCAGCCCAAGGAATGGCCGAAACTTGTCTTGTCACACTAAGAAATGTTGAACTTAGTGAGCCCAACGTTCTTTTGTTAGATTTTGCCAAGTTTCTCTGGAATGATGGATCTTGGGAGGGCGAAGAAGAGGTTCTTCGAATCGATAACATCATGCGGAATCGTCTGGGGATTCCTCTCAAACTAGAGGCCTTTCGACAACCCCACGCTAGCCCACCGGAATCGAGAAAGGCGAAAGGAAAGTTGAGTCTGCGCTTCAAGTTCAAATCTGAAGTTAATCTATTGACTTCTCGCCTCGCACTGGAAAATGCCAAGGACGTCCATATCATGCTCGACGGCAATGTCATTCCGTCAACTGTCGAATCTTGGTGGGTTGATGAAGACATTTCGACCATTAGGTTACCCAAAATCCCGAGCGGATCTCACGAAATCCAATTAACCTACGAATATGGTCTAATGACAAATCTTGAGCGAATTTATATTTTGGGAGACTTCGGAGTCGAAATCCGTGGAACGAAAGCAACGATCACTGCCTCCCAGCTATCTAAATTCCAATTTGGCGATTGGACACAACATGAACTGCCTTTTTATGCGGGGAATGTTATCTACAATTGTGATTTTGAGCACAGCGGCGGGCAGGCAGTGCTAGAGGTCCCACGCTTCGTCGCGCCATTGTTGTCAGTTGAAGTAGATGGGCAAGTTCTAGGCAAGATTGCTTTTCGGCCGCATTCTCTGAAACTTGGCATGTTATCGGAAGGAAAACATAAACTCTCAATCACCAGCTTTGGAAATCGGGAAAATGCGTTTGGCCCTCTGCATATGCCTACAGGGACGACCGTTTTTATTGGACCACAGGCCTGGCGTACTGAAGGACCCATTTGGCATAATGAGTATGCAATCCAGCCTATGGGTATTTTACAACAGCCTCGAATTATTGCGATAAAGCAATAAATACGAAGATGTACATAACAGTGCTGCGCTTCTATATTTATGCAACACTGAGGTGGTATCTCTCAGGCTCGGCAAAAATACCTGAGGCATTGATACCGGTATCGATAGTATTAGGTATTTTTCAGGTATCGTAAGAATCGATACGTATTAATACCTTATTAATTCTTACCCCTAAAAATTATCTCTATATTTTATTATTTTATTTATATAAGAATATATTCATATATAATTCCTTTAATTTCTAGTCTTTCTATTAAAAAATTTATTTACTATTATTAATAATTTAATAATATCTTAAATTTAAAATACCTCTCGTATTTGGAGAATCAAGCCCCGTATTCGTATTTCTTATCAAGGCACTAAATATATAAGCGAGCCTTACGAAAATCTCAAAAGCTCATTTTTACTTAAAATGGCCGTATTGAGATTAGTTTTAGCCTAAAATATAAGATAAGTAGCTAGATAGAAAGCCTAAATTAAGGAGAATATTTGTGCTACCAAAAATTTTCTTATAAGAGAAGTAGTTCGAAAGTTAATTGTGATTAAAGGGGAAAATTAGGTTCAACTACCCCTCTCTCACCCCTCTCTCGTATATATATAAATAAGAATTAAAAAGAGAGTAATATTTTAAGCAGTAATAATAAGTAGAGGCACAGGAAGAGAGGGCATAATATGTACGAAGGCGCACAGTTTTGAAAATCGTCCATTTCGCTAAGCGAGATCCTGAAAAATCCCCCCCTCGTCTTTGAAAATCGCAATAAAGCTTGCTAGAGTTTTAGAATTACTAAAACACAAAGGAAAGATACTTGAGCCTCTTTTCTTTTGCCTAGATCTTAGTTTAAAATATTTGGACGCGGTCGCATTGCGATGCGCAATTTTTAAAAGTGTGAGATTTTGGTGTTCCTCACCCCACTAAAAATGGACGGTTTTCAAAACTGTGCGCCTTCGTAGGCGATTTTTGGTTGGGTGTGCACGTGCCACAAATCAGACATTGAAGGTCGAAAACCAGATTCGAAAATCGCTTGGTCTTCTGATCCTTATGGCTTTCCGTAGTCGATCGTGTTCGCTTCGTGGTCTTCAACCCAACGATTGTGGTTTTTCCGTTACTTGAGATAGCAAATATTGTCGTCTCAACAGACCTTGACCGCAAAAGAAAGCTCTTCTCGTTCACATCGGCGACAATGGCGCCGCGGAAGATTATCATAGACACCGACCCGGTATACTGCCCATTTCCAGTTGCCTTTGACAAACGCAGTGAACCGACTGACACTTTTGGAAGGGGGTCGATGACATTCTGGCGATACTGCTGGCACTCTCAGCATCGCCAGAGAAGCTTCAAGTGCTGCTCATTTCCGTGACATACGGCAACATTGATCTCCAAAATTGCCTACGCAACGCCATCTCACTGTTCCACTATGTGAACAAGGAGATTGCGTGGCGAGAAAGCGTTGGACGGAGTTTGGGATTTGAAACTCTTCGAAGTTCGAAGCCTGTAGTAGTTGCTATCGGCCCTGAGCAACCGCTCGCTGAGAATGCGTCGATGCTTGATTTCTTTCGTAAGTCAAACCGCCGCATGAGCTTGGACGTGGATCTCATATTGGCTGCTGCAGATGGACAAGATGGGCTTGGTGGACCTCACTTGAGCGTATGTAAACACGTTCGAGGACGGGTCGAATTTTATTGACCAGCTTGGACAGCAGCCGCATCTGACGCCAGCTGAGACGTGGCAGCATCTCTTGGAAGTGGCAGAAACGTCTTCTGCTCCCGAGCAAAGTGAAATAATAGCTAAAGAGATGAAAAATCCATCCTCTCTTTTCACCCAATCTCAAACACCTGCGCATTTAGAGATTCTAAAGTTGCTGCGCGACAACGAGCCCAACAGCATCACAATCGTGGCAATCGGTCCAATGACGAACCTCGCCCTTGCTGCAGCGGAAGATCCAGAGACGTTCTTAAAAGTTAAGGAGATTGTGGTCATGGGTGGCCATATCGATCAGGCTGACAATCCAGCTCTTCAACCTCCCTCAAGCTTGGAGCAAGCTCCGAACATCCCGGAGCCGCCTTTCAGGCTCACCAGGCAACCGCCAGGCCCCATTCGAGATTTGCTAAATATGCGAAATCAGACAGCGCCTGTTGCGGATTTCAATACTTTTGCAGATCCTATAGCAGCGGCGAGAGTGTACACTCTTACATCACCGAAACCTCACACAGTGATGCCTTTTGCACTACCGTTACCCCTGTGCGAGAAACAGGAAGAGGATGTGGCGCCTCTACCGTTCCTTCCCTCTTACCCCGACAATCTTTCAAAGCGGTTGAACGTCACGCTTTTCCCAATCGACATCACTGGGAAGCACGTGCTCGCTCGCGGTGACCTCGAGGCATCTCTTGAGCCGCTGTTGGCTGCGAAGTCGCCTTTGGCAGAATGGGTTTCGGCATTTATGAAGGCTACGTTTGACAAAATTGTTTCAACCAGTCCAGGGGTTTCTAGAGACACTGTAGGAGTGCCAGTCCATGATGTACTGACCATATGGTATTGCGTGGATTATGACGACCCTAAATGGGAGATCAGCGAGGGTGAGGATCTAAGGGTGGAGACTGTAGGCCAGTGGACAAGAGGAATGTTTGTTGCTGACAGAAGAAGTCGGAAGCGAAAGGACGATGACTGCGATGATGGCGATGGCCGGTTGACCGGAGGGAATGGGAATGGCAATCGACTCAATCGATGCGTCGGATCCCCTGGACAAGACATATTTGGTGGGCTTTTACTCAAACGAATATTTGGCAGCTGAGATCTTCGTCGATGACTAAACCCACACCGAAGTAGTAGTCATGATTTACGAATCTAATATGTAGTGAGAGACCAAGTAGACAGAGCATTGGATCCGTAACGATAGATATCGGCCCACCCATCTTGTTTTGGCAAGTTTTTAGTCTAGATTTTACAATATTCCAAAGCTTCTTTGGAAGTGAAGTCATGCCGAGTCTTTTCTGCTGCTGCTCTGCTGTATTTCAAATTTACTGTTTCCGCAACGTACAAATCCGACCTTCTCACGAAATGTAATGTGCTATAAACCAGAATGATCTGACAAAGAGGGAAGGGGAAGGCTCGAGACACACATCACGATAAATGATGCGAATATGTCATGTGATTGTAACTACGTCATATGACCATCTACAAGTCATGTGATCGACAGGGTGCTCGGGTAACATCGCACGTGCTGTGGATGGGACCTTCTATTGGTTTGCTTTGCCTCTGACTTCCATCTCGCTTCATCCGAGGATTTGACAAACTTGCCCTCTGCCTTGAATAATGCAATGCCTGGTGTAAAAATTAGCCAAATCTGCTTATCATCAAAAAACGACTGCGGCACCAATTAATAGTGGGGTCTAGACGAGACGCCGCCATGAGACTAATCAACACCGAAACACTTACGCTGGAGGAATTCATTAGAAAGGAACTACCGCCCTACGCAATCCTGTCGCACACCTGGGATGACGACGAAGTGACTTTTGACGAGTTCAAGAAAGATCCGACTTCAGCTCAAGTGCGTGGACGGAAAGGATATGTTAAGATCCAGAAAACCTGTCAGCTTGCCATCAAGTCCGGCCTGCGATATGCCTGGGTCGACACGTGCTGCATCAATAAAAGCTCGTCTTCGGAGCTGAGTGAAGCCATCAACTCAATGTATCAATGGTGAGAGATTAATTATTAGCTCTTGAATAAGACTCTTAAGCTGAAAAGCAGTTTCAACCCAGGTACAGAAAATGCGACGCTTGCTATGCGATCCTGTCCGATCTTGCCCTGGAGGGAGAAGAAACCTTTGAAGAAGCGCTTTCAAAATCCCGCTGGTTCTCTCGCGGCTGGACGCTGCAGGAACTCATTGCACCGAGAGAGGTCCATTTCTTTGATCGTTTGTGGCACGAGCGAGGCACAAAGACAGAGCATCGAGCGATTCTCTCGAAAATCACAGGGATCGATACGGGCATCTTGCATCTGGCTACAACGGGACTTTCGAGCTTAGGAAAGCTGCTCAGCAACACTGCAGTCGCCACGAAGATGCGGTGGGCGAGCAAACGACAGACCACGAGGCCGGAAGACGGTGCGTATTGCTTGCTCGGCATCTTCAACGTTCACATGCCGCTTTTGTATGGCGAAGGCTCGAATGCCTTTCGTCGATTGCAAGAAGAAATCGCAAAGCGGTCTTCGGATCTCTCCCTTTTCGCCTGGCAAGCAGATGCAAACGCTTCAAGGTATACCGGGCTGTTTGCACCTTCTGCTGCGTTGTTTAGCTTGTTTCAAAGACCCATTCAGCCGCTTCGAAACGAATTTACCATAACGAACACTGGACTTCGAGCTCAGCCGGACGACGGATTCATCATATTCAAGGACGAAGAACGCAATGAGTACTTTTATGGTTGGCCGCTGTTGATTTCAGAAGACCGCATTTCGTATGTCGTTCTTTTGAGACTTGGAACCAACAGGTTTCTGAGAACGAATGTGATACAGGGTGGAATAATAAGCCGCCCCGCCGAGGATTCCAAATTTGCGGCGTTTCGCTATCAGAATTGCTACATTCTTCTAGACTCGATACCTCACTCTGACTTGGTAAGCGGGATGAGGCGAGAGTTTACCAGATTCTGGGCACAAGTCAATTTTGAAAGTGAAACTGAGCAATTTCAGGTCCTGGACGCCGTTCCGCAGTCAAATTGGAACGCGGTGTCACGCAACATTGCGCAAGAGCCAACCGCGTTAATACTACGTATAAATGACGGGCAGGGGCCGTTTAATTTTCTCATTTTTGCACCCAACTGGATCACCGGCAGAGAATTCTACATTCTGGACTTTTCAATGCCAGTTGTGCCTTACATCCTCCAAAACGTTCACAGGTTGGAGTCTCTGAGGATATGGGGCTTGGTGCCATCAATCCTCTCTCAAGCAGCCTTGCCTCATTATCACAGCACAGGAGGCATCCTTTCAAGCTGTCTAAGTACAAGTAACGGCCAAAGCAGGATACAAGTTACGATTGAAAGAGTTGCACCCCTGCCTGATGACTACATCCATAACACAGGAGAAACCCTTTTGAAACATTCAGACAATCATCAAAGCAGGTTACATGTTACGGTTTGTCAGGTGACGTTATAAGGATAGAGTCTAATAAGGAAATCGGGGCCTTTAGCCACCGATATCGTACCGTTTTGCAGGTTGTTATGGCGGAGTGGTTAAGGGTCTTATTACGTGACCACTTCCTAACACAATTGAAAGAGCCGCTCCCTTACCTTGCCGTCAGTGGCAATCTTGAGTGCTTACCGTCAAGTCTCGGTACCAAAGGCTCTGAGCATTCGTTAAGGTAGCTGGCGAAAATCAAGCCATACTCTAACGTAGTCCACAAACGAACGGCGCTATTTTCCCCAAACGCCACCGCAACACCGCAAAACAACCGTGCAGCACCATTATCCCTTCGTCCGGTGAGATATAGTCCACGCTAGCAAGGGGGCCTGGCTCAGGGCGAAAAGGCGATAGATGACTAATAAGTTTTTAAGCAAAGGTACGACTTTACAGTCTGAGCCAGGCCCCCTTGCTAGCGTGGACTATATCTCACCGGACGAAGGGATAGACCTATTTTTAGCGTCTTTCGAGGCTAAATCACAGCTTGCTGGCAGGGCCATCAAATCTGGCCAAATTTTGAAGGTTAAACGCGCTGCGAAGGTCTATACAGTTCTCGAAAATCCTTAGCTATCGATGGGGGCGGGAGAGCGGATGTTCTTAAACTTACGACTGAAAACATCAACGGGATGATGGCCGGCATGCCATACAACACGCTTCCCCAGTATCCTCAAGACAAGATGTGATCTGATACTCCTTACGCGAGCGTTTGGATGCAAATACGTATGGATAGACGCACTACTGTGCATCCTGAAAAAATCTCAAGAAGACTGGATTCAGGAATCTACTCGCACGGTAGATGTTTACTACAATTGAAACCTTGATATCTGTATCTAGGCCACTGATGACAAGGACAGGCTTCTGTAGGCTCGCCATTCCACCTCCTGGTCTCCCTGTCTGTTTGCAGCATTGGGCGAGCAGCTGCTCATAGCCACCCCCGGAAAAAGCGCAATGCGTCTGTGGAAGCGCGAAATTTTCCATTTCAGCGTTGCTGGGTCTTTCAAGAATGTCTTGTCTCGCGTTGCACAGTTTACGTCGATCGGGGATTGCGTCTTCGAGTGCAAAGAATCTGCAGCTTTGGAGCGGTCTACTGACATGGGGATACATCTTCCATTACGGAGCTTCCAAATGGGTAATAGATAATGACCTCTGAGGTCCTGACTTAGCTAATAATAGTCGTGAGTATATCCTTACTCTCTAATATTAATGCTTACCGTCTCTAATATATAGTCCGGGTGCAAGACGTCGTGTTAATATACTACCGATTTCTAGGACTTTATATTCTTTATATCTCTATTTATAGCTATTTTAGTAACTAAAGAACCGAGTTTTGCCTATTATTATTGTGACGGCTGGTGTCACATGGTTGATACGAACGTGGTTTCAGCCAAAGGGGTTGGTTTCAGCTAAGGTTCCAAGCTATGGTTCAAACTAAGCTCGCTTCCAAAGCTCGGCGTTTCAGTGGTTTTGGCCATACCTACTTATCCACTGCCACACCTCACTCCTTCTCTCCTTAGCTTTAGATTCTGTAGGATATTGGAATTATAGATCTTTGAGCATCGTTCCATTGCTTTGTTCCTGCCGTCACAATTATATCCTAATATAAAACGAACTACTTCTTTAGACTTCTTAAATCTCTAGCCTTAATATAGAATAGTTATCTAATAGATTTAATTATAATAGATATAATATATACCTTAATTATTAATATATAGCTAAGAACTAATTATATAATAGCTAGTTTATAATAGATATATATAATAGTATATAGGCAGGTATTAGATATTATAGATCTAGTTTTCTATTTTAGGTAAAGCTTATAATTGGAATTATATAGGTAATTGGAATTATACGAATTATATAGGATTATATTTCCTAGTTAAGTAAAATGCTTTATAGGCTTAGCTAAATACTAGGAAATATATAGGGAAACGCTTCTAGCTTTAGAAAGGGGTATTAATTAGTCTTTTATTAGAATTAATTCTTGGAATTAGTTATATTTATAAGTATTATTCTATAGCTTATTTATCTTAATTACTTATATATTATTCTGCTATTATATATCTTATATTCTAATTAATCTAATCTTCGGAAAGCAGTTTATTACGAAGTAGTCAAGCTATTAATAAATAAAACTATTAATAGCTAGAATATTAACTAGAAGAAGTATCTCTATTATTACTAGAGTAATCTAGCTAGATATCTAGAAAAGTATCTAGTTAAGTACTTTTTATATTACCTAATTAGGAGAAGGTAATAGAACTCAGATACTTCTAGAACTAGCTAGTAGGATAATAATAATAGAGAAATTAGTAGCGGCTTGCTATTATATTATTAAGTTAGAAGCAGAGATATAATAGAGAGAGAATCTAGAGAAGCTAGAAGCTCAGATCCGTTATTTTAAAAATATTTGAATATCTAGTATAGAATCTATTTTATTTCCGGTAGTATTCTTAGTTTAGAGAACTCTAAAAACCCGAGAACTATCTATTTACTAGAGAAAGAATATTAAAGAAGCCCAGGATTTCTTTTATTAGATAAAGTTAAAGTAGTATAAAAATAGTAGAATTACCTGGGCTACTAATATAATAAAAGTTATATATTATATTTCTTGTTTTAAGAATATAGCTAGAGATATCTAGAAATATAGAAAGTAATTAGTAAATATTAATATTATAAATTAAGAGATTTTTATTAAGTTTATAAAGAATTTTATTTTAGATCTAGAGAACTATAGTAATAATATCTTTACTAAGTTTAAAGATATTAAATAATAGCCAGGCTAGAATATCTAAAGCTTTATATCTTATTTTAATAGCCTATTAGATAATTTGGGATATATAGGTTTATTATAAAAGCGAAATAATTTATTTAGTAGCTTAAAATAGAAGATTCGAAATAAGATTAATTATTAAGGAAATATTTTATAAGAAAGAAAAAAGCTTATTTCTATAGCTATAAGAGTTATAAATAATTTAAATTTATTTATTTAATAGAAATATAATAATAACTTAATAAAATAGTAAAAGAATAAAAATAGAAGAAAAGAAAAAAGAAATAATAAAGGAAAACGAAAAAGAAATATATTTCCGTTACGAGATTTATAAAACCGGAATAATAAAGATATAGTAATAGAATCTAATATAGTACTTATATTAGAATCTATAAGACCGGATATAATTTGCTTTATTTATTAGAAAAAGAATTACTATATTACTATTTATTTAAATTAAGAGAAACCGACTTATTATAATTATAATAAGTCTAGCTATAAATTATATAAGTATTTAGAACTAAAGAAGCCGGGAAATAGATATATTTTATAATAGTTATATTTATTTATATTATAGAAAGTAAAGCTTTTAAAACGAGAATAATAATTAAGGTTATTATTAAAATAAGAAAAAATAAGTAAAAGATTAGAATATTAATTAATTCGAGTATAAAGGCTAATTATATAAAAAGGAAATTAGCTTTAGATATAGGTATTTTATTAATATTAAGAATAACTTTCTTATTTTTACTAGAAAAAAGAAGAATTTATTTATATAAAGATTATATTCTTAAAGTTATTATTAAGAATATATTAGAGAATTAAAGAAAAGCTAATATATATTTTATATTATATAATTTTAATCTAAATTATATTAATATAATACTTGAATTTCTATAGTTTTACTAAGTTAATTTCCTAATTTCCTTTAGAAAAATAATATAGAAATACTAGATTCAATTATAGAAAATTAAAGTTCTAAATACTAGAAAGTTTATTAAAATAATAAAATATAAGATATATATTTTTCTATTAATTACTTATCTTATAATAAATAGCTAAAGAACTATTACTATTATAAATAGGATAATTATATTTCCTAAGAAATATTAGAACCTTTTTCGAGTATTTTTTATAAAGGCTATAAATATATTACTCGATTACTATATAATGAAATATTATATAGATCTAGAATTAGAATTCTAATTATTATATAGTTCTATATATATTTTATTAGAAAAGAAGCTTAAAGTTCTTTAAGAATATCTTAATACTAGCTTAAAAAAGAAATAAATTTATTATTTTACTAGCCTAGCTAATACTCTAATTATATTTATTCTAAAGAAAGAAAGTAGTTTATATTTATATATTAATTACCGGAATCTAAATAGAATTATTATTAAGAATCGAATACTATTACTATTTATTAGTAAAATAATAGATAGGCTTTATAAAGCCAAGATATATATAAAGCTAGACTTAAAAAATATTTATTATTAGTTATAAATATAAAAGAATAATAAATAAAAGATAGTATTTTAAATATATTATAAATATTTTAAGTATTATATTATATTCTTTAGATTATTTAATATTCTAGTAATATTTCAGGTATATATTAATTATATATTAATAAGCCTTATAAATATTATTTATATAGTTTATTTAAATAATATTTTAATTTATTTAAAGAACTTAGAATAATATATAATAGTAATCTAATATATATTCGAGTAATTATAATAATACTAGCTCTTTATAAACTTAGTAAAATGCGAGTTTAATATAGAAAAAATAAAGTTTTTAGAATTTGTAATTAGTTTAGATAATATAGAAATAGAAGCTAACCGGATTATAGCTATTAGAAAATAGCCGGCCTTAAAGAATAATATTTGAGAAGTTCAAATATTTCTGGGTTTTATTAACTTCTATTAAAGGTTTATTTATAGATATTTTAGAATAATAAAAAAATTAACTAATTTATTAAAAACTAATAAAAACCTATAATATTATTTTAACTAAATAAATAAAGTAAATAAGGCTTTTAAGAAGTTATAAATTATATTTATAATAGTACTAATTCTTTATTATTTTAATCTAGTCTTAAAGATTTATATAAAAATAAATATTTTAGAATTTATAATTATAGATATAATTTCCTAGCTTTTTAATAAAAAAATAAAAGCTAGATAGTATTTTATTACTTTCTATTTAAAGAAAATAATTATAATTAAATATAGATATAAGATATATAATTCTAAACTTTTAATTATTATTCTAGTATTTTATATTTAGTAATATTATCTAATATATATCTAGTATATTATTAATATTAAAATAGATTATAATAACTTGAAATATTTTATAACTAAGAGAAAACTAAATAGTTAATAGATAAAATAGATAGAGAAACTAGCTATTTTTAACTTTATTTTAGAATATTAGTCAGGATATAGTAATCTTACTAATAGGCTATTAAAAAGGCCAAACTTTATAATAGAAACAAATAAAAATACTTTATTATTTATATTTTATAATAAGCTATAGAATATAAAATAGAAAGCCCTATAAATAATAGTAATAAAATATTATATTATTTTTATAATATTATAATTATTGATTTACTAGTAATATATAATACTATTATATAGGTATAGAAATACTAGTTATATTAGTTAGTAAAGTTGTTATTATTTAGAAGTAAGAATTATAGTATTATAGTATTAATATATAATCCCTAAATCTACTAAGCCTAAAGGGGTCTAGTCTACTAGTCGAGTTACTAATAGGATACAAGGTTATATAACTATATCCCATTACTTATATTTTATTACCTATATCCTATATCCCGTATCCCATAACTATATATGTAACTTCCAAAGAAATAGCTATACTAATACTAGAAACTCTCTAAAAATACGAAAAATAGTATCTTTCTCTAATTATATACAAATTCCCTAACCCGGCCTAGTATCAGATTTCCCAAATACTCTATATATCCATATTACTTCCGAGATTTTAGTTATATACTAAAGGCCATAGCCTTTTATATATAACTTCCCCTCCTATAATATTCTCCTATCCCATATATCTATTTCCCGCTCTATCTATACTCGATCTATTTCTTTATATCTAATTATATAGTATTCGTATTAATTAGGTACTTAAGGGTATTTATTAGCTTTAATTTCGTTATAGAATCGGCAGGATTCAATTCTCCCTTAATTCATTTAACTTTTATAATTGCTTATTATTTATATATCTGGTAGAGATATATTATATTAATTATTAGATACTTTTCTCAAGTAGTTCCTAATTTAATAAGATATTTATATAATGACTTTGAATTCATATAGACTACTAGTAGTAGTTCTATTTCTAGTACTCTATTAATTATAAATTTAACTAAAGTACCTATATTAAAGCCATAAGCTATATTATAGAGTTCCGAAGCTAGAATGCTTCTAGTAACTTTCTTGTATTTAGTAGAGAACTAGTAAATAATATTAGTATATCCAGTTTTATTTACTAGAACTATAATATATCTGATTTGAGAGAAGAAATCTCTATTATTTATAAATAAAGTATTCGTAAAAATAATTAAATATAAGAACTTCTTTACTAGCTTTATAAATCTTAGTTCTCTAGTAGTATTCTCAATTTGCTATTAAATGTGCTTATTAAATACCTTTATATTACTTTCCGAGAGTTTAATAGCTTAAGTAGCAATTAATAGGTTATATAAAGCTTCTGGTTAATAGACTAATATAATATATACTTCTCTAGTATATTGGGTAATATATTAGTCCTTAATAGAGAGATCTTAATAAATAGTGCCCCTACTACTTATAATAGTAGTATTTTTTATAGAAATGGTTCAGAGGTTTTTATACTAGTATTTCTATATAAGAGTAATTCTAGTAGTATTTATATAGATAATACTTCTATTAAACTTGAGATTATAATTAATAGTAAGGTATTTATACTCCTTAGCCAAGAACTTAGCCTCTTAGAGCTTTAATTACTCTATTTTTGCAAAATTATTATTTCTGACAAATAGAGTATTATTAGTTTAAAAGCTAATAATTCCGAAGAGTTATTTATTATAGAAGAGGCAAGAGTTATAAGTTAACTATTTCATAGAAAGCTTATTAATATAGTAGGAATAGTAAGTTTTGAACTAGTAGTTCCTAGCTTCCGGTATGCCATATAGTAGTTTTATAACCTTTAAAACCAAATCATTATTTAGATTTAGCTCTCTAGTAAGCTTATAAGGTGAGTTAATATAAAAATTACGGTTAAATAAGGTTATTAATTAGATATAAGCTTACGAGATATTATATAAATATAGCTCCGTAATATCTATTATTATAGTAATAATACTAAGAATAATTCTCTGGCTAATATATTAAATAGTAGGCAATTATATTAATACCATATGTTTTTTACTATTATTATAAGCTTGGATAACTAGTCTCGACTTCTTAAACTCTTTCTCTGTATTCTTATTTTTAATCTTATTAATAAACCGGGAGTTAAAGATATATATCTTCTTTAGTATCTGAGATCTGAAAGTAACCTCAAATATGCCCTTTTCTAGAAGGCTAGTAACTTTAACTTAATAGGAGTTCTTATATAGGTTATTGTCTTATAGGAATACTGTAAAATCCGGGTTCTTATAAGGGTATCCTCTATTATATTTTAGTGAAATAGCAAGAATAGCAGGAGGAATTATACCTATATTGCCTTTAGCCTTACTATAAAGTTCGGAAATAGGTTTAGGTTCGGGGCTATTAGTAATAACCTTAATATTCCCTATATAAAAGGGCTTTATAGAGATTAAGCAGAAGGTAGTATTACTATATAGTAGAGCTAGTATATAGTTCTTTCTATTAATAGCTACTAGCTTATATAGCCTATCCTAACTACTAGGTTAACTAGTATTTCCTTTATACTATACGAGAATATCCGAATTCAAGGGAAGTTTATAGATATTAATAATACTAGGACTATTTCGGGTATTTAGGATATTTATAATCTGGTATCTAGCTCGAAGCTTCTGAATTTCCATTATTACCTTCTTAAATACTACTAATTACTATAATATAGTTAGTAATAGGGTATTATATTTGGTTATTTGGGGTAAAGTACTATAAACTAAGAGAATTAGGATAATACTATCGGGTCTAGCAGAATTATTAATAGCCTTAAAAGCTATTTGGAATATGGTATTCTTATTAATTCTATTAATTTCGGCTATAATAATAAGGTAAGTATATTAAATCAGGCTATAGTAGTATTCTATAATTCTAATAGAACTATAAGCTTCTATAGGAATGATTTTAATCTTGGTTCCTATAATATTCGCAAGCTAAGCAAACTCCTTACTAGTAAATTGTTTTCTGGTATCTGCTATAATCTAATTAGAAGGGCCTAAATAGATATTAATCTAATACTACTTTAGGGTATTCCAAGTATATAATATACTAATATTTTGAAGCTATTAGCCGGCTTAATATCTAGTATCTTTATTAATAATATAGAGTATAGGCTTACTGGAAATATAGAAAATATTAATAATAATAGAATAGTTAAAGCTAATATTATCTCTCAGGTTAAACTTAAATTATTCCGGTAATTATCCGAATTTCTGGTATTACTTATAGTATTTTATAAAATACTTAAGGGCTTTTATATTAATATTATAGCCTGTTTATTCTAGTATATTTCAAAGCTTACTAATAAATAGATAATTAAAATAGTGGTATAAATATTATAATTTAATCTCTATAAGAAAGCAGGAATTATAAATAAAGAATTCGGAAATAAAGCTTTATAGAATAGTATTTTAAAGCAAGAAAGAATATCTAAAACGTTATATTATAAGTATAAAGTATCTATTAGAAATAATGAAATAATTAGTAAGATTATTAAAATAGACTCCTAGCTTATCTATATTAGCCAAGCTAAGTAAAAATAAAGTCTTTATAGATATAATATGGAATTATACTTGCTTAATTAGTATTTCTATTATTATAGATCTAATAGAAAACATAGATCTAATACTAAACTGGATATTAACTTAATCTTTAGTAGTTTTATTAAGTTAGATACTACTATTAGTCTACTATAAAGCTTGGAATTAGTTAGAACTAGTAATTAAGAATCTGGAGGCTCCGGTATTAATTATAACTTTATAAAAGCAGTAAGTATTATATCTTAATATATTATTAACTATAAATATCTGGGTGTCTTCTATCTATTTAATAGGCTCTAAGGTATAGTTTTCGCCTATTATCTAGTATATAAGAGAGAGGGAAGTAAGGTTATCTATAAGGATATTAGTTATGGAAATAGTAGAAGTAGGGGCTATAGGAGTAGCTAGAAAGCTTTTAATAGAAGTAAAGTAGGAATTAGAATAATATTTCTCTTCTTTATTCGTTTTTGCTAGTAAGGCTTTAAAAGTATTACTTACTAGTTTATTCTTATTATTCTTATTATTCTCTTTTTCTTCGAATTCGGTAATATACTATATATAAGTACTACTAAAGCATTTATTAAAGTTATAGGTATTTCGGAATCTAAATTAGTAAATATTTCTATTTTTAAATCAAGCCTTCTTAGCCTCTTATTTCTCTGGTATATACTTCTATAAGTAGTATTTAGGTCTCTTATATATAAAATATAACTTCGGAGTATAATTATTATAGTTATAAGGCTTGAAGTAGTTATTACAGGTTCCAAAGTTATAGCTAGATCTATATTAATAATTTCCGAATAGGCAGTAGTTTAAAGGATTTTAAGAATAGTATTATTAATTAGTAAAGAGGATCTCGGTATTAATTTATTATTTCTTCTTATAAATAGTAATAGATAATTAGAGCTTATTAATAAGTTAGCCGAGATTAAGAGGAAGATCTAAAACTATATATTAGTATACTAGTATATCTTAATAGGAGGTAATAATTTTATTATATAGGAATTTGGTATTTTATAGGACAGGTACTAGTCTATATTACAATTTATATAGGTTATTAATTAGTAACTAGACAAGCTTAAATATTATTTTTTTAGGGTATTAAGCTATTATAATTACTATTATAATAGTATTCTATTTGTCTAAGTTTTAATATTAGAAACCAGGGCCTTTAAAGAAGCTATAAATATTTATATAGGTCTCTTTATATATATATTAAGAGAGCTAGTTATTATAAAAGTAATCTTATACTAGTTCTTTTAATATAGTAGGAAAAGCTCTTACTAATGCCTCTTATAGAAGCTCTATATATTAGTAGATATTAAGGAAAATAGCAAGTTTTTAGTTAAAACTACTATTAGTTCTATTATACTTTTATACCTCGATATATATCTTTACTACTTCTCTAATTAGCTTTATAGTAAAAGGGCTAGCTAAAGGGCTATTTAAAGGTAGTAGAGGTAGTAGAAGTAGTAGAAATTCGTTACTACTAGCTCTCTGTGGTTCGGTACTAGCAGGAATAATTATAGGTAGTAAAGGGATATAAGTAATAATCGGTTTAGTTCGTTGATTTCTTATAATACTATTATTAAAGGATATATATAATAAGGTAATAGGGCCTATATTAAGGTCTAGTCTAGTAGTAATAATATTAGCTATAATTTAAGTATATTATTTTTCTTCCTAAATAGTATTAACTAAGAACTATATAATAGTAAGTCTCTTATTATTTTATTTAATATAAATACCGCCGTATTATAAAGTAGCTCGTAATTTATATAGTATATATTAATCTAAATAATTGAGTATTTTAAGGTCAAAATTACTGAAATTCTTCTTAAATAATTCCTAGAGATTATTATTAGTTAACTTCTCTATTTTATACTAGAATAGTCTAGTATTAAGGTAGTTTAGGACTTTCTTATTACTATAGGTAATTAGGTTAATACTATCTTTCTATTTCTTTATTTATATATATCTATCCTATAGTTCTACTATACTAAACCCCTAGGGTCAAATCCTTTTTAATATATATATGATTTATAGTAAGAGAGATTTAAAGATAAGGTAGTTTATAGTAAGTTTATAGAAAGGGTTCGGTAGTAAAGGTATTTAGATATCTGGTTTAGATACTAGATATCCCAGATACCTAAAGATATTATAAGTATTAAAATAAATATTTTGCCCTTAAATATTTTGTCTATAATAAGAAATTTAGGAAGTAAAATATTATAATTCCGGAAGAGTCTAAAGCTTAAAGGACTTAATTTAATAGTAAAATTAAAATAGTAGTTAAAGAGCTTTAAGGATATATATAGAGTATATATTTCGGAGAGAGTATCTTATAAATACAGGTATTATATAAGTAGAAAAGATGGATTCTAAGAAGATAGTCTTAGGGCCAAAAGAAGTTAGTTTTAAAGGATAGTAGATAATTAAGTAAATAGATAGCCAAATAGCTAACTACTTATTAATTAATAAGAACTAGAGTCTTTTCTCTTAGGCTACCGGATACTTTATAGAGTTAATAAGTAATTCCCCCCTTTAATAGAATAGTTATTAGTCTTTAGTAAGAGCTAGCTGTTTTCTTTCTTAGGCTACCGGATACTTTATAGAATTAATAGGTAATTCCCTCTTTTAATATAGACTAGTTCAATTTTGCTATAGGCTACCGGATGCTTCTTTAGCTCAAAAGATTCTATTTTCTGATTTATATATATAAACTAATTAGTATCGGTTTACTAGTAATATATAGTACTATTATATAGGTATGGAAATACTAGTTATATTAGTTAGTAAAGTTATTATTATTCAGAAGTAAGGATTATAGTATCGTGGTATTAATATGCGATTCCTAAATCTGCTAAGCCTAAAGGGGTCTAGTCTACTAGTCGAGTTACTAATAGGATGCAAGGTTATATAACTATATCCCATTACCTATATCCCATTACCCATGTCTCGTATCCCGTATCCCGTAACTATATACGTGACTCCCAAAGAAATAGCTATACTAATAATAATATAAGGCCTAAAAAAGAGGAAATAAGTATTTCTTAATTAGTAAAATATTAAGGAATTTCGAAAAAGAAGTTTATTTTAATAATAAAATAATACTAGAAATATTATTATTTGTGCTTATTACTAATATAGCTAGTTATAAATAGTATATATTATGGATTCTAGCTATATAGGCAGCTAGATCTAAAATAGTATATAAGAAAAGCAGAAAGATATTATTTAAACTATTATTATAATATTAAAGACTTGATTTATTAGTATAATACTAGTAATATAAATAATTCTTAAAGAAAATCTTTATTAGAACTATTAAGATTTAGAAACTTAATATATCTGAAATATTAAGATATTAAAGTATTATTTATATATTAAATAAGCCGGCTCTTAAAAAAGAATTACTATAAGCTAACTATAATAATTCTATAAATAAGTATTTTAGTACTAGTAAAATACTAGAGATTTTCTAAAAAAAAGTACTTCTAGTAAAATATAAAAAAGAATATAAAAGACTATATTAGAACTTGCCTTATATATTAATAAACTAAAATAAAGAAATATTTATTATATAATATATTTAATTCGTTTTTTTTCTAAATTATAATAAGAAATTATTATAGACTTTATTATAGAACTATTCTCTTTTAGGTTTTATAATAAAATATATATTTCTATATTTATTATTATTAATAAATATATGAAAATAATATAATATATTCTAATTATTAAGGAGATTTTAGTTCCTGAGTTAGTAAAGCTATTTATATATTATATTATTAAAAACTTTAATATATTTACAAATATAATTTCTAATAAAGAATCTGTTTTTATAAATAAGTTCTAATTAAATCTATATTTCTATTTAAAGATTTAATAATAGCTAAATATAGTATTTTATTTATAAACTAATAAATAAATAAAGAATCTAAATTAAATTTTAAAATAGTATTTGAGATATTATATTAGCTATTAATAGAATAACTAGATAATAAAGCTTGCTTTTATAGAATTTATATATAATAACTCTATATATTTAATAATAGGAATTTCTTTATTTTATATATTATACGGATTTTATTCTAGTATTAAACTATATATTAAGAATAATATTTTAGAAAAAAAAGTACTAGTAATATAAGAAAAAATATAGAGAATTTAAATAGAATAGGAAATACTAGAGAAATAATAATAAAAAGTAATAGATATATAGAAAAAGTATTATAATAAAAAGTATATTAATAAAGAGTTTAATATATATAATAAAGTTATACTTTATATAAAGAATATTTAATAGCTATAATCTAGTATAAAGCTAGTAAATAAATATCTCGATTTCTTTAAAGTTCTAGAAATTATAGAAATATATAAATAAATATATTATTTAAAATTATTATTATTATATTAGATTTATAATATTTTCTATATTTCTTTCTTAGAATTGTAATATCTATAAGCTAGTATTATAGTAGAACTAGAACTAGTTAAGATTAAAAATAAAGAGAAATTTGAGATAGAATTTATTATAGTTTATAAAAAGAATAAAAAATAAAAGAAGTATTTTATTTATTAGAAGAACTATTTACTAGTAAATAATATATAGAAACTACTAAGTAATCTAGAAAATATAATTCAAGAATTATAAGAATATTTGGAAAAAAGTAATATTATAATATTATTAGCTAAATAAAAATAAAAAAAATAAAAAATAAAAACTTTTATTAGAAAACTATTAAAAACCATATATTTATTTTTAGAAAAGCTATATAAAAATTATTAAAAACTCTAAAAACTTTAATTTTTGTATTTTATAAATATTTTATTCTTATAACTATTCTTTATTATTTTTATTATTATTTTTATTAGAATTCTTTCAAGAAATAAATAATAAATTAGCTTATAAAGCTATTAGCTATTAGTAAAAAACGAGAAAGAAATAAGCTTACTTAATATTAAAAAATATTAACTATATTATTAAAAGTATTTTATATTTATATTAAACTAATAAGAATTATTTATTTTATTTTTTGAATTATTAGAAGAATTTATTAGCCTCAAATAATAGCTATAATATAAGAAGTATATATAATTTAGTATAAAAGAAAAGTAGTAATAGCTTTTTCTTTTTTAAATAAAAATTAGGAAAAATACTTATATATATTAATAGCTTAAAAAAAGTAATTTAATTATATTATATATATTTAAGGAACTTTAAATAATATTAAAATAGGAAATAAAAGAAGGAATTTATAGTTTATAGAATTATATTTTTTATTCTTAGAATAATAATAATTATATATTAAATAATTATTACTTTTAATATAAATAAAATCGGGAAACTTAGTAATATTCTTATAATATTAAAAATAGTAAAGGCAAATTAAAGATATAAGAGTATTAGTTAAATAAGTAATAATAGGCTAATAAATACTAAAAGAAGTATTTATTTTAATAAATAAAGAAATAAAAGAAGAAATTAGAAAGGAATTTAAATAAAGCTTAAATAAAGCCTAAAGGAGCTTAAAGAAACTTAAAAAAGCTTAAAGAAGGCTTAAAGAAGAAAGGCAAGAGATAAGAAAAAGCTAGATATAGTATTATAGTTAAGAAAAAGAAAAGTTAGTTAATAGAAAAAGAGAGGCATTTTTATAATATTTTTTCCCAAATAGTAATTATAAATTCGGAACCGGTTCTATACTAGAAATACCTAGAAAATTCTAAAGAAAGAATTTATAAATAAATTAAAAGATTAGATTAATTTTTTTAAGCTTTTAGGCCTATAAAATAATAATTTATTTATAAATAAAGGCTAAATTGGGATTTATAAACTAATTAGAAAACTAAAAGAGCTTTATATCTAATAATATATATTATACTTATATTACTTTTATAAAAGAGAATTATTAGAAGTAATTTATAAGTTAATTAGATAGAATTAGTAAACTATATCCTTAATTCTATTATCTAGTATAATAATAGAGTAATTATAGGAAGTTTTTAGGAAGAACTAGTAGTTAGGAAAGTTTTGAGGAATTATTAATAAAGCTATTTATAGTTTTCTTAGGCCTTTTAGGAATAAGAGCCTAGAGAAAAAGTTAATATAATAGATATATATAATAATATATAGATAGGTATTAGATATTATAAATCTAGTTTTCTATTTTAAATAAAGCTTATAATTAGAATTATATAAGTAATTAGAATTATATGAATTATATAGAATTATATTTCCTAGTTAAATAAAGTACTTTATAGGCTTAGCTAAATACTAGGAAATATATAGAGAAATGCTTCTAGCTTTAAAAAGAGGTATTAATTAGTCTTTTATTAGAATTAATTCTTGGAATTAGTTCTATTTATAAGTATTATTTTATAGTTTATTTACCTTAATTATTTATATATTACTTTATTATTATATATTTTATATAGTTTTAAGCCAAAGTTATACTAAGATATAATTAGATTAAATAATAATTATTATAATATATAATAATATTCTTAGTTTAATTATATTATATTAAATTTAATTATAATAAACTATATAAATATAATATTATATTAGAATTTAAAATATAAAAGTATATAATTTATTTTCGGATTTTAGTTTAATATAATTAATTATTTAAATTTTAAATTTTAATATTAAGTTTAAGAAATAAAAGAATTATACTTTTATATTAGATTTAAATTATTTAAAGAAATTAAGAAATGAGTTTTAAAGATATTTTAAATAAAGCTTTCTTTTTATTTAATTTATAATTAAGATTTATATAATTTTAAATAAATAATATAAAAAGTATAATTAATTTATAAGAGATTAAAAAAGGCTATTTTTAAATAAAATCTAATTAACTTATTAATATATTTAAAACTTAAAGCTCGATTTAAATTAAAATAATAATAGCTTAAATTTAAGATTAAAAACGAATTCTAATAAATTAAATTATTATTTATAATAATAAAAGTAATTTTAAATAATATTTCTTTAAATTCGTTTTTAATATAATTAGTAATTACTATTACTTTTCTTAAATATTACTTATTTTTCCTTTATTTTTATTTTATCTTTTATTTAAATTATTTAATTAAGTTATTTATAAAATATAAGATTATATAAATAACTCTCGTATTTTATATTTTATTACTTATATCTCGTATTCTATATCTTATAACTATATATATAACTTCTCAAAGAATAGTTATACTAATATTAGAAACTTTTTAAAAAACGCGAAAAAATAGTACTTTTCTCTAATTATATATAAATTTCCTAATCCGGCCTAATATTAGATTTCCTAAATATTTTATATATTTATATTATTTCTAAGATTTCAATTATATACTAAAAGCTATAGTCTTTTATATATAATTTCTCTTTTTATAATATTCTTTTATCTTATATATTTAGTTCCTATTTTATTTATATTTAATTTATTTTTCTATATCTAATTATATAATATTTAAGAGTATTTATTAGCTTTAATTTTATTATAGAATTAATAGGATTTAATTCTTTCTTAATCTATTTAATTTCTATAATCTTTTATTATTTATATATTTAATAAAGATATATTATATTAATTATTAGATACTTTTCTCGAGTAGTTCCTAATTTTATAAAGCATTTATATAATAATTTTAAATTTATATAAACTATTAATAGCAGTTCTATTTATAGTATTTTATTAATTATAGATTTAACTAAAGCGCCTATATTAAAGCTATAAACTATATTATAAAGTTCTAAAGCTAGAATACTTCTAGTAATTCTCTTATATTTAGTAAAGAACTAATAAATAATATTAGTATATCTAGTTTTATTTACTAGAACTAGAATATATCCGATTTAGGAAAAGAGATTTCTATTATTTATAAATAAAGTATTTATAAAAACAATTAAATATAAAAACTTCATTACTAGCTTTATAAATTTTAGTTTTCTAGTAGTATTTTCAATTTATTATTAAATATACTTATTAAGTACTTTTATATTAATTTTCGAGAATTTAATAGCTTAAATAGTAATTAATAAGTTATATAAAGCTTCTAGTTAATAGACTAATATAATATATACTTCTTTAGTATATTAAATAATATATTAGTCCTTAATAGAAAAATCTTAATAAATAGTACTTCTATTATTTAGAATAATAATATTTTTTATAAAAACGGTTTAGAGGTTTTTATATTAATATTTCTATATAAAAGTAATTCTAGTAATATTTATATAAATAATATCTTTATTAAACTTGAGATTATAATTAGAAATAAGGCATTTATATTTTTTTAACTAAAAACTTAGCTTTTTAGAACTTTAATAACTTTATTTTTATAAAATTATTAGTTCTAATAAATAGAATATTATTAGTTTAAAAATTAATAATTCTAAAAAATTACTTATTATAGAAGAAATAAAAGTTATAAGTTAACTATTTTATAAAAAGCTTATTAATATAATAGAAATAATAAGTTTTAAACTAGTAGTTTCTAGCTTCTAATATATTATATAATAATTTTATAATCTTTAGAATAGAATTATTCTTTAGATTTAGTTCTTTAGTAAGATTATTAATTAAATATGAATTTATAAAATATTATATAAATATAATTCTATAATATTTATTATTATAATAATAATATAAAAAATAATTCTCTAACTAATATATTAAATAATAGATAATTATATTAATATTATATATTTCTTATTATTATTATAAGTTTAAATAACTAGTTTTAACTTTTTAAATTCTCTTTCTATATTCTTATTTTTAATCTTATTAATAAACCGGGGATTAAAGATATATATTTCTTTTAATATCTAAGATCTAGAAGTAATCTCAAATATATTCTTTTCTAGAAAACTAGTAACTTTAACTTAATAAGAGTTCTTATAGAAATTATTATTTATAGAAATACTATAATATCCGGCGTCTTATAAGAATATTCTTTATTATACTTTAGTAAAATAGCGGGTATAATAAAAGAAATTATATCTGTATTACTTTTAGCTTTATTATAAAGTTTAGAAATAGATTTAGATTCGGGGCTATTAATAATAACCTTAATATTTCTTATATAAAAGGGCTTTATAGAAGTTAAATAAAAAGTAGTATTACTATATAGTAGAGCTAATATATAGTTCTCTCTATTAATAGCTACTAGCTTATATAGTTTATTTAATTATTAGATTAACTAGTATTTTTTTTATATTATATAAGAATATCCGAATTTAAAAGAAGTTTATAGATATTAGTAATACTAGAACTATTTCGGGTATTTAGGGCATTTATAATCTAGTATCTAGTTTAAAGCTTTTGAATTTCTACTATTACCTTTTTAAATACTATTAATTATTATAATATAATTAGTAATAAGATATTATATTTAGTTATTTAAAATAAAATACTATAAACTAAAAAGATTAGAATAATACTATTAAGTTTAATAGAATTATTAATAGCCTTAAAAGCTATTTAGAAAGTAGTATTCTTATTAATTTTATTAATTTTACCTATAATAATAAAATAAATATATTAAATTAGGCTATAATAATATTTTATAATTTTATAGAAATAATTTTAATCTTGATTTCTATAGTATTTATAAGCTAAGTAAATTCTTTACTAATAAACTACTTTCTAATATCTATTATATTCTAATTAGAAGAGCCTAAATAAGTATTAATCTAATACTACTTTAGGGTATCCTAAGTATATAATATACTAATATTTTAAAGCTATTAGCTAGCTTAATATTAAATACCTTTATTAATAATATAAAATATAGGCTTATTAGAAATATAGAAAATATTAATAATAATAGAATATTTAAAGCTAATATTATTTCTTAGATTAAACTTAAATTATTTTAGTAATTATCCGAATTTCTAGTATTACTTATAGTACTTTATAAAGTATTTAAAGGCTTTTATATTAATATTATAGCCTGCTTATTTTAGTATATTCTAGAGTTTACTAATAAATAAATAACTAAAATAGTAATACAGATATTATAATTCGATTTCTATAAGAAAATAAAAATTATAAATAAAGAATTCGGAAAAAAAGCTTTATAATATAGTATTTTAAAGCAGAAAAAAGTATTTAAAATATTATATTATAAATATAAAGCATCTAGTAAAAGTAATAAAATAATTAGTAAAATTATTAAAATAGACTTTTAGCTTATTTATATTAATTAAACTAAATAGAAATAAAGTCTTTATAAATATAATATAAAATTATATTTATCTAATTAATATTCTTATTATTATAGATCTAATAAAGAATATAAATTTAATACTAAACTAGATATTAACTTGTTTTTAGTAGTTTTATTAAGTTTAATACTATTATTAGTTTACTATAAAGCTTGGAATTAGTTAGAATTAGTAATTAAAAATCTAGAAGCTCTAGTATTAATTATAATTCTATAAAAATAATAAGTATTATATTTTAATATATTATTAATTATAAATATCTAGATATATTTTATTTATTTAATAAGTTCCAAAATATAGTTTTTATTTATTATTTAATATATTAAAGAAAGAGAAATAAGGTTATTTATAAAAGTATTAGTTATAGAAATAATAGAAGCAAAAGCTATAGAAATAGCTAGAAAGCTTTTAATAGAAATAAAATAAAAATTAGAATAATATTTCTTTCTTTTATTTATTTCTATTAATAAGGCTTTAAAAGTCTTATTTACTAGTTTATTTTTATTACTTTTATTATTTTCTTTTTTTTTTAAATTTAGTAATATATTATATATAAGTATTATTAAAGTATTTATTAAAATTATAAATATTTCGAAATCTAAATTAGTAAATATTTCTATTCTTAAATCGAGCTTTTTTAGTTTCTTATTTCTCTAGTATATATTTCTATAAATAGTATTTGAGTTTCTTATATATAAAATATAACTTTAAAGTAAAATTACTATAATTATAGGACTTGAAATAGTTATTATAGATTCCGAAATTATAGCTAGATTCGTATTAATAATTTCCGAGTAAATAATAGCTTAGAAGGTTTTAAGAATAATATTATTAATTAATAAAGTAAATTTTAATAGTAGTTTATTACTTCTTTTATAAGTAGTAATAGATAATTAGAGCTTATTAATAAGCTATCCGAAATTATTAGAAAAGTTCGAGATTATATATTAGTATATTAGTAAGCTTTAATAAAAAGTAATAATTTTATTATATAGGAATTTAATATTTTATAAAATAAAAGTAAAGCTATATTATAATTTATATAAATTATTAATTAGTATTTAGATAAGCTCAAATATTATTTTTTTAGAGTCTTTTACTATTATAGTTATTAAGGTAATAGTATTTTATTTATCTAGACTTTAATAATAGAAACTAGAGTCTTTAAAAAACTATAAATATTTATATAAGCTTCTTTATATATATAGCTCGAGAGCTAGTTATTATAGAAATAGTTTTATACTAGTTTCTTTAATATAATAGAAAAAGCTCTTATTAGTATCTTTTCTAGAAGCTTTATATATTAGTAAATATTAAAGAAAATAGTAGATTTACAATTAAAACTACTATTAGTTCTATTATATTTCTATATTTTAAAGTATATTTTTACTATTTCTCTAATAAACTTCCTAGTAATAATAATAGGTATTAATTAATAGAAGTTTGGGTTTAGTAATAATACTAGTAATAATAAAAATAAAAGTAATAAATAGCCTTAATTTAAAAAAGGTAAATAAATAACTTAATTTCTTAACTAAAAGTATTTAGTTTTCTTATATCTAGTTTTATTTAAAATAAAATAAACTAATATAATAGATTCCTAAACAAGATTTATTTTAATTAGATTATTATTAATAATATTAGCTTTATTTTATATATTCTTTATTTTCTTTTAAATAAGATTAATAAAAAATTATATAATAGTAGGGTTTCTATAATTCTATTTAATATAAATATTATTATACTAAAGTTAGGCTTAAAGATTTTATACAAATATATAATTAATTAGACTATATATTATAGTATTAAAGTTTTTAAAGTTATTTTAAAATAAATCTTATAAATTATTATTATTTTTCTTATATAAAATATACTAATATATTTTAATAATTAGATATTTCTAAAAATTAGTCTTTATTATAGTTATTAGATTAATATTATTCTTTTATTTCTTAATTAGCTTTTTTCTCTTATTAGTATTTATATTAAATTGAATTCAGATTCTTTCTAATATATATATATATAGTTTATAATAAAAGAAATTCAAAAGTAAAATAATTTATAATAGGTTTATAGAAAGGGTTTAATAATAAAGATATCTAGATATCTAGATATCTAATTTAGATATTAGATATTTAGTTCAGATATCTAATTTAGATATTAGATATCTAGTTTAGATATTTAATTAAGATACCAGATATCTAGTTTAGATATCTAGTTAAAATATTAGATATCTGATTTAGATATTAGATATCTAGATATTTAATAAAAGTATTAAAATATATATTTTACTTTTAAATATTTTATTCTTAAATATCTTATTTATAATAAGAAATTTAGAAAGTAAAATATTATAATTCCGGAAATATCTAAAGCTTAAAGAACTTGATTTAATAGTAAAATTAAAGCAGTAGTTAAAGAGCTTTAAGAATATATATAAGATATATATTTCGAAAAAGAGTTCTATAAGTAAAAAGAATAGTTTTTAAGAAAGTAGTTTTAGGGCTAAAAAAATTATTTTTAAAGAATAATAAAAGTTAAATAGATAAATAATTAAATAGCTAACTATTTATTAATTAGTAAAAGCTAGTTATCTTTTTTATAGGCTATTAAATACTTTTATAAAGTTAATAAATAGTTCCTCTCTTTAATATAAAATAGACTAGATTTGTTTTAGGCTATTAAATACTTTTAGAACTAATTTAAAATCTTTTCTAATTTATAAATACTAACTAATTAGTATTAGTTTACTAGTAATATATAGTATTATTATATAAATATAGAAATACAAGTTATATTAATTAGTAAAGTTATTATTATTTAGAAATAGGAATTATAATATTATAATATTAATATATAATCTCTAAATTTACTAAGCCTAAAGAAATTTAGTTTATTAGTTAAGTTACTTATAGAATATAAAATTATATAACTATATCCCGTATTTTATATTCTATTACTTATATCTTATATTTTATATTTTATAATTATATATATAACTTTTTTAAAAAAAAATAGCTATATTAATAGTTTTATTACTTTTTACTATAAATAATAGCTTATATAACTATTATTAAATAATCTTAAAAGCGAAATAAAAGTATAAAGCTTATATAAATTTATTTTATAATACTTTTATTTAAGTAAATTATTATTAAAAATTATTTAAGTTTTTACTTTTTCTTTTTAAAAAAAACAAGATTTATTCGAGTATAAATCTTTATTCTATTTTATTTTACTAGAAATAAAATCGAGAGATAAAGTATTTATTATAAAGACTTAAATAATATTTCTTATATATCTAATATTTCTTCTAATTAATTAATATTAAAAAGAAATAGTATTTAGTTTAAGAAATTAGATTTGAGCTTAAATATAAATTAAAGTTATAATCTTAACTTATAATAATAGAAAGTCTTTTATTTTAAAGCTATTTTATAATAAGATTAGAAGCTTATAAAAAAATAAAAATAAAAATATATATATAAGAGTTATTATTTATTATTTAATTAATAATAGACCTAATTAAAGTAATTAGAATATATAATATATTATTACTATAATTCTTAACTAATACTAGATTATAAAATTATAATTTAATATATATATTTATTATTCTTATATTTTATATTATTTTATAAGTTTTTAAGAAATTTCTTTAATATAATTCTAATATTCTAGTATTTTTTAATGTATTTATATTTATATAATTTATATTAAAGCTTTTTTATTATAAGCTTTTAATTCTAATAGCTTTATATTAATAGTATTTTATTAAATTACTATTTATATAATTAACTAAATACTTTAATGAAATATTTAATAAGGCTATATTTATATAATATAGCTTATTTTAGTATTAAAAAGCTTTTATTTATATAAATTATTATTATAAAATTTCTAAAATTTCTTTTTATAATTAAATAAAACTAAAGTAATATTTTTTAATTTCTTATTATATTATATTTAAATAATAAAGTATTAGTAATACATAAGGTTTATTTTAATTAATATAATATAGATATAATAATAAGCTTAATAATTATTCTTATATTACTTTTAATTTTAATTATAATAGCTAATTCTAAAAGAAATATATTTTCTAATAACTTATTTACTAATATTATATTATAAGTTTAATATTATAATTCTATAAATTAGATAATTTACTAATAATAATAAGTATATAAGCTTTTAGTATTATTTAATTAAGATTTCGTAAATTATTTCCTAAGTTAATTTATAAGCTAACTTAATAGTATTATATTTATAACCGGGCTATTAGATATTTCTATAGTTATTATTATAATTATAAGAGTTAAGAGTTATAAAATTTTTAAAAAAAAACTAAATTCTTAAATATATTATTAAATCTTATTATTAAAATTATTTAAGTATTTTATTAAAAATAGTTATATTAATTATTATCAAAGTAATAACTTTCTATTTATATCTAAAATACTAGTTTTTTATTTTATTATATAATTCGGTTTTATAGCTAAAGGAACTATTTTTTTAACTTTTAAATTAATTATTTATATATAATATATTTAGGAGAAAATATATATAACTAAAAATAGAAAGTTAGTATTAGTTTTATAATTATAGAAAGGCTATTCTAATATTAACTAGATTTTTACTTCTTTTATTTTTAGTATTTATAAATTAAATATATAAGCTTTATATCTGCTTTCCAAAAATTCTTCTAGTAACCTAAAATTATAAATATTAATAGAAATACTAGTAGCGATAGTTAGGTATATACTTTAATTTATTAGCTTAATAGAAATATACTAGCTTATATAAATTATCTAATTTATAATTACTTTTATAATAATAAATATAAAAGCTTTTATTTATTAAATATCTTAATTATCTAATATTTTCTAATTAATTAATAATAAATCTAATATAATATTAAATAAATATAAAATAAATTAGCTTATATTAAAGTCTAAAAAAATAACTTTTAAGTTTAAAAATCTTATTAAGCTATAGTAACTAATAACTATTACGAGTTTAAATAATTATTAGAATAAAGAAAATAATTATAAGGAAATTAAAGAATAAAATTTTATTTTTAATAAATATTATAAGTTAGAAATCTTATATAAATAAATAGAAATAGAATATAAATAATTAATTTCTCTTATAACTATAATTAATAGTATAATAAATATTTTACTAATACATTTAGACTCGAATATAGAAAATACATTTCTATAAATATTAAAATTTAAAGCTAATAAAATAATATAATAAGTTTTTATTATTTTAAATCTAAAAGTTCGGTTTTTATTATTTTAGAGTTTAAAAAGCCGGTTTTAGTTATTTACTATTTATAGTATTAGTTTTCTTTAATAATTATATTAGAAATAATTATAATATAAAAACTTTTATAATATTCTAGAAAATATATATTCTAAATACTTGAATTAAACAATTTATAAAAGTTAAGAAATGAGTTTTGAGAGTATTTTAAATAAAGCTTTTCTTTTAATTCACTTATATTTATAATTAACTAGATTATATAGAATTATATTAGGGGAGCTAAATTAGTTCTTTATAAATCCTTAATAACAGAATAGAGAAATAAGAATAAATACTATTATAAAAAGCAGTTATATTATAGTTATTTAGGATTTGGGTTATTTCAGATATAAATAATATAGAAATTATAACTCATTTATAAAAGATTAGAAAAGATTCTCGAAATATAATATATATAGAATTATATATAACTTAAAGATATATAATAAACCTCGAATATTATAGGTATTAATTAGGGAAATCGGTAGCCCTTTAATATTATAACTAATTACTATTTATATTATAAATATTAGACTTATAAATTACTAATTATATATATATTATTAGAGCTTTCTATTTAGAAAAGACTTCCCTAAATCTTATTAAGAAAAATAGAAATTAGTTTTGTAATTTATTAATTTATTCTATTATTTTATTACCTATTAATAAATATCTTATAAGCTAATTTCTTTATTCTTAAAAAAAAAAATTTAATAAATAATTATATCTCGAAATCTATAAAATATATAATTTCTTACTAAAGCTATTTCTATAAAGGAAATTAATTAAATTAATTCTAATATAGGTAATAGTAAAGACTTATTTAATACTTTTAATAAGGCTCTTTAAAAGCCTTTAAAAGCTAGTAATAATAATGAAAATAATTCCGGTAATAATTAAAATACCGAGATTAATACTCGAATTATTACTATTTAAGCTATAAAATAGAACTTATATATTAAAGTTAAAATACTTTAATAAAAGTAAGAATTAGTAAATATAATTAATTAATATATCCTATAATTAGAATAATATAAGAATATTTTCACAAATATTTTAAGATTTATTATATTTTATAAAAACTTTATTTATAAGTTTATTTTATTTTTCTTAATAATTTCTATTAGAAAACTTTCTAAAATAAAATTAGAACTTATTTCTTTTTCTAATATAATAAGCTTTAAAAGTAATCTTAATATTATTTATTAGAAGCTATTATATAATATCCTAAAGATATATTTAAACTAAAAAAAGCTTTTTAAGATCCGAATATCTGATTTATATTATAGAAAGTTTCTTAAGAAATAAAGAATATTTATATTTTCCTAAAAAATAGTCTTTAGAATCTAATTTTAGATTTATAATAAATACTTTTCTAAAATTAATTCTATTATAAATACTTTTAGAAATAAACTTTGTAATACTTAAAAGGCTATAATAAAGTAAAGCTTACTATTATATAAGATTTATTAGAAGTAATTTAAGGCCTATTTAGCTAATATATTTCAAGTATCTTAAACTTATTAGTAAAATGCCTTTAAAGAATTCTGAGATCTTTACTAGAAAAATAATTAAATAATTAGTCTTAAAGTTAACTAGAACCTATATCCTAAAAGAAACTAGATTTAAACTTTTAATTCTATTTTATTTAACTATAAGATTTATTAGATATTTATATCTATTTTCTTAGAAAATAAAATAGTATTTATTTCTAAGTAATTTAAGAAAGCTTAGAAAGTAAAATATATTACTTATTCTAAATTAAAGAAAATAAAAACAGGAAAATCTAGTAAAAGTAATTTTATTTTTAAAAATACTAACTTAGTAACTACTAATTTATAAGGCTATTAAAAAGAAAGAATAAGTTCCGAAAATTATATAAGAAATTTTTAGATAATACTTTAGCTTCTTTAAAGCTTTAATAAAATACTAATTCTATTTCAGATATAATTTATTAGATTTATAAATAAAAAGAATATTTTTTAGGAAATATAAAATATTTCAAATATATTAAATAGACTTAATAAAACTCTAATAAGGCCAAAACTATAGAAAAGTTAAGATATTTATAAAAGCAGATTAATACTATTATTATAAAAAAGTATTTTAGAGAAAACTTTTTTAAAAAATAAAGAAAAAGAAAGGCCAAATTTTAAATATTAATAATTTTAGCTATAATAAAAAAAATTACTTTATATAACTATTTAAATAAGATTAATATAGCCAGAAATAGGTATTTTAGAAATATATAATAAATTTAATAATACTAAATTAGATTATAATTTCCTTAATAATAAATAAACTTAAAATCGAGGCTTTATTACCTTAGCTAAATATAATTAAGAATTTATAACCTTTTATAGAAACTAATTCAAGATTTATTAGGCCTATAATTTTAAGATATTTATTATAAATAATTATAATAAAATATATAAACTATATTAAGAAATAATAAATATAAATATTTATATAGCCTAATAATATTAAGATTCTAATATTAAAAAAGTTTAGTAAAAAGCTTAACTAGTATTTTAAGCTAATATCTTAAGTTTTATTCTTAATTAAAAATAAATATAACTATTCTAAATAATAGGCTTTATATATTTATAATAATTACTAGATCTCTATTTTATTATATAGTTCTAATAATACTAAATAGAAGTTTTTAATATAGTAAATTAATATTCTCTAGAAAGAGGCCTTAAAAATACTTATTTATTTCTGAAATAAAAATAAATACTATAATTATATTTACTAGATATTTATTAGGCTATATAAAAATAATATATTTTATAAACTTAGTAAATATAAGTTTAATATTAAGGAAATTGAATTTTTGAGCTTTTTTATTAAAATAGAAAATGTTTATATAAATTCTAAATAGGTTTATAGTATTATTAAATAGCTAGAACTAGAATTATTTTATAATATCTAAATATTTCTTAGATTTATTAATTTCTATTATAGGTTTATTTATTATTATTATTAGGTAATTATAGGCTTAATAAATCTTTTAAAAGAAATAGAAAAGAGCCCGAAATCTGGTCTCTTTATATAAATAAATAAAGTAGCTAAAAGCTTTAAAACTTTAAAAAAAGCTTTTATTATAATATTTATTCTAATTTATTTTAATTTTTCTAAGAAAATTTATATTAAAACTAATATATTAAAATTCGCAATTACTAATACTATTTTATAATAAGTTAATTCTAATAATAGTCCGAAAAAATACTAGTATTTAGTAATATTCTAGTTCTAGAAACTTTCTAAAGCCAAATATAACTATAATGCCTATAATAGAAAGCTATTTATAATTATTAAAGCCTTTAAATATTAGTATTATTATTTTAAAGAATTTAGGTTTATAATTGAAATTATTATAGATTATAATAATTTCTAATATTTTATAGAAATAAAATATTTAGAAAGTTATTAAATATATTAGATAATATATAATTTTAATATTATTTATTATAAAGATATTTTAAATCTAGTAAATAAATCTAGTAAAAAGCCTAATTATAAAAAAGATTCTATTAATATAATTTGGTTTTCGATTTTTTTAAAATAAACTAAAGAAAGCTTTTATAATTATAATTTAGAAACTCTTATAAATATCTAAAAAGTCTCTTTTTTAAAATAAGTATTATTTAATACTTATTATATTTATAATAACTAAAAAGAAATATTTATTATAAAACAAATAAATAAATTATTTTATAGATTTTTTAATTATAGAATTAGTTAAGAAATAAAATATAAGTAAATGCCTTAAAAGCTTTATTATTATAGCTAAAGTAATAGAGATATCTATAACTATATTATTTAATAGAACTAAAAACTTTTCGATTTCTTAAGTTTTTAAATTAGATAATTATAAATATCTAATTCCTTATATATAGATATATATAACTATTAAAAGAGCTATAATATTAGCTCTTTTATCTGAATTTCTTTTAGATATTATCTAGATAGCTTAGAGAAATAATTCTTAATATTAGAATATCTTAAAATAGAAGTTTAGTAAAAGAGATATTAAGAAAAAAGAAATCTGGAAAAATAATTCGAGTTTATTTAAATACTATTCAAGAATTATTATATTTGTTATAAGTATAAGATCTAGGGCCTGGAAGGCATAGTTAGACTATCTCTATTTCGATAATTTAAAGCTAAAGAGAAAAGAGGATCTCAAAGAAGCCTCGGATCTAAATAATTGCAAGCTATATACGGGCCTATATACTAGCTTAAGCTAGGGGTTACATATAATAATCAGGTAACTATAGATGCTTTGCTCAGATACCAGATGCCTCGCTAGCTCTAGTCTAACTCTTACTAGTACCGTATATTATAATAACCGTAATAATATTTAATAATTCTATTTTATATTAAGAAGTTATAAAGCTTTATTATAATAATCTAATAGCTAAATACTATAAAGTAAAGAAAACTCTCGAGCTTCTTAGAAAGTTTTAATATTAAAAGAATATAAAAAGAAATATTTATAATTATTATTAAGAATATAATATTTATTATATAGTTTATTTAATAATTTATTATAGTCTGAGAAATTTTAAAGTAAAATCTTTATAGATTTTATTATAGGTTTATTATTATATAAAAACCTAATAAAAGATCCCGATTTTAATATAATTCTTATAATTATTAATTAGTATTCTAAAATAATAAGATATATTATATACTATAAAACTATTAATTTTTCGAAGCTTATTAAAATTATATAGAAATATATTTTCTCGATTTTTAGCTTCTCTAATAGAATTATTTCTAATTAAGAAATAGTATTTACTAGCTAGTTCTAGTTTACTTTTTATTTCTATTTAATATATAAATAGTATTTAAATATAGCTTATTATTTTTAGATAAATAATTAAATAAAAAAATAAAACCAGACCCTAAAATATTACCTGAAATATTATTATAATACTTAAAAAACAACTAGTTTAAGAAGTTATTTTTTATAGAATTTATATATAATAACTTAAAATATTAGACTTTATAAAATATATCTTTTTATATATATTATGGATATTATTTTTAACTTTTATAGAATTCTAAAAATAGAATTCTAAAAAAGATATTAGCTATATATAAAAGACTAGAAACCTTTAAAATAAAATAGAAAAAGCTTAAAAATTTATAGTATTATATATAAAATAACCGGAAAGCCTATTATAATAAATATTAGTTAGTTAAATATTATTTCAAAAAAGCCTAGATAATACTATTAATAAGAAATATTAAACTTAAAACAGAAAAGCTTAAACCAAAATTTATAGGTCTATTTAGAATTCTTAAATATATTAGTAATTCGGTATATAAGTTAGAATTACTAAATATATATAATTATTTATATCTAACTTTCTATATTTCTTTTTTTAAAAAATATATAATAAAAAAGAATTAGAAGCTATATTTATATTTTTCTAGAGAACTTCCGGAATTAGTAAATAATAATAAAAAATAAAAATAGGAAATAGAAACTATTATTAATTACTAATAAGATAATAGAAGTAAAAAGTAATAGTATTTTAATTAAATAAAAAGCCTAGTCTAAAAATTATAATATTTAGTTATTTACTTTTCCTAATCTTAAAATTTTTAAAGAATTTCTAAAATTATATAACTGAAAATATAATTTAAAATTCAAAACTACTTTTTAATAATCTTTTAAAGTTAAAAAGAATTTTAAACTACTAAAAAAAAGGCTATTTAAAAGAAAAAGAAAACCTAAATAACTAAGAAAAAACTTGAAATAATAATAGAGATATTTTTTTTCTAGATTTTTTTACTTATAAAAGTTTTCTAGAATTTTATTAAAGCTTATAAAAATTATATTTAAATTATTAGAAAAAGATTTATTATAAATAGATTAGCTATAAGTATCTTAAATAAATAAACTTTAATTTCTATAAATTCCTAATTTCTAAAGCGAGAATACTAAATACTGGCTCTATTTAGAATTTAGTAAAGAATTAGATAATACTTTCCGGAATTCGTTTATTTCTTAATAAAATATAGTTATACTATAATAATATTAGTATTAAGAATATTAAAAGAAAGAAATAAAGATTTTATAACTATTATATATATTTTATAAAAAGCCCGAACTTCTAAAATTAGATCCCAAATAGCTATAAGTATTATATTATTAGTATTTAAAGTATTAGTAATAGATTACTTGAAAATCTCGATAGTAATCTTAGTAATAAGGTTAATATCTTAAAAATAAACTTTATAGTATTTCTTTAAGGAATTAGTAAATATCTAAATATATTAGAAAAAACTTATCTTTAGAATACTAACTCAAATAGTATTATTATTTGCCTTATTAAGATAAAAAGAAGAATTCCAAAGCTTATTAGTATTCTTCTAGTATTTAAAAACCTAATTAATAATATTATTTATATTAGTATAATATTATTTAGAATATATTTTAAGGAATTTCTTGAAAATTATAATAATATCTTTCTAGAACTAGTAAGCCTCTAATAAATAGCAAGAAATCTGAAATTATATTAGCTTTAATAGATATTAAAACTGTTACGAACCTGTAAAGGGAGCTCATGAATAGAGTGCTTGCGAGGGGAATCGTTTATTGAGAATTCTAAGGTAAGGAAAGAAGAAGGTTCCTCAAGGAGAGAACCGAGCTTAAGTATAAAGTGCACGCGCGTAGCTTAGCGAGCTAGTCCTAATTAGGTGCGGAGCACGTGACGTGACGAGAACCGTTACAAAAACTAAAGAACTTACTAATATATAAGATTTAGAACCCTTATTATAATAGTTATAATTCTTTTTACTAGATACTATAATATATAAAATAAAGAAATTAATAAGTAAATACTTGAAATATTTCAAGTATTTACTAGTAATAAAAAAGAAAACTATAAGATTACTTTTATATTTGAGATTATATAAACAAATAATAAAACCAGAAGAAGATATTATAGAATTAATTAAAAATAATTAAAGAAAACTTAAAGAAGAATAGAAAAAGAGGCTAGAAGGTAATAATAGAAGAAGTTATTATATATATAGTTATTGGAAAGAAAGAGAGTATATAGTAATATAAAGAGATTTTTTTATAAAAATAAAGAACTACCTAAATTAACTACTAGTTTTTATACTAGTTCTAATTAGAAATTAGTATAACTAATTAATATATACTTCAAGAAGCCTATAAATAATCTTTAGAACCTTAGATATATTTTATTAAATTCTTTCTATATAGCTATTTAGATTATTCTAATATAAGATCTAATAAGTAGTATTAATTTTATAGAATAGTACTTTAGTACTTTGAATTAAGCTAATTAGAATACTCAGATCCTAAACGAAATTATAATTACTAGCTAGCTTCTATATCTGGGATATAATTATTCTTTCTTCTCGCTTATTTAGCCCTAATCTAATTAGACAATTTTTATATTTATTATCTAGATTATATTAGTAAAACTACCTTTTAAGATATTAGAAGTTTATCTTAATTAAATAATTATTTATTTATTTATTTACTAGAATAGATTAATAGATCTTAGAGATAAGATCCTAGGAGAGAGATATAGTTATAATATATATAGGATTATATATAACTTAAGGGCATATAACGAATCTCGGATATTATAGGTATTAATTAGGGAAATCGGCGGCCCTTTAATATTATAATTAACTACTATTTATATTATAAGTATTAGGCTTATAAATTACTAATTGTATATATATTATCGGGGCCTCCTATTTAGAGGAGGCTTCTCTGGACCTTACAGGAGGGACAGAGATTAGTTCTATACTGAATTTGATACTGTGGTTTTATAACTTACTGATTCATTCTATTGTTTTATTGCCTACCAATAAACACCTCATACGGAGGGACCGGAAAAGGACACCCTGAGCAAAATCCAGCTGACTTACTAGCGTGCTTAGGACTCAGGGCTCGGCTCAGGTTAGAGCAGCGACTGCTCAGGTCCAAATACGGAAGTAGACTTTGGTGGTTAAAACTGTCGTCTGAGATTTTGGTGGTAATCTCATCGAATCTGAACCTCCCTTCCTTCCCACGCGGTTAGTCACCATTGCCGCTCTGCTCAGGCGCTACTCACCCTCGCCTCACCCTCTACTCAGGACACAAGTTCTCGGCTGTAAGGAAGAATCAAGAACCATACCTCACTACCAGCCGTCGTCTTAGATATGAGTTCAAGAAGACTGCGGCCAGCTTCTAGTAATCACTTCGCGTTTTATAGGCGTAATAAGTACATTTTTATAGTTCAACCTCCCGTCGACCTATTATAGTATTAGCGAGTTTTACGAGAAGGATAATCTGTTTCTAGTAAAGGAGATATCCGATCTATTCAAACGCTTATAGTAGAGCCGAACCTTTATTTTATAAGAAATATTTTTATTTTAAAAAGTATATATTATATACAGTACCAAATACTTAAGCAGATAATGCTACTTAATAGCTCTTACTGCCTTGAACATATTACGTAAATACTCCAAAACACGTTTATGCTTCTTATAGCGGACATAGTGAGCAAGAGAAGTAACTTACCGCCGCCAGGTAATAAGGCAGAAAAAGGATAGTACGTGGGCAAAATCAGGTCTTCGCATTTTCTTGGTAAAGTCTTAGGCCTGCGACGATTCAGCATTTCCTCGCAGTGCAGGCTGGAAACCAAGGGCTTTCATGCTCTTGGGCTAAGACTGAATCACAACGACTATTTGAGTCTCGAACCGGCGATTTACCGTGCGGAGCCGCAGGGAGGATGATTCCGCGCCCGAGGACGCTTTGTGGTTATAAGGAGGGGGGGAAAGGCGAGAGGGGGAAGGGGGTATGGGATTAGGGGAGGAGGTCGATATCGCGCCTCCGCACGCGCCTACACGCCGCCGTGGAAAACGAGCCTCTTGCTCTATTGCGGGAGTTGTCAAGGAGGCCTTTAACTCGCGTTGGGTCACCTGAACTCGTGCTCTAAAGGGCCTGGGGATAAGCTCTACGGATAGGCAAACAAAAGGGGCGTCATCCCCTCTGTCAGGGAAGGTTAGCCCTCGCAAGGTCTTATGGCTATACGCTATTACAGCATGTACTGCTTTCTGAGGTTTATAAGAGCACTGGAATACCGCGGAATAAGGGACCCGGGGCTGTCAGGAGAAGGGAGGTCTTTTCCCCCCTGTGGTTTTGGCACCTCCTCTTGGCAGGACTTTATATTAAATCCTTAGCTTAGCTCGTCCCAATACCCTTCGGGAGGTCACAGTTTCACTGTACCCGCTGGACGTAAATCAATACTACTACTACTACTACTACTACTTGGTAAAGTCTTAGCACAAAAACATAGCTTTTTGAGCCTAGCGTACGACCCCCGGCTATTACATAATAAGCCTCGGGCACGAGGCAAGGCAGCATCAGAGGCAGGGGGGCTAAGTCACATGCGCCAAGTCACGTGAAGTGGGTCACGTGACCAAAGACAAGCCCATAATGGAAGATCACCAGCCTATGTAATATTTTACTAATACTCTACTAAGACTTTATTAAGACTCGAATTTTGTATATAATAAAATAGGGAACGAAGCGCTAATACAACCATCTCAATATAGAGGGAAGAATGCTAGAATTGATTTGAGGAGCAAAGTGCAAGTTGGCCGGAACGCGCATCGGTAGAATCACGTGGTCTAACTATCACGTGAATTTCTACTACAATAAACTAGCTAATTTCTGTCTTCTTGCCTTACGGGAGCCGGAGTACTTCTCTTTACTCGCTTGGCTTGCTGCGAGAAGCAATTAAGTGCCTAAAATGGAGAAACTTAGCGAATCCAAGTACCTTCGTACTACTACAAGGCTCTCTCTTAATCAGGCTTTGGTGGTGGAGGCAGTGCATGAATCGCAGCCTCAAAGGCGTGTTTACGCCGCCCCACCCAAGACTCGAACCTGCATGGTTAATAAGAGCCGTATGTCTTCCCACTAAATTCGTGCTCATACTTTTCCATCCATAATACGCAAGTTCGAACCCAGGCTCCAAACTTATATAAAGTCGACATTCAACATGATGTAAAGCAAGGATCTGCGTTCAGACACGACACTGAAATCTACTGGCCTAGAAGCTGTACAGACACCAAGTTCCGTAAGGAGCAAACGGAGCAAAACCGTCCTCATAGAAATCACGATTTCTACTTGAACATGGAGCTCATACCTTCGAGATACTGCGCCATGGTAGACTGGCAAAAACATGCAGAGTTCCAATTTTGCATGAGCTGCGGATTCTGCATAACATCTACCGATGTCTGGAGACTCGAAAGTGCATTTGAGGACATGTACCAGTCTCAACAGAGACAGCCAAGAGCGGACGATACTTTTGCCCGGGTCGAGATTGTTGCGACACCTACGGATTATCATTACCTCCCGCTGGACCTCGAGCAAGGTCGACAGCTAAGAATCTTGGTATTAGGACCCGGCAGGTTCGAAGACGATCTTCATTGCGATCTTGAACATGCCAATCTGCAGCAAGGTCCGCTTTATGATGCATTGTCATATACTTGGGCCGATCAAACTGGAGATGACACGAGTTCACAGAAAATACGCTGTGGACCAAATGGCAAAGTCATCCGTATCACGAAGAATTGTGAAGCGGCTCTTCGACGTATGCGGAAAGTCGACACAGAGCGGCGCCTCTGGGTTGACTCGATATGCATCAATCAATCAGATTTCCGTGAGAGAAATCACCAGGTTAAAAATATGATTGCCACCTTTCGAAGTGCCCAGCGGGTACTCATTTATCTAGGGGAAGGAGATACCAAGGTTCATCGACTTTTAGAGTACATGTCCATAGACCAAGCTGGGACACTACCTGACTCTTCAGATTTCCTCCTACTATTCCAAAGTCGATGGTTTTATCGAGTCTGGGTTTTGCAAGAAATTGCTGTGGCAAATGAACTTCTGCTCACCTGCGGTTCTTTAACTATTACTTGGAACGACTTTGTAATATATGTCAAGCTCTTTCAAAGACTGGTCAGTGAAAGTGCTCGACAGATATTCCTGCCACCCGTTTTAAACTACGGAATGCAAATACTTAAGTTGAAAGCCGGGCAATTAACTACGGTAAGTTTATTTTCTTAGCATCTTATCGGCGTGTTAAATGACGTGACAGATACTAATTACACTACAACCGCAGAAGTTTGACCTTCTATCGATGTTGCAAATATCACGAAGTTGCGCCTGCAAGGACCCCCGTGACAAAATCTACGCCGTCATGGGTCTCGTACAGGAAGGCTCTACTCCACCCATACCCATTGACTACTCGCCCGGCATATTAGTTGGCTCGGTATATCTTCAAGCGGCAGCGTGGCACATTATAAAGACAGGATCATTGCGAGTTCTCTCTCATGTACATGGCGAATCAAAACTTGATATGGCGTCTTGGGTGCCTGATTGGACGTTGGCGGGATTGAAAATGCTGCCGCCTGTTGTTCCCAAGAGCTCGTCGATTAACTTAACACCAGTAGTGTTGTCCGATGAAGATGCCATCCCTTCTTCGCGGCAGAAGAAGCTAAGAGTTACCGGTAGAAGGCTGGGAAATGTATGGCCAGATGAAACGATTTTCCGAACGTCTCCAGATACAGAGCCAGAACCAGAGCCAGAGCCACGTGCTCTTGACCACACACGACGACAAGATATCTATAAGTATCCAAGCGACCTCCACGACACGCAACACCATCGACGACGTAATGATTTCAAGTCGCTAATCTATCTTGACGATCAGCCGCACCATTGGTTATTCAAACCCTCGCCCGTCATAGGAAATCGATTATGTGTTGGGCGCCAGTCATTTTGGGACAATCTCAGACTCCTCTCAAAGAAACCCCACCAGACCGACTCTCAAGAGCCTCGCAATCAAACTCTCTTGCTCGATATCCCCGCAGCATTTGGAGCTTTCTGCAACAACTGCTGGCGCATGGATTCGATTTTCTGGCAGACGTTAAAAATAGCAAGCCCTGCATTCCGAACTGTTACTCCTAAGGAGCTCGGTTTCGGGGTACGGCAGAGAAATATGGCTTGTATGTGCCTCACTCAGAATGCGAAGAGAAGGAAGGTTATCAGAGAGACCGAAGATTTAAACATGATGCGTTCCCGCACGAACTCGAAGTTACAACCGCTTCCCGAATGTTGGCATTATTGCGAGGAAGAACTCTCATCCTTCCGGCAACACTTCCGCGAGTACGGGCACGGAAGACGCCTCTTTGGCACGGAGTATTCATTAGGCTTTGGGCCGGAAAATATTGAAGAGGGTGATGAAGTGTGGCAGTTGGATGGGGCTGACGTTCTTATGGTGTTGAGGAGCGATCCTACCAAACCTGAGGGAAATTATAAAGTGGTGGGTGAATGCCATCTTCATGCTGCGGAGCGAAGATATGATTGCTGTATTTTGTGCGATGGGCAGATGGAACGACGACCGGTGTTATGGGGGGGCAGTGGGAGAAAGGTTCCCGGATGGGTCTTCGAAACAACCGCTGGGGCTAGGAAAGAGGAGGAGAACCTGAATTCAGGGGAGGGTTCTAGTCAGGTCATTTATATCTGGTAATGGGGTTAATTGGTCCTGCCACACTGTGGCGCAATTGTTAGTTGGCTCAGAATTGATAAAACACCCGCCCCTTCGACTTGCGCTTACTCCCGGCTGGATAAACCCCTCTCCCGGGGGCACATGTGACTGGGAGGGGATCGAAATCGGCTCCAAGGACCCTTGATAAGTTTGATAGGGGAGCGGGAACGGATACCGTCACGGCATCTTAATAGGTTCAAAGAGGTGGCTGTGTTCTAGGTAACAGGCATTAGCGAAATTTTTATAGATAATATAGAAACTATAACCGACTCTTAAGGGGGCCTGAAGAAGATCCCTTAAGCATGGTGTAGCTGAGTCATTAGCGTGCCCAGGGCTCAGGGCTCGGCTCAGGTTAGAGCAGCGGCTACTCAGGTCCAAAGACGGAAGTGGACCTTAGAGAGGTCCAGTTTCGGCATAGATTACATCGGTAATCTCAGACGATAATTCTTTATATTCATTTGAAACCCAGTTAGTCAGCGTCGCCGCTCTGCTCAAGCCCTACTCACCCTCGCCTCACCCACTGCTTAGGTTGCTCAGTCGCGTTCCTGCTCTCTCTTCTAGTAACCAATTATAATTTACTTACCATTTGATTCTGCCGTGCGAAAGTTGTCAACTCTATACGACAACGTTCAAGGGGACGTAGTCGGCTTCCAGGAAACAGGACCCCTCCCCCCCTAGCTTAGGGTGTGGGAACCTTTTTGGGCCCCCCTTGAAAGGACGGATATGTCCCCCACTGCTGCCTATTTCCTCTCTTATAATCTTTTCATGCCTTGATCTTGTGCAGGGGCCCGTTTTTGAACCCCGAAGTAGAGTACGTTATAGCCCTACAGCTACGAGCACACTGGTTTGTAAGAGTAGACCTCGGAGTGACCTTTTAATGTATTATGTTTTAGCGTAGTTCAGGGCGATGTACGTGCATTATTCCTACTACAGGACGGAGTACTCCGTCCTTTTGTACGCAGATTCGGTCTACTAGAAATCAGAGCATGTTAAACTTTCAAACTGAAACCTAGAATACTATAACTTGTAATACAAGAGCTAAGGAGCCGGCGTTCCTCGAGCACCAACGTCTTGGGACTTTATTTGACCATCCACTCAACCAAGAGATTGTAGCCAAGCCGCTGTAGGACCGTGGAAGAAAATGAGGACTGTAGGGCGGTCCAGTCCGGCCAGTCTGAGTATAATAGCCAGTGTAATTTTCAGCTACTCTAAGGTACATCGATAGGAAACTTTCATAACCACAATGATTGCGAATTCGAATGCCTGAGAGTCCTTTAGGAGAAACACTGACCACCGAGAGACTCTTTGGCCTAGCGTGCAATGCAAAATGCTAAAATTCCTTTTGAAAGGTTCCCAAAACCCTAATTGCTATTTCTAAAACAGATTGAGGATTTGAGAGCGAGACTGCAGATACTCGAATTCGAAAACCCCAACGCCGACGCCGTATATGATACACCTTTCTCTGCCTGACGCCCAGAACCCATAACCTCGAGCTCTACTTCTCAGGCGCATCTGGCAATCTCTCAATAATGTATTTGCCTCTCGCTACACTCACCATTGGAACTCCAGGAACCTTCCGCACTCTCCGCTTAAGGTCGCGATCATTTGTCGCTACGATGAAAATTTTGTGCTTTCGTAATTCGATCGATGATACAATCGTCTGCATAAACGCCCTTGTGGTCGCACACCAACCTTTCCCATCGTTCATCTCTTGCAGGGAGTCGAAATAGGTCCTCTGGCTCGATCGACGGGCCTTGCTCACTATTGCTCACCCTGTCCACCGTCGTCTTACTTTTACTCACCTTCTAATAAATTCATCCGTCCCGTCAGCCATGGAGCTTGATATTCTTCCCTTCAGAAACTGTATTCTATGGCGTCCTGATGTTTTTAATGGGCATACCAATGAGTCTGGTTATTTCTTCCCGCAGTCTGGGAAGAGGCTGTTGCCTGAAAACTTGATACTGCTACATTGCAGAGCCTATAACGTGACCGATCACGTAGTTTTCCAAATCAATCAGGACCATTGCTCCTTTAAGATGCTTTTCTATCTAATAGAGGTGGCCAATCTTGCGAGGAAAGGAATATCTTGAAGTACTTTACTCCTCTAAAGTTAGCCATAGATGTGAGCTTCTTTCACTGCCCTTGTATTCGGCTTATTAAGACTTAAAAAGTGTTTACTATTTCGCTCTATGTGCACACAGATATACGAAATTATTGAGAAACTCTAGAGGGTTCTCAACCCCACTCTTAATTGTCTCTTTTATCCTCAAGGCATGGACCGGAAATATTACAAAGCTTCTCACTTGATATGGTTACTTCAAGGCTTTAAAAGTTTATCTTTAAGAGTTTAGACGAACCGGACAAACGGCATGACTCAACTCAGCGATGTACAACATATCGATCGACAATATGACAATTTCTTACGAGTCATTTCTGAGGAGCCTCCGTGAAGGTGGACGCGACGGGAATTGACGACCCAGCTTCCGCATTACGCCAGAGATCGACCAAACTATTCTACAAAGGCTCCCGCAAAGATCGCCGCTTCGAGTTTCCTTTCCTCCCTTTCCTCGCTTCCAAATTTCTTCAGTCTGTTGTGAAAAGTTACGAACAAGACTTCGAAGACGACAGACTTTTAAACTCAAGCAAACCTTTATAATTAGAAGAATTATAAAGCAGACTTTAGAATATTAGAACTTTCTATAAGAATACGTCGTTTTTCTCGATTTCACTTCTTTCTTATACTTTAATTACTTATAAAAAATTAACTATTACTCTTATTATATTACTTTATACTATATATATCCTTATATATACTTAATATACTCGAAAATGTCTCAAGACTCCTTAATCAAGCTTAATATAAGTCAAAATTACCCCGATTTCGAATTAAGACCACTCGATAAGCAAGCTTCTCTTTTTAAGAAAGGCTACTTAAAGAAGATACTAAATCCTATATAAGAGAATATCGAGGATCTCCGTACATATACTATTAAATATATAATTAGAGGGTATTCATAAGTTAATATATTAATTTTTAATAAATTTTTTACTAACTAATCTAATAATAAAACATAGCTTAATTAATAAATATATACTCCTATAAGTAATTATTACTCTTATTTTCGGCATTCCTATAGATTTATAGACCTTAAGAATCTTAAGAATAATAATAATAATAGTAAGTTATTTTATTATTAATTAAAAAGAAATATTTACTAATATATTTAATAGGTAAAAGTAAAGCTTCTAGTTAAGTCTCACAAATAACTATAACTAGCCTTTTTAATAAGTAATTAGGATAACGAGAAGAAAGCTTTACTATTAATTACTTTAAGAGATTATTATTAAATTTTATTATTAATAATAATATCTTTTTTCGGGCTATTACTACTTCAAGCTTTAAAAAGCTAATATCTTATTTAAATTAGTAAGCTTTTATTACCTTATTCTTTATTTATTTATATACTAATATTTAATAGTTAAGTACCTGCTATATACTCGAAGGCTTTTATAGATAAGCTTAAATTATACTATATTAAAAAGAGTTTAAATATTAAAGAAAAATTAAAAGAGAATATTAATTCTCAAGGAACCTTCTCTATTACTTTAGATACTTAGACAGGTATAAATCAAAAGGCCTTTCTTAGAATTATTATATAAGTTTATATATTCTAATAATTATTAAGTAAAATATATACTAATATATTATAGATACTTTATAAATAAGGATTTTAAATTAAAATCTTATTTATTAGCTATAAAAGACTTAAATAATATATACTCCGGTATTTATATATTTTCTATTTTATTAGAAGCTTTAAAATAATATAATATTAAATATAATATTACTAGGTAAGTAATTTTAATTTAATTTAATTATATAATTACTAATATTTTTTTTATTAGTATTACTCAAGATAATACTAGCTCAAATAATACCTTATTAAAGGCTTTTATAAAGCATTATAATAAGGAAGGTATTAAATTTCAAAGAGATATTCCTTATATAGCTTATATATTAAACTTAGTAGTTTAAGATATTTTAAAAGCTCTTATTAAGAATAATTATAATACTTCTTATTCTACGGATTTATACGAGTAAGAAATAGAAGAACTTGAAGATAGAGAAGAAGAAAGAGAAACAGAATAAGTAATAAGTAAGTTCCCTTTATAATTTATAAAAGTTTTATTAATAAATTATAGATTTATTAATTTAGAGAAAGGTTTAAAAAACTATTATAAGTCTTAAATATAATTAAGAAAACCGACGGCTATTAGAAGCTCAAATTAAAGCTTTTAATATAAAAAATACTTGATTTCCTTAACTTAGTAAGTAAGTAATTAATTAATTAATTATTAATTAATACTAATTATTTATAGATTAAAAAACACGGTGGTCTTTGACTTATTATATATTAAAGAACTTTTTATATATATATAAAGCTATTAAAGTAGTTATTAATAGCTCTAATTCAAAGGCTTTTAAAAATAAAAGTCTAGTTTTAACTAATATTAAAATTACTTATTTAAATAATATTTTAAATATAATTTCAATATTTATTAAAGCAATAACTAAATTACAAGCCGAAAACTATCCTACTATATATTATATTATACCTAAAGTATATAAAATATATAATAAATTAGAAAATTTTAAAAAGGAATTTAAAGTAAGTTTTTTCTTAAACTCTTCTTATATTATTAATATTTTTATACTAATATTTAATAGGACAAAGCATTTATAAATACTATAGATAAGGGTATAGCTAAGCTTTAAAAATATTATCCTAAAACAGGCATTTTAGATAATAAAAGTAAAGCTTTATATTTGGCTCTTATTCTTAATCCTCGAATTAAATAAGAAGGATTAACTAGTATTAGCTTATCTAGTAATATATCTTCAAATATATATAATAGATTAAAGACTAATTATAACATATAAGTACTTCCTTTTATTAGCTTTTAGTATTTTAATAACTAATTTTTAAATTTAGATATAAATATAATTATAATATATCTTAAGCTAGATCCAATATTTCGGATATTAGTATAGCTAATTCCGATTCTGATTCCGATTCTAGTAGCTCGGATATATATATTACTAATTCGTCCTCTAAAATAAAGGACGAATTAATAACTTATTTAAAAGAAAAAAGAGAAGATAAAAAAGTAAGTAAAACTTTACTTAAATTCTATTAAATATCTATCCGATATTCTCTTAATATTTTTTAATATATTAGTACTAATATATATATAGACTAAGCCCTTAGACTATTAGAAGTCTAATACCACTAGATTTCCTATATTAGCTTTAATAGCTAGGAAATATTTAGGAATTCCGGCTTCCTCGGTAGCTAGTAAGAGGTTTTTTTCTCAGGGTACTTTTATTATATCTAAACTATATAATAGACTTAATAAGAGTACCTTTGAGATAATATCTTACTTAAAAAGCTGGGGGTTATTTTAAGATAAATTAGAAGAGGCTAAAAAAGAAAAGAAAAAGAGAGAGAAAAAGAAGAAAAACCAAGATTCTGGGGAGGATAATTAGTTTATTATTATAGAAAATTAATATTTAAGTAGCCTTATATAAGCTCTAGCTTAGCTTATATAAGGCTGCTTAATAGGTACCTTAGTTTATTTTTTTTAAATTTAAATATATATCGATTTATAATAATCCCGTAACTTATACGTAACTTATACGTAATTATTTATGGTTATTCATGTTATTCATGAATAATTATTCTATTTTACTCAAGTTTTTTAAGCTACTCGTTACTCATATTTTATTCAAGTTATTCATGAATATTCATGAATAACTTGAATAACTTGAATAATCCTTTAACACACTGGTGATTAAGAAGGCGCAGAAGAGACACATCAAAGTCTTCACGAATTCTTCAAGGGTTCTTTCTATCTAATCTACTAATCAAAAGGTTATGGAAAGGAACAATGTACTCAAAGATCTGTCGCTTGAAAGTTCTGCGGTGGAAAATCATACGGGGGGTTGCCCGACCCCTGATATGTGGGGAAACTTCTCGCGTCTCGCACATTAATTAACCCTAGCACATATGTAAGGGGAAGAAAGATCCTATAACCGTACCCACCTACTCTAGATCGAATTTTTTTGTTTTCAACACCTTAATAACATCGTTTTGGGGAACGTATGCCCCTCGAGGACCAAGCAAATCCGTTCTCGAACTCGGATTGTCAAACTGCCATTGCATAAGGGAGGAATTCCATACTGCATCTCATACATAAGTTTACTCGTTTGACTCAATGGGCTCCCCACTTCTCAATCCCTCCTTCACCTCGTTTTCTCAACCATTTATTCATTTGATCTTCATGACTACCTTAAAACCATCCAGTTCAACCAGTCGAGTCGGTGATAGAACGAGCAATATGCACGAAATGACAGTTTTCGACGAGGAGGGCGGGGCTTCGGAGCAAGGACATACGGAGCAAGAATCCAGATGTCGCAGGGCGAATAGAGTGACGTTCTGGGTGGCTATCGCTAGACCATTTCAACTGGTACATTTTGCTGCCAACTCCATTTGGTAACGAGCTCGTGCTGACATATTACTCAGCTACTATCCTTTCTCATTCTTCGCTTGGCTGGCTATGTGGTGAAGGTTTTCGGAGGAGACTTTATGAGTTTATTCCCATACAGTTCTGTGCGTTGTGACTAATGCCATTCATGAATAGGCTCATACTTTTGGTAAAGCTCCCCTGGCTTACAACTTGGGCCATTGACCTCTCGGATGAGAAAAAGTACACCGAGATGTTCTTCGCAGGAAAGAGCCCTGATAGCTAGGTGATGGCAGGAGCGGATATCAAAGCTGTATGCAAGGACTTCGACTTACCTATGGACTTGATAAAGAAGATCTTCTGGCGCGCAGACACGAACAGAGATAACCGGTGGAATATCGATGAGTTCATTCCCGCAATGCACCGTATAATGCATGAGATTGATGAGAGAGACGGCATGTTAAATTCATCCTACGTATCATGAGCTCGATCAGTTGACACAAAAGCAGAGCTACGCAAGTTTACACCAGCTGCACCAATGTTAACACAACCTGCTTCCACTGAGGCGGGCGAGACCCCACAAGCGGCAATTGCACCTGATGCATCTTCCACCACTCATACTGAGAACTCAACTGCATCACCAGATACTCTGCATAGCACTCAAGATCATCCGATATCAACCCAGCCTGAAGCATCGCCACTTCTTCATCATGCCAAGGTGCTTGAGGCGTTGAGTGAAGTTCCACCTCAAGAGAACACCGCCATAAGTGAACAGCCGAACCCAGGAACTGCGAACGAAATCTCTGGAACAACAGTTGAAGCTCACTACTCGGCAACCGCGTCGGTTCTGACACCCATGCCCGACGCACATGCAGCCTCATCGCCGGACCAGTCAGTTCCTGTCCAGGAAAATTCTTTACATAATGCTACTGTTCACCCTCCAGCTGGGCCTCTTTCTTCCCTTAGCCTGAGGGGAGAAGACAACGGCGAAGAGGGACCAACCTAGCCAATTTTAGAATTATCTTAGATACGTAGTAGGGCTTCTAGCACACAGCTACTACTATCGATCGAAATGTTACACTCGGGAGGTTACTTAGCAAATCACAAATTCAAACATCTTTATAATAACAATATATTATTTCCTTTTAAAACAGTGTATTGTATTAAGGCTACTCTTTTAAAGCAATCTGCAGAAAATAAAAAAATAGTATAGCATTGCACATTTATCCAAGTGGATAAAGTGACTTGGCGAGGGCAGCAGGTAAGCTGGAAATTGTCCCAATGTATTATATCCCATCACATTGCACTAACCGAAATGAAAATAGCCCCAAGAACAGACAATAGAGCAACTTAAATTACTCGAGCGAAGAGACGAAACCACCAAACATACTGAAATGACTACCGCAACTCAAACAGCGTCGTCGGTATCGCATCACGATTCTGAGCAGCCATGGCCTCACCATCCATCATCCCATGAATATAGCACTCTCCGAGGAACTCGTAATGCCACGGGCTATAATAATCCTTCCGCTCTTTCCTCACATACTCCAACAATTCTTCCTTGTTTTTTCGATTCTGCTCCTCCTCCTCCTTGTTCTCAGCTTCCGCTTTTTCTTTTTCCCTCATTTCTTCTTCTTCAAGATCGAGTCCTGGAATAGCAGATTCCATAAGGCCTATTCCAGTTTGTACAGGTGGATCTGTCTCTTTGTCCGTCGTCTGGCGAGAGACTTGCTCCTCGGCTGACGATTTTGCAGATCTTCGGGTGCTAGGTGTCGAAGATCTCGGTCGAGAACGACCGTTTGTCTTTGAACCACCTTCGCCCGGATTGGCCCCCACATGACTTGGATTTGTGGGGTCGGGTTGGCCGGTCTTGGCTGCTTGAAGTTCTTCATTCGTATCACTGATCACCGCTTTGGCACCCACTTGGGCGTCACCTTTGACATCATCCCCTAACTTGGACCCATCCTTCTTGTCTTGAACAAAGCCAACTTGGTTGGCTGGATTGATAACTGCTGAAGGCACTGGCGTTACTGCTACCTTTTGGGACAATTCACCGTTTGTCTTCGCCGGTGCAGACCCTGTAGTCTTGGTGCCAACTACCTCCTTCGGTTTCGGCTTATATTTAGGAAGGGTTCTCTTCCACCGTACGCCATATTTGCGAGCTAGTTCAAATTCGGCCCAGTTTGTAGAAGGTTCTTTCCATTCTGTATCCAGCGTCTTCTTCTCCTTGTATTGCTCGCGTTTTTCAGACTTCCAATGGTTGAATTCCCGATCGAGTGGAATCTTCTTTTTGATTATATCCACCCTCCAGGGGATGAATTGGAGCATCATGTCGCATATGATATTGCTTCTTTCATGGTTGTTGCTCAGGGACGGACCGCCAGTGAGTCCTGTCCTCTGTTTTGACTTCTTGAGGACCCATTGCTTCCACCACTCCTTATCGCTTGCTCGCCAAGGGGCTTTCTCGTCGTCGAGTGCTTGGAGCTTTTCGTACATCTCTAGATCGCCAGAGTGTTCAAGCTTCCCCAGAAACTTCCTCTCTTCTGCTTTCTTTTCCTCCCAAGCTTTCCACCATTCGTCATCATTCTTTAGCTCTAACGGTTTTTTCTTCTTCTCGTCCTTTCCCTTCTCCGATGTACCACCGGAATTCTCGGGCTCATCCTTCTTCTTTTCTGTCGATGGATGGCCCTCTGCCCATTTCTTTTCCCACGCCTTCCACCAATCCTTATCGAGTTGCCGGGCAGCCCATGTCGACCTCCAATTTGTATCTTTCCGCCACTCAGCCTTTTTTTTAGTATCCCAATCTATGTATTCCTGCTTTACCTCTTGCCGCTTCGCTTTGAAGACTCGTACACGCTTCTTGTAATCCTCAAGCTTACGGCAAAATTCCTTCCACCATTGTCGAATATCCTCCACTATCTCAGCATCTATCTCATCTTTCGACCTTTTCTCTTTATTCCTTCGGAGTACAACTGGAACACTGCAGCCATAGAGGATGCAGATCAAATCTCCTTTCTCAACCTTCTTGTCAACCAGTCCGAGTTTCATTGACTTTGTCTTGATCAGAGACCTGTTCCATATAACAGCTTGCACTCGGCGACAAAATTGGGCAACCACCGAACAGCGTTCGTTGTTGATCAAGTCGGTCGTGTTGACAGACCCACTCATTAATCCTCCCTTCAAAAAGGACTCTTGGCATGCACGAGCATAGTAAACCGGCGGATTCCTCCCATCTCGACCACGATCGGCAACCAAAGTACGCCAAAACTCATCGGGTGGCGGTCCTTTTGGTGCCTTGTGCCATCCACCAGCTTTGGCCCATTCTGAAGGAATCGATCCTCCTTGGGAAGAATGATATACGTCAGTGATAGTGTCCAGCTGGAAACCTTTGAGATAAAGGCTATAATGGCCTTGACCCACGTTTGGACGCTTCCTGAATCGTAAGGTCTTCATATCGACCCCTTTCCTCTCGGCAGCGTTGTAGTTTCGCTGGGTTAGAGTGGGAAGTCCCACAAGTGAGTCTGCATTCTTGCGTCCCATCTTCGAACTGTGCATCCCTGGATGAGAATACATGGCATATGAAGCACCAGACAGCCTGGAGATCCAGGAGGGTAAATTAAGAGGCTTTTCTACTCCCTTCTGCTCTGAAGCAGTTCCAGGTTTTTGGTTGCTGCCCGGCTTTTGATCGCCAGTGACCTCTTCGGTGTTGGTGGCTTTCATCTTTCCCTTTGATTTCTTCTTGTGTTTGGATTTCTTCGTTCCAGACAAGCTTGGTCGTTCGGTCCCATTGTCTCCCTCCGGTGCCCAGGGCCTGCAGATTACATCCAGTGCCCGCGTTTTATCTGTTTCTAGCGAACGCTCGATACAGAACTGGACAAAATCTCTGCACACATCGACAAATGGTTTCTCGTACTCGACTTTGTATCGTTTCTTCTCCGTGAAGATTTCGAGAACGTGCTGCGTGTGATCCAGAGCCAGCCTTCCGGTCTCTTCGCTTGCCATGGGAGTCGTGTCTTTCGCGATAGCGAGCAGAGCGTAGATGATATCGTGGTCCATGGAAGCCTCGAATATTGATAGACTTGAGACGAGGTACTCAAGAGTCAGAAGAGGTTGTCCTCGGTGGCCATGCACAACATCAGACACGTCTTCAGCAGTCTTGGGAGATGAGTTTTCAACATCCCCGCCAATCTGCATCCCTTCTTGGTTATCAACCTTGGCCCGTTCTGCAGAAGACGACGCCTCTGCTTGAGCGGTATTTTCGCTCCCTGTGCCCGAGCCAGAATCATCGTCTGAATAAGAGTCGGAATCAGAATAATCCGAGTCCTCTTTGTCAGACTCGCCATCGGAGTCGGAGTCTTCAGCCGTCATTGCGATCGTCTTGTAATCTCGAAACAGTTTCCCGGTCGCGTCAACTAGGAGACTTGCACCAAGTGCAGAGACATATTCGAACCAGCCAGGAACATGATAGTATCTTGGGTCTTTCTTCATCACCTCAGACAGACGATGCGTTGCAGTCTCAACCTCAACGAAAAGTTCTACCGCCACAGCAAACTTGTTCCATGAAATTCTGTCATCGCCACAGTATATCATAGCTTTCCGAGCAAGAGCAATTTCCTGGACCACCCAGCGACGCGAAAACCACGGTCGCTGCATAAGATCGAGTAATGCACCCCATTTCGCACTAGCTTTCTCACTTTTGCACAGGTCGTCGAAGTTTTGAAGCTGGAGCACCTCATTCTTGATGAATTTCAAGGCAGCCTTACTAGAATCATCCCCGACGCCGAGCCAAACGCAAACTTTGTCAGCTTTACCGTATATATCGGACATCATCTCAACCTGGTGATTCTTTTCGAGGAGGTATTCCTGGTTGATGCATATCGCATCAATCCACAGATATCGATTCTTCTGCGGGTATCGCAAAGCTTGTAAAGCGTGAACTAAGTCCTCCGGAACGTATTTGGCGTAGAACTTCTCTCCTTTGCGGATGTTGATATAAGTTGTTGGTTTGGCTCTGCCCCAGCACCACGATACAGCCTCGTATTTTTCCGCTGTAAGCCCTGTTTTCTCCTCGAAATCGGTCACAACCAGCTCACAGTAGATCTCGAGGTTTTTGGTCCTGCTTCCAAAGAGATTGAGGAGCCGGATAGAGCGACGCGGGTTTGTCAGACGCTGGTAAGTCGTGGCCTTGTATCTGTGAGGGGGTTTGTGCTCTCCCTGTCCCGCAGACCAAAAGCTATTCGAGCCGTTTTGGTCTCCTGGACCGGGGGGATCTGACAGTGGTGGAGGCATTGTTGACGATCAACCATGGGGTGGTGGATATGAAACCAAATATATGGAGCGAAAAATGATCTGTAGTGTGGAGCATGAGAAGCTTTCATGACACTTAAGCATTCATTACCAACAAGATTTAAGGAGCAAACCCCGCCTGGGGCCCGAGGGGGGCGCGCAATCCAGCCCACTAATAATAATAGCATTCTGTAATGTTCTCTGCAGGGGCAAGTTTTGGGAAGTGATCGGTGGCCCGTCCCGCTGTCCAGCTAGCAAATGCGGAGCAGGATTGGTTATTCTTTTTCAGCCTCTCCGCCAAGAGATCCAGTAAGCTTCCAAACATCCGGTTCTGTCTCGCACTTCTGCAAGCCATGTCTCCGAAGACTCCAGGATATTCCCGCTTTCCCCTCTTGCGTTTTCATTGCATGCATGATTGCCCAAATCGGATAAGTCATTCATCCACTTCTTCAGCCCCAGCGCTGCAATGGATTTCGAATTTGCAGGGGACCTGTCATTGATATGTCACAGCACGCAGCCTATCGACAGGCGATCTCAAGTTCTGCGGGCAATCTGTCGTGAAAATTTCAAGAGCATGTTTCGTTCGAGGCGTCGAGGATTCAGTGCGTTCCTTTTCCGTCGGTGGTTGTGTTGTCATGCCAGCCACACGACTCACTCCTCCATCTCACTCTTCTATATCTCTTGCTTTTACATGTAGCGACTCATCTTGTTAGGTCGAAATCTTAAACTCGGATCGGAAGTTTGCATTTGAGGTTTTGCGCTTTGACCCGAGAGGTTGAAAGGCTGCCAGAAAATGAGGTGGCACGCCCCCCCCCCCCCCTAATGCCACTTACCCGATTCAGAACTTCAGCTCCCCAAAACTTCCGCCACTATGAGAATAATAACATCCAAAGTTCCCTCGATATCTGAATAGAGGGCAGTTGTAAGAAAGATGTCAAAACGATACCGTATGCCCTTGTCCGAAGGCACTATACCCCATACATATCGTCACCCAGCTATCTGTCCTTTTACGCGTTGCAGGGAGGTGCCAGGATGGCGAGGGATAAGGGGAGGAGAGGAAGGAAGGGAGGGGGTGAGGTGTCACGTTAGGACAGGAAAGGGCATTCTTTAGCTCCTTTTTCCCACAGGGTTTTGGAGCTGTTTACTGAAGCCCAGGGCCTCTTTTGCACGCGTCTTCTTGTTAACAAGAAGTGGATTAGTCAGCGAAAACAGTACTTGAGGTTAGAACTCAAGTAGTCCCCGTATGGGCCTTTTTAGGCCTAGAACAGAATATGAATAAAACAAACAAATAAACAAACAAAGGCACCGGCAGGGATCCTTGTAATTTTAATAGGGAGAAGCGAAAAACAGATACCATTACCCATACCCCCCCTCTTTTACTTTTTAGCGGTTTCGACCACCTCGCCTATTAGGTGGAATTCGACCAGGTTTTTATTATTTCAATTCCATGGTAGCACAAATTTGACCATTTATAATTTTTGCTAATATTTAATTACTATTTTTAAGGCTAATAAGTCTGAGAGAATGCCTGTATGACGCTCCGCTGACCCTCCGGAGGCTACTGCCGTGGGGGCGGGCTTTTTATAGGGCGAGAGGTAGGGCACCCTTTGCAACCGGTAAATACAAAAAACTTTAATAGGTTAGAAAGGGTGGCTGTGTTTTAGACTAACAGGCACCAGCAAGATTTATATTTAAACAACGTAGAAACTGTAACCAATTCTCCAGGGAGCCAGAAGAGGATCCCCCGGAGCATAATCCGGATGACTTATTAGCGCGCTCAGGGCTTAGGGCTCTGCTCAGGCTCTGCTCAGGCATGCTCACCCTCAGCTCAGGTTAAAGCAGCAGCTGCTCACGTCCATAGACTAAAACGGAACCAGCGAATATGAGATTAGAGTCTGACTTTCGTGGATATCTCAGCAACCTTTCAAGTCCGTAATGATTCAACCAGCCTCCCAGTTGTCCGTAATATCGACTCGCCCGAAATTAATTCCCGCGTTGACGTGAGTTCGAGTTTACCTTTCTACTCACCTCGCAAATTCTTACTGAACTCTAACTAACCCTTTCACAGACCAGTACTCCTGGAAAGCTCCTCTGTTCTACGGTTTCCGGCCAGCCCGGGGCCGAGTCACATATGGTTCTGCTTGGCAAGCCGTTGCTGATCTCCGTAACCGCGGCCCTCTTCTTGGCATTGATCCTCACCATTGCGAACGCTTGAACTGCGTTCAAGACCCTGCAATCTATTGTGGGTGCTTTTCTATCCCTGTGTCTATTATTATCTTTGCCAGAAAATCTTAATTGAGCAGCCGCTAACTCTTCCTCCATCTAGGGTGCAACGACGTAAGCTCTCCTTTGCTCGGGACGCATACTGCCCAGCTCTTCTTTCGAGCATGTCTCTGCTCTATCACTTGTCAAAGCCAAACTATAAGTCTTGTCCGTTTTGCTGATAGAATGTTTGAATCTAGAATCGTGTTTATTATGAAAGCTATGCTAGTCACTTGGCAGATTTGGGCCAGGAGATTACTGATGACTGCTACGAATATGTCCCCAGCAATGGACAGTGTACTGGTGGTCAACTTTTCGACTCTGAGAACTTCAATATTATCATCCTATAGCAGAGTTGTTCCAATAGCCGCCGCACTGTCAAGCGAGAGGCAAGGTTTTCCATACCCCCATCTTTTACGTGGTTGAGACACTGATTTCGTCAAGAGTTAATGGCTGATATCGAGCATTGTGATACTGACGTTACACTGATCAATCTCGATGATTTGGCTGCTCGAGCTGAGGTGAGTATCCTCCTTTACAACATCAATCCATCTATGCTCTTGACTGACCTTCCGTTAGGCCGGTAGCCCCGTCGCTCTGCAATGCATCCCAGACCTCGAAGGCTGGGAATACGCTGATTACATGGCCATTATGTGGGGCACCGTCTACCTAGACGGCCTGAACCGCGGCCGTGATGTCGACCCGTGGACCTGCCGCAAGGCTTGGTGCACGGCAAACTCCGGCATTTATGTCTGCAATCCGGTACGCCCCTCCCTTCCTCCATCTTGCTTTTCCAAATTCTCTCTCTTTTTTCCTACTGGAGTTTTGGTCTAACGTTCTGGTGTAATATCATGCCGGTACACTCAAGGTCCAGAGTCGGGACGTCTCCGGCTTGGTTAAGGCTATTGCGAGCAGCTGCAAGGCAGGTGACCTTACCGGTGGACAGGTCTGAGACACCGATAATTATTTCGTTCAGGTTCGTGGCGGTCCTTGTTAGATGATTTGATGTCTTGTCTTGGCTTGTTTCAACTACAGTCACCACCAACTGATATTAGCCGAAACGCGTATTTAAGCGACGCGACGCGATTTCCCCCACCAACCCCCTTACATATATTATCCAAAATGCCACCTTTATGCACTCCTTTACGCTCCATCTCTGGAAATCGCCCTAAGGGGTCAGAGATCTCTCCTTATATACGTGGTCAAGTTATAGGGAAGGCTTCAGAGGGTACAGATCCTACCTCGATTACAAAGGACCTAAAATTGACTCGCAGTACCGTTAATTACACACTTCAGCAAGACGAATTACGTAACGACGGGCACTCCCTACCACGAAAGCCTCGCAAGAAATCATATACCGATGCCAATAAACGTCGAATCCTCCGTTACGTTCGCCTGAACCCAAAGGATACATACCAACAGGTCATTGATCAATTAGAGCTGGGTTATAGGCGTGAAACTATTAAGAAGATCCTCAAGAGGCATGGCATATGTAATTGGAGAGCAAAGAGATACCCGGAGCTTATAGAAGCTCACGCGATGGTACGGCTTGCTTAGTGCCTCGTACGAGAAGGATAGACAGAAGAGAAGTGGGGCTTGGTAGTATGGAGTGACGAGTGTTCTGTAGAGCGGGGGCGGGGTAAAAGGGGGGAATGGTACTTTCGTACACCGGAGCAAAAGTGGTATAAGGAGATGGTTCAAACCTATGGCACGGGCAAGAATATGAAGATCATGGTCTAGGGATGCTTTTGGGACTATGGGAGGTCTAATTACTATATTATGGACCGTGATTTTGAGTCGGCAAAGTATGGGTACTTAGCTAACTCCTACCTGGAGATTTGCGACGCAGAAGTAGCTCCAATTTTCTCACGACTTGACGATGGTTACTTGTTTATACAAGATAATGCTTCTATATACCGGGCATATATAGTTCAGGCTTGGTTTGCACTCCATAGTATTATACAGATAGCAAATTGGCCCGTATACTCCCCTGATCTCAACCTAATTGAGTATATCTGGTGGTACCTGAAAACAAGGACCTATGAGATGTTCCCAGAGGTAGCGGCAGATAAATCAGAGTCAGAGTATGCAAGACAGAGGCTAGAGTCTTGTATTTAAGTGGCGTGGGATATATTAGATAAGGGGTTATTCGATAATTTATATGCAAGTATGCCGGCGAGAATGAAGGCTTGCATTGCGGCCGATGAGTGGCATACTAAATATTAAGATAATTAGACGGATGAAACTATATAATATTTGGGCATATAAAAGAGCGAATCGCGATGATTAAAACGATGCAATTTGCACGTGAATTGCCCTAGTAGTTATTAAGTAATTAAGTAATTAATATGGGGTGGGAATAAGAAGTGTGGTGTGGTGCGGGGTCGTGTCTAATATCAGTTGGCTAGTACTGTACCAGCCTGAGGCTAGGCATACAAAGATAAGTATGTTTGGACATCTCGCATGGATGGAGTTTCTTGCATTGGATGAAGTTTCTTGCATTGGATGGAGTTCTTGCATGCGCTGGGGTTTCATTCTTGGGCGGAAATTCATTGCATGAACTGGCGTGTTTATGCAACTGATAGGGTTTCTTTGACGGGTTGGGCTTTCTACCATTTCCACACCGCGGTTACATTCTAGGACGAACAACTGCAAAACGAATTGGCCATAAATCCGCTATAGCAAAAAAATAAAAGTGAAGCTTTCGACTCTCTAAGTTGGTTTGTTACGGTGGTTTTTGTGAGTGCTCGGTTGTTTACTTCGAGCTCGGTCACGTCAGGGGCTCAAGGGTAAACGTGTCAAGTGAGCATCGCAGAAATTGATCTTCATAGTTAGTATCTTTTACGTTGACCACTTGATCAGGGGATCACGAGGTCTTATTCAGACATTGCAACCCCAAACGCTTCCACATCAGAAAGTGAGTCAAGCCATAGGTTAATAGCACCAAACATACAGGTATATAACCCTAGAGACGAAAATAGAAACTCATCAGCCGCTGGCTCCTGTGGTAATCGAACGCCCAACACCTGCAATGAATCTTGCCCTATCCCAAAACCGTATATACACTCCCAAAAACTGCCAGCATGGATATGATACACATTTCACTTCTCGCCCTCCTTCTCACCCTCTTTCTTCCCCCCAGTCAACCCAGCCAACCACCCCTTCGCTTTATCCAACTTATCCTTAAACCACTCCCAGAAATCCTTCTCATCTTCGGTCATGCTGCTCTCATCAGAGACGACCGGTCTGTCAACGGATGCGTCGTCGGTTGGATTGACGCCGATCATCTGAGGTGGGACTTCGTTTGGGTCTGCGGCTGAGGAGGCCTCGATGGGGGAGATGGAGATTACTCCGTCGACGCCGGCGGAGATGGGAGATGGTGGCGAAGGTGGAGATGGAGGGAGAGGTGAGGAGGGAGGCGAAGGTGGAGTTGGAACGGATACGGGGACGGGATCACTGGGTTCTTCTGGCATTGTTTCTGGGGTGTGGAAACCGATGGGTTGGAGGGGTAAGCGGAGGGTGCCGTTGTTTGGTCTTGGCTCTAGGCCGAGAGAATCACAGAGAATGTTGTAAACTTCGGTGTTTTCTGAACAAACGGTTAGGAAAAGCTCTCAGAGGTTGATTGTTAGACTTACGGAAAGGCTCAACCCGGCTGTTCGGGGGATGGGGGAACGCCGGACCTCTTGCCACAAAGATAGCTCTCATCAATGGATGCTCGTGATCGTATCCATGGAGACCACGAGGATGGTAAATAGTTCCTTTTGCTTTGGCATCGGCGACATCGAAGTCTTTCTTCGTGACGATAGCCCATCCTGTTTTTGGAATCATCCAGAGTGGCGCAATTCGCTCGTTCTTCGAGAAGTGGTATCGCTCTGGCATATTCTTGTCTCGAAGGTAGACCTCAAAGCCTGGGTTCACAGCTGCCTCTGCGGCGAGTGTGTCGTAGAGAGATTGAAGATCGGCAGGGTTCTTGGGCCGCAGGCCAAAAAGTGGCCATCCATCCATATGCTCAATCAAATTGGTGTCGAGAATATCCTCCAGTTGGATCACTCGACTTGTGTCTGTAGTTGCCATGCCGTGGTCCGAGACGACTACCACATTGACAATTTGAGTCAGGTTTCGCTCTTCAAGTCCTTTGAAGACGCCGTCCAGCAGAGCGTCAACACCGGCAATGGTGGCCCTGATCTCGGTGCTGTTCGGACCGTATTTGTGTCCATCAGTGTCGACATTTGGAACGTAAGCAGCAATCAGCTGAGGTCGCATATCTCCCACTTCCGCCAGCTTGTTTTCTTGGCCCGGCTTATCGAGCAATTCGAGGATACGCGTGACTTTGTTCGGCAGAGGTTCTTTGCCGTTGTAACTGTCAATGAACGCAGGTTCAACACCCATGATGTGTGCTTCGCTGCCGGGCCACATATGAATAGCACTCCGAATGCCTTGGGTCTCCGCCGTCACCCATATTGGCTCGCCGCCCCACCATTTCGGGTCCATCGAATTCGGATGGGTGTAGAAGAATTCCTCCTGTAGTTCTTCGTCCCAAAAAGTATTCCCAACTACGCCATGGGATTCCGGGTATAGTCCAGTTGAAATAGTATGATGATTCGGAAATGTGACGGAAGGGAAGCTTGGAAGCATATATACTGGCGAAACGCCTTCAGCAATGAATGCGTTCAATCTCGGCGTGATGCCCCTGTTCAGAAAATCTGCTCTGAACCCATCCAAACTTATCAATATCGTCGTTGGCGCAAACAGTGCCGTCCCATTGCTCATCATAGTTTGCTGTTTGATAGCGACCCTTTTCCGGTTGAGCGACAGCTTCCAGGAAAGAAGCACCAGTATCGAGAACCCCACGGCAATCAAGACGTGTATGAAGCACCATCTCCTCCACCTTCGTCTCCGTGCCGCCTTGTCATCGTGTAATCCCTTCAATCCGCGTCGATCGAGTTCGTCACTACCTTCAGTCTCACTGCTAGATCCCGTCGAGCTCCCATCCTTCATCCCACCCTCCTCCATCTCATACATCAAATGTCCATCCTCTCCAATCGACGCCTCACTCACCAACCTCTCTTTCCTCTGCCTCCTCCTATCCCTCCTTCTCTTCCTCTTCTCCCTTATCCCACTCCCCATCCCCTCCGTCCCTAATTCCACAGATCCAGATCCAGACCCTATGCTCAAATCTGTCGTGCTCTTCGCAAACAACTTCTTCAATGGTGCCGCAACATTAGCCAACGCGCTGCCCCGTCTCCCCCGCCCCCGACTCTCCTCGAGCAGCCTATCCCTCTCCTCCTCCTCTAGCAACACATTCCGATCATGCGCCCTGATATCGGCGCTCGTGCGCGCGCCCATCAGCACCTCGTCGTCCTCGCTATCGGTGTCCTGGTCGCTGCGTTCGCTGTGGATGCTCGACGCATCGTCGTCGTAGTGCGTTGGGGAAAGGAGGGAGACATCGCGGCTCGGGTGTGCCATGGCGAAGGAACGCTGGTCGTTATCTCATTGGATTTGATGGCATGCTCTCACGATTTCACAGTGAGGTTTGAGTCGACGTTGTCCTCGAGGAGTCGGCGTCTCGCTTACTGTGTCAGATTACTGTACGAAAGGGGGTTGCAAGAAGTCTAGAGCACCCCCCTGCAAGGCGGTGAGCTTAGTGCCGCGCTGTCCTAGCACCTTCTCTTCCTCAACACCATTTATTCTACAGCTTCCAGAGCTCTCTACTCTCTACTCTATAGGTTAATCACTAAGAGATAAATGAGGTGGAGTAGGAGCTATTGGATTGAAGTTTGGAGTTAGAGTTTGGGAAGGTGGGGAAGGAATTTTTGAAATGCGAGAGGCAATTGAGAGGACCTTCTCAAAAGATCACGATTACATTTACGCTTAAACGATTAGAAGGGTTCACCCACCAACCGCCCACACCCCCATTCCGCCCAACCAAAAAATCGATTTTTCTCACACCGTTTATAATACTAATAATTAACCAAAATTGATAAAAATTGATTTCTGTTATTTACTAATACTATCTCTCTTCATTATAAGAATTTTTATAAGAGGACTTATTTTAATTATTCTTTAATATCACTTCAAAATTCTTAAAATATAAATAAGAACTTAGTTTTATAAGTAATATTAATAATAAATTTTGCTTAAAAAAATAAAATTATCATTAAAGAGTATATTTATTGACTAAAACTTAACAAAGTATAAAATTATATTAATAATTAATAAATTAATATTAAAGTTGAATTTTGGCTTGGGCGGAATGGGGGTGTGGGCGGTTGGTGGGTGAACCCTTCTATCCGATTACCTTTTTTGTTTTTGGGCATTGCGGGCAGGATGGAGAGTACGACGGCTTCATACTTGAACAGATCCCTTACAATCTCCTTCATTTCTTTCTCTGCCTCTTTTGTGCTGATCACTCTCCTATTCTCCACATATCGCAACACTGCCCCAACTGGAGCCATTGCCACAACTCTGCTTGGGAGCTGGACAGGTTTGGGCTTGGGGTTCCAGAGATCATCATGGTCAATAAGCCTGGCCGCCTCAACTTAAGAGCTAAAAATTATCGCCCTTCGGCTCATCCAGATCACCTAAGACTGAGTAGTTCCTAAGCAGTCCCCACTCAACTAATCAAGGGACATATCAGCTTAGATTCCGTAGATCACCACACTGAAATTATGGAGGCGAGGAAGGGACGAATACCCATAGACTCAGGATTAATTTTCCCTTTCGCTACTTCCGTTTTAGTCTGCGGACGTGAGCAACTGCTGCTTTAACATGAGCCGAGGCTGAGCATGCCGGAGCAGAGCCTGAGCAGAGCCTGAGCACCCTGAGCACGCCCTGAGTCAGCCTGCGCACCATAATTGTGGAACCCATTTTGGCCTCCCGTATGCCCCGGCTATAGTTTCCTTACCGAATTTTGCCCGGGAATCCGTTTTTGCTCCCTCGCAGGAATTCTGCCGGAGCAGATTTTGGATCCTTTTTATTAAATAGCATATGAACAAACTTGACATCGGCTTTATAAGCGGTTCCAGCGCTGGGGAAGACTCTAATTGCCATTGGTCGCAGATTCTCGTACCGGGGGAGCTGAAGAGCAACCCATCCGCCAAGACAGCTTCAAGGCAGTGGCTTGATCTTGGGAGGTATGCGAGAGAGGTGCCTTCTCGATAATCGAAATCAGATATTAACCAGAACAAATAACGAAGCTAAGGTTCGCTAATTAACCAGATTAATTATCCTAGGAAAGGCGAAGGTAATAAGCTTTGAGGACATCGAGATGGTACGAGCCGCGCATACTGCGAAAGATGTTATTAAGGGCAAGGGAAAACGTGGTCGGAAGCGTAAGAGTGCTACGCTAGAGCCAGAAGTGGCACGTACTGCGAAAGAGACCATCAAGGGCAGGGGAAAACGTGATCGGAAGCATAAAATTGCTACGCAAGAGGCAGAGAAACCAGAGCCAGAAATGGCACGGATAATCAATGCGCCAGTGCTATGGAGGGCACCAGTTACGCGAATAATATGAGACTATTATAACGAAAGAATAGAGAATCATTTCTCATTTCCTTTGGTTCGGATTTAGTTTTTGGAGGCAAGAAATCGGATACAATTAATTATCGTAGCATTCTCGGCATAATAGAAGAAGATAGAGTTATGGTTCGCCTGCAAGTTATTAGCAAGCAGTCTTTGTGTTGAGGCCAAACTCTTAACTCAAATCTTTGACACCAGTTCGTAGCTGCGTCTCGAGAAGTATTCCACCTCTGCCAGTTAACAGCGCTATGGGCAGGACCAAGTAGCCTACCCCGGCCACAGCTCTTCCGAAGCATTCGAGCGTGAGACAGGGTACTCCATTCCAACTCACATAAGCCACTTCCGAGCTTCCCCAGAATGCCCACAACCAACCCCTTTATCGTGGCTACAGACCCTCGACATACAGAGAAATGACCTGCAGAACCCAGCAGCGGCCGACCCCATTGCCTGGACACAAGAATAACAATTCACACATATCACAGAGTCTCGTAACACCACTCCGACATAACAAGCCCCAACGTCCTCTACAGGCATTAATATTAATCCCCTCTCCGTGACTGCCATTTCCTGTTGTGTTTCTGCAGATGAGGTCGACGAGTTCGTAGGAGCAGGTTCTAAGATAATTTGAGCTACTCGTTCGGCCGGGCTCACCTGGTTCTCGCTTAGCACGCTTACCAGGTGAGGGAGGGCAATACGTAAAAACCAGCAATACGCAAATTTTTCCCTATATATATAGAACCATAGAGTTTTAGCCTACTATAACCCCTATTTTCCCCATAAATCATGATTAGTAGCCTTCATTTTCTAATTAATTACGTCCCAGTAATTAGCTTCAAACCTTCGCATTATTTTTTTGTACTTATTTCTCCAAGGCTTACTTAGCCTAGCATGCCTCATATTAACCACCCGAGCTTTATTCTTATTATCTGCCTTAATATCCTTTCTTCCTTGCTCTATAGTAATCTTCCCATATTTCTGAATAATCTTACTAGCTCCTTCTTTCCTAGTTAAACGCTCCTTCTCCGCAAGGCCCAGATCTAGTACCCTTTGTCTAGCGAGAGCACTAGCTAAAATTGACCTCTCTAATGCCGCTTCTACCTTCTCTTGTATATATAAAACCGAAGGAGTAATAGGTATACCATTTATTAATTATATCATATGATTTTTGATATAATTAACGCCTCGTTTTCGCGTATATAATATTAATGGCGTAGGCTAATCTGCCCAGTCTTCGTGGGTAGGAGTGCGGGGTGGCGGGGTAGCAAAACCAGGAGAAGAAGGTAAAATTAGTAAAGAGTGCTATAGAGGAGGAGTTAGAGTTCGCGGACGCTTTAAAAGCTCTTTATACTCCTTTATTTTCTGTAGAACTCTGAGCGGATTAAGGGGTATTAATCCAGTTTTCTCAAAGGAAGAGATTATAATACGCCGGCTCTTAAAAACCCTATCCCAAAACCTCTAGAAAATCGCAAAAAAGTCTGTCTTATTAAACTCCTCCGTACTATTAAAAATCTCTTAACAAAGCTCTTTTTGAAACCAGTATTTTAAAGATTGGAAGACAATAACGTCAAGTGGTTAAAGGAGGTGAGTTGTGTATATAGGTAATCTGAATGGTCGAATGCGATTTTCCCAGCAGAGGTATAAAAATTCGTCAGATAAATAAGAACCATGCCTATCGAAAATCAAGATCCTATAGGCACCCGTTCGTAAAGAAGGACAGTGCTTAATAAAGTACTTGAGATATTATAAACCCAGGCGATTATTTATAAAACCAGTAAGAGAGCATACAAATTCGATACCGCCGTTAAGTATCCGTGGAAAATATCCGCAAAGATAATATATTTCCTTGAAAATAATATATACAGGAATCTTCCTTCTACCGTAATTAATCGTAGCTATGACTATAACTAATTCTCGATTATCTGGATTAGTATTATATACTACTTCGCAATCCAGTGGTACGTATATAATATCCCCCGTTATGACTCTAATTTGGAAGCCACTCTCGTCAAAATTAGACATATTCTCCGTACGAATACTCCATTTTCTCCTGCACTTGTCAAAATTGGCAAAATGCTCCTTAATATCCTCTATAATATGTATACTCAGACGTTTCGCAGATATTGGTTTCTCTCGAATTTGCTTTAGGAATTCGTAATTGTGGGCGATCCAGGCTTTTGTCTATCTGCGAGATACGGAGGAATTAATATTGCCAGTATTATAATAAACTAGCCTGGAGGCACCTGTTTAAATCGCTTCCAGATTAGGACTTCGCCCGGAGGTATAGAGTATTAAGAGATAATCTCTTAAAGACTCATCTTGTAATACTGAGAGTTTTTTATTATGTCCACCCCGAGAGTTGCTTGCAGGACGACCCCTTTGCCGGGCCATTAATCGATCGTACGGGGCCCCAAAATGGGCTGCAGCCTTCGTTCCTTTGAGCCTAGGATCTCGATCCATAGCCTCAGAGGCCTTAGCAATTCGCTCTTCAATAGCTTCTGCTTTGGGTGGCATTTTGGTGGGTTGAAAAGTCGATGGTGGGGGGGCGGGGAAAAATTTGCGTATTGCTGGTTTTTACGTATTGCCCTCCCTCACCTGGTAAGCGTGCTAAGCGAGAACCAGGTGAGCCCGGCCGAACGAGTAACGGGTATTAAAGGGCATCTTCGAGAGTATATCGTGTACGAATATTCCGGTATAAAGTCATGCGACTACAGGGCATTTATGCATTTTATGCCTAATACGAGCCTGTAATTAAACTGCCCCACCACCCCCTATATTTATAGGCATTAGCCCCTATAATTAGGGGCAATCAGGCAGCGATCGCTTAATTTTGTAGGGCAGATAAGAGTTAAATAGGAGCAATTTGAGGATATATTATTAGTAAATTGCAATGTGCTCTTGACCCTTTTTCTTCCCTTCCTTATACTCGTTTCCACCTTTTAATCTACGTATCTCTTGAATGTGAATTGGAATTCTTTTAATCCACTCTCTTATCTTCTCTTGTGGCAAGTCCCTCCAGTATTTTAGCCATGCTTTCTTCAGCTTCTTCTCACTTGTAAACTCTCCATTTTTAGTCGTTTCCTTCTTTATCCAAAACCATATAGGTTCTATTATATTTAAATCAGGAGAATTGCCTGGCTATAGAAGCCGCATGATTTCAAATAAATCAAAGACCTCTTACTAATATTTTAACGTATGAGATAGAGTACCGTTCTCCTGAATAATTATTTTAGGGCGTATCACTTGATACTCCTTTGCGAAAGGAAGAAGCTTCTTCTTTAAAATAATCTCTTAATATCTATACTAATTTATTCCTCCCTGTCCCTTTTTTACTATATACGCTCCATTCCCCTTAGTATGCCTCCAAATTACCCTTCTTCTACCCGGTCTTCTACCATGCTTTCGTACGAATATATTATATTTCTCCTTCTTCTTTAATTCTCACCTTCTCTTATCTTCTTCCTCTCTTGCCGAGTTTCGAGTATCTAAATCTGCTTTTCTTATACGCTTTTCCTATAGTATTTCAGCCTCCCAGATATAATAAGGGCTTTTCTTCTCATAAGTAAAGTAGCCCCAGAATATAAACTGACTAAATCCTTTCTATCTCTTGCAAATCACATGCTTTTTATATACTTTGTCTGGCTTTCTCTATACCCTCTGCTTTCCCCTATACCCTCCTAATTAAACCGCAGTCTTATCTGAAAAAATGACATTTTTCTAGTCCTCAAGTATCCAATCTTTATACTTCTTATAGAAGTCCCTTCGTACTTCCTTAATTATTTTATTTAATCCTGGCTTTACTATTAGCTTATAAGAAGCATAACCTTTAGCTTTCAAGATCTTATATACTATACGGGGAGTAATAGGTTAACCTAGTCATATGACTTCCTGAGAGATCTTCTTATAAGACTATCCGCGAGTAATAGCGTTTTTAGTAACCGTTTTAATAATAAGAGCAATAGCCTCTTACGAAATACGGGGCCTACCTGTATGCTCCGCATTTGCAAGGTACTTGTTCTCAAGTCTCATTTTTTCCTCTGATTTCCACCCACGTTTAAGTGCCTTTGTATAAAGGCGAAAGATTTAAGAGCGGCTGATTCCAGTTAGCTTCTTAATTTGGTGAACCGGATAAGCAAGATACTTAAGAGTAACTGCTTGAGCTCGTACGGCCAGAGGATACTCTTTTAAAGCGGAAGTGGAGCTAGTACTTATAGGAGGAGCAGAAGAAGAAGTTAAATTCAAGGCCTCGTCAAAATCTGAGTCTTTATCCATAGAATCGTCATATGAGTAATACTCTTTCTTATCTTCTGAGCTAGAATTATCTAATTCGAGTCCTGAAGAAGAAGAAGAGGAGGAAGAAGAGGAGGAAGAAGTAGAATTAGCTAATTCTTCAGGCTCATTAGAGAGAGAAGCATATCGGGAACGGTATGCAAGCATGGCTCATAGACAGAAGAGCATATAAAAAGCTTGATTTCTAGTACAAATTCAAGAGATTGTAATATACTTATGGATTTATATTATGAAGGCATTTACCTACTCCTCCACCTTTAATTTCCCCATTCTTTCCCTTATATAGGTAGGTATAGCGGGCCGAGGGCCCGGAGTGCCTGTAAGCCTTATAAGGCCCCGCTTTTACGGGTGCAACTAGCCTATAATTTAGGTATGGACCTACTAAAATACAGGGGCTTCCAGGGCACTTTAGTGGTGGTGGCTTTACAGGCTAGTTTCACTGATTACAGCGTGTGATTAGTGGCTGAGACATCACGTGCCCTGTAGTCGCATGACTTTATGCCGGAATATTCGTATAAATATTGGGTTCTAGATCGTAGCTAGAGTGTTAGCCATGAATCCTCATTGATTCATTGCTCAGTTGCGCTTCTGTGGTGAGGGAGACACCGATCCCAATACCGCACGCGAATGAAAGACTCGTACCCACAACTTTAAAGCCTTACGAGAAGGCAAATAACGGGCGCGTCATTATATTGAGGAGGAATGCTTTTGAGGCGGGAAGAGATGACCGCGAAAAGTGTTTAATGACGAAGATTTCAATGTACGGTACTGAAAAATACAGAAGTCAGCTCTGCTAACATAATTAGCTATAGCCACCCACCAGTGAGGTAGCAAGCCACTTTTATTTCGACTTTCTTAGTATCTCAGCGTTGCAACTTATTATTAATGGATACCCCTACATCTCCCGAATACGCTATTTTCGAAGATCCTCTCCTTTGCAATATCGTCGCTCTGGCAATATCTGCCCTTATTTCTGCTAGAGACCTTCTTAGCCTTATAACTCTTTAATTAACGGTATATATTCACGATATCCCATATAACTTCTCCGCTATATAGCAAAAGAGTATAATAATAAGCAGTATTACAGATTTTATCTTTGCTTGCATATATAGCTATAATCTAGATCTAAGTAATCTATTAAAGTTCGCGAATAAGATAACTATATTCGTAATTTCATTTATTAAAAACTATTCCGAACCCAAGAATAAAGTATATCTAGAGTATATCCTATACTATATTCTTAATACTATATAGTACAGTAAACCATTCGAGCCAGATAAGGCAGAGCTAGTATATAATAAGAAATATAGTCTTAAACTATATATTTCTAATATAGATTTCGAGAGTAAGATATACTATTAATAAAAAGAAGATATATTTAATAAGAACCTCAGATACTTATAGGAAAAAGAGGCAAATAAGGCAAAAGAGAGAAAGAAGCTTAAGAAAGAAATTGAAATAAAGAATAAATAAAATATTATTATAGAAAAAGCAATTAACTTTACTATTATTAAATCTATAACGAATTTTAACTTTAAATAATATTAGTTATAATTCTACTAATATTTCAAATATAAAATTTATAAATAATTATAGACATTATTAGAGAATAATATCTAATATAATAAAATATTAAAAAGATTTATTTATTAAAAAGATTAATATAAAGTATATAATTACTAGTATTTAGTACTTATTATTATACTTGCCTTTCCTATATATAATATTAATACGAATAATAATATTTCTTTTAATAATAATAGATTAGAGAACCTTGAATTTATAATTTTTTATATTATATATCTTATAAATCTTATTATAATATAATTCTATTAGTTTAACAAACTTACTATTATAATTATACTTATAATTTATTTATAGCTTTTCTTTTATAGCTATTATATATTATTAATAAATAGTAAATACTAAAGGCTCTAATATTTCTTTATTAATAATTAGCTAAATTCTTTAATTAAATAGATTTAATATTTAGTTATTATTAAAGGCATTTATTTTATTTTATATTATATTTATAATTATAATTTGAATTAGTTCTTATATAATAAATAATAATAAATATTACTTATATTATATAATTATAGCTCTTATATTAAAATACTATTTTATTATATTTAAAATAGGATTTTTAGTCTTATTTATTTACAAAATTAATAAGGCTTTACTTTACTTTATTAACTAAATACCCTTTATTATATACTAGTATTTTATAATATATATAAGTTCTAGTATTATAAGCCTTATAAAAAGTATAATTCGAGATTTATTATAATATAGAAATAAAATTAATATATTTTGAATTAGTATAATAAACTTTATTTATATTAGTAAATTCTAGTTTAGTACTTTTATAAGGCATATAATAATAAAGTAATATATAAGTAATTAAAATAAGTAAGCTTTAAAGTAATACTTATAAATATAACTAATTTTTAAGAATTAATTCTAATAAAAAACTAATTAATACCTCTTTCTAAAACTAAAAGTATTTCTTTATATACTTTCAAGTATTTAGTTAAAAATATAAAGCTCTTTATTTAATTAAGAAATGAAATTCTATATAATTTATATTATTTTAATATAAGCTTTATTTAAAATAGAAAACTAGATTTATAATATCTAATATTTATTTATATATTATTATATATATATTTATTATATTAATTCTTTCTTTAGGCCCTTATTTTTAAGAGGCCTTAAAAAACTATAAATAGATTTAGATATATTTTCTAAAATTTCTTTAGTTTTTAATTTCTTGCCTTATTATTATACTAAATAATAAATTTAAAAATATAGTTTATTAAATTTAATTAAATAATTTATAAATTGCTTTTAGTAATTTCCTTTTATAAAAATAATATAAATATAATATATATTATTAGATATAAAGTTTATCTAATTTTTTAATTAGTTTATAAATTCTATTTTAGCTTCTATTTATAAATTAATTATTACTTTATTAGCCTAAAAGCTTAGAAAAGTTAATTTAATTTTCTAGTTTATTTATAAATTTCTTCTTTAAAAATTTCTGGGCTTTTTTAATATAAAACTAGTTCCGAATTTATAATAATTATTTGAAAAAAGAATATTATAAAAAAGCTTCTTTTTTTATTAACTAATTTTCTCTTCCTTAATTAAAATATTATATTTAGTTTCTTCTTATATTTTATCTTTCTTTTTTAAGCCTTCTTTAAGCTTTATTTAATATTTTCTTTTAATTCTTTATTTATTAAAATAAATTTATTTCTTAATACTTGCTAGTCTATTATTAACTATTTGACTAATACTTCTATAATATTAATTTGCTTTTATTATCTTTAATATTTCAAGAATCTTATTAAGATTCCCGATTTTACTTTTATTAAAAGTAATAATTACTATTACTTTAAAAATAAGAAATATAAATTTATAAGTTATAATTTCTTCTTTTATTTCTTATTTCAATATTATTTAAAATTTCTTAAATATGTATAATATAATTAAACTACTTTCTTTAAACTATAAATATAGCTAAATATTTTCTTTATTTCTTATTTAAATAAAAGAAAGCTATTTTTGTTTTTTATATATATTAAATTTTATATATTTCTTATATTAAAGCTATTATTTAAAGCTAGCGAGTTTTCTTAATAATTTAAGATATAAATTAAGTAATTCTTATTAGCTTAATATAAATATAAAGTAAGTATATTTTCTTTTTATTTCTTATTAATTACTAATAGCTTTTTAAGCTAATTTATTATTTATTTCTTGAAAAAATACTAATAATACTAATAATACTAATAATACTAATAAGAATAATAAGAATAAGAATAATAAGAATAAGAATAAGAATAAGAATAAGAATAAGAATAAGAATAAGAATAAGAATAAGAATAAGAATAAGAATAAGAATAAGAATAAGAATAAGAAATAATTATAAAAATTAAAGTTTTTAATACTTTTTATATAATTTTCATAAAAATAATTAAATAGTTTTTTTAATAGTTTTCTAATAAAAGCATTTATTTTTTATATTTTTATTTAGTTAATAGTATTATAATATTACTTTTATTTAAGTATTCTTATAATTCTTAAGCTATATTTTCTAAATTACTTAGTAATTTCTATATATTATTTACTAATAAATAAGTTTCTTTTTTTCTTTTTTGCCTTTTATATAAGCTATAATAAATTTTATTTTAATTAATTCTAGTTCTATTATAATACTAGCTTATAAATATTATAATTTTGAAAAGAAAATATAAGAAATATTATAAATTTAATATAATAATAGTAATTTCAAATAATATATTTATTTATATATTTTTATAATTTCTAAAACTTTAAAGAAGCTAAGATATTTATTTATTAGCTTTATATTAAAATAAAGCTATTAAATATTTTTTATATAAAGTATAATTTTATTATTTATTTCAAATTTTATTTTAATATATTTTATATTATAATACTTTTTTTATATATTTATTACTTTTTATTATTATTTCTTTAATATCTTTTATTTTACTTGAATTCTTTATACTTTTTCTTATATTACTAATACTTCTTTTTCTGAAATATTATTCTTAATATATAATTTAATACTAGAATAAAATTCGTATAATATATAAAATAAAGATATTCTAATTATTATCTAGTTATTTTAAGTATTATTTTAAAGTTTAATTTAGATTTTTATTTATTAATTAGTTTATAAATAAAATATTATATTTAGCTCTTATTAAATCTTTAAATAAAAATATAGGCTTAATTAAAACTTACTTATAAAAACAAATTCTTTATTAAAGATTATAGTTATAAATATATTAAAGTCTTTAATAATATAATATATAAATAGTTTTATTAGCTTAAAAACCGAGATTTCTTTAGTAATTAGAATATATTATATTATTTTTATATATTTATTAATAATAATAAATATAGAATTATATATTTTATTATAAAACCTAAAATAAAATAGCCTTATAATAAAGTTTATAATAATTTCTTATTATAGTTTTAAGGAAATAAGAAACGAACTAAATATATTATATAATAAATATCTTTTAACTTTGGTTTATTAATATATAAAACAAGTTCTAATATAGTTTTTTTATATTTTTTCTTATATTTTATTAGAAGTATTTTCTTTAAAGAATTTCTAATATCTTATTAATATTAAAATATTTATTTATAATAATTCTTTTTTAATAGCCGGTTTATTTAATATATAAATAATATTCTAATATATAAATAATATTCTAATATATAAATAATATTCTAATATTTTAATAATTTAAATATATTGAGTTTTTAAATTTTAATGGCTTTAATAAATATTCTTTTTAAGAATTATTTATATTATTAATATTATATTAAGAAATCGAGCTTTTAATATTATAATAATAGTTTAAATAATATTTTTTTGCTTTTCTTATATATTTTTTTGAATTTAATTATTTATATAACTAAAATTCGTAATATATATTATTTATAATTAGTTATATTAATAATAAACTAAACTAATAATAATTTTAGTATTATTTTATTACTAAAATAAATTTTCTTTTTAAAAAATTTAATATTTTACTAATTAAGAAATATATTTTTTTCTTTTTTAGGCCTTATATTATAATATTATAAAAATAATACAATATTTTATTATTATTATTTATAAGGCTTTTTTTTTATATTTAATAGCTTATTATAAAATACAAATAATAAAGTATTTTTATTTATATTTATTATAAAATCTAGCTTTCTTAATAACTTATTAATAAAATTATATTATAATAAAATAATATTATAATAGTAATAAAGAGCTTAAATTGAATTAAAGGCTATATACCGGGCTAAAAGCACTAGCTATATACTAAGTCACGTGTAGTAGTACTATATAACTAGTACCACGTAATAAATTATTATATTTTAAATAATATTTTAAAATAAAGTTAAAAATAACTAGTTCTTTTATTTATTTTATTTATTAATTATTTAATTTTCTCTTAATTATAAAGTATTTCAGATTATTATAATTTGTTTTAATAATAATAATATATTAAATATATATTAGATAATATTACTAAATATAAAATATTAGAATAATATTTAAAAGTTTAGAATTATATATTTTATATTTACTTTTTATTATAATTATTTTCTTTAAATATAAAGTAATAAATATTATTAGGCCTTTATACTTTTATTAAAAAGCTAAGAAATTATATTTATAATTAAAAATTCGAAAGTATTTGTTTTTATATAAATCTTTAAAGCTAAATTAAAATAATAAAATATTAGTATTATTATAAATATAACTTTTAGTTTCTTAAAAGCCTTATTTGCCTTTATTATCTAGCTAAAATAATATTATAGTTTTTTATTAGTTTTTAATAAATTAATAAATTTCTTTATTACTTTAAAGTATTTATAAATAAATTTTTAGTAAAAGTTAATAAAGCCTAAAAATACTTGAATTTCTCTAATATTATTTTACGAGGCTAGCTTTTATTTCTATATTATTTAGACTAATTATAAATTTCGAGAATTTTTTTTAAATTAAATTTATATTTTACTAAGTTTATAAAAAGCTAGTATTATTATAATTATTCGAATATATATTAATTTATTATTATATATTATTCTAAATTTTTAAAATAAATTAAAATATTATTTATAAAACTTATTAATATATAATTAATATGTATTTAAAATATTGCTAGAATATTAAAAAGACTAAAAATATAATCTAATACTTAAAATATTTATAATATATTTAAAATACTATCTTCTATTTATTACTTTCTTGAATTTATAATTAGTAATAAGTATTTTTTAAGTTTAGCTTTAGATATATTTTTATTTTATAAAGCTTATTTATTATTTTATTAATAAGTAATAATAATATCCGGTTTTTAATAATAATTCTATTTAAATTCTAGTAATTAATATATAAAAATAGGCTATCTTTTTTCTTTAAAATAAATATAATTAAAGTGCTAGTTAAGCTAATAAAATAATGAATTTATTTGTTTTTTAAGCTAATATTAAAATATTTCCGAAAAACTTTAAATTCTTTTTCTAATAAAATATATATAAGATTATATAATAATTAGAATTCTGGTTTTAGATTTATATAATACTTTATTATATAATAGTCGAGTAATATATTTATAGCTTTTATAAAAATACTCGAAAAAGATTTTAATATTTTTTAAAAAATAAAGTTATTTTATTTATAATAATAGTAATAATCTTTTAATTATTTATTATAAAATATAAGATATATATTTTAGTAAATATTCTAGTATTTAAATTTTTAATTTTCTTTAATTTCTTAATATATTTTTTAGTAATAAATCCAAAAATATAATTTTTATATAAATAAATTCTTTTTTCTTTTTATAAAACCAAGAGAATTATTTCTAATATTAATAAAATACTTATATTTAAAGCTAGTTTTCTCTTTATATAATTGGCCTTTATATTTAAAATAACTAATATTTTAATTTTATATTTCCTTTTTCTTATTTTAATAATAATTTCAATTATTATTCTCGTTTTAAAAGCTTTATTTTTTATAATATAAATAAATATAATTATTTTTCGGTTTCTTTAATTTTAGGCATTTATATATCTTATAGCCAGACTTATTATAATTATAATATATTAATTTCTCTTAATTTAGGTAAATAATAATATAATAACTTTTCTTTTAATAAATAAAATAAAATATATTTGGTTTTATAAATTTTAATATAAATATTATATTAAATTTTATTATTATATCTTTATTATTTTAATTATATAAATCTTATAATAAAGATATACTTCTTTTTTATTTTCTTTTATTATTATACTTTTATTAAATAAATAAATTTAAGTTATTCTCGATTTTTATAGCTATAAATATAAGGTTTTTTCTTTTATATAAAGCCTTTCTTTAATAATTAATTTTGTTTTAAATCTTTTATTTTAAGTTACTAAATAAGTTATTTTATTTTTATAATAAATTCATATATTTTAGATTATTTAATAAGCTATTTAAGTAAGATATAATGCTTTAAATACTTTAATTTAGCTATTATTTTATATTCTTAAATTTAGTAAAGATATTATTATTATAATACTTTAAATCTAAAATAGAATTCTTTATTAATTTAATAAAAATCTTCTAATTTATAATATTAATATTTATTAATTATATCTTATATTTTTAAATATTTCTGGCTATATTCTTAAAATAAAAAGTATAATATATAATCTTTTATTATATTTATAACTATTAGTATAACTATTCTTTTAGGAATTATATATATAGTCACGGGATATAGGATACGGGATATAAGTAATAGGCAATGGGATATGGGTAATAAAATATAGGATACGGGATATAGTTATATAACCTCGCATCCTATTAGTAACTCGACTAGTAAACTAGACCCCTTTAGGCTTAGTAGCTTTAGGGATCGCATATTAATATTATAATACTATAATCCCTACTTCTAAATAATAACTTTACTAACCTTATATAAATAGTACTTCTATAACTATATAATAGTGCCATATATTACTAGTAAACTAATACTAATTAGTTAGTACTTATAAATCAGGAAGGATTAAGCTATACTTACCTAAGATTTAGTTACTTAGGGACAAAGCTATTATTCTAGTTAAAAAGGGAATAATTATTAATCCTATTACCTATAATTCGGTTATATAAGCAGGAAAGATACTTGATCTTATTAAGGTCCGATTATACTATATTAAAGAAAGAAATATCTATTAGTCCTATTACCTATAATTCGGTTATATAGGCAGAAAGAGTATTTAATCTTACTAAGTACTAAAATAATTAGCCATTTAATTATCCTATTCTATTCCTATTTAACTCCTATAAAACCCTCTCAAAAACTGCCTTCTTTTAAATTCCTGGGGCTCTTAAGCTTTAGAATTATTAAGTTCTCCCGGAATCTCAATATTTTATTTCTTAAATTTCACTTCCTAAATTTCTTATTATAGACGAAATTTTTACCTTAAATATAATACCTATTACGAACTATTTATCTTATAAACCTATTTTTCTTATAAACTATTATATCTCAAACTAGATATAAGCTTACGGAATATATAATAGTAAAATATACTATAGTAAATAATTTCTTTATTAGATTTATCTAATCCGATTATTTTATAGATAATAATAATTTTAAGAAATTAATAAGAAAGTAGAGATATAGAATTAATCTAAACTTTACTAAGGCAAATAAGATAACTAAGTTCTTAGATACTAAACTATTTTAATATATTCTCTATAAAATAGTTAATAATAACCTTTGGGAACTATTTAGATATAACTTTAAGAACTTTACTTATTAAAGGAACTTTAATAAATTCGAACTTCCGGAAATACTATACCTATTATTACGGTTATTATAATATATAGTACTAGTAGGAATTAGACTAGAGCTAGAGAAGTATCTGGTATTTAAGCAAGATATTTATAGTTACCTAATTATTACATATAACCCCGAGCTTAAGCTAGTATATAGGCCCGTATATAGCTCGCGATTATTTAGATCCAAGGCTCCTTCGGGATCCTCTTCTCTCTTTAGCTTTAAATCATTAAAATAGAGATAGTCTAATTATGCCTTTTAGGCCCTAGATCTTATACTCGTAATATAATTTAAAGCTTACCTATTTCTTAATCCTATAAAGGATTTAAATAATACTTACCTAATTAGTTTTTAATAAGTATAGATATAATATACTATAGCTACTCCCGAACTAGTTAACTAATATTAGAATAAAAGAAAGCCCTAGAATAACTAGATAAGAAAGCCCTAGACCGGCCAGGTAAGCAAATAGGCTAGTAACCTTACTACTAAATAAAAATCTATAAGAAAGCAAGTCCCGGAATAACTAGGTAAGTCAAAAGAAGCTATAGTATAAGATACTACTAGTATATTACTAGAAAATAAACCAGAGCCTCTTATTAAGTCTCCTAAGAAGTTCGAGTATCCCGTTAATATTTATAGTAAAAGAAATACTTTTTTCTAGAGAATAGAGGAAAAAGAAAGACCTGCCTTATTAAAGGCAAAGTTCCAAGAATTACTTTGGAACCCAGAGGCTTTATATAAAGAGATTATTAAGCTAATTCTAAAGATATATAATATCCTTATCTATAGTAAGAATTATTATAATTAGCTAAGAGAAACCAAGCAAGCCCTATAAAAGAATAAAGCTATTATTAAGAAGCTTATTATATAGCCTGCCAGAATAACCGGTTCTTCTACTCTAGAAAGTAAATACTTAGTCAAACTCCCTAACTCTCCCATTTTTAAAGATATAACTAAGGATAGTATTACCTTTAATAATTAGTTAGTTCAGATTAAGAACAAGCTCTATAATAACTCTAATATTTATTAGATAAAAGATCTCAAGATTATTTATATATCCGGCTGTATAGATAGCCATACCCTTATACTAATCTCTCCCTACCTAAACTAGAATAGTTAATATATATACGAGACTATTAGGGAACTATATACTTATCTAGAAAAGCTATATAGCGACCTGAATAAGAAGTATAATACTCGGCAAGTATTTAAGGAGCTATCTATAAAAAAGAGCCAGACTTTTTAGAAGTTCTATATCCTATTCCTAAAATATATAGCAGACGGAAATATTAACCCGTAAGACCTTAAGAATAATCTAAATAATAAGCTCACCTAGAAGCTCTAAGAGGCCATAGCTATATACTATAATAACCCGGCTATTTATACTACGGAGTTTGTATAATATTATACTATAAATAACTAGTAAATCCGAGCTTGCTATAAAAAGAAAGAATAGGTATCTAAGAAAGCTAATAAAAGTATAAATAAGCCAAGCCCAGGAGGCACTCCTTATATAAAGCCTGCTCCCAAGACTCTAGTAATAGATAAGCCTGCTACCCCAAAGCCCGGATCCTTAGATCTCAAGTACTATAATTATAATAGATTTAGTTATATATCTAGGAACTATCCAGAGCCTAAAACAGAATATATAAAGCAAGTTTTAGTAGCCAAGCTAGTGGTACTCACTATAAGTAAGCTATTTAAAGGTATAGAATAGGGAAATAAGGACCCCTAAAGAAAGTCTCCTTTTTAGGGCCATATTATATAAATATAGTAGAAATTAATTTAAGCTAGCTACTAGAAAATAAAGTATTTATACTTCCTTATATAGTTAGTAATAATAGATTAGGTATTAAGACTTCTTCTTTTATTAATACCGGAATAAATAAATATATTTTTATTAATTCCAAGTTTATAAGAATAATTAAATAATTTCTAGATATTAAGCTTATTTAATTAGTATTACCCTATAATATAAGGGGATTTAATAATAAGCAGGCCATATCTATTACTTACTATATTAAGCTTATACTCTTAATTAATAAACGGAAAGTCCTAGTACCTATACTAGTTATAGGACTAGGCAAGTATAATATAATTTTGGGATAATAGTAGTTTATAAGTACTAGTATCCTAATTAATTATAAGAATAAAAGATTAATCTAGCTAGATAATTAGCCTAGAAAGAAGAATTAGGATAAGGTCCTAATTACTATATATAAGAACTTGGAACCTGGAAAAAGCAACTAGTACTAAGAAGATATAAATAGAAAAAACAAAGCTATAGCTATAAATAAGTTCTAGAGATCTTAGCTTATAAAGAGGAAACCCCTTTATTCTCTTTCTAACCCGGGCTCAGAAAGCCATATATAGTAAAAAAATTAAGCTTAATACTATAAAGAAATATAAGTGGCTTTAGGGAATATAGAAGTTTCTCCTAAGCCAGAAATAGGAATATTAAAACCATATTATCTAAAGAAAAGCCATAAGATCTAGTTAAGGCCCTTAATTAATATTATAGATATCTCACTAGCTACTTTCTAGATAAATCTATAGAAGAAAAAGAACCTTTTCTTTATAATATCGTTTTTCGAGATTAATAAAAAGCTAGAATTATAGTAAGAGAATAAGTTTGTTTCGGGCAAGTAATAGCCAGGAAAAATAAAGCTATAATAGCTAGTAAGAGTCTTACTAAAGAAGTTTAAGGATTTCGCAGATATTTTCTTAAAAAAAGCATTAAATATCTTATTCCTATATTAACTATATAACTATAAGATTTAGATTAATAATCCTAAAGGCCCAGAGAGCCTAGAGTATTCCCTGCTCTATTAATAGTTAACCTATAAGCTATAGGAAATCAAGTACTTTCTTAAAGAGAACTTCTAATAAGGCTTTATTAAGCTAAGCTAGTTCCCTTTTATATCCCTAATTCTCTTTATAAAAAAGGCTAATAGAACTCTCTAATTCTATATTAATTATTATAAGCTAAATAACTTAATATAAAAGAACTATTATTTTCTTTTCCTTATTTACGAGACCCTTATATAGCTAGCTTAAGCTAAGGTCTATATAAAGCTAGATATTTAGTAAGTATTCTATTAGATTTAAATAAACCCAGAATTAGAAGAACTTATAATATTTCATATAAGATATAGGGCCTATAAGTATAAGGTCCTTTAGGAAGGCCTAACTAATAGCCTTATTATATATTAGAAATATATAAATAATATTCTCTTTAATTACCTTAATATCTTTTATATAGCTTATTTAAATAATATCCTAATTTACTTAGATAATTCCCTAGAATATAAAAACCATATATAAAAAGTCCTTTAGTAATTATAGGATACTAGCCTCTAAGCAAATATTAAGAAATTAGAATTTAAGATTACTTATATAAAGTATCTAGGCTTTATTATCTTTACTAGAGGCATTAAAGTAAACCTAGATAAGATAGTAATTATTAAGAACTAGTAATTACTAAAAATAATTAAAGAAATATAAGGCTTTCTGGGTTTTTATAATTTTTATTAGTACTTTATTACAGAATATAGCTATATAGCAAAGCCCCTAATAGCTCTAATATATAAGGAAGTTCCGTTTAAGTAAATAAATTAGTATTAAGAAGGTTTTACTAAGCTAAAATAAGCTATACTTTTAGTACTAATTCTATATTACTATAACCCGAACTTTCTTACTATAATTAAGACAGATATATTAAATAGAGTTATAACCGGTATTCTCTTATAGTAAGACCCCTAGATAGGACTCTGGTACCTAGTAGTATTCTTTTCTAAGACTATATAGTTAGTAAAGCTAAACTATAATATCTATAATAAAGAAATACTTGCTATTATTCTCTCTTTAACTAAATAATAAGCAAAGCTAGAAGGCCTATAAAAGGTACTCTTTATAATTTACTTAGACTACCAAGCCCTCGAGTACTTTATAACTATAAAGAAGCTCTTAGTAAGACAAGCTTACTAGGTAAAATATCTTTCCCGCTATTATTTTAAGCTTATATATTAGGCAGGCAAGTTAAATAAATAAGCAGATACCCTAAGTAAGAAATACGAGAATATAACTATCCAGAATAAGGTAATAGTAGCCTACCGAACCCAAATTCTTCTCCTATAATAAAAGATTAATAATAATATTATACGGGATCTCTAGTTAGCTCTAATTGAGGCCTTTATAAGTCCGGCTTAGGAAGAAACCTAGTATAATAGTATCTAGCTAGTAAATAAGCTATTAAGCAAGAACCGAAAGTTACCGGAGCTAGAAGAGCTATAAAACAAGGCAAGAAACGAGAAGGAAGGTACTTGAATACTATAAGATAGCCTCCTCTTATAATATAGTAAACTATTTATACCTAATAGTATAATAATACCCGAGATATCCTTATATACTATTCTTATTCAGGAGATATATATATAGCCCCTAATAAGATACCCAGAATAAGCCAAGCTTTAATAGCTTCTTTAGGCCTGCTATTATTAGCCAGGCCAAGATATAGATATTAATTAGTATAGGAATAACTATTATACCTACTAATAATCCCATATCCCTAGAAATAAGAAGCCAGGGCTCTTATATTTATTACTAGTCCCTAATTACCCCTAGTAATATATATTAGTAAATTTCAAGAAGTGCCTAGAAAATAGGAATAAGTATAATATAATAGTAATCTTTATTAATTATCTGGGCAAGTACCCTATTATAATTCCTGTCTAAGATATAGTAATAGCTAAAGAGTTAGTATTCCTATTTCTTACTTATATAATTTACTAAATTAGTATCCCGGAGACTATAATATCTAATTAAGGTCCCTAGTTTATATCGGATTTCTAGAGCGAGTTCTATAAGTATATTAGTATAAAGCTCAAATTATTAATTACTAATTATCCCTAAACTAATAGCTAGATAAAGATTATTAACTAGTATTTTAACTAATAGCTATATTCTTATATAAATTACTACTAGGATAATTGGGATAAATAGATAGTAATAATTAATTACTAGCAGGTAGCTCTAGTTTATAAGACTATAGGCTAATCCCTATTCCTTATAAAAAAGGGCTATAAACCGCGAATATTATTTGACTAGGAAACCCAAATATAATTAGGTATCCTAAAGAAAGAACTAAATAAATAAGAGGTAAAGGCCCTAATAATATAACTCTATAAATTATAGTAAAAGATATAGGAGAATATAATATAAATACAAGAATATTATATTACTTAAGCTAATAAATACTACTAACTAGTAAATTTCGGAATAAAAAACAAGATATAAATTATTACTAAGTATTAGAAGAATAATTATCCGAGCCATAAGCTAGCTTACTAAATAAAAGAACTATATAAAATCCTGAAATAAGTAGGATATTTCTTTAGGCTTAAGCTTCCGGAATTAATAAGAATATATCCGGTATTTTATATAAAGAAGCTATATAAAGATCCAGGTAACTTTCTTCCCGGATAAGTAAATCCGGAGCCTTTACTATTAGAATTATAAGACAGAGAAATAAAGTATAAAGTTTAAGAGATATAAGTAATAAAATTACTTTATAGGAAGCTAAAGTACTAAGTCTAGTAAAAAGAATAGGACCCAGATCCGGAATAGTATCCTGCTTTCTTATTAAGTAATAGTACTCTAGCTTTTTAGAGCTTCTATAATAAGAATCCCGAATAGCCAGAACTGCCCCAGAATCTCCCCTATTAGTTAGACTATATTAAGAATAATATATTACCGGAATTATATAATACGAACGGAAATCCTTTAAAGTCACATATAAAAGGCCCTGGCCTTTAATATATAACCTATAACTTGAAAATTTAATAGGGACTTTTAAAGCTCGGGGACAAGCTTATTTTGAGAGAAGAGGTAATATTATAATTATTATAATATATAGTACTAGTAGGAATTAGACTAGAGCTAGAGAGGCATCTGGTATCTAAATAAGGCATCTATAGTTACCTAATTATTACACGTAACCCCGAGCTTAAGCTAGTATATAGGCCCGTATATAGCTTGCAATTATTTAGATCTAAGGCTTTTTCGGGATCCTCTTCTCTCTTTAGCTTTGAATTATCGAAATAGAGATAGTCTAATTATACCTTCCAGGCCCTAGATCTTATACTCGTAATACCTATATAAAATCCTTTAATATAGTAGTATATTTATATAATAAAATAGTAATATTAATATTATTATAAATATCCTATATATTATTATAAAAAAAGATAAATAATATATATAATTAAATAAGAATATATTAGTAGCTAGACTAGACTTTATTAAGAAACTAATCTTATTAGGCTTTATTACTCTTTTAAAGAACAAGTACCTAGAACCTATTATTTTTAATATTCTTATATTACTATTATCTTTTTTACTATTTTTTCTATTACTATATCCTATATTTCTATTAGATTTATATACTAGTATAGAAGCTCTAGAAGCAAATAGTATATTCCTACTATTACTACTACTATAATTATATTCGAATAATCCCTAATTTTCTTTAATTATAAGACTTATTAGGGAAGTTACTAAGATCTATACTAAAAAGTAAAAGTATAATAGATTTAATAATAATTTTAATTATAAACTTACTATTTTCCTTAATATTTACTAATATATAGAGCTTCTATAAGAGGTACTAATACGAGCTTTTCCTACTATACTAAAGGAACTAGCTTAAGACTATTTCTATAGTAACTAGCTCTCTTAATATATATATAAAAAGGCTTATATTAATATCCGTAGCTTTTTTAAAGGCCCTGGATTCAAATATCAAAATTTAGATAAGTAAAATACTATTATATTAGCTTCTATAACAGCTAAATTTCCGGAAAAAATAATATTTGAGACTATTTAATTACTAATTAATAAACTATATTAATTATAGTATAGTTTTATACCTAACTTATAAAATACCGAATTTCTTTATAATAAGATTATTACTTCTTATTAAGGCTTCCGGGTATATAGATATATAATCTCAGATCCTCTTATAAATCTCGGCTAGTTTATTAATAAGCTCTAGTTATCTATTATTATATATGAGAGCGAATAATAAGCTAATCCCGAAATCTTCTTTACTAATTAATAATACTATTCTCAGAATTCTCTAAGCTATTATTTTTCCGGAAATTATTAATACGAACCTAGCTATAATTTCGGAACTCGTAATAATTACTTTAAGTTCCGTAATTATAATAATTATATCCCGAAGTTATATTTTATATATAAGAAACTCGAATACTACTTATAGAAGTATATACCAAAGAAATAAGAGGCTAAGAAAGCTCGATTTAGGAATAGAAATATTTATTAGTTTAGGTCTTAAAATACCTATAACTTTAATAAATGCTTTAGTAATACTTATATATAGTATATTACTAAAGCTAAAGGCAAAGAAAGTAATAAGGGTAATAAGAACGAACTAGTAAATAATGCTTTTAAGGCTTTATTAGCAGAAATAGATAAAGAAGAGAAATATTACTCAGATTCCTATTTTATTTTAGTTAAGAGCTTTTTAGCTACTTCTACCGCTCCTGCTCTACTAATAACTATAGCTAATACCCTTATAGATAACCTTACTTTCCTTTCTCTTATATACTAGATAATAGGCAAAAACTATATCTTGAAGTTTATTAAATCCTTAATAGAAGATACCTAGACTTTTATAATTAATAGTATATTAAGATATAATATTTACTACTTTTATAAAGTTATAATTAATACCGGAGCCTCTAGATACTTAATTACTAGTTCTGACTAATTCCAAGCTCTTTAGTAAACTAATAATAGTATTAAACTTAATAAAACTACTAAAGATTAAGTTAATATCTAGTTTAGTATTAGATCTATATCTTCTATTAGATCCATAATAGTAAGTATACTAATTAGGTAAATACGATTTTATATTATATCTTTAAAAACTCTATTTTTGCTTAGCTTGGCTAATATAAATAAGCTAGGGATTTATTTTAATAATCTTACTAATTATCTTATTACTTTTACTAGAAAATACATACCTATAATATAATGTTTTAAATACTCTTTTTTACTTTAGAATACTATACTATAAAGCTTTATTTCCGAATTCTTTACTTATAATCCCTGCTTTCTTATAGAGAATAAATTATAATATTTATATTATTATTTTAATTATTTATCTATTAGTAAGCTCCGAAATATACTAGAATAAGCAGGCTATAATATTAATATAGAAGCCCTTAAGTATCTTATAAAGTACTATAAGTAATATTAGAAATATGGCTAATTACTTGAATAATTCAAGTTTAATCTGAGAGATAATATTAGCTTTAATTACTCTATTATTATTAATATTTTCTATATTTCTAGTAAGCCTATATTCTATATTATTAATAAAGATACTTAATATTAAGCCGGCTAATAGCTCTAGAATATTAGTATAATATATATCTGGGATATATTTAAGTAATACTAGATTAATAACTATTTAGGCCCTTCTAATTAGATTATAGTAAATACCGGAAAGTAGTTTACTAGTAAGGAGTTCACTTAGCTTACAAATACTATAGGAACCAAGGTTAAGATTATTCCTATAGAAGCTTATAATTCTATTAGAATTATAGAATACTATTATAGCCTAATCTAATATACCTATCTTATTATTATAGCAGAAGTTAATAGAATTAATAAGGATATTATACTTTAAATAGCTTTTAAGGCTATTAATAACTTTATAGAACCTAATAGTATTATCCTAACCCTTTTAGTTTATAGTACTTTACCTCAAATAACCGAATATAATATCCTATTACTTACTATATTATAGTAATTAGTAATACTTAAGAAGGTAATAATAGAAATTCAGAAGCTTTAAGCTAGGTATTAAATTGCAAATGTTTTAAATACCCGAAATAGTCTTAGTACTACTAATATTTATAAATTACTTCTAAATTCAAATATTCTCGTTTAGTATAAAGAAAATACTAGTTAACCTAGTAATTAGAATAGATTATATAAGCTAGTAGCTATTAATAGAAAGAACTATATACTAGCTCTACTATATAATAATACTACTTTCTGTTTAATCTCTATAAAGCCCTTTTATATAGGGAATATTAAGGTTATTACTAATAGCCCCGAACTTAAACCTATTTCCGAACCTAATAGTAAGGCCAAAAGTAATACGGGTATGATTCCTCCTGCTATTCTACTAAAGTATAATAGAGAATATCCTTATAAGACCCCGGATATTATAGTATTTTTATAGGATAATGAACTATATAAGAATTCCTATTAAGTTAAAGTTACTAGCCTCCTGAAAAAGAGTATATTTGAGATTATTTCTAGATCTCAGGTACTAAAGAAGGTATATATTTTTAACTTCCGGTTTATTAATAAGATTAAGAATAAGGGTATAGAGAAAGAGTTTAAGAAGTCGAGACTAGTTATTTAAGCTTATAATAATAGTAAGAAATATATAGTATTAATATAATTACCTATTATCTAATATATTAGCTAGAGAATTATTCTTAGTATTACTACTATAATAATAGATACTATAGAATTATATTTATATAATATCTTGTAAGCTTATATTTAATTAATAACTTTACTTAATTATAATTTCTATATTAATTCACTTTATAAGCTTACTAGAAAGCTAAATCTAAAGAATAATTTTGTTCTAAAGGTTATAAAACTACTATATAATATACCGGAAGCTGGGAACTACTAGTTTAAGACTTATTATTCCTACTATATTAATGAGCTCTTTATAGAATAGTTAATTTATAACCCTTACCTACTTTATAATAAGTAATTCTTTAGAATTATTAGCCTTTAAACTAATAATACTCTATTTATTAGAACTAATAATTTTATAAAGGCAAAGTAATTAAAGCTTTATAAGGCTAAGCTCTTGGCTAAGGAATATGAATTCCTTACTTTTAATTATAATCTCAAATTTAATAGAGGTATTATTTATATAAATACTACTAGAATTACTCTTATATAAGAATACTAGTATAAGAATCTCCGAACTATTTCTATAAAGAATACTACTACTATAAGTAATAGGGGTACTATTTATTAAAATCTCTCTATTAAGGACTAATATATTACCTAATATATAAGAGAAGTATATATTATATTAGTCTATTAACCAGAAGCTTTATATGACCTATTAATTACTACTTAAGCTATTAAATTCTTGGAAACTAATATAAAGGCAATTAATAAGTATATTTAATAGCAAATTAAAAATATTACTAGAGAACTGAGATTTATAAAGCTAGTAAAGAAGTTCTTATATTTGATTATTTTTACGAATGCTTTATTTATAAATAATAGAGATCTTTTTTCCTAAATCGGATATATTCTAGTTCTAGTAAATAGAACTAGATATACTAATATTATTTACTAGTTCTCTACTAAATATAAGAGAGTTACTAGAAGTATTCTAGCTTTAGAACTCTATAATATGGCTTATGGTTTTAATATAAGTACTTTAGTTAAATCTATAATTAATAGAGTACTAGAAATGGAATTACTACTAGTTATCTATATAAATTCGAAATTATTATATAAATGCCTTATTAAATTAGGTACTACTCGAGAGAAATGCCTAATAATTAATATAATATACCTTTACTAGGTATATAAATAACGAGAAATCGCAGAAGTTAAGTAGATTAAGGAAGAATTAAATCCTACCAATTCTATAACGAAATCGAAGCTAATAAATGCCCTCAAGTACCTAATTAATACGAATACTATATAATTAGATATAGAGAAATAAGTCAAGTATAAATAAGATAGAAAATAGATATATAGGATAGGAGGATATTATAGGAGGGGAAGTTATATATAAAAGGCTATAGCCTTTAGTATATAACTAAAACCTCAGAAGTAATATAGATATATAGAGTATTTGGGAAATCTGGTACTAGACCGGATTAGGGAATTTATATATAATTAAAAAGAAATACTATTTTTCGCATTTTTAGAGAGTTTCTAGTATTAGTATAGCTATTTCTCTAGGAGTTATATATATAGTTATAGGATACGGGATATAGGATATAAGTAATAAATAATAGGATATAGGTAATAGGATATGAGATACGGGATATAGTTATATAACTTCGTATTTTATTAGTAACTTGACTAGTAAACTAGACTCCTTTAGGCTTAGTAAATTTAGGAATCACATATTAATACTATAATACTATAATCCCTATTTCTAAATAATAACTTTACTAACCTTATATAAATAGTACTTCTATAACTATATAATAGTACTATATATTACTAGTAAACTAATAATAACTCAAATAATTCTGCTATTTTTATATTATTTTAGCTTTATTTAATAAAAGAAATTCTAAACTTCTTTAATATTTTTTCTTTTATAAATTAATAATTCTCGAATTTTTAAAATCCTATAAACTAAAAATATTACTAGAAATATAATAAGCTTTATATTAAATACTCGAATATTCTTAAAATAATAAATCTAAGCTTTTAATTTCTTTAGATTATTCCTTTATTATATTTTTACTTTTAATTTAATAATATAATAATAAGCTATTACTAGCTTTTTTATTATTATTATTTTACTAGCTAATTTTAGTAATATTTAAGTTTTATTTATTTTATTTAATTAAATAATATTAATAGTACCTAATTAGATATTTCTTAAAATATTTAATTAAATTACTTTAATAATAATAATAATAATACTTTTTCTAATTAATACTTTAGTTATTAGTAATTTTATTTATTAATAATTTAATTATCTTATAATGAATTATTTTTTTAAAGATTAGATTAATTAAAATATAAGATATATAATAATAAAATAATATATAAATAATTAAAATAAATAAGCTTTAAAGTAATATTTATAAATATAACTAATTTTCAAGAATTAATTTTAATAAAAAACTAATTAATACTTCTTTTTAAAGCTAGAAGTATTTCTTTATATATTTTCTAATATTTAATTAAATATATAAAGCTCTTTATTTAATTTATATAATTTTAATATAAGCTTTATTTAAAATAAAAACTAGATTTATAATATTTAATATTTATTTATATATTATTATATATATTTATTATAACTTTAATAATTAAAATATTAATTATTTAGTAATAATATATTAATAAAAAAAACCCCTTTATTTTTAGTAATATATAAGAAAAAGAACTTAAGATATAATATATTAAATATATAATAATATAAGAATAAATAGCCTTTTTATAAATATTATATTATATTTTAAATTAAAGCAAATATTTAAAAATAACTTTCTAATAAAGAATATAATAAATTAATAGGCTTATAATAATATTATAAGATTAGTTATTAAAAATCGAATTTTTTATAGCTTGCAAAATATAGTTTTAATTAATTAACTTTATTTTAAAGTAAAATATTTTTAGTAAATTAATAATATTTTAAAATAATAAATTTTTATTTATATTTAAATTCAAAATAAAGTCTTAATCTTAAATTAATTATATTTTCTCGACTTTTAATTTTTTAATAATTATAATATTAAAAGTAATAGCTTTAATAATATTATAAGTAAACTTTAAATTTTTAATTAAAAAAAGTATATTTTTTAATTTAGTTTTAAAGTTATTAAATATTTTATATTTTTATTTTATATTTTATAATTATTTAATTACTAAAAGAGCTATATAAATATATTATATATAGGCTTCCTTTAAACAAGTCTTATTTCTTAAAATATAGCCCTTATAAAGGCTTTTATATATAGTAAAAGCTTAGTACTTATTTCCCTTATTCTACTTTATTTAAAATAAATATTCTATAGCAAAATTATAGCTAGTAAACTAGCTTAAATATAGCTATTCGTACTTTATAATAATAATCTCTTTTATATATATTTATAGATATTATTCTCTAATATAGCTTAGTTTAGGCCTCTTAATTTCTTTATTTAATATATTCTATATACTTTTATTATATCTCTTAAAAGAATAAAAGAGAATATCTTTTACTAAGCTTATAACTAGAAACTAATTAGCTATTTATAAGAATTTATTATTTTATATATAGTTATAATTAGAGCCTTCTTGCCTTATATATATTAATTATACTTGTAATTATTTAAGAAATATATTAGATTCCGGTTATAAAAACCCTTTCCTCTCTATATTCTTATTTATATTACCTAGGCTTTTTTTTATTACTTTATTACTATTACTAGAAATTCCAAAGCCCTTATCTAGTAATTCTTTTAATTTAAATATTATGTTTTAATTTACTTTATAATAAAGAACTACTTGCGAATTATATTCTCAATATAATATAATATATAGCTTATATATATTAAAAGAGAATAAATTTATAAGTATATTTAGAAAAAAAAGTTCTCTAGTCTCAAATTAGTATATATATTTATTAATTTATTATAAATGCGTTTTATTTATATAAATAAGGCCTATTACTTCTATAATTACTTCTATTTATATTTATAAGATCTAGTTTCTATTTAGAGCCTAATTATACTTATAAATTTAATTATTTTATACTTATATAATTATATTTAAATCTTAAGAATAAGTTAATAATATATTATCTTAAGAAATATTAATTAATATATTAGATATATTCTTAGTATATTAAAATACTATTAATTTAGTCTTAGTCTAGAAATATAAAAAGCCTTTAATTTCTAGCCTATATTATATAAAAGCACTAAATTATTATAGGCCAAGTTATTAAATATTAGTATAAAGTTTAAAAAGCTTTCTTTAGTTTATTTATTAAATTAAAACTTATATTAAGCTTTAATTATTATAAATATAGTATTTAGGGCTTAAAAAATAGAATAAAAGATCTCTTATAAAAATAATTTAAAGCTAAGAAAGAAAAAACTAGAATATAGAAAGTTATAAGAAAATATATATATTTTATAATATACTAGCTTGTAAAAGGCTTAGTTTTTTTTTATTAAATATTTCTAGTATATTTCAAGTATATTTTTCTAATAAAATAATTATATTATATATATTATTATATAACTAAAAAGTAATAGAATATAATAAAATATAAATAATACTAATTAAATAATTATATTAGTTAATAAGATTAAAAGCTAAATTATAATATTATTTCTTTCTTTAAAATAAACTTATTTTTTAGCTTTATAAAAACTAATATTTTATTTTATTTTCTTATTACTTTTCTTGAATTTCTAATATCTTATATATAAATATTATATATTAATAGCAAGGGCCTTTAATATATAACTTAAGAGAATTTATTATTATTTTTTTATAATTTCGGTTAAGTATTATTTTTTATATAATTTAGTTAATAATATAAGTTTCAAGAAAGTTCTAATATATTTACTATATTAATATTATTATTATAAAAGTATTATAAAGCTAAATATTATTTTGGATCTTTATTTTAATTAATTTACTAAATTTTATATTTTAGCTCATTTTTTACTAATTTAATTATTATTTCTTATTTAATATTATATTTTTATTTATTATTTTTTAGTATTACTAAAAGTAGTTTCGGGTTTATTTAATTTAATAAAGAGTTCTAGAAATTCTTTTATAGCTTCTTTATATAAAAGACTAGATATATTTTTGTAGTTTCTAATAGCTTTAAAAGAAATAAATAGTTATACTTTTTTAAAATCTTAAAGGAGCTTTTTATTTAGTTCTCTAGCTTCTAATTTAAATAATTAGATTTCTAGTATTTTATAATAATTTATATTTTATTTTTAACTTTAAAATTAATTAATTAATAATATTTATTAGCTTATATTATATATTATTCTTATATTTATTTTATATAATCTTAAGTAAGTTATTATAATTTATATAATTAATTTACTAATATCTTAGCTTTATTTTATTTGGTTTCTCTTTAAATAAGCTAGATTTAATAAGAAAGTTCTAATTTAAAGAAATATAAAGCTTATAGTCCTTTTTAATTATGAATAGAAATTAATTAATAGTTTTATACTAAAAGAAAGCTTATTAATAGTTAATTATAGTAATTTATTTATTTTAGTTATTTTAGTAATAATTAATATATAAATATAATTTTTAATTAAAGTATTAATTAATAATCTTTATTTATTTAAGAATAATTAATTATTAAAAGTTTAAGCTTAATACTAATTCTTATATAGGATTTGCTTTAAAAATTAAAAATAAATTATGGTTTTTAATTTAATATAATTATTTCTAAAATATTTATTTAATATATTATATAAAATATAAATAAAATATTTAATTATTTAATTATAATTATATCTTATATAAGAATTATAATTAGGTATTTGAATTACTAATTTATAAATATAGTAATTATATTATAGCCTATTTTATTTTCTAAATAATTTTCAAAGTTTATAATAATATATTACTAGAAGTAATTAGAAACTAAAAAGAAATAAAATAAATTAGGCTTCTTATTTCTTAATATATATAATCTTTTATAAGTATAATAATTATTATAATATTAATTAATATTCTTATCTATAAATAGCTAGTAATATTACTTTTTAAATAATTAATAAAGCTTTATATATTTAGAATATCTAGAAAAAAAAATATTATATATTTTATAAATTAAAACAATTTATAAAAATAGTTCGGGAATTATTTTATTCTTTATAATATTTAAATATTACTTTTAGCTTAAGTTATTATATATAATTTTTCTAGCTTTAGTAATATATAATTATTTTATAAGATTTTATTTATTAGCTATAAGCTATTATACTTAATAAAAGTAATTATAATAGAGGCTATTAATAAAGCTTTTAAGAAAATGCCTTTTTTTAGGGAAATTATATCTTGAATAAAATTCTTTTTTTGAGAAGTTTTTAATATATATTTAATTTTTAGAATCGAATTCCGAATTAAATAAGCCGATTTTATAAAGTATTATATAAGCTATAAGTTATAAATAATCTCTGGATTAATTTTATTTCTAGAGAAAAATACTTAAATTTATAGTATTTTTTTTAATTTAGTTTTAAATATTTATTTTATTTTATTTTCTTAATAGAGTATTTATTTATTTATTTAATTTTTTAAAATAATATATGAGTTTAAAATAATAATAAATAAAAGCTTAGCTTATCTAGTTTATTAAGAAAAGAATTTCTTAATAATTATAAAGTATTTTAAGATATAATAATTAAAATAAATCTTAAAAGAAGTATTCTAAAAGCCCTTTAGCTTAGTTCTTCATTTATTTAATACTTATATTATAATAAGTATTTCTTTATTATATATATTATAATTAAGCTTTATTAGAAATATAGTTCTAGAAAAATAAATTATAAAATATTAAAGGCCCATTTTTAAATCTTATTAAAAAGTAAGCTAATAATTACTTCTTTAAATATTTTTATTTTTATTATTATAAATAAATCTAAATTATAATATTATAAAACTAAAATAGAAATTATAGCTTTCTTTAGGTAATTAAAAGCTTTTTAATATTACTTAAGTTATTTAAAGGAAATATTCTTTTTTATAAATAAAATAAGAAATCTAATAATCTATTTATATTCTCTAATAAAGTATTTATAAAGGTTATAGAATTTAAAGAAAAACTATATACTTTTAATTATTTTTAGAAATTACTAATTATATATTATTTTAATTTTATTAGAATTTATTTTAATATTAGATATAAAAATAATAAAGCTTAAATACTTTATATATATAACTTTAAATTCCGATTTCTTAATATATATTTAAAGGCTATTTATAAGGCCTTTCTAGAGAATATTATATTTATATACTTTATAATAAATATAAAATATTATTAGCCTCTAAAAGTTCGGGTTTATAGCTATATAATAAAAAGCTTAATAAATATTAAATTTAATATAAATCTTAATTTTAGATAATTAATTTAGAGTTTTATTAATAAATAAAAAAAGATATTAATTCTTTTAGGTAATATTATTTAAATAGCAGAAATTAATTTAAAAATATATATCTTTATTAGCTTTCTTTATAAAAAGAACTAGTAAAGTAAAAGAAATTTAATTAGTTTTAATAAAGCCTTTAGCTAGATTATTTTCTAAGAAATCCTTAATTTCTTAAAGCTTTTAAATAGATTATTATTAGAGAAATTAGTATTTAATACTTTTAGTTTCCTTTAGATCTTATAATTATATTATTTATAAAATAAAAAAGTATTAGATTTCTTTTTAGAGAAAATAAAGATATATGTTTTTAGTTTCGAGAATAATATTCTTTAAAGCTACTAAAGCTTTATTTCTTTTAGTTATTAATTTACTAGTTTAAATATATATTTTTTTTCGAGCTTTAAGCTTTTTATTAATCTCATAAATAAAGATTTAACTAATAAGACTTTCTTTTCTCTTAATTATAAAGTTAAATACTATTAAGATAAAAATAGCTAGATTTAGTATTTATTTTATATTAAGGATTTCTTTTTATTTCTTTAGCTTTTATTTAGGTATTATATTAAAATCTAGTTATAAAAGCTTCTTTTTTATAATATTATATAATTTTCTCTAATTAGTTTAAAAAAAGAATTACTTAAAAAGAATTACTTAAAAAGAATTAGTTTCTAGAAATAGCTTATAATAATATTTTACTAATTAGTATTTTTTTAATACTTTTTTTTAAGTTACTTCTTTAATTATTATTAAGAAATACTAATAATATAATTAAATTATATAGATTTAAGCTTATTCTTTAGTTATATAATACTATATTTTCTATAATTAATTAAAATATTAATATATATAGCCTATTTTCTATTAAAAATAATATTATAATTTTTAAGATTTGAAATAATTATAGGTATCTTAATATTTTATTTATTAAATAGAAATAAGATTTCTAAATATTTTTTAGTAAATTTAGCTAGCTTTTTATTAAAACTATATATAATATAGAGTAAAGAAAAGAGTTATAATTCTATTTCTAAGAATTACTTTATAAGCTAAATAAGCTTTATATTAATAAAAGTATAACTATTTGCTCTAGTATTAATATAGAAAAAAAACTTGATTTCTAATTTATTTATATTAATAATATAAGGTATTATAAGTATATTTTCTTTTATTAAATAAATTAAGTTAATCTTTATTAAATTAATATTATAAGCCCCTAAAATAAAGACTTTTTTTTTTTAAGAATATTTGTTTTTTAATTTTATATTAGAATTAAAGCTTAAATCTTTTATATATTTTATTAAAATAAAAGCTAAACTCGGCTTAATTTTTAAAAAAAACTATCTTAGTTTTCTTATTATATTTAAGTAAATAATACTTATTATAATTAAAGTATTTAATAATTAAAAGATCTTTAATTTTTATAAGATATTATTTATATTTCTAAGAAAATATATATTTAATTAAAATATTAAATATAAGAGAATATAATACTAGTAATAAACTTAGCTAGATTAGCTATAAGCTTTTTATATTTCTTAATTTTCTTATATATAGCTTTAATTTCTTAATTATTAATAATATAATATTAAATAAAATAAATAATATTAATAAAAGAATTATTATAATATATATACTAATTTCTAAAGCTTAAATAAGAGCTTCTTATTTAATTTATATTTAATATTTTAAAGACTAATATTACCTTTTATAAATAGTTATAAAAAAAGAATATAAAACTATTAAAATATTTAATTAAAATATATTTAAAGCTTATTAAAGTTATAATAAGTATTTTATATTTTATTAGAATTAAAGTATAGTTTTTCTTAAATAAAAATATAACTTTGAAAGCTAATAATATTAATTCTAATTATTATTATTTATATAAAAATTAATTAAGGCAAAAGTATTATTTATAAGTTTATTAGAAATATAAATAATTTTAAGGTTCTTTAAGAAATATAAATTAATATTACCTTATAATTTATTCTTAATCTAAACTAGCTAGTTATTAAAGATAATATAATCTTTAATAAAGAGAATTAAGTCTAAAAGCTTAATAATTTAAGTATTTCTAAAGAAAATATAAAATATAAAGAATTTTAAATGGAAATAAAAATGAGATAATTTGGGAAATTTTAAAGAAAAAGCTAAAAAAGTAAGCTTTAAAATAAGAATAGAAATAATAGAAATGGCTAAAGTAATTATAAACTAATTTATTATAGCTATATAATACTTAATTTTTTCTTTAACTTTAATATTAAGAGTTTTAGTAATTCTATAATTTATTTTATATAAAATAGCTTTTTTAAAAATATTTTAATAACTAATAATAATTATATTAAGGTTTAAAAGCAAGAAATCGAGTTCCTTAGTTTATTTATATAGTTCTTTAGTAATAATAAGTTCCTTAATATATAAAAGCTTATTAATAAAAAAAGAACTTTTCTTTTATAAATTTATTTATAAAGTCTTTAAAAATATTAATAAGATATTTAATTCGAAAAGGGCTATTAATAAGATAACCTAAACTAATAAAAGCTTTAAAAAAACTAGAAATTAATTTATTATATTTTATTATTATTATATTTTCTATAATAATTTTATTATTAATATATATATATAGGGCCTATAAGGTTATAGAATAAGGCTTAAAAGTAATAATTAAATTATTAGCCTATAAATATTTATTACTTTAGAATTCAATTAAAAAGTAGCCTTTATATAAGATTTTTTAATTTTCGGAAAGTTTTTTATTTTAGAAAAGTTTCTAATATATTATTAATATATATTTATAAAGATATAAATATTTAATTTCTCTAAGAATTTTAAAGTCTATTATTTATATTTCTGGGATTTTATTATTTTAATAATATTTATATTTCTAATAATTCTAAATTAGTTTATTTGAAATCCTTTATAAAAGTAAAAAGATTAAGCTTTAAATACTATTATTAGTATAATTATTACTTTAGGAATTATATATATATTACGGAACTTAAAAATAATAAAATATAAGTAATAAAATATAAAATATAAAATATAAAATATAAAATATAAAATATAAAATATAAAATATAAAATATAAAATATAAAATATAAAATATAAAATATAAAAATATAGTTATATAGATTTTATATCTTAAAAAAACTTAATTACTAGACTATACTCTTTTTTAGGTGAATTTAGAGATTATATATTAATATTATAATATTATAATTTTTATTTTTAAATGAAACTATTTTATTAAACTTTATATTAAATAGTATTCTATAATTATATAATAGTATTATATATTTATTAGTAAACTAATATTAATTAGTTTATATATATAAATTAGAGAATAGAATTATTTAAGCTAAAGAAGTATATAATAGCCTATAATAAAATTAATCTAATTTATATTAAAAAAGCAAATTATTTACTAATTTTAGAAAAAAGTATTTAATAGCCTAAAAAAGAAAATATTTAATTCTTACTAATTAATAAATAATTAGTTATTTAATTATTTAGTTATTTAATTATTTAATTATTTAATTATTTAATTATTTAATTATTTAATTATTTAATTCTTATTTAAAACTAACTTCTTTTAATCCTAAAAATATTTAGTAATTTTTTCTTTACTTATATAATACCTAAATTCATAGAAATCTTTCTTTTTTTAAAATATATATATCTTATATTTTTCTTTTAAAGCTCTTTAATTATAACTTCGATTTTATTATTAAATTAAATCTTTTAAGCTTTAAATTCTTCCGAAATTAAAATATTTTACTTTCTAAATTTCTTATTATAAATAAAATATTTATTTACTATTTATATTATTAAACTTTTTCTATAAACTATTTTATTTTTAAATCTTTTTTATTTTAAACTATATATATATTAAAAAGGGCTTAGTTCTAAAGATTTAATATAATAAAACTATAGAATAAATATATAGAAATAAAGAAGTAAAAAAGTAATATTAATTTAAATAAGTCTAATAAAAAAGAAGTTATAAATTACTTTAATATTAAATTATTCTAGTATAAAATAAAGAAATTAATTAATAATAATTTCTAGAACTTATTTAAGAATAATTTCGATAACTTTAACTTTATAATATTTAATTAATTAGATTAATATAATCTATATTAATTATAAGCTGCCCTATAATATAATAATAATTACCTTATTATTATATAGTTCTTAGTTAATACTATTTAGAAATAAAAATAATATATTTAGATTATAGCTAATATTATTATTATTAAACTAGACTTTAAGGCAAGCTTTATTATTTTATTATATATATATTTTAAAAATAGTATTATAAAAAAATTAATATATTAAATTAATTATTACTTATATTTATTTATTATTTATAAATACTTCTAAAATAAAAATAAATTAAATTAAAACTAATATATTTTTATTATTTCTATTTTTTTTTAAATAGCCTTTAATTAAGCTTTATTAGAAAATTAACTAGAGAAATAATAAAGATATAAAAGTATAATAGAACTAATAGTAATTTTAATTATAAACTTAATATTTTCTGTAATATTTATTAATATATAAAGCTTTTTCTATTATATTAAAGGAACTAATATAAGACTACTTTTATAATAACTAGCTCTTTTAATATATATATATAAAGCTTATATAAATATTTATTACTTCTTTAAAGGCTCTAGTTTCTAATATTAAAATTTAAATAAATAAAATACTATTATTTTAGTAATTATAATAGCTAAACATTTTTTTTTTAAAAAATAGTATTTAAACTTATTTAGTTACTAATTAATAATTTATATTAACTATAATATGGACTAATATTTACCTTATAAAATACCAAATTCTTATATAATAAAATTATTACTTTTTATTAAAGCTTACTAATATACTAATATATAGTTTTAGATCTTTTTTCTAATATCGGCTAAATAATTAATAAGCTTTAATTATTTATTACTATTTATAAAAAGAAGTAATAAATTAATACCGAAATTCTATTTATTAATTAATAATATTATTTAAAAGAATAATTAAATAACTATTTATTTAAAAACCGTTAATATAATTTCGGTTATAATTATAGTTTCTAAAATAGCTATTTAAATAGCTATAAGTTCTATAATTATAATAACTATTTAAATAAATTATATTTTATATATAGGAAACCCGAATATTACTTTTAAAAATATATATTAGAGAAATAAGAGATTAAAAAAGCTTAATTCAAAATCAGAAATCTTTATTAATTTAAAGCTTTAAACTTTTATTATTTTAATAAAGAGTTTAGTAATAGTTATTTATAGCTAGTGGCTAAAGTTAAAGGAAAGAAATAATATAAAAATAATAATAATAATAATAAAAATAATTATTAAATAATACTTTTAAGGCTTTTCTAGTATTAAAAAATAAAGTAAAGAATTAATACTTAAATTTCTATTTTACTTTAGTTAAAAGCCTTTTAATTACCTTTATTATATTAATAACTATAGCTAATATTCTTATAAATAACTTTAGTTTTCTTTTTCTTATATATTAATTAATAAATAAAAACTATATTTTAAAATCTAATAAATTATTAATAGAACTAGTAATAGAAGATATCTAAATCTTTATAATTAATACTAAAGCCTCTAAATACTTAATTACTAATTTTAACTAATTTCAAGCTTTATAGTAAACTAATAATAATATTAAACTTAATAAAATTATTAAAGATTAAATTAATATCTAATTTGGTATTAAATCTATATTTTATATTAAATTTATAAAAACTTTATTTTTACTTAGCTTAGCTAATATAAATAAGCTAGAAATTTACTTTAATAATTTTATTAATTATCTTATTATTTTTATTAAATATTAAATATTTATAATATAATATTTTAAATATTCTTTTCTATTTTAAAATATTATATTATAAAGCTTTATATTCGAATTCTTTATTTATAACTTTTATTTTTTTTATAAATATTAAATTATAATATTTAAATTATTATTTTAGTTATTTATTAGTTAATAAGCTTCGAAATATACTAGAATAAATAAGCTATAATATTAATATAAAAGCCCTTAAATACTTTATAAAATATTATAAATAATATTAGAAATATAGCTAATTATTTAAATTATTTAAATTATTTAAGTTTAATTTAAGAAATAATATTAGCTTTAATTATTTTATTATTATTAATATCTTTTATATTTCTAATAAAACTATACTTTATATTATTAATAAAAGTATTTAATATTAAGCCGGCTAATAGCTTTAAAATACCCTAAACTAATATTAAATTAATATATATTTAGGCTCTTTTAATTAAATTATAATAAATACCGGAAAATAGTTTATTAATAAAAAGTTTACTTAATTTATAAGTATTATAAATATAAAAGTAAAAATTATTTTTATAGGAACTTATAATTTTATTAGAATTATTAAATATTATTATAGTTTAATTTAATATATTTATTTTTTTATTATAGCTAATATTAATAGAATTAATAAGGATATTATATTTCAAATAGCTTTTAAAACTATTAATAACTTTATAGAATCTAATAATTTTATTTTAATTTTATTAGTTTATAGTATTTTATTTTAAATAATTAAATATAATACTTTATTATTTATTATATTATAGTAATTAGTAATTCTTAAGAAAGTAATAACAGAAGTTCAAAAGCTTTAAGCTATATATTAAATTATAAATACCCTAAATGCCTGAAATAATTCTAATATAATTAATATTTATAAACTTCTTCTAAATTCGAATATTTTTATATAATATAAAAGAAATATTAATTAGTCTAATAATTAGAAAAAACTTTATAAGCTTATAATTATTAATAAAAAGAACTATATATTATCTTTTATTTAACTTTTATTAAATTCTTTTATATTTCGAAAATTTAGATTAGTTCTAATAATTTTAATTAATTTAAAGCCAATTCTAGAAAAAGTAATAATAATACTTATTTATTAAAATATAATAGAAAATAATCTTATAAAAACCCAAATATTATAGTATTTTTATAGAATAATATTTAATATAAGAACTTTTATTAAACTTCTAGAAAAGAATATATTTAAAGTTATTTCCAAATTTTAAATACTAAAAGAAATATATATCTTTAACTTTAAATTTATTAATAAAGTTAAGAATAAGAGTATTAAGAAAAAGCTTAAGAAATTAAAACTAGTTATTTAAGTTTATAATAAAAAAAAGTATATTATATTAATTTAATTATTTATTATTTAATATATTAGATAAAGAATTATTTTTAATATTATTATTATAATAATAAATATTATAAAATTATATTTATATAATATTTTATAAGCTTACTAAATAGCTAAATCTAAAGAATAATTTGGTTCTAAAAGTTATAAAACTATTATATAATATATTAAAAGCTAGAAACTATTAGTTTAAGACTTATTATTTCTATTATATTAATAAACTTTTTATAAAATAGTTAATTTATAACCCTTGCCTTTTTTATAGCTAGTAATTCTTTAAAATTATTAGTTTTTAAACTAATAATACCTTATTTATTAGAAATAATAATTTTATAAAAATAAAATACCTAAAGCTTTAAGAAGCTAAGTTTTTAGCTAAGAAATATAAATGCCTTACTTTTAATTATAATTTCAAGTTTAATAGAGGTATTATTTATATAAATATTACTAGAATTACTCTTATATAAAAATATTAATATAAAAACCATTAAATTATTTCTATAAAGAATATTATTACTATAAATAATAAAAGTATTATTTATTAAGATTTCTTTATTAAAAATTAATATATTATCTAATATACTAGAGATATATATATTATATTAGTTTATTAACTGAAAGCTTTATATAACCTATTAATTATTACTTAAATTCTTAAATTCCTTAAAACTAATATAAAGGTATTTAATAAATACATTTAATAATAAATTAAAAATACTACTAGAGAACTAAGATTTATAAAGCTAGTAAAGAAGTTCTTATATTTAATTGTTTTTATAAATACTTTATTTATAAATAATAGAAAGTTCTCTTTTTAAGTTAAATATATTCTAGTTTTAATAAATAAAACTAAATATACTAATATTATTTACTTGTTCTTTACTAAATATAAAAGAATTACTAGAAGTATTTTAGCTATAAAACTATATAATATAGCTTATAGCTTTAATATAAGTACTTTAATTAAATTTATAATTAATAGAATATTAGAAATAGAACTATTACTAGTTATTTATATAAATTTAAAGTTATTATATAAATGCCTTATTAAATTAGATATTACTTAAAAGAAATATCTAATAATTAATATAATATATCTTTACTAAATAGATAAATAATAAGAGATTATAGAAATTAAATAAATTAAAGAAGAATTTAATTCTACTAATTCTATAACGAAATTAAAGCTATTAAATACATTTAAGCTCCTTATTAATATAAATACTATATAATTAAATATAAAGAAATAAATCAAATATAAATTAATTAGGAAATAGATATATTAGATACAAAGAAATAGAAATATAAAATAGAAAAATATATATAGATATATAAAGTATTTGAGAGAATTTAGTATTAGGCCGAATTAGGAAATTAGTATATAATTAAAGAGAAATACTATTTTTCGTATTTCTAGAAAGATTCTAATATTAATATAACCATTACTTTAAAAGTTATATATTTAGTTATAAGATTTAAAAGTAATAGAATATAGGTAATAAGATAAAGATAATAAAATATAAAATACAAAATATAGTTATATAACCTTATATCTTATAGATAACTTAATTAATAGCTAGTTTCTATTAAGCTTAATAGATTTAGGAATTATATATTAATATTATAATATTATAATTCTTATTTCTAAAAATATTAATTACTTTACTAATTTATATAAATAGAATTTTATAATTATATAATAATATTATATATTTCTAATAAATTAATAATTACTTGTTTTTATATATAGTAATAAAGAATTATAGCTTATTAATAAATTAGTCGAGATTTATAATTGAGTTTAAAACTATATATTAATATATTAAAGAGCCTTAATAAAAAGTAATAATATTATTATAAAAGAATTTAGTATTTTATAAAGCAAATATAAAACTATATTATAATTAATATAAGTTATTAATTAGTAATTAAATAATTTCAAATATTAGCTTTTTGAAATATCTAGCTATTATAGAAAATAAAATAATAATATTTTATTTATTTAAATTTTAATATTCGAATTCGGGCTCTTTAAAGAAATTATAAATATTTATATAAGCTTTTATATATATATTAAAATAATTAATTATTATAAAAGTAGTCTTATATTTTTTTAATATAATAAGAAAAGCTTTTACAAATATCTTTTATAAAAGATTTATATATTAGTAAATATAATAAAAAATAATAGATTTATAATTAAAACTATTATTAGTTTTATTATACTTTTTTATTATATAAATTCTAGTAGCTTTTCTAATAAGCTTTATATTTTAAATTAATTAAAAGCTATTTAAGAATAGTAATAAAGAAGTTATAAAAGATATTAAAGAATATAAAAATAAATAAATGTCTTATATATCTTAGTTTAATTAGCTAGTTAATTAAAAAATATCTAGTTTCTCCTAAAGTAATATAAAATAATATAAAATAATATAAAGTAATATAATAAGTTTCTTTATAAAATCTAATTTAATTAAGCTTTCTTAAATAGTATTAGTATTATTTTATATATATTATATTTTCTTTTTAATAGCTTTAATTAAAAATTCTAAAATAGTAAAATATTAGCAATTTTATTTAATATAAATACTATTATAAATATTATAATTTAATATAATTAAATTAATTAAAAACTATATTATTAAAGTTTTTAAAGTTATTTTTAAATAAATTCTATAAATTATTACTAGTTATTTTATTTTAAATATATTAATATAATTTAGTATTTAAATATTTTTAAATATTCTTCTTTATTATTATTATTAAATTAATTCTATTTTCTCATTTTTTAATTCTTTTCTTTTATTTATTTTTATTTATAAGTAATAAATCTTTTATAACTAGAGGCCTTTTAATTTTTATAAAGTAATATTAATAATTTTCTCAAATATTTTTAATATTAAATTCTTTCTAATATATATATATAATTCGAAATAAGAAAAGCTTAAAGTAAAATAATTTATAATAAAAAGTTTAAAAGTAAAATATTGCGTTTTTAAAAGAATTTAAAGCTTAAGAAGTTAAAACACTTTAAAAAATATTTTAGAAAATAAAGTTTTAAAAGAATATTATATAAATAAATAAATAATTATTAAGAAAATAGTTTTATAAAAGATTCCTCTAATAATTACTTTAATAATTTATAAAAGATACTTGATTTTATAAAAGTAATTTTAATAATTACTTTAATAGTTTATAAAAAATATAAAAGAATAATTAAATAAGAATTACTTTAGTAATTTATAAAGATAAGAAGTTTATAATTTTATTAAAAAGCGATTTTAAGGATTTTAGTAAATAAAAACTAGAAGAAATTATTATTTTAAATATTATAAAGTAATTAAATTAAAATTAAGATATATAGTAAATAGTTATTACTAATTAAAAATAGCTTTATTTTAGACTATTATTACTTTTAATAAAAACTAATATTTTCTTTATAAGTTATTAAATGTTTTTAAAAAATTAATAAGTAATTTCTTTAATTTAAAATAAACTAGCTTTATTTTAGGCTATTAAATACTTTTAGTACTAAGCTAAATCTTTCTTTAATTTATATATATATAAAACTAATAAGTATTAGTTCTTATTAGTAATATATAATATTAATTATATAAGTTAATAAAATTAATTAATTTTTTTAGAAATAAGAAATATAATATTATAATATTAATAACTATTTCCCTAAATTTATTAAATCTAATTAAAATTAGTTTATTAGTTCAATTATATATATAATACGAGATTATATTATATATAAGGTAATAATAATAAATATAGTTATACTTATAGTTATAAAAATAAAGAAAAAATAAATAATAATAAATAAGTTCTCTTTATAATTTATAAGAAATTTATTAATAAATTTAGGCTTATTAATTTTTTTTAAAAAAAAGATTAAAAAAATAATAAGTTTTAAATATAGAAATATTTAATTTCTTTATAATTATATTAATAATTTATTTAATAATAATTAATTTTATATAAATATATAAAATTAATATTAATATTTTTAACTTTTTACTTAATATTATTATATATTATTTAATTAATTTATTAAGATATATATTTTATATTAATTAATATTAACTATTTTTAAATTAAGATATATAATAATTTTTAAATTATTATATATTAAATAATTTTAATATTTATTAAGATTATAACTAAATTATAAACCGAAAATTACTTTATTATATATTATATTATATTTAAAATATATAAAATATATAATAAACTCAAAAGTTTTAAATAAGAATTTAAAATAAGTTTTCTTTATTTTTTATTATATTAATTATTACGGGTATAATATTTAGGGCTCAAAAAGTAATATAAAGGTCCTTTATAAAGACGATTTAAAGCTAAAGAAAAGAAAACTAGAATATAAAAGGCTATAAAAGTAAAGTATACTTATAATATACTAGCTTCTAAGGGACCTAGTATCCTAAATATCTTTATATATATTTCTATACTAGCTATTAAATAATTATATTAGATAACTAAAATATTAGAACCTAAACTATAATATTAATAAATAAATATACTAATTTTAAATAAAATAAAACTTTTAATAATACTATTAATAAAAGTATAATTAAGTTTAAATCTTTTTTTTAAAAATAAGTGTTTCAAATAATAAAAGTAAAGCTTTATATTTAATTCTTTTTAATTCTCGAATTAATTAAGAAGAATTAACTAGTATTAGTTTATTTAATAATATATCTTTAAATATATAAGTAATTTCTTTTATTATTTCTTAATAAATATAATATATTTTAAATTATATTTAATTCTAATAAAAGTAACTTAAATATATATATTATTAATATATTTTTTAATATAAAAAACTAATTAATAATTTATTTAAAAGAAAAGAAAAGAGATAAAAAAGTAAATAAAATTTACTTAATATTTTCTTAATATTATTTATATATTATAGTACTAATATATATATAAATTAAGCTCTTAAATTATTAGAAGTTTAATATTATTAAAATCCTTATTTTAGCTTTAATAACCAGAAAATATTTAGAAATCTTAGTTTCTTTAATTACTAATAAGAGATTCTTTTCTCAAAAGGCTTTTATTATTATTAAATTATATAATAGACTTAAAAAAAGTATTTTTAAGAATATATTTAACTTAAAAAGCTAAGAAATATTCAAAACCGAATTAGAAGAGATTAAAAAAGAGAAGAAAAAAGAGAAAAAAAGAAGATTTTAAAGAGGATTACTAGTTTATTATTATAGAAAATTGGTATTTAACTATTATTATATAAGCCCTAGCTTAGTTTAATTAGAACTATTTAATAAGTACCTTAGTTATTTATTAATTATTAGTATTTATAAATATTTACAATTAATTATTCTAATCTAATTAAATTATATAAGTATTATATTAATCAAATTTTATTTATATTATTTATAAATATTTATAAATTAATTATTGTAATTAAATTTTTCGCACACTGCCAATACTTTAAAAGCGAAGCACAAAATGAGACCTTCCATCGAATATTCCTTGTTTGACTGATACTATTCGTATTAAGGGAACTGGACTAGACTAACTATCGCAACAAGAACGGCCTGCCTGTTGACAACACTAAGAAAGCTCCATACGCAACATCTCCCAATTTCTGAACCATCCAAATTTCCAATTTCCGAGCATTTGTATTCCAAGGTACCACAACGAACCGTAGTGGCTTTACGCTACAGCTCCAGTATCAGCAGGAGTCTGAGCCTGAGTCTGGCCGGTTTCTCTATGGATATCCTATAAACAAATGTTAGTTTCGTCTACTAGAAATAATTCTATTGATATCTATCACCATCACTTTGGACTGATATTGTTTTTGCAATAAAATCGAGCACTTACATCCATTCTTGTTCCACTCTTCTCATTCAAGTGTTTCCTATCATCCCGCTTCGTAAAAACAACATAAAGCCCCTTCCAAAGCATTAGCCTACAATGTGTTTACTCTGATAAATATATAAAAAAGAGGGGAGGAGGGAGGGGGGTTGTAGGCGAAATACTTACAATAAAAGAATTGACGAGCCAACAGAGCCCCCCAATAAAACTAAAAGCAAGAACAGTTCTCCATGGTCCACACCCAACGTTCCCGACCGGAGTGTATATAGGATAGGGGTGGTACCAAAGTCGTCCCCAGTAGTAACCCCAATAGTTCGTATACCAATAGGACGAACAAGTGTGAGCCCCACTTAGCTATATCGATATTAACATTTCTGTTGCTTTGAAGAAATTTTAAACTATGAATGATGTATTCCCTTTAGGTGTCCATGATAATACGAAGAAGAAAAAATGGAAGAAAAGATCAATAGGTAGTAGGTGAATAGGAGCGCTTACGTTGTCGAGCAGACCAAACGCAACCATCCAGCAGATAAAGAGGGCGCAATCGAGAGGAAATGCCCAGAATGAATACAAAAAGGGCGGCAGAAGGATGATGGAAGCAGCTACACTTATGCCGGCTATTACTTCAGCGTAAATAATTTTTGAGTCGGCATGTCCATTGCCCAAATCCAAAAGATATAAAAATCTGCCGAGGATACCAAGCACAATACAAGCGCAGGTCAACTCTCCGATGCGGAAGACGACTGATACGACTTTAGAAGCGGTACCCATTTTTGAATGTGGATTCTGTAAATGTTGAAGGGAAGATAATAACGTTTGGTGACTGTAAAAATCGTGTTCGGGGCGGTATCCTCACTATTTAAGTCGCAATTCGAAAACGTATTAGCTGAGTCCAAAATTTAACCTTGCGCCATTACCATGTCCAAGTCTCAGCTGTTCTGCAGGCATTACCGGATCCCATACGCAGTTTTGGCGAGACCGTCCAGGCCGTGGTCCGTTGCGTGGTCCGTGGTCCGTGGTCCGTTGTATCAGCTGAGAATCCAGGCTGGTCTGCTTTTCAAAAAATCTAATATATTGCATGGACTAAATTACTCGTTCGGGGAAGAGCGTAAGCCTCGTAACCCTCCTACATAATCTTATATATTGGCATTTCATGAGTGGGAATTAAAAGAACAATATTATAAAAGAGATATAAATAAATAATGAAGTGATTTGTAATCAAGTATTAAATAAGCCTATAGCTAATTATTTATTCTTATTTAGTCCGGTAATTTTTTACTTTTTTAACTCAAATATTATTATATCTTTATTTATATTTATTCTATTAAAATAACCGTAATTCTTGGCTTTTAAAGTTCTTAATATAATAATATTAAATATAATATAAATAACTTTATTATTAAGAGATTAATAATTAATTTGTTTTCTTTTATTTATTTTACTTATAATTAAGGAAAGTAATTATCTTATTTATATTTATTTTACTTATATACTTTAGTAATATAATTAAATTAAATTTTATTAACTATTTTAATAATATAAAATCTATATTTTATTATATTTAAATTATTATATATAAAAAAAAGAAAACTTAAAACTTAATATTTTATAATATATAAAAAAACTTAATAATAAAATATTATATAAATAGTTTATAAGATTAAATACTATTTTAAATTAAGAAATATATTTTAATTATATTTTTATATAATTTTAAAATATATTTATTATATTATTTCTCTTTTTAAACTTTTAATTTTAAGTTTAAAGACTTTTTAATTTTAAGTTTTATTTTTATAATATTTTATTTTTTTATAAATTTAATTAATTTATTTTAATACTAACTTAATATAAAATAAAAAATATATATTAAATAAGACTATTTTAAAATTAATTATAATTAATTATAAATTCTATTTTTTAGTTTCTTATTATTATTTTAGTTTATTATATAATTTATATAATTTTTATATTAATTTATAAATTATATCTTAAATTTTCTTTTAAAAATTAAGTATTTTATAACTATAATTATTAATTAAGGAAAGAATATTATAAAATTCTTCTTTTTTTAAATTATTAATTTTCTTTTTCTTTTTTTATAACTTTATTTATTTTTTATTTTTAAATAATCTTTAGATTCTTTTTAAACTTTTTTAAATTCTTTTTATTTCTTTAATTTTATTTTATAATTATATTATTATAAGTATCTTAATAATTCATTATATTAAATAATAAAATTATATAATATATATTTAATACCGAAATTATAATAAGTCTTATTATATTATAAATTATATTTCTATTTTTAATTTCTCTTTTTCTAAATTTCTAAGTTTTTTAAACTTATATTTTGTATTTTATATTTAAATTACTTAATATAGCTTTACTTCTTTTAATTGACTTTTTTAATATTAAAACTTTAATATTTTATTATTATTTTATTATTATTTTATTATTATTTTATTATTATTATTATTATTTTATTATTATTATTGTTTTTATTATTTATTAAATTAATTATATTTCTTATATTAAGAATATTATTTATAATATTTGTATTTTAGTTATTTTTATTTATTTAGCTTAAATTTAAACTTTTTTTAATAATATTATTAATATCTTTTATTATTAAATAAATTTATTTCATTTTACTATTATATTAATTATTATTAAGCTAATTTATCTTTAATTACTTATAATTATAATAAGTTTTTAAAATATATATAAATTAAAAGTATTAATTTAAAATATTTATTTTATTTTATATAAAGTTTTTTTTTAATAAAAGTATTTATTTTTTATTATTAATATTTTATAATTTTTTTATTAAATTTATTAATAAGTAATTCTTTTAATAAATAAGATTTTTTTCTTTTTTTATAAATTAAAATTAATTTTACTTTAAACTCTTTTCTTTTATTAATTTTTATTAGATTTAATTCTATAATTATATTAATTTTAAAATATTATAACTTTAAAAATAAAATATAAATAATATTATAAACTTTATATAAAAGTAGTAATTTTAAATAATATACTTTTATATATATTATTATAACTTTTATTATTTAAAAGAGTTTTAAATATTTATTTATTAAGTTTATATTTAACTTAAGTTATTAAATATTTCTTATATAAAGTATTATTTTATTTTTAATTTTAAACTTCTTAATAATATATTTTCTATTATAATACATCTTTTATATATTTATTACTTATTATTATTTCTTTAAGTTTTTTTTATATTTTTCTTAAATTTTCTTAACTCTTTTTATTATTATTAATAGTTTATTTTCTAAAGTATTATTTTTAATATATAATTTAATAACTAAATAAAAGTTATAAAATATATAAAAAGAAGTAGTTTTATTTATTAAATATTATAAATTATTATATATAAACTTAATAAGTATTAGCTTAAGGCCTAATTATTTTATTACTAATTAATATAATATTTTAAGTATTATTTTAAAGTTTAATTTAAGCTTTTTATTTACTTATTTATTTATAAATAAAATATTATATTTAATTAATATTAAATCTTGAAATAAAAATAAAGATTTATTTAAAACTTATTTATAAAAATAGAACTTTTATTTAAAGTTATATTTATTAAAACCTCGAAGTCTTTTATTATATATTATGTAATAAATATTGTTTTACTTTTATTTTTTAATATATTAAATATATCTTAATTTAATTTCTTATATTTTTCTTATATTATATTAAAAGTATTTCTTTTTAGAGATTTTTAATATTTTATATATATTAAAATAACTTTTTAAAAAGTTATTATAATTTATTTATAATAACTTAATCTTTAATATTATAATATCTTAATAATTTAATTATATTAAGTTCTTAAGTCTTAATATATTTAATAATAATTAGTTTTATAAAGTATTTATATTATTATTATATAAAAGAATTTTGTTTTTAGTATTATAAAAGTAATTTAATTAATATTTTTTTATTTTCTTTATATATTTTTTCGAACTTTATTACTTATAAAATAAATATTTATAACTATTTATATTAATAATAAGCTTAAGTAATAATATTATAATTATTATTTTATTATTAAAGCAGCTTTTTTTTCTTTAAAATTATTTAATATTTTATTAATTAAAAAGTATTTACTTCCTTTTTTAAGCTTTAAATTATAATATTATAAAAATAATATAATAATATATAACTATTATTTATAAAACTTTATATTTTATATTTCTTAATTTATTATAAAATATAAAAAATAAAGTATTTTTAATTACTTTATTTATTAAATTTAGTTTTTTTAATAAATTTTTTAAGTTATTTATTACCTTAAAGTATTTATAAATAAATTTTTAATAAAAGCTAATAAAACTTAAAAATATTTAGACTTTTTTAATATTCTTTAAATTTAATTTTATAAATACCTTTATTTATTATTTTATTAATAAATAATAAAATTATTTAATTCTTAATTATAATAATTAATATATAAATAAAGCCTATTTTCTTTTTTAAGAATAAATATAATTAAAACTTTTAGTTACTTTTTAAATAAAATATATATTAAGTTATATAATAATTAAGATCTTAATTTTAAATTAAATTAAAATTTTATTATATAATAATTAAATAGAATTCTTATAACTTTAATAAAAAGTATATTAATAAGATTTTAATACTTTTTTAAAATTAAAATTACTTCTTTTATTAATATTATATTAATTCTTTAATTATTTATTATTAAATAAATAATTAAGAAATATATATATATAATTTATACTTTACTTTTTTAATAAATTTCTTTATATTTAAGACTTCGATTTTTTTAAATCAAATTTAATATCTTTATATTATATCTTTTTATAAAATATTAAGGAATTAATTATTATAAATTACAGAAATTTAAGTATTATATTAATATTATTTAAGTTAAAGTTATATAAAATAAAGTATATATTTAATTTCTTATTAATTCTATATTATATCTTTTATAATAATTTTAAGAATATAATTTTTATATAAATATTAAATTATATATAAGTATAAAAAGTAATATTTTTATTATTATAAAAGAAGTTATATAAAGAGTTAAAATAAAAGAGTTTTAAATATAATATTTTATTTAAATTAATTATATATATAAATGAACTTTTTATATAAATTACTAAATTAGTATTTATATATTTGAGAAAGAAATCTTATAATTAAAAGTTATATAAAAAACAAAAAACAAAAAATCTTATTATAATATTATTTCTTTAAATAGTAATAAAATATTTATTTTTAAAATTAGTTTCTTTTTAATATAATTCGCTTTTATATTTAAGTTTATTAAGGCTTTAACTTAGTATTTTCTCTTTTTTATATTAATAATAACTTTAATTATTAACTTTATTTCTTAAGTTTTATTTAATATAATATAAATAAATATAGCTATTATAAAATATTATTATTTCTTTATTTCTTTAATTCTAAATAAATATATATTTTATAACTTAATTCACAATAATTAAAATAAGTTTATTATATAATATATTATTTCTTTTTTTAATTCTTATTATTAATATATTATTTAATTTTGTTATTATATTATTAAATAACTTTTTATATAATTTTTAAAATAAAAATTAATTTCCTTTTACTTTTTTTTTCTTCTTTTCTTATATATCTTTTCTTTTTTATTATTATTTTATTATCTTATTATAATAGTTTTATTTACTTTTAAATATATTAAAATAGGTTTTAATTCTTATAATTATAATAATAAAACGTTTTTAATTATTTAAAATATTTCTTTTATTATTATTTATTAATATATTTCAAGTTATTTTCTTACATTAATTAACTATATTAATTAACTATATTAAAGTTAAAATTATTTAAAATTTAATAAAAGCTTTTTAATTTATATTATTAATACTTATTATATATTTTTATTTCTTTTAAATATTTCTTATTATATTCTTAAAATTAGATATATAATATATAACTTTTATTATATTTATATTTTATATAAAAATTTTTTTTTAATAAAGTAAATCTTATATTTTCTTACTATTCTTTCTTTTATATAATATAGTTTTCTCGAGTTTTGTATTTTATTATTTTAATATATATTTTCTTTTTTAATATTATAAGTTTAAATTCAAAAAATATAAATTATTATAGTTATAAAAGCTAAATTAATAAAGAGCTATAAAGATTTATAAAATTCTTGATCTTATATTTTATATTTAAATAAACGGCCGATTTTCTTATAATAATATTCGAGTTAATTCTTATAAAATAATTAAACTAGAAAAGAAAGTAATTATTAATTATATATTTAATTAAGATTTTAGAGTATTCTTTTTCTAATAAACTAATATTAAAAATATAATAAATAATCTCTTAAAAATTTAATTTAATTATATTTATAACTTTTAAAGGGCTTTATATAAAGATCTTAAGCTAATTAGTATATAGTTTCAATTAATAAAAAATATATAAATAAAGTATAATATAATAAATAGTAATTTCTATAATTTTAATAATATTAGCTTTTTAATAAACTAAAGTATATTTAAAATAATTATTATATATATTAATTAATATAGTAAATCTAAAGAAATATAGCTAGATAATTAGAAATAAATAATAGTAAAAATTAGAATATCTCTTTATTTTTAGTTATTTAAGGCCTTAATTATTTTATAAACTAGTATTTTAAAACCGATTTTTTATATAATTGAATTATTAAATCCATAAATAAATAAATAAATAATAAAACGAATTTAAAATAATTAAAATATCTTAATAAATATATTATTACTTTTAAAAATAATTTATATTAAATACTAGTTTTTAATAAATATAAGAATTATAAATTAATTAAATTTTGAAACTATTATAACTCTTATAATATTATAATTCTTAAATTACTTCTTTATCTCTCTTATATAATTTAGCTATTTAATATTAGATATTTTAGTATATTAAAATAAATATATAACTAGTAAATTAAAGGTTTTATAAAAGCCTATATTTATTATATTAGTAAAGTTAAGCTCTTTATAGCTTTTAAAGTAATATATTTATAGTTAATTATATTCTAAAATAGTTAAACTGAATTTTATAAAGCTAGCTTAATTTTCTTTAATTTTCTTATAATAATCTTAAAGCTTAATATTAAGTTATAAACTTTAATACTAACTAGTTTTATTATTATTAATACTAATTCTTAAATCTTCTAAATATTATATAATTCAATTAATATTCTTTTATAAATAACTTCAGTTCGGAATTATATTATTTATTATTAAAAAAGCTTATTAATATTTGTTTTTATTATAATTATAATATTAGTAAAAAAATATAAAGTAATTCTTTTAATAGCTGAAATATATTTACTATAAAAAATAAGTAAATTTAATATAATAAATACTTTAAAGAGGTTTATTAAAATAAAAGATAATTAGATATATAATATTATAGAAATTATAAAAAAACCAGTTATAATATATATATTTATTAAAAAGATATAAATATATCTAGTTTATTAAATTTCGAGTAATTTTAATTAATTTAATATATAATAATTAAATAATTATAATTTAAAGTAATAGAAAAATAGAAAGATATATTATTTACTAATAAATTATATTATTAATACTTTATAAATAAAGTATATTATTAATAAAATAACGGCTTTTTATTATTTTATTATAAGAATATTAATACTTTTAAGTTAATAAATTTAAGTTCTTTATTACTTTTAATTTATTTATTAATATTATTTTTAATTCTAAATTTAGTTATAATGTTTTTATTTTATTTAATTATTTTAATTATATATTTTTAATAATATTTTTAATATTTTTCTATATTCTTTATTCTTTTATTTTACTATTATATTATTTAAATATTTTAATTATTACTTAATTACTTTATAATAAACTATTTCTTAAATACTAAATTAATTAAAATATAAAGAACTTAATAGTAAAATATTATATAAGTAGTTTATAAAATTAAATAATATTTCTTTTTAAATATTAGATAACTATATTTTATAATTTTTAATATTATATTAAAGTTATATTAATAGTATTTTAAATTAAAAAGTATTATTTTAAACCAGAAAATATATTTTAATTATATTTTTATATAATTTTAATATATATTTATTATAATATTTTAACTTTTTACTTAATATTAATATTTTATTATTTAAATCTTCTTTATTTTTAATATTTTTAATATTAAAAACTAATACTTTTAATTCCTTAATTATTTAAAGAAGGCTTAAATATTATTTATTTAATAATAATAATACTTATATTATAATAAGGGCTTATTAAGCTTATAAATAAAAGTAAGATTCTTAATTAAAAAGAGCTTATTTTACCTTTTATATTCTTTAAAGTAAAGGAATTTTATTTTATTATTTTTATAATCTTAAATACTTTATATAATTAACTTTTTTATTATTTTATTTTTTACTTAAATAAGCTTTTTTTAAAATTTTAAAGCTTTTTAAATACCTCTTTCTTATTCTTTACTTTAATATTAACTCTAAACTTATTAATTAATAATATATTCTCTCTTTTATAAATAATTTATTTAATATTATTCTTATATTTATTCTTAATTAAAAGTTTAGCTTATAAACTATATACTAAACTCTTTAAAAAAAATTAATAATTATATAATAATTAAAGGTTTATTAATAAATTAATATTAAATTCTTAAAGAAAGAAATAATAAAATACTTAAAATTAAGATTATAAAGAGTTAATTAAATAATTAACTTATAGTAATACTTTTAAAAATAAAAGATATTAATATTAAATAAGAAAAATAATAATATAAATATTATTTTAAACTAGAATTTATTTATTTTATAAAACTCGTAATTATTAAAGAAAAAGATCTTTTATAACTTATTTAAATTAATATAAATATAGTATATTAAATAATTAAAATATAATAAAATTATTTTATTATTAATATATTTTATTAAAGTAATAATTATTCTTTTCTTTTTAATAAACTTAAATATAATTTAGTTTTCTATAATTTTTTAGCCTAGAATAATAATAAAAAAAGAAAAAAGATTATTATTATTTATTTAAATAGTTTTAATTATTATTATAAACTTTTAATTCTCGAAGTTTAATATATATATTTCTTTAACTTCTATTAAAATAATAATATATTCTTTTTTTAAATACTTGAAATAAATTCTTATTTTATTTATATTAATTATATTCTTAGTTTTTATAATCTTATACTTATAAAATATAATATAATAATTATTAAACTATTTTTTAATCTTTATTTTAATATAATAATAAAGTTATATATAAGTAATTAACTTTATTTTAATTATATAAAATATCTTATAATTATAATACTAGTTAATAAACTATTATCTTAAAAGAATTAATATAAAAAGATTTTATTTTTAATAATATATTAATTTATTTTTTTGAAATTATAAAAATAAAATATATATTAAATATAAATAAATAATAATTAAAAATATTATATTATATATTATATATTATATTAAGCTTTAGCTTTTATTACTTATAATAATATTACTTTATTACCTTTTTTTAAAAATTTTAATTTATTTTTTAATCTAATATATTACTTTTCTTAATACTTCTTTTTTAATATAATATATTCTTATAACAAATATTAAGATTTCTTCTTTATTCTTAAGAGCTTAAAAATATATATTATTAAAGACTCGATTATAATTAGGCTTAGTTATATATAAATAATAGTAATAATTAGAGAAGAATTTCTTAATATATAAGGAATTAATTAGTCTTATATTAAATATATTAATAAGAATTATAATATTAAGTTATAAATAATTATTTAAATACATAATACTAAAATCGCGTTTTTGGTATGTTTTTACTCTAAAAATTAAGCTTCGGGTTTTACTAATAAGACACTTGTTTTTGCGGGATCCTTGCTTTCCCCGACTGCAAGGAAATGCGCAGCACGAGGCTAACCGACTATTAGTCATTAAATATCACATGCGATTTGGGGTCCCAACCAAATCAAAAGTCAACGCCACAAAAATTTCCCCGCTTTATTGACACTAGATGACGGCATTTGTCAGGAGATTATCAGACAATTAGATGAACTGACGACATCCAATAAGAATACGATGCGTATTCATTCAGTCTCGAACCTTGGGATACGTGAATCAAGCATAAAATCCCTCGCTGAAATAACGAATTGATCGGGATGACAAATTTTCCAGAAACAGATATTGAAACTTGTTTATAGTCCTTACCAAATGAAATTAGGTACAGCCGAGGCTCATATCTCCTACCGAGTTTCCTAATAAACATATATAATTATTTACTATTGAATATCTGTGATGTGAAAAAACAACGAAGTATCACTGATTCAGTTATTCGATAATTCTCTATTTATCCCGATTAAAAGAGTTTCCCCGATTATCTATTTTCAAAATCCGATATTTGAAATGAACCAAAATTCGTGTACAACGGCTGCTGCGCTGGATGACGAACCAACCTCTCTTGGGCCTCAACAACAGGAACAACACGATGGCCATGAATCACAGCACCGGTATATTGAATTCATACAGTAATTAGGAGAACTTGGCTTATTTGGGGTTGTAGAAGGTGGTGGCTCGTATCGAAAATATGCCCTCTAATCGGGGGAGTTTTTGGTATAGTAGCAAATGCCTTGTGTATATGTTCTCTTACACAGGATTGGAGGGAATATAGGCCTACTCAGGACTTACAAGATAAATTTCAAAGAATTAAAAACCCGCCATGGTAGGTAAAATCTCCTGCAACTGCTTAACTAGCATTCGAGCACTAATACTTAACTTTAATAGGCTTATTACAATTACTTCAATATGTTTTGGATGCGGCCTGATGTCAAACTTGGTGTTATTCTTAAATTTGAGTGGCCGACTTTCTTTCGTCTTTGCGCAAGCGACTACAGTTATAGGGTGGTTATTATCTTCTCTAGTCTTTGGTGTTTTAATCATTGTTTACGCTCTCCAGAGTCCTCGGACCCAACGGCCTGGCGAATACCTTTTTACCCAAGGGTTTTATTACGCGATCATGTCAACGGGGCTGTATTTCTTCATTTCTGTGGTTATGACTTTTGTTTTTGTCGGTGCGCACAAGAAGTATTATACGAAGAAATTCAGGCTCGGAAAGATGGAACGGACCCTCCTTCTACTACAACTCGGGTTGATGATCTACCTCCTTCTCGGGGCACTTGTTTTCTCAACAATCGAGGGTTGGCAATTCCTAGATGCGGTATTCTGGGCAGACTTCACGCTCTTAACGATTGGTCTCGGGGGTGACCTCACGCCGAAAACCAACTTAGGACGTTCACTATTCATTCCCTACGCTGTCAGCGGCATAACAATAGTAGGTTTGATGGTAAATTCCATTGGTGAAGTTCTGAATACCGCGAAGAAGGGAATACAAGAGCAAGCTCTCAAGAAACAAATTCAAAGGATAGAAGTTCGGATCCTTCGAGATGGAGTATCAGCAAGTAAGAAGTTACAAAAGACACATCCATCGAGAAGTCAGAATGAATATGAATTTAACGTCATGCGAAAATTGCAGGGAACTACAGCAAGGAAGTGTAAATGGATGGCTTTGACATTCTCAGTTCTCGCGACCTTAACCCTATGGTTGGTTAGTGCGGCAATTTTCACAGTGGCCGAGAGAGAAAACCAATGGACCTTCCCCATATCGGTTTATTTCACTTCCGGGGCACTTCTCACCATTGGATACGGGGACTTTATGCCATCGACGAACTCAGCCAAACCGATTTTCGTCCTCTGGACTTTGTTCGCTATTCCGATTATTACAATTACAATCAGCAATTCAGCGGACACTATTATTAAAGAGTTTCAAGGCTTTGTCCTTTTCATCGGGTCGTTAACGATATTGCCAGGGCAGGATGGTTTAAAGAAGGTGGTTAAGTCCTGGTATCTCAAGTTCACCAGAGATCGGACCCCTGTAGGAGCTTGTGTATCAAGTAAGGAGCATCCTTTCGTCTCGAAATTGGAATAATTGAATCCTCATATGTACATTCTAGCCACGCACACAGCCAACGGGCATCAAAAAAGCAGCGAGAAAGGAAGGATGGAAAAAAAAGAAGTCGACCACATTGCTGAGCGAGATACTTATTTCTACTACCACATCATTCCTAAGGAACTTTGCAAGGTCCTAGAAGAGAGTACAGTATTTCCACAAAAGCAGTACGGATACGAGGAATGGCTATACTACTTGAGCTTGATTCGCATGGGTAAGTGGGTATGCCTGACCCAAGAAAGGCGTGAATAGGAATTAATAGAACCAAAGACAAGCAACTAGATCGCGAGGGAAACATTGAGGGAAATTGTGGATATGCAAAGCCACAGGAGACCAACTGGCTGAGCCAGGCAAGTCCACTGTTAAGTTCAAATGAAGCGGAATGGATCCTCCAGGGGCTTACAGTGGTGCTAAGAAAGGGGCTTGAAAAGATGGTGTCGCCTTCTGAGTCTTCCAAATTTCAGATGAGTGAGATTGGAGGCTGCAGCAAAAATGTGACTTAATTCAAGGAAAACAAGGCCATTTCTCATTAATCTTGTTCTTATGCTACAGTTTTACAATTCCCCTTGCGAGGCAAAAGTAAAATGAGGCCTTTGTTCTTCCATACACAGACAGGCTATGTTCATGTGATTCTCCCCACCTCAACTGTGAAATCAAGCTCATCCCTACGACAGATTCGAGTCGGATACTAGGAATTATTATTTTTTACCTATAGACCTGTTTAGATAGATACTGGACATACGTCACGATTGCTCACTAAAGACATATACAACGGTTGCATGGATCCCTTCGCCTCCGAGAACCTTGAGTTCAAATCCATCAGGCACCCTACTTGGTTCATAGCTGTTTTTTCCAAAATATGGATTATCCCAATGTAGGATGATTGGATCATATAGAGCAAGCCCACTAATCGAATACTGCAAGGAGCCCTTATTACCGCCTCCCGTCGTTTCGGATTGTGATGCCCAGACACCATATTCGCCTGCAAGTATAGAAATAGGAGGTTCCATGCCTGGCTTCCATCTACTATTGTCAAGGTATTGCGAGCGTGAATCCAGGAGAAGCTCTTCGTTGGTTTGATTCAAGAGAATTATAATAGTGCTTCGAGTTAACATATTGAACTCTTTGGACGAACAGATGCCTGCTGTTGTTCATCATATTGGAACACTTCCGCGTTAAATTTAATTGGCGAGAAGACGGCCTGGATCGTGCTATCTGATTTTGCACGTGGCTAGAAGAAATCAAAGGCTAGTACGTTAGAGTTTAGCATGTTAAAGCAGCTAGAAAAACTGGTATTCCACCCTATTTTCTGCTCACAGGGAGGTCATGGCCGTAAGTTTTGAAACTGCCAGGGTCGACGCCACATCTCCCCAAACTAGCAAGGGTAGCACCACCACCGTGGCACCACGGCAGCGAGAGGGCGCTGTAATTATAGGGCCTTATAGGCCTCTCAGTGCTAAAATTCAGCCCACAGGCCCTATAAGGATACTGTGGCCTCTGTTCCTTAAGGCTATCAAGCCCCGATGAGTGGTTGCTGTGCCAAGCTTATGTGGCATTCTGCGGCTTGCAAGACTTACGTTAATGGCACACTTTCGTAGTTTGGCTTAACACTCAAGTGATGTGATTATCTGACAACACAGCTTGTGCATAGGGACGAGGCATGTGCAAAGGGACGAGGCATGTGCAAAAGGATGAGGCATGTGCAAAAGGACGAGGCATGTGCAAAAGGACGAGGAATGTGCAAAAGGACGAGGAATGTGCAAAGGGACGAGGCATGTGGCAGTCCCTTACTATCCCCCCCCCCATGAATAATTACGAGTGGGTCCAATATTCGCCACACTCTCATGCTTCACTCACGCCTCGCCTCACCCCATTTTCAGCCAATCAGAGTACGTAGAAGCTTCTAGCTCGCCAGTGCAGCTGTACCACAAGTATGGCAGAAAACACAGCTTCCACTGGCCATCCTTTACTTACTTATATCCTCAATTTTAAATGGACTCACAAGATCCACGCTTCACTACCCCACCGCCTGATTACGGCAACCTTTATAATACAGAGGCCCTACTATCTATACAGCCTCACTCTCCTCCTCTTTTTCTCCCTAACTCTTAAAAGACTATATAGTTATAGGACTCTTATAATAGCCCTAGGCTACAAATTAACAAATTACAGCCTATACAGTCTTGGGACTCACGTAACCTTCTCCCAGGCTTATAGCTTCTCCCAGACTCTCTTCTTAATAAGTCTATACTATCTCCTTTTCTCTTTATTCCAGACTCTCAAATAGAGCCTAAACTCTCTCTCTTATACTTATATATATATAATTCCTTATATATGGAATATATATATAATAAGTATCTCCAGATCCAAATAACCCTTTTTTTCAAGATACTATAGGCCTAAATAAAGGAGATACTAGATATTATAGATAGCCAAATTATCTATATAAAAACTCACTATTTTATATTTTAAAAAAAAGAATAAAAAGATATACTAAGCTCTATATTCTCAAGAAAATAACCCTTAAGAAATAGCTACTTATTTCTCTTTCTTATTATTATATAATATACTCTAAGATCCTATATTTCCTTTCCTAGCTAAGAGATAAGTAGGCTATTAGCTATTATTAAAACTAGATACTATTACTATATATTATAAAAGAAAGAGTTCTTAAATAATCCTAAAGTTTACTAAAAGAGGCTAGACTTAATAAAGAACAAAAGTATATAGCTATATTTATATATATAGTAGGTTTACTTTATAGATAAGATATAGATATTTAATAAAACTTATATAAACTTATATATTACTTATTTAAAGAATAAAAGCAATTACTTATTTCTTAAATATATAAGTTATAAATATTTCAAGTTCCTTATATAAATGTTTTAGGAGAATATAATTAATAAGAAAAAGGGGTCTTTTTATATTTAAAAGAAAGAATAAGGCTTAATTAATTCTATAAAATATAATTATAAAATTCTTTTAATAATAGAATAGTTCTTTTATAATTACTTACTTAGCTAATATAGGTTTTAATAAGATAATACTTCTTTCTATTAATTATATAAAATAAAGCTAAACTTATTCCTTTACTATATTCCTATAATTTAAATCCTTTAGTACTTATTAGACTTAAATCTTATTAAATATATATAAAGTTAAATAAAGAATTAGATAGAAGAATACTATTAGGAAGTATATTACTAACCAGATAAGATTTACTTAAATTAATTTTATAAGATTATATAAGATATATAAGATATAATATTAGATAAATATATTTAGGGTTTATATAATAGCTAGTAAAGACACTATAAGGCTATAAAGGAAGCTTATAGTGGGCCTATAAAGTATTAAGATACAGACTATAAAGTAGAGAAGTGGGAATAGCTTCAATTGAACTGGAAAGCGGTGAAGACTCAATTGTGTGCCTTTAGTAGGGTGATGTGTGTGTGGAGATGGTGGCGAATATTGGACCCACTGTAAGTATTCAAGGGGGGGGATAGTAAAGAAGTGGACGTTGTGTGGTCGTCCAGCGGAAAATTAGTGCTGCCTTGGCGGACGGGACATTGGGGGCGGCCACAGTCCGTGGCGTTCGATTTGCCGGGGATCGGGATTATGATTGGTAGGGAGGCTCCCGGCGGGCTCTGGAACCGTGCAGGCGGCATACGCTTATGCACATCATCGATCAGTCGATCTTGATGCAAGCAACAACAGACTCTCTCTCGACGACGTGCATGTGGGTGCCATGCATCACCACTGCTGACAGTACAGGAGGAGTCTGCTGTCTGCGCCGTCCACCCGCCTGACGCCACCTCCACCACATCTCGAGTACCCCACATTCTAAGGTAGGGCGTGTCCGCCGTTGCGTGCCCGCCGTTGCGTGCCAACTTTCTCTGCATCGTGGGGAATGCTTTCTGCTCCTCCAATTGCTCTCTAAAAACTCTTCGCGGACTCACGATTCGTACAAGGTATCAATCTACTTGCCTTCCCAAACGAAAAAAAAAAAACCATTAGGCCTCGTAAACATCCTACAATGGGGGGTGCTCTAGATATTTCGCTTGATCCTCAATGGCGCCATGCAGTCGCGGGAGTGGGATTACAGTCCGAGGAAAGGTGTAATTACTTGCGTGGATTGGTTGATATGGGCAGGTAACTATCATTTTCCCGTTCAGGAGCCTCTTGAATCAATCCATGGCCAGGAATTCCACCGCCAGCGCAACCACCGTCTCTGAAAACCCCCTCCCCTCCTTAATAGAGCAAGCAATTGACTCTAACTCGGTGATTTCTAGCAACGGCATTCGTTTCTCGGTGTCGAACCTTTCACCTCCTACTACCCGTATCCTTCCCACTCTTTATGTCAATCGTGTCGATATTTCCCTCTACGACGCACAATTCGATCCCGAGACTGGCGTTCGCATTCCCATTCCATCGCCCGTCACAGAATCTGTCATTGGTGCTCTTCTACGCTTCCAAATCATCTGCAAGGATCTTGGCGTTCCCGACAATTACATTCGCATTATCGCCACTGAGGCGACACGAACTGCTATCAATTCCGACGAGTTCCTCAAGGCGATCAAAATAGGCACTGGGCTCAACGTAGACCTGCTGTTCAAAGAGGAGGAGGGCAGGATTGGTGCGCTAGGGATAGCGAGCGGCTTTTCGGATATTCAAGGGCTGGCCATGGACTTGGGTGGCGGGAGCGCGCAGATTACATGGTTGATCTCCCAAAGCGGCAATATTCGCCTGAGCCCCAAAGGTTCATTCAGTTTTCCCTACGGAGCGGCGGCTTTAACGCGGAAGCTGGCCGAATTGCAAGAAGGAAAAAGCAAGAAGGAGGCCGACGAAGCCGTTGCAGAGTTTCGTAAGGAGATGGTGGCCAACTTTGTCGATGCTTACAATCACCTGCAAGTCCCCCAAGAGCTAGTTGAAAGAGCCAAGAGGGAAGATGGATTCCCATTATATCTCTCGGGCGGAGGTTTTCGCGGCTGGGGCTACTTACTACTCTATGTCAACCAAGTGCATGGCCGGCACTATCCCATCTCTCTAATCAACGGATTTTCCGCCCAAAAAGAGCAATTCGAGGACACAAATGTGTTGAAGGATGTCGCGCGTAATGCACGCGAAATCTTCCGCGTCTCGGATCGACGTCGTATTCAAGTACCCGCCGTCGCATTCCTAGTCAATGTGCTCGCCGAAGCGATACCGCACGGCATCAGAGAAGCTCATTTCTGCCAAGGAGGGGTACGCGAAGGAGTCCTATTCCAGGAACTTTTGCCCAGCATACGGAGACAGGACCCCCTCGAAGTCGCCACCATGCGCTTCGCACCCCCATCCGGAGATGCAATTCTCAACCTCCTTATATCCGGCATCCCTCAACAGTCAAAGACGAGTGCAAAAAGATTCCCCGAATCGATAAGCAGTCAGGTCATCGGCAGCTTCGTCCAGACTCTCTATGTACACTCGATCATGTCCAAAGAATCGAGCTCCACCGCGGCTTTATATAGTACTAGTACCGGAATAATGTCCTCAACACACGGTGTCTCCCATTCAGACCGGGCTCGCCTCGCCCTTCTGCTCGAAGAGCGATACGAGGGCGAATTGCCTCCACGAGAGGTCGATTTCAAAAATAGCCTCCGCCAGCTCCTAACTCCAGAAGAAGTATGGTGGACACGATATGTCGGCAAATTGGGTCTTCTCATCAGTAAAATATATCCCGCTGGTGTAATCGATGAGGCAAAGCCCCGAGTAGTGCTTTCAGCTGAGTGGGCGAGCAATCTCGGTAAGAGGAAGGATAAGCGAGGCTTGAAGGTGATTTGGTCTATCCAAAAGGTCAGGCGAGATCCGGCAAAGTTGAAGGAGGCATTGGAAGATCATATGGGCGTTATATATAAAGTGGGAAAGAGGAAGAATTGGATTGGGGGAGAGGATGGTTGGGGAATGGCCGTTGATGTCAAGGTAGTAGAGGAGGATATTCTTTAAAAACCGCGGTATCCCGACCCTCTATAATAGCATCAGAGTACATTAAAGTACTTCCGCTTCATTATACAAATTACATGCTTTTCACACATTTCAATACTCTCTTATATTTAATTAATTACCTTTTCAACTATTATTTATAATATAAGAAATAAATTAATAGCTATTAATCTAATTTATTTACGAAATATTTTTATTAATTATATTCTATTTATAAATTAATTAGATTAATTAAAATATATATAACTATATATATACTAGACTAGCTTTATTAACTAAAGCTTTAATTACTTTTATTTCTAGCTAAAGTTACTATCTAATTAGATAATAATAAAGCTTAATAAATAAATTAAAACTTAATAATACTTTTAAAACTATTTCGATTTATATATTTAATAATATTATATTTAGAAATTAGAAATTAGAAATTAAATTTTTAGAATCTTTAAAATTAAAAGAATAACTTAAAAACTTTTTATAAAAAAAATTGGTTTATTAATAATATATAAAGTTAATAAAATAATTAATATTTAAAAGTAAGAATTATAATATTATAATATTAATATATAATTCCTAAATTTATTAAGCCTAATAGAGTTTAGTTTACTAATTAAATTATTTATAAAATATAAAATTATATAACTATATCTTATATTTTATATTTATTACTTATATTTTATTATTTTTAAGTTTTATAATATAATATAATTCTTGAAATAATAGTTATATTAATATTAAAACCTCTTTAAAAACGCGAAAAATAATATTTTCTTTTAATTATATACTAATTTTCTAATTTAATCTAATATTAGACTTTTTAAATACTTTATATATTTATATATATTCTCTTATTTTATATTTCTATTTAATATATTCTTATTTATATTTAATTTATTTCTTTATATTTAATTATATTAATTAAATATTTAATAATATTTAATAACTTTAATTTTATTCTAAAATTAATAGAATTTTATTCTTTTTTAATTTATTTAACTTTTATAATCTCTTATTATTTATATATATAATAAAGATATATTATATTAATTATTAAATATTTCATTGAAATAATATTTAATAAAATAAAATATTTATATAATAACTTCGAATTTATATAAATAACTAGTAATAATTCTATTTCTAGTATTTTATTAATTATAAATTTAATAAAAATACTTATATTAAAGCTATAAACTATATTATATAATTTTAAAACTAAAATACTTCTAATAATTCTCTTCTATTTAATAGAAAACTAGTAAATAATATTAATATATTTAGTTTTATTTACTAAAACTAGAATATATTTAATTTAAAAAAATCTTTATTATTTATAAATAAAGTATTTATAAAAATAATTAAATATAGGAATTTCTTTATTAACTTTATAAATTTTAGTTCTTTAGTAATATTTTTAATTTATTATTAAATATATTTATTAAATACTTTTATATTAGTTTCTAATAATTTAATAATTTAAATAATAATTAATAAATTATATAGAACTTTTAATTAATAAACTAATATAATATATATATTTTTTAATTAAAATAGTTTAAAGGTTTTTATATTAGTATTTTTATATAAAAATAATTCTAATAATATTTATATAAATAATATTTTTATTAAACTTGAAATTATATTTAAAAATAAAATATTTATATTTTTTAATTAAAAATTTAGTTTCTTAAAACTTTAATTATTTTATTTTTATAAAATTACTTATTATAAAAGAGATAAAAGTTATAAATTAATTATTTTAAAAAGAGTTTATTAATATAATAGAAATAATGAATTTTAAATTAATAATTTTTAGCTTTTAATATATTATATAATAGTTTTATAATTTTAAACCCGAATTATTCTTTAAATTTAGTTATTTAATAAACTTATAAAATAAATTAATATAGAAATTATAATTAAATATAAGTTTATAAGATATTATATAAATATAATTTTATAATATCTATTATTATAATAATAATATTAAAAATAATTCTTTAATTAATATATTAAATAATAAATAATTAAATTAATATAATATATTTCTTTTTATTATTATAAGCTTAAATAATAAGTTTTAACTTCTTTAGTTTTTTTTAATATTTTAGTTTTTAATTTTATTAATGAATCTAGAATTAAAAATATATATTTCTTTAAATATTTAAAATCTAGAAATAATTTCAAAAATATTCTTTTTTAGAAATTTAATAATTTTAGCTTAATAAGAGTTCTTATATTAAATATTATTTTATAAAAATACTATAATATTCGGATTCTTATAAGATTATTCTTTATTATATTTTAATAAAGAAATATTACTATTACTTTTTTTATAATTGGTTTTAAATTAATTAAAATTATTAAAATTAATTCAAATTTCTAAAATATAAAAGAGTTTAATAAAAGTCAAATAAAAAGTAATATTATTATATAATAAAATTAGTATATAATTCTTTCTATTAATAGCTATAAACTTATATAATCTTTTCTAATTATTAGATTAATTAATATTTTTTTTATATTATATAAAAATATTCGAATTTAAAAGAAGTTTATAAATATTAATTATACTAGAACTATTTTAGGTATTTAAAATATTTATAATTTAATATTTAGCTTAAATCTTTTAAACTTTTATTATTATCTTTTTAAAGACTATTAATTATTATAATATAATAAATAGTAAGGTATTATATTTAGTTATTTAAAATAAAATACTATAAACTAAAAGAATTAAAATAATATTATTAGGTTCTATAAAGTTATTAATAGTTTTAAAAGCTATTTAAAATGTAGTATTTTTATTAATTCTATTAATTTCGGTTATAATAATAAAATAAATATATTAAATCGAATTATAAATAATATTTAATAATATTAATAAAGTTATAAACTTTTATAGAAATAATTTTATTCTTTATATTTATAGTATTTATAAGTTAAATAAACCTTTTATTAATAAACTACTTTTTAATATTTGTTATAATTTAATTAAAAGAACTTAAATAAATATTAATCTAATATTATTTTAAAGTATTTTAAATATATATTATACTAATATTTTAAAGTTTTTAGCTAGCTTAATATTAAATACTTTAATTAATAATATAAAATATTAATAATAATAAAATAATTAAAGCTAATATTATCTTTTAAATTAAACTTAAATTATTTTAATAATTAATTATATTTCTAATATTACTTATAATACTTTATAAAATATTTAAAAGCTTTTATATTAATATTATAGCCTATTTATTCTAATATATTTTAAAAGCTTATTAATTAATAAATAACTAAAATAATAGTATAAATATTATAATTTAATATCTATAAAAAAAATAAAAGTTATAAATAAAAAATTCAAAAACAAAATATTATAATATAATATTTAATAAAAGTAATAAAATAATTAGTAAAATTATTAAAATATACTTTAAGTTTATTTATATTAAACTAAATATAAATTTAATATTAAACTAGATATTAACTTAATTTTTAATAATTTTATTAAGTTTAATACTATTATTAGTTTATTATAAAGCTCGAAATTAGTTAGAACTAGTAATTAAGTATCTAAAGGCTCTAATATTAATTATAACTTTATAAAAGTAATAGATATTATATTTGAAAATATCTTTAATTATAAAGATTTAAATATTTTTATTACTAGTTTTATTAATATTTTATTTATTAATTAATATATAAAGAAAAAAAAACTGAGGTTATTTATAAAGGTATTAATTATAGTTCTTAGTATAATAAAAGTAGCTAAAAGGCTTTTAATTAAAGTAAAATAGAAATCTAATTATTAATTCTTTATTTTTTTATTAATATTAGAAAAGCTTTAAAAGTATTATTTAAATAATTCTCTTTATTATTTTTATTATTATTCTTTTAATATTTTTCTCTTTTAACTTCGGCTATTAGCTATAAATAGCTATTATTAAACTTAATAGAAATTTAAAGCCTTAAATTAATATAGGCTTCGGGTTTTAAATCGAGTTTTTTTAATCTTTTATTTCTTTAATATATATTTTTAAAAGCAATATTCGGGTTTTCTATAAATAAATTATAATTTATTTAAATTATTATTATAATTATAAGGCTTATAGCTATTCAAGTAGCTATTTCGGGAACTATAATTATAACCGGAATTATATTAATAATTTCGAAATAAATAATTATTTAATTATTCTTTTTAATAATATTATTAATTAATAAAGAAAGTTTTAGTATTAATCTATTACTTCTTTTTATAAGTAGTAATAGATAATTAAAGCTTATTAATAAATTAATTAAGATTAGAAAACGAATCTAAAATTATATATTAATATATTAATAAGGCAAATACTAGTTCGTATTATAATTAATATAGATTATTAATTAGTAATTAAATAAGCTTAAATATTATTTTTTAGAATATTTAACTATTATAATTACTAAAATAATAGTATTTTATTTATTTAAATTTCGATTTTAGAAATTAAAGCTTTTAAAAAAATCATAAATATTTATATAGGCCTCTTTATATATATATTAAAAGAGCTAGTTATTATAAAAGTAGTTTTATACTAATTTCTTTAATATAATAAAGAAAGCTCTTATTAGTATCTCTTATAAAAGCTTTATATATTAGTAAATATTAAGGAAAATAATAAGCTTATAATTAAAACTATTATTAGTTCTATTATATTTTTATTACTTTTTTAATAAGTTTTATAAAAATAATAAATATTAATTAAAGAATTCTCGGATTTAATAATAATAATAGTAATAATAAAAATAGAAGTAATAAATAGCTTTAATTTAAAGAAAATAAATTAATTTCTTAATTTCTTAATTAAAAATATTTAGTTTTCTTATATTTAGTTTCCTCTAAAATAAAATAAACTAATATAATAGGCCCTTATAAAAGATTTATTTTAATTAAACTATTTTTAATAATATTAGCTTTGTTTTATATATATATATATATTTAAATAAAATTAACTAGAAATTATATAATAATAAGGCTCTTATAATTCTATTTAATATAAATACTATTATATTAAAATTAGACTTAAAAGCTTTATAATAATATATAGCTAATTTAACTAAATACTATAGTATTAAAGTTCTTGAAATTATTCTAAATAGATTTTATAAATTATTATTACTTTTTCTATATAAGATATATTTAATATATTTTAATAATTAAATATTTCTAAAAATTATTTTTTATTATAATTACTAAATTAATCTTATATCTTAATTTCTTAATTAGCTTCTTTCTCTTCTTAATATTTATATTAAATCGATTTTAATTTTTCTCTAATATATATATAATTTATAATAAAAGAAATTTAAAAATAAAATAGTTTATAATAGATTTATAAAAAGAATTTAATAATAAAAACATTAAAATAATAAAATAAATATTTTGCTTTTAAATATTTTATTTATAACGAGAAATTTAAAAAGTAAAATATTATAATTCTAGAAGAGTTTAAAGTTTAAAAGATTTAATTTAATAGTAAAATCGAAGTTATAATTAAAAAGCTTTAAAAATATATATATAATATATATATTCCGGAAAAAGGGTTTTATATATTCAAGTATTATATAAATAGAAAGAATAATTACTAAAAAGGTTATTTTATAACTAAAAGAAATTAGTTTTAAAGAATAATAAAAGTTAAATAAATAATTAATTAAATAGCTAATTATTTATTAATTAATAAGAGCTAAATATTTTCTTTATAAATTATTAAATACTTTTAGAACTAATCTAAAATCTTTTTTAATTTATATATATAAACTAATTAATATTAGTTTACTAGTAATATATAATATAATATATAATATATATAAAATAATTAATATTTAAAGTTAGTAAAATAATTAATATTTAAAAATAAGAATTATAATATTATTATATTAATATATAATTCCTAAATTTACTAAATTTAATAGAATCTAGTTTATTAATTAAATTATTTATAGAATATAAGATTATATAATTATATCTTATATTTTATATTTTATTATTTATATTTTATTATTTTCGAGTTTTATAATATATATATAACTTTTAAAATAATAGCTATATTAATAAAAATATATTATTTTTCTCATTTATATTTTAATAATTCTTAATTAAACTTAATTTAATTTAAAACTATTCTAATTTTAAATTAAAACTTTTTTAAAAAATAAGCTATTTTCTTTAAAAAAAAATCTATTTAAAAAAATATTAGATTTTATATAAAAGAATAATCGAAAGACTTATATATATTATAAAGTATTTAGTTTAAAATTATTTTTTCTTTATTATTATTTATACTAATAATTAATAATTAAATAATTCTTTTATATTATATTAAAAAGAGTTTAATTATAAAAGACTTAAAAGATATATACTTTAATATTTAACTATTATTATATAAGTCTTAGCTTAGTTTAATTAGAATTACTTAATAAGTACTTTAGTTATTTATTAATTATTAAGTAAATATTAATTACTAGTATTTATAAATATTTATAATTAATTATTCTAATCTAACTAAATTTTATTTATACTATTTATAAATTAATTTTTTCGTATATCAATTATTTATAAAGACTCAGACTGCCTATTAATTTATTTGTAGCTTATTAATACCTTTATTCAGTTATTCGATCTCGTATTCAGTCGGTATCTTTTATTCCTAGATGTATAGAAACTGAAACTTTCCAAAGTGCATTTTTCGACTCTATAAAGTGCATTAGGGTGTTAGTCCCAGTGGTATGACCCGCTTTTATCACTGAATACCGCTGGAAAATGAAGGCATTGTTGCGCTAGGCCCAAAATACGGTGCAAATGATATTGAACCTATTGATTCAGCTGCCGATTTTGCAATGATCCGGAGCTGGTATATACAGGCCCTACGGCTGAGCTCTCGGGGCTCCAGTGATCCTGTGCAGCTGAATCACAGTGGCGTTTCACAATTATATCCTATTCGATATTGCATATTGAGTTTCATGAACTCTCTTGATTTGTACATTTAACTACACATGCATACAATTGCACGCGTGCAACATTGGTGATAAAGGAGACACAAGTGCGAAAGGACGTAGAATCGGAAACGGTAATTTTTGAGAAGTTAATTACGTGAACAAAATTACCCACGCCGCTAATACCATGGCTATTGCAAATGAGACCGGGTTCAGGAGACTCGCACCCCCACTCGACTTAATAAGGTTTGTTGGTTGGTATGGAGCCGGGGCAGTCGAGTTTACGGTACCATTCCAACAGTACCTGTTGAAGCATTGAGTACAGACTCCGGGAATGGCCGTCCTAGTTCGATTGAAACTTCTCGACAGGATCGCGCAGCCTACACAAGTAGGCCACTGAAGATCAAGCGTGCTGTTACCCATTGTGGCAACGTTGTAACCGTTTTGGATGATTGAATTGCGTTCCGAATCGTTGTAGCTGAGATCAAACGTCGACACATTCGAGCTGTAGCTGTATGGTGCGTTTGGAAGGTAGACTATCAAAGGACTAGGTTCCGTTAAATTCGAAGCATTGCATCCAAAGAACGTTGGACGGGTGTTCAAACCCAAGTTGATAAACGTGTTTTGATCTGGAACTGAAGGAAATCCAATATCGCTCGAATCAAATAAGGATCGACGGTACGTTGCAACAACGGCCGTGCCGTTTGGCCAATTCGCGCCAGGGGCGGATGTATCAGCTGAACCATCAATTGCGAATATAACATCGACGTGGCGTAAAGGTTGAATGAGAGGGTGAAATGGTATGTTCTGAAGATCTTCTCCGCCATCCACGAGAGATAAAGTTTTGCTTGCAGCGTTTCCGTTCGTCTCGTTGTGAAAACCGTAAAACGGATTTGGCCAGTCGGAGATGTCACTGTTTTCTTGACTAACTTTCAAGAGAATCTGGCTAATTGAGTCTTTTACTCGTTGAGGGGCATCCGTATTGTTGATTTGGAGGTAAAACGTGTTAAAAAGTGACGATGACGTTCCAATGACAAAACCAGTATTATCGAAGCCTGTGATGCATGTTTTGCGGTCTAAGAGTGTACCTCCACTGAAATTTGAGCCAATGAATTTGAGAGGTGCAAATGCTTGAGTCGTAGGATCGTAACTTCCCATTTCCCATGGATTGAACTCAAATATCGTAGCATTGCTCGGGATCATTAGTTGGCCTGGAGCTCTTTCGTCAGCGATGATGATTGGCATTGGAGTGTTCGCAGCTAGGAATCCTGGGTCATTGGCGATAGAGGAGAAGGTTTCACCTATGGTACGTTAGCAGTTGATACCTATCCTTGAGTATCATATTCGCACTTGGACCACCATCACTTGCATTGATAAATTGATAGGATAAACCACGCCCCCAATAATCTGTGATCGTCGTATTGAATCCTGCCGCTTCTTTTCCATTCACGTCGTCAAAGATATTGTTATAGTACTGAGTGACGGACAACTCGGCAGGGCCTACACAAGTTATAGAAATGGTTATATAGTTTGCTGTGGGGTCATGTACCTTTTAGAACAGAGTCGTTAAATTGCCACAATGTACCGAAATCATTGGGAGCTCCCATCATTATCTCTTGCACAGAAGGAAAGTTCTGTGCGTAGATGCTTCCAACTAGCCAGCTTCCGCCAGACAAACCGCTTATATATGTGGAGGCTTGAAGAATTCCCCCTAACTTGCCTTGACCGGTGGAATTCGTCGTTCGATTGTCGAATGCTGCGATAGCACCAGCGCCATTCAACATGGCTCTATACCCTCCCCCTGATATGGCGATGCCAATATTTGGCATCACATTTTCATCGGTACCGTTGCCGATATAGGCGTTAGTATCCAATTCAGTTATGTTGGCACGGCTTAGGAAGTCTCGCAGTGCCCAGACCGTGTTTGGTTGCCTCACTTTTAACCAAGATGTCTCGTTGACAGAAAGTGTGGTTGCAGCTCTTATTGTGGGCAGGACTGGGGGACATTGTACGGTTGATGGGGCATAACCGGTTGTAGCTCGTTTCCAAGGCATTTCGGGGGGGATAAGCTCGACTTTGCCGGTACGGACTTGTTGATGTGGTAACAAAACGACAGCCCCTATAGAACCTGTGAAACATGCTCTCCAGAACGGGTTTTAATAGCACTTGCCTGTAATCATGTAGATAAAACAAATAAGACTATGTAGTAATGGAAATTGGCCAGCCATGTTAATCCTGTGCGTTCGAGATTCTTGCAAGATGTGGGCAAATATTTGTGACCAAAAATTGTATATTGAATATGGTCGCTGTTTCCAATCTTAAGGAATCCGCAGGTATATTGGAACCGAAAATCCGATACTGATAGATGAATCCGGTAGAACTATGAATAACTGCTGGGCTTACGTTCGCATGTGAGCCCGATGCACATTGGACTGTGTATTAGCGGTGGGAAATCTGACACCTTCCTTCGCAGCGGAGAGCACGGCAGACTGCAACGTATGATAAGTACTATCTATGGCATGACAGCTTCATTCGCTATGGCTTGCATTAATGGCATACTTAGCGCGTATGATCTATTATTGCGTCGGATGTGGCATGTGAAGAACCATAGCTGAACACGTCTAATTGGAAATTCAGACTGAAATCGAAACATGGGCAGACGGTGATCATACCACAATTTCTCCTCCAGCTTCGTTTTAGATCCCTGCATCGCCTTGCAGGAGGGTTCCCAGAGAGAAAATAGGGTGGTCTGACTAAATACTTCAACATGTTGCGTAGGGGTTCTAGTGGCAGCCCAGTGGCGCTTTCTCAAAGATCTGTGCATACGGCCCCAGGCTCGGCAAAAATTCCTTAATTTCCGGTATCAATAGTTATCGATGCCAGAATCGTAAGGTATCGATAGTATTAATACCAGTATCAATTCTTAGTAAGTATTTGCCCTATTTCTAAGGCTCTAGCTAATTTTAATACCATTATCTAAATTATATCAAATAACTATATAAATTACAGCTTTATATAATATAATATAGCTTAATCCGAATTATTTATATTCTTATTTTAGTTATTAATAATCTCAAATACCTTTAAAATAAGCTCTTAGCTCCTAACCCTCTCTCTAACTTATATATACTAGTTAAGTTTAATAAAATAGTAGTTTAATAGTAAGCTTAGTAAAATCTAGTAATCTAAACTTGTTTTAATAGTTATAATAATATATATTACTTTCTTTATATAAGAAGTAATAAATTAAAGCTATCTATTATTACAAGTAGCTTTTAATAATAAAATACCTTTAATTTTACTAATTTTACTCTTTTAAATATTATAATTAAAAGTTCCTATAATTCTATTATTTTTAATATCTTACTTTTTTCTGAGATTATTAATATAATTTTAATTTAATAAATATAAGTTACTTCTTTATACTTTATGTAATTTATACTAAATAATATAATAGCCAAGTTAATATTTATATTTCTTATATTATTTACTAAAATAATTAAGGTATTTTTGAGAAATACTTAAAGGTTTTTAAAGAAAAATAATATAAAATATATAGTAACTATATTTATTATAGTTATATAATCTAATATAATATATGAAATATTAATAATAATAAAGAATAGCCTAAACTTTATTTTAACTAATATATTTTTTCTTTATTATAAATAAATAGAATTAGTTTCTTTATATTATATAATTATCTGGCTTTTATATAATATTTAATAAATTATATAATATTTAATAAATTATATAATATTTAATAAAATTATATAATATTTAATAAATTATATAATATTTAATAAAATTATAAAATATTTAATAAATTATATATTATATAATATTTAATAAATTATATAATATTTAATAAATTATATAATATTTAATGAATTATATTAAGCTTTTAATATTTGCCTTCTTTTAATTTCTCTTTTTTAATTTTCTAAGCTAACTAATTTTAAAAAAATATTTAGAATTTTACTTCTTTTTTAATACTTTAAATATTCTTATATTTTAATTATCTTTACTTTTAATTATATCTTATTCTAGCTTATTACTTATTAGTAAAATTAAAAGAATATTAATAGCTATAAAAAAGAACTTTAGCTAATATTACTTTTATATATTCTAGTATTATTTTATAAGAGTACTCTTTTTACTAAAATTGTATAATTCTAATAAATTATAATTTTTAAACTTATTTTAACTTATAAACCAAGCTCTTATTATAAGAAATAAAATAATATAATTATATATATCTAGTTTTAATATTTTATAAAACAAGCTATTATATAAAAAAGCTAGTAAAACTAATATAATAATAGCTCTTTTTCTATATTTCTTTTAAAGCTTTTTAATTTTAATTAAAACTAGCTTTAATTATTTTTTTAGCTAGTATATTTTAATATATTTTATATAATTATAAGAATTTAAGATTAATATAATAATAATAACTAGAAATATATTAATTCTTATATAATAATTATTTAAAGCTTTATATATTACCTTAATTTAATAAAGAAATTCTTTTTTCTTTATATCTTTATTTTTTTAATATTTGGTTTATTAGAATTAATATAATTATATATAAAAAAAATTATATTTTTTTAAAGGTATTTAATTAAGATATTTATAATAAAAAAAAAGTAAAATTAAAAGAAGTTAAGCTTTTAATAATAAAAGTAGCTTATATAAAGAATTCAAGAAATTTCTTAATTATATAAAGCTTTTTTTAATTTTTAGAAATTAAGATATTTTTCTTAAACTTTTTCTTATAGTTTTAATAATATATAAAGTATCTAATACTAGCTATTTTATTTTATATAATTATTTATTAGAATTAGTTTTTTATAAGTATATAAAACTTTTTTCTTCTTTTAGCTAATTTATAAATATAAATTATAATATTATATATTTAGCTAAAAGAATTTATTAGCTTAAACTAAGCCTTTATTACTTTTATTATATTAAAAACTTTAGCTTGCTTTTATTTATTATATAAATTAAGGCTTTTAAACTAATCTAATTTATAAATAAAAAGACTTATATAACTAGATTAATAATATAGCCCAAATAATAAATATATTAGTAATTTGTTTTCTAATTTAAGCTAAGTTTATTCTTGAGTTTCTTTTAAATTAGTTAATAAAGAATATTATTTATAATAACTTTAAGCTTATAAATAATATTATAATTTTAAAGAATTAGCTAAAGAATTATTATTTAAGCCTTTAAACTATAACTAGAAATCTTTTTTAAAGTAAAAAAGGCCTTTTATTACTTTTTATTATATATAATAAAATAGCTATAAATTATAAATAAAAGCAATTAATTTAAAGAGGTTTAAATATTAAGAGAAATATAAATAAATAAAAGTATAACTTAAAAAACTTATTATATAATATTTTAATCTCTTTTTAAACTTTTTTAACTAAGCTAGTAATTTCTAAATAAAAAGTTATAATCTTGCCTTTAATAACTCGATTAAATACTTAATAAAAGATATAAAACTCTAGTTATTTAATAAAAGTATAAAATAGATTTTATATAATAATAAGAGTAATTAAGACTTTTATAATAATCGAGATATTTAAATAAGCTTTTAAAATCTTAATATTAAGCTCTTTTTATTTACTTAATTTAATAGTTTAATAATAATATTACTTTAATTACAAATTAATTACTATTTAGTTCTTATTTAAAGTATTTTTAATAGTAATTTTATAAATAGCTTTTATATACTTTTTTATATTCTTTAAAATAGAAATATTATATAGTAATCTTATTAAATTAATATAATAAATATAGTAAAAGTAAGCTTAATTCTTCTTTTTAGTAGATTTATAATAATGCTTTTAAATAGCGGCTTTCTATTTTCGGCTTTAGGAAGTTATAGTTAATTCTAGCTCTATTAAAGCAGAAGCTATAAAGGAAGAGTTTAGTTTATATAAAGAAGATATTTTGAGAATGTAATTCAAATAGAATTCTAATGTGAGGTGAGAGAAGTAAAGAGAGTAAAAATTAAAGGGTGCTGGGTAGAAAGCGATATAAGGAATCGATTCCGGTATTAATAGTATTGATGCTTAGTAATACCTGAATAATACCATCCAGTATCAATACCGGTATCAATGCCTCAGGTATTTTTGCCGAGCCTGTTCGGCCCGGCCGAGTCACACATCACCACTTCATATTTGCCACACGTTCTTAACTGGAAACTAGGGCATATAGAAGGCTCAAAAAGGTGATGAATCCGACGCAGCAGATATAATTAAGATTTGGTACGAATTTAAACAAGCTAGTACGTCCCCAAGTAACCTCAGGATTATTCATTGGACTGAATTTACTTCGTACTAACCAGAACAGTCGGCCAAGCGTCAAAGACATAAGATTACATTATACCATGGCCGGGCATTCTAAAGAAGAGATGGCAGCGGCAGCTATGGGCGGCGTTTATGCTGCTGACCAGCTCATGAAGGGCATGAAAGACAGAAAGGAGGAGGATCATGGTGATATGAAAGCGCATTTCGTTAGGGCGGCCATTGGTGCTGCTATTGCTGTCGGCGCTCTGGAAATGATGCGGGGGGGGAAAAAAAGTCTGATAATCACCAAGGAACGGAACACGAAGACTCAGAATCTGAATCTGGTGAGGGCCCTGTTGATAGCACCGCTCTGGCTTTAGACCGTGGGAAGAAAGGCGCCCAGCAAAATCGTCAGCATCGTCACCATGACACTGCCAAGTTCATTCAGGACAGCGCAGCGGCTCATAGGCCTGGGAGGAACGTGATGGGCAACAGAGATCACAGCATTGTACTTCTAATCGCCGAGGCTCTCGGTGCCCTCGGTCTTCTGAACAGCGAGGATTCGACTGTGTAAGATGGGGGAAACTAGGTCATTATTCTATGCATTTTAGATCACATTCACTTGGCTGTTATGTATGCAATTAAAGCACCGGCATATGACCTTATTTTGAACCTTCATTTTAGCAATTCATTTTGAAGCGATGCACCACTTCTCAGCATTACAAGATTACTCCGTACCCAGCAATAAATAGTCTTTGCCTCCTCAAGGAAGAAATTGAAATGCAAGGGCGATTATGACATAGCTAGTGCAATAATAGTAAGTAAAAATCCTTTAATCCGCCGTGCAATCTCATTAAAGGATTTCTTACGTTGCTAGACATATCGCTCCTTCGAGGTAATTGCTTTTGCCATCTCCAATGAGATTAGTAACCATAAGCACCCCTAAGAAGAGCGCGACCGTTTCAAAGGGTTGAAATTGTAAGGTCATGGGCTCGCTGATGTGCATTGCCCATCCAAGCAGAACTAGGAGAGGTGTGACGAACAACGCAATCTGCATGCTACGGCCAATGGCGAAGTCGAGAGCATGATCCATACGGTTTTGATACGCATCGGTCATGGCAGCAACACGCTCGGGTCCCTCTGCGACGAGTGGGAGAAGAACCAAGCCGAGAAGCCTCGAGCTCATAGGTGACGATTCAGTAATTGAGTCGCTCGCGCCCATCAAGAAAAATGCGGCTGCGGCCGTGAGCGGCATGCACAGGAGTATAACTACCCCATCGGCCACCAAAGACGAGGATTGCTCGACTTCTTCCTGTCTATCACCTCTTTGAACCGGACGGCCTTCAAACAGGTCGGCATGCGAGTTGAACCGGAAATTTAGATACACAACAAAGAGAACGAGCAGAATAACCGCAATGCCGCGCGAGAGTTTGATAATGCTCTGCTCGCAGCTAGAGTTGGCCCTGCATTGAGTTCCGAAGAGAGCCGCAGGGATAACTAGAGATGCTGATGCCACATACATCATAGAGGATGCCGTAGATGTAAAGGTAGTGTTGATGACTGACTCTCTGTGCCTGATTCCAGCGATAAGGAAACAGAACCCTACAACCTTTTTAATTGGTGTTAATTATATATTCCAAATGCTGGAAATGCCGTGATGTTCTTACAAGCAATGTGTTTGCCAAGATGCTTCCAAGCATACTGGATTGGACAACCTGGGTATGATTGGTTGCGAGTGCTATGATACTCACCTATATATATATTAGTCACGATTTTGTTATTCTTTGTCAGTGAACTTACAATCAGCAGAACTGAGTTCCCAATTGTGGCTTTTAGAACGATTCCTAGCAACGGGTATAGTCTTTCCGATGTTGCTGTCAACGTAGAAGAAAGCAGCTTCGCGAGTGGTAGGAGAGCTAAAATATTGAATATAAAAACAACTCTAGGGGCCCAAGTAAAAATGCCTGCCACTATGCCTAAAGGAACAAACACGACGAGTATGTTAATGAACATTTTGGGTTTAAGACATCGTGTCAAACGACAGAAGTCTCTAAACCATGGGAAGCAAAGACTTCCGTTTCTTGAGAGCAGTCTATCTCTGTGAGGTTCTGGCAAAAGATCGTCATTCTCATTTATTCTGCTGAGGGGATCCATTGCTTCTCGATCCAAGGTATGAATAAGAGAGGTTTCCCTGCCGCCGTGAGGTAATATAGCAAAAAAGCCCGATATTTTTAAATTTATAGACTGAATGGAGGCAAGGTAGGAAGCAAGAGAGTCAATTGAAGTAAAGAGAGAAGGAAGAGAAGTTTCTGTGAAGGAGAAAATTCTTCCTTATAGCGAGCGAAGCTAGGAAGATACTAATGCTATATTGAGGCTAGCTCGTGCCCCTAAATAAAAGCTTTACGAGGCTGGTCGCTGTAGTCTGTGCGCACAGGCCCTATTTTAATGACAGTCGCTTACTAAACTCATTAAAAACATATTATATGAATGCTTTTATCTCTCTTCTCAATTTTAACTATTAAAAAAAATTATGAGATCTTTATAAAATACAAGGAAATAATCTGCTAATTATATTAATTTAGAAATTAAATTTATTATTCTAAGAATATTATAAATTAAATTATTATAAATTAAATTATTATAAATTAAATTATTATAAGTTAAATTATTATAAGTTAAATTATTATAAATTGAATTATTATAAGTTAAATTATTATAAATTAAATTATTATAAGTTAAATTATTATAAGTTAAATTATTATAAGTTAAATTATTATAAGTTAAATTATTATAAGTTAAATTATTATAAGTTAAATTAATATAAATTAAATTATTATAACTTAATTTTTATAAATATAAATTATAATTATTTAATAATTAAATATTTTAGTTTTCTAGTTAAGTATATATTTAAGTAAGCTATATATTTAAATAAAAGCTCGAGTATTGAATTTACTAGCTGAGTTATTAAATAAAAGAATTAATATAATTAAAAGCAGAATAATAGTATTAATTTAAATGCCTTATTAAATATTTTAAAAATATTTCGAGTAAAGAAAGGCATTTATAAAAAATTAGTTTAAGAAGCTTAAATCTTTTATAAATAAGTTTGTAAATAGTTCTTTTATTATAACTATATATTATATATATTTTTTATTTCTAATTTATAAAGTAAAATATAATATTATAATACTTAATATTATAAACTAATAAAATATTTATAACTATTATAATTATATATAAAGCTTCTAATATTAATAATTATTTTATTATTTTATCTAATAGCTAATTTCGTAATATTACTAATAATAAATCGCTATTTTTTTTAAAGTAATTAAGACTAAAATATCTCAAATTTATTTATTAATCACGATTTTCTATTATTATTAATAGTTTTTAATCTAATTATCTTTTTTTATTATATTATAAAAATTTCATTATATATTTTATATAAGAAAAGTATAGTCTATTAAATAAGAAGCCAAGCTTAAGCTTAAGTAAATAGTTTTATTAGAATTTAACTAATTATAGCTATATTATAATCTTTTTATTAAAAGAAATTTCTCTAAATTAAATTAAATAAATATTATTATTATAATTAAATTATTTCTATTTATATAATATATATAAATAAAAGCTAGAATATAAATAAAAAGGAAATCTTTACTTATATTAAAACAAGAAATAATTTATTTCTTAAAAGAATAAAACCTTATTAATTATAATATTTATTAATTAAGAATTAATTTATTAAAGAAAAATAAAAATATATAATTATATATATATATATAATAAAATGAAATAATACTAAAATAATTAAAAGTGCCTTTAAGTAATTTTATATATAATATAATTTTAATTTAAGCTTTTTTCTATTATATAGACTTTAATAAAATTCTTATATATATTAATCTTATTAATTTAATTATTCTTATTTTCTAAATATTCTTTTTATTTAATTTAGTATTAAATAATTATTTTTTTATACTTTCTTTAATTAATTTAAATAACTTAATTATTTATAACTTCCTTAACTTTAAATTAATTATTTTCGAAATTTATAATAAATAGCCTAATTTCTCTAATAGCTTATTTATTAAGCTATTAATATTCTAGCTTTTAATAAGAAGTAAATATGCCTTTTATAAAGTTATTATTATAATTATTATAAGCTTTATTAATATATAAGTTAAATAGCTTTTTATAATTAAAAATATTTTATAAATTTTATTTATAATAAATAAATAATATAAAGTTTATATAAATAATCTCGAGTTATTTGAATTTAATAAGTTATTAATAAATATGAATCTTTATTAAAGTATTTATATTTTGCTTTTTTAGTAGCTATATCTTTATAAATTAAACTATTAATTAATTTTATTAATAGCTTTTTTCTAAATAAAATATCTTTAATAATTAAAGAATTTAGCTAATTATTATTTACTAAAGTAATAAAAGCTATTATATTTTAGTTAAATTTAAGGCTTTAAAATATTAATAGTATTAATATATATTTAAAGCTATAATAATATATATAAGAGAGTTATTAGCTTTTAAGGCTTAAAACTTTTTATTAAGATTTATAAGATTTTTTATTTTAATTATATTATATTTTAATACTATATTATATATTTTGAAAAACTTTCTTATAAAATTCGATTTATAAAAAAAAAAAATTAAATTTTAATATAATAATAAGTAAATTATTTTGCCTTTAATAAATATAGTAATATTTAATATAAAATAAAGAAATAAGTTAATATTATTATTAGTATTATTAGGAATTTATAATACTAGTATATAAGTTATATTTATATATATATTAGTTATTAGTATTAAAGCTCTTAAATTAAATAAAGAGAGTATTAATAAAGCTATTAAAGAAGTTATAAGATATATAATAATAAGGTAATATATAAATAATTAAAATAAATAAACTTTAGAATAATATTTGTAAATATAACTAATTTCCAAGAGTTAATTTTAATAAAAAACTAATTAATATTTCTTTCTAAAGCTAGAAGCGTTTCCTTATATATCTTTTAGTATTTAATTAAATATATAAAGCCCTTTACTTAATTAGAAAATATAATTTTATATAAGCTTTACTTAAAATAGAAAACTAGATTTATAATATCTAATATTTATTTATATACTATTATATATATCTATTATATTAATTCTTTTTCTAGGCTTTTATTTCTAAAAGGCCTTAAAAAACTATAAATAGCTTTATATATATTTTCCAAAACTTCTCTAGTTTTTAGTTTTCTCTTAAAAACTTTCTATATTTACTTTATTACTATATTAGATAATAGATCTAAGAATATAATTTACTTAATTTATCTAATTAATTTATAAATTGCCTCTAGTAATTTCCTCTTATAAAAATAATATAGATATAAAGCTTATTTAATTTTCTAATTAGTTTATAAATCCTATTTTAGTCTCTATTCGCAAATTAATTATTATTTTATTAGTCTAAAAGCTTAAAAAATTTAATTTAATTTTCTAATTTATTTATAAATTCCTTTTTTAAAATTTTCTAGACTTTTCTAATATAAAACCAGTTTCGAATTTGTAATTACTACGGGAATAGAATATTATAAAAAGACTTCTTTTTTCTACTAATTAATTTTCTTTTTCTTAATTATAATATTATATCTAGTTCTTTCTTATATCTTATCTTTTTTTAAGCCTTTTTTAAGCTTCTTTTAAGCCTCTTCTAATATTTTCTTCTATTTCTTTATTTATTAAAATAAATTCTTCTTTTAGTATTTATTAGCCTATTATTAACTATTTGACTAATATTTCTATAGCCTTAATTTACTTTTATTATTTTTAATATTTCAAAAATATTACTAAGATTTCCGATTTTATTTATATTAAAAATAATAACTATTTAATATATAATTACTATTACTTTAAAAATAAGAAATATAATTTTATAAGTTATAATTTTCTTTTTTTATTTCCTATTCTAATACTATTTAAAGTTCTTTAACTATATATAATATAATTAAATTGCCTTTTCTAAGCTATAAATATAACTAATATAAAAGAAAAACTATAATAAGATAAAAACCCATATAAAATATATTAGAATATAAAATATAACTTAATAATAAAATAATAAAAATAAAGATATAAGTAATAAAGTATAAATAATATATAATATATAAGAATTCAATTAATTAAATATAAAAAAGAAATTAATTATCTAGAACTATAGAAAAGCCAGTTTTCTTATATAATTTCTATTAGTTATATATAAAAGATTCTAGCTTTTATTATATAACTAAAACCTTAAAACTATTAAAATAAAGTAATTTTAATAAAATATAACTTACTATATTATATTCGACTTTTTATTTATTTATATTTGTTTCCTAAATACTAAAACCTAATAGAAAATCCCTATTTAGAATTCTAATTTCTTCTTAATATATCTAAAATATAATCTATTACCTTTAAATAACCTTATTTTATATTCTCGAACTTACTTAAAAGTAATTCAAACCTATTTAACTATATTCTTATATTAAATATAATATAATTCTCCTTATTATTTAATATTTGCCTTTAATTATTAATTAATTCTAGCCTTTATAACTAGATATTAAAATAGCTTATTATAATAAATTATATTAATATACTTTAAATAAATAGCTTTTTGAATTTCGTATTATTTATAATATTCTTGAATTAGCTTTTAGTAAAAGAGAAAAGCTTTTAGTAAAAAGCTTTAATAACTTTATAGAAGACTTTATTTTTATATATTTCGTTCTAAATAGTAACTAGATTTATTAGAATTAAAGTAAAAGGCTTTTCGAATAATAGATTATTATTAAGTTATCTTTTAACTACTATTTTATTCGAGAACTACTACTTAATTATAATTTCAAACTTATAAATTATTTAGCTAAAGGCATTTATTTATCTAGTTAAATAAATTATACTTAAATACTTTCCTTTTATTTCTTTTACTAAATACTCGCTTAATTCCTTTATATTTTCCAAATTGAAATTATTATAAATAAAGAAATAATTAATATCTTTAAGAATTTTTTTACTAAAGGAAATTACCTTTTTATAATTTATAAAGAAAATATAACTAATATTCCAATTTTCCTTATTAAAAAAGAACTTATTATTTAGAGCTTTAATAATAGCTAAATTATTAGTATTACTTTTATATTAATAGTAATTAATATTTCTAGAAGTATAATATTAGGCTAGCTAAAAATAAATAAATAAAATATTTAGCTAATATCTTATAAAATCCAAGCTATATTAAGGAATCCGCTTTTAAAAATTAAGAGGCTAAAATAAAGTAACTATTATCTAGACTTCTATATTTTAATATATTTTTTTTTATAGAAATAAAACTATAATATTTCTATTTCCTTTATTAAAAACTCTTAAATACTAAGCTTTTTAATTTACCTCAAATAATCTTTCTTATAAATATAGCTATTTATACTTAGATTAAAGGTACTAAACTCAGAAATAAAAACTATAATATTGAATTAGAGCTATAGATTCGAGTAAAATTAATCGGAAACCTAATACTTGTATTTATAATTTATAATTTCCTTATTTTCTAAAAAGAAATCCCGTATTTCCTTATTTATTTAAATAATAGAAATATATTTCTTATTTTTAATAATTTTATAAATCTTAATAATTACTTTTAAAATATCTATAAGCTTAATATTAATTATATTAATAGAAAGAATATTAGTAAATTACTAAAGATATATTTTATAAAAAGCTTTAAGAAATCTATTAGTAATTCTATAATATTCTCGCTTATAAATAAGTTCCAGAATACTATTATATAATTCCTTAAAAGTATAGTTATTCTAATAACTAAATATTAGCTTCTATTTAACTAATATTTTATAAGTATAATATTTAAATATTCTATAAATATTATTAGTTTTCTTTTTCTTAATTCTAAATATACTTTTTAAAATCTTTTTAGATAATATTTCTTCTTTGCTTTTTTTTATTTTATTCTTTAATATTTTAGTAATCTTATATTTAGTCTAGTATTCAAATCTATACTATTTATTAGAAATTTTAGGTTTAGTTTAATTTCCTTTTTTACTAGGTTCTTAATTAGTTATACTAGCTCTATTGGTTTTACTAGTAATATTATTAGTAAACTTTATTAAATTAGCTCTAGTTTTATTAGCTAGATCTAATTAAGTTATTACTACGATTATAATAGAGGCCTATTTTCTAGACTTATTATAGAAAACAAGAAAAGGTTTATTATTATAATATTTTTTAGTAAGAATTCCGGAAATATTATAAATATATTATTTAGCCTTGAGATTATTAGCTAATAATAGCTTAAAAACCAATTCTTTAGGTTCTGAAATAGCTTTTATATACTTAAATATTTTAGTAATATCTAATTTAGTAAATATACTAGTATTTTAATACTTCTTATCCTTAATATATTCTAAAATAGCTTTATTAATTAACTAAATAGCCTTATATACTAAAGCTTTTATCTTAAAAAAAGAATATAATTTCTTATAAATATTTTTATTAAGGTTATTATAAATATTATTAATATATTAGCTAAAGGCTTTATTATATAATATAATTCTATTCTGATTTTTGGTTTCTAGACTATTTACTATAGTTTTAATCTTATTAAGCTTCTTTTATTTGCTTTTAATAATGCCTTTTATAATATTCTCGAATTCTCTATTATTAGCTTAATAGTTCTTTAGCTTCTTCTTAATTAATTCTAGTCTAGTTCCGTTTCTAATAAAGGTTTTTTATTTTAAGAGCTTATTATATATATTATTTAGTTTACTAAAGATATTTATATTAAATTTAGTAATTATAGTTATTTTTTCTAGTATTAGTAAGTCTTCTATAATTACTTAAGCCCCCTTAATATTTTAAACTTTAATACTATTAATTTATAAGCTTTTAGTAATATTATAGCTTATAAGAACTAGCTATTATACTTTACTAATTTAAAGAATTTATTCTTTAACTATTTTATTATTCTTAAAAGAATTATATAAGTAATATTAATATAATAGTTATAGGTTATAAAATTAAAGATTCTTGAAATTATAAGAATTTCTTTTAAATATTTCCTAAAATAAAGAATAAATTAAAATAAACTTGAATTATATAAAAGTATTATATATATTCGAGTTTTCTTTTTTCTAAATAAGGAAATAAAGCTGAAAATAGTAATATATATAATATAAAAAGTAAATATAATAATTAGATATATTTAAGATAATTTAATTATAAATTAGAAATAATTATAAAAAATAAAATATAAAGTTAAACTAAACAAAAATAATAGAAAAACAAGAAAATAATATAATAGAAATATAGATATAATAATAATAGTATTTAAAATATTAAAATATAAAAAAAATAACGAAAATTTTATAATATAAATCTATTTTAATTCTTTATTTATTTAAAGACATTTTTATTAACTCAAAAAATAATATTAAAAAAAGTAAATATAGGAAATATATAAAAAGTAAAATATATAAATATATTAAAAATATTTAAAAAATATAAAATAAGTATTAATAGAAAGAAAATCAGAATAACGGGATTAAAAAATAATTTAAAATAAAGTATTATTTTTTCCGAAACTAATTCGTATCTCTTTTAAAAGCTAATTATAATATATTTAATATTTATTAAAATTAATTTTATATAATAGAAAACTATTTAGCTAATTAAAACTTTAAAGTTATATTTATATTAAAGAAAATAATATTAAATAATTCTAAGACTATAGAAAAAAAACTATAAAATAATATAAATAGGATTTATAATATTATTATTAAGTTTGAAATAATTAATATAGAAATTAATATAATATATAGGAAAATCAAGTATTTCAAATTAGTATTAAGATATAAGAGTTAAGGATATTTTCTTAATTATTTAAATAATATTTAATAGTAAGAAATAGAATTAATAATAAGAATTAATAAATTATACTAGCTTTTTTAAAGAAATAATAAGTTTCTGGTAAAGAAATAATATTATAATTAGAAAATAGGTTCTATTTAAAAGAAGTTTCTTTTATATAAAAATAGAAATATATAATATATTAAATAGATTTTAATATAAGTTTTAAAAATAGCTATAATTATATTAAAAAGGAAATAGGTTTCCCGATATAAAATAAGCTTTAAATAAGTAGATTTAGCTTATTTAATATTTAATAAATTCCTAGAATTATATATTATTAAGTATTTTCTGAAATAATTATTAGATTTAATAAGTTTTCTTTTTTTTTCTTATAAGACTTCTAGTTAGATATTTCATTTATATATAACTTCTAATTTGGGAAATTTGCTTAAATATTATAAAAAAGCTTATAATAATAGTTTAGGTTAAGATTGAAATCTATAAGTATTATAATTAAGCTTTAAACTAATATAAGCTATAAATATAGCTAATAAAAAATAAATAAAGCTTTTAAAAGGCTTTTAGTTTAGTATTCTTTTCTTTTTTAAAAATATATAAAAGGTTTTCTTTTTTCTTTATTCTTAACTTATTAATTATTTATATTATTAAGATTTTTAAGAAAAAATAGTATTTCGAAATTAAAAGTATATAAAGTAATTCTTTAATTCCCTAATTATTTTCGTATTAAAATATAAGCCTTATTTCTAGTTTCTAAAACTCTAGTAATAGAATTTCCTATAAAAAATACTATTTAGTAAAATATATATTAGTATAGCTATTTCTTTGGGAGTTATATATATAGTTACGGGATATGAGATACGGGATATAGGTAATGAAATACAGGTAATGAGATATAGGATACAGGATATAGTTATATAACCTCGCATTTTATTAGTAACTCGACTAGTAGACTAGATCCCTTTAGGTTTAGTAGATTTAGGAATCACATATTAATACTATAATACTATAATTCCTACTTCTAAATAATAACTTTACTAACTATATATAAATAGTATTCTATAACTTATATAATAGTATTATATATTACTAATAAACTAATACTAATTAGTTTATATATATAGATTAGAGAATAGAATCTTTTAAGCTAAAGAAGTATCCGGTAGCCTATAGCAAAATTAAACTAGTCTATATTAAAGAAGGAAATTACCTATTAACTCTATAAAATATCCGGTAGCCTAAGAGAGAAAATAGCTAGCTCTTACTAAGAACTAATAACTACTTTATTAAAGGAGAAAATTACTTATTAACTTTATAAAGTATCCGGTAGCCTAAGGGAAAAGACTCTAGTTCTTACTAATTAATAAGTAATTAGCTATTTAACTATCTATCTATTTAACTATCTACTATTTTTTAAAACCAATTTCTTTTGGCCCCAAGACTATTTTTTTAGAACCTATCTTTTCTACTTATATAATACCCATATTTATAAGATACTCTCTCCGGAATATATATCTTTAAAGCTCTTTAACTACTATTTCGATTTTACTATTAAATTAAGTTCTTTGAGCTTTAGATCTTCCCGGAATTATAATATTTTACTTCCTAAATTTCTCGTTACAGACGAAATATTTAAGGGCAAAATATTTACTTTAATACTTATAAAACCTCTAGATATCTGGGGTATCTGGTATCTTAACCAGATATCTAGTATCTGGTATCTTAATTAGGTATCTAAACTAGATATCTAGTATCTAAACCAGGTATCTGGATATCTTTACTACTAAACCCTTTCTATAAACTTACTATAAACTACCTTACCTTCGAATCTCTCTTACTATAAATTATATATATATTAAGAAGGGCTTGGCCCTAGGGATTTGGTATAGCGGAACTATGAAATAGATATATATAGATAAAGAAATAGAAAGGCAGTATTAATCTAGTTACCTATAATAATAAGAAAGTCCTGAACTATCTTAATACTAGACTATTCTAGTATAAGATAGAGAAGTTAACTAATAATAATTTCTAGGAGTTATTTAAGGAGAATTTTAGTAATTTTGACCTCGAAGTATTTAATTATCTAGATTAATATATATTATATAAATTATGAGCTACTTTATAATACGGTAATATTTATATTAAATAAAATAATAAGAAACTTATTATTATATAATCCTTAGTTAATACTATTTAGGAAAAAGAATAATATACCTAGACTATAGCTAATATTATTACTATTAGACTAGACCTTAATACGGGCTCTATTACCTTATTATATATATTTCTTAATAATAGTATTATAAGAAATTAATAAACTAAATTAATTATTACTTATATTTCTTTACTACCTATAATTACTCCTATTAGTACCGGACTATAAAAAGCTAGTAATAACGGATTTCTACTACTTCTACTACCTCTACTACTTTTAAATAGCCCTTTAGCTAGCCCTCTTACTATAAAACTAATTAGAGAAATAATAAAGATATATACTAAAATATAGAAATATAATAGAATTAATAATAGTTTTAACTAAAAACTTGCTATTTTTCTCGATATCTACTAATATATAAAGCTTTTATAAGAGGTATTAGTAAGAGCTTTTCCTATTATATTAAAGGAACTAGTATAAGATTACTTTTATAATAACTAGCTCTTTTAATATATATATAAAGAGGCCTATATAATATTTATAGCTTTTTTAAAGGCCCTAGTTTCTAATATCGAAATTTAGATAAGTGAAATACTACTATAATAGTAACTATAATAGCTTAATACTCTAAAAAGACAATATTTAAGCTCGTTTAGTTACTAATTAATAACTTATATAAATTGTAATATGAACTAGTACCTGTCCTATAAAATACCAAATTCCTATATAATAAGATTATTATTTCCTATTAAGATATACTAGTATACTAATATATAATCTCGGATTCTCTTCCTAATCTCGGCTAACTTATTAATAAGCTCTAATTATCTATTACTACTTATAAGAAGAAATAATAGATTAATACCGAGATCCTCTTTACTAATTAATAATACTATTCTCAAAATCCTTTAAATTACTATTTGTCCGGAAATTATTAATACGGACCTAACTATAACTTCGGAACCCGTAATAATTACTTTAAGCCCTATAATTATAATAATTATATCCCGAAGTTATATTTTATATATAAGAGACCCGAATACCGATTATAGAAGTATATATTAGAGAAATAAGAAGCTAAGAAAACTCGATTTAAGAGTAAAAACATTTACTAATTTAGATCCCGAAATACTTATAACTTTAATAAATGCTTTAGTAATACTTATATATAGTATATTACTAAATTTAAAGGAAAAGAGGATAACGAGAATAGTAAAAATAAACTAGTAGGTAATGCTTTTAAAGCCTTACTAGCAGAAACGAATAAAAGAAAGAAATATTACTCTAATTCCTATTTTATTTCTATTAAGAGCTTCCTAGCCGCTCTTATAGTTCCTATTTCTGCTATTCCTATAACTAATACTCTTATAAATAATCTTACTTCTCTTTCTCTTATATATTAAATAATAAGCGAAAACCATATCTTAGAGCCTATTAAATAAATAAAAGATACCCAGATATTTATAATTAATAGTATATTAAGATATAATACTTACTGCTTTTATAAAGTTATAATTAATACCGGAGCTTCTAGATTCTCAATTACTAGTTTTAACTAATTCCAAGCTTTATAATAGACTAATAGTAGTATCTAACTTAATAAAACTATTAAAGGTTAAGTTAATATCTAGTTTAATATTGGATCTATATCCTCTATTAGATCTATAATAATAAAAATACTAATTAGGTAAATATAATTCTATATTATATCTATAAAGACTTTATTTCTACTTAGCTTAGCTAATATAAATAAGCTAGAAGTCTACTTTAATAATCTTACTAATTATCTCATTACTTTTACTAGATGCTTTATATTTATAATATAATGTTTTGGATACTCTTTCTTATTTTGAAATACTGCTTTATAAAGCTTTATTTCCGAATTCTTTATTTATAACCCTTGCTTTCTTATAGAAGTCAAATTATAATATCTATACCGCCGTTTTAGTTATTTATCTATTAGTAAGCTCCGAAATATACTAGAATAAGCAGGCCATAATATTAATATAAAAGCCCTAAAATACCTTACAAAGTACTATAAGTAATATTAGAAATTCGGAGAACTACCGGAATAATTCAAGTTTAACTTAAGAGATAATATTAGCTTTAACTATTCTATTATTATTAATATTTTCTATATTTCTAGTAAGCTTATATTCTATATTATTAATAAAGATACTTAATATTAAACTAGCTAATAGTTTCAAAATATTAGTATATTATATACTTGAAATGCCCTAAAGTAGTATTAAATTAATACCTATTTAGGCTCTCTTAATTAGATTATAGTAGATACCGGAAAGTAGTTTACTAGTAAGAAGTTTACTTAGCTTTTAAATACTATAGAAACCAAGGTCAAAATCATTCCTATAGAAACTTATAATTCCGTCGGAATTATAGAATACTATTATAGCCTAATTTAATATATTTATCTTATTATTATAGCCAAAATTAATAGAATTAATAAGAATACTATATTTCAAATAGCCTTTAAAGCTATTAATAATTCTACTAGACCCGATAGTATTATTCTAACCCTCTTAATTTATAGTACTTTACTTTAAATAACTAAATATAATACCTTATTACTAATTATATTATAGTAATTAGTAATATTTAAGAAAGTAATAATAGAAATTCAGAAGCTTTAAACTAGATACCAGATTATAAATACCCTAAATACCCGAAATAGTCCTAGTATTACTAATATCTATAAACTTCCCTTAAATTCGGATATTCTTATATAATATAAAGGAAATACTAGTTAATCTAATAATTAGAATAAGCTATATAAGCTAAGAGCCATTAATAGGAAAGACTATATACTAGCTTTACTATATAGTAATACTATCTTCTATTTAACCTTTATAAAGCCCTTTTATATAGGAGATATTATGGTTATTACTAATAGTCCCGAACCTAAACCTGTTCTCGAATTCTATAATAAGGCTAAAGGTAATACAGGTATAATTTCTTCTAATATTTCTATACTAAAATATAATAGAAGATACCCTTATAAAAACCCGGATATTATAGTATTTCTATAAAATAATAACTTATATAAGAACTCCCGTTAAGTTAAAGTTACTAGCTTTCTAGAAAAGAATATATTTGAGGTTATTTCCAGATTTCAGGTATTAAAAAAAATATATATCTTTAATTCCCGGTTTATTAATAAGATTAAGAATAAGGGTATAGAGAGAGAGTTTACGAAATCGAGACTAGTTATTCAGGCTTATAATAATAGTAAGAAATATATAATATTAATATAATTACTTATTATTTAATATATTAGCTAGAGAATTATTCTTAGTATTATTACTATAATAATAGATACTATAGAGCTATATTTATATAATATCTCGCAAGCTTATATCTAATTAATAATCTTACTTAACTATAATTTTTATATTAACTCATTTTATAAGCTTACTAGAAAGCTAAATCTGAATAATAATTCGGTTCTAAAGGTTATAAAACTACTATATAGTATACCAGAAGCTAGGAACTACTAGTTTAAGACTTACTATTCTTATTATATTAATAAGCTTTCTATAAAATAGTTAACTTATAACCCTTGCCTCTTTTATAACAAGTAACTCTTCGGAATTATTAGCCTTTAAACTAATAATACCCTATTTATTAGAAATAATAATTTTATAAAAACAAAATAACTAAAGCTCTAAGAAGCTAAGTTCTTGGCCAAGAAATATAAATGCCTTATTATTAATTATAACTTCAAGTTTAATAAAAGTATTATCTATATAAATATTACTAAAATTACTCTTATATAGGAATACTAGTATAAAAACCTCTAAACTATTTCTATAAAGAATATTACTACTATAAGTAATAAAAGTACTATTTATTAAGATTTCTTTATTAAAAACTAATATATTACCTATTATACTAGAAAAGTATATATTATATTAATCTATTAACTAGAAGCTTTATATAACCTATTAATTACTACTTAAATTATTAAACCTTCGGAAACTAATATAAAGGTATTTAATAAGTATATTTAATAGCAAATTAAGAATACTACTAGAGAACTAAGATTTATAAAGCTAGTAAAGAAGTTCTTATATTTAATTATTTTTATAAATACTTTATTTATAAATAATAGAAATTTCTTCTCCTAAATTAGATATATTCTAGTTCTAGTAAACGGAACTAGATATACTAATATTATTTACTAGTTCTCTACTAAATATAAAAGAATTACTAGAAGTATTCTAGCTTCGGAACTCTATAGTATGGCTTATAGCTTTAATATAGGTGCTTTAGTCAAATCTATAATTAATAGAATACTAGAAATAGAACTACTATTAGTAGTTTATACGAATTCGAAGTTATTATACAAATATTTTATTAAATTGGGAACTATTTAAGAAAAGTATCTAATAATTAATATAATATATTTTTGCCAGGTATATAAATAATAAGAGATTATAGAAATTAAATAAATTAAGGAAGAATTAAATCCTGCTAAATCGAAGCTAATAAATGCCCTCAAGTATCTAATTAATATAAATACTATATAATTAGATATAGAGAAATAAGTTAAGTATAAATAGAATAGAAAATAGATATATAAGATAAAAGAATATTATAAGAAGAAAAGTTATATATAAAAGGCTATGGCCTTTAATATATAACTAAAACCTCAGAAGTAATATAGATATATAGAGTATTTGGAAAATCTAGTACTAGGCCGGATTAGGGAATTTATATATAATTAGAAGAAAATACTATTTTTGTATTTTTAGAAAGTTTCTAGTATTAGTATAGCTATTTCTTTAGGAATTATATAAGTAGTTACGGGATATGAAATACGGGATATAGGTAATAGGATATAAGTAATAGGATATGGGATATAGGATATAGTTATATAGCCTTATATTCTATTAGTAACTCGATTAGTAAACTAGACTTCTTTAGGCTTAGCAGATTTAGGAATTATATATTAATACTATAATACTATAATTCTTATTTCTAAATAATAATAACTTTACTAACTAATATAACTAGTATTTCTATACTTATATAATAATACTATATATTACTAGTAAACTAATAGTAATAAAATATTATTAGGCCTTTATATCTTTATTAAAAAGCTAAAAAAATTATATCTATAATTATAAATTTCAAAGTATTTATTTCTATCTAAATCTTTAAAGCTAAATTAAAATAATAAAGTATTAGTATTATTATAAATATAACTTTTAGTTTCTTAAAAGCTTTATTTATTTCTATATTCTAGTAAAAATAATATTATAGTTTTTTATTAGTTTTTAATAAATTAATTAATCTTTTTATTATCCTGAAATATTTATAAATAAATCTTTAATAGAAATTAATAAAGCCCAGAAATATTTAAACTTTTCTAATATTATTTTTTAAGATTAATTATTTTCTAATAGCTATAATTCGGCTAGCTTTTATTTCTATATTATTTAAGCTAATTCTAAATTCTAAAAATTCTATTTTCTTTATATTAAACTTATATTTTACTAAGTTTATAAAGAACTAATATTATTATAATTATTTAAATATATATCGAATTATTATTATATATTATTCTAAGTTTTTAGAATAAATTAGAATACTATTTAAATAAATTATATAAATAATATTTATAAGGCCTATTATTATATAATTAATATATATTTGAAATATTATTAGAATATTAAAAAGCCTAAAAAATATAATATAATACTTAAAATATTTATAATATATTTGAAATATTGTTTTTTATTTATTATTTTCTCGAATTTATAATTAGTAAATAAATATTTTTTAAATCTAGCTTTATATATACTTTTATTTTATAAAATCTATTTATTATTTTACTAATAAGTTATAATAATATTCGATTCTTAATAGTAATTCTATTTAGGTCCCGATAATTAATATATAATTATAAGCTATTTTCTTTTTTAAAATAAATATAATTAAATTATTAGCTAAACTAGTAAAATAATAATAAAAAAATTTAAGCTAATATTAAGATATTTCTAAAGAATTTCAAGTTTTCTTCCTAATAAAATATATATAAAACTATATAATAATTAGAATTCTGGTTTCAAATTTATATAATATTCTATTATATAATAGTTAGGTGATATATTTATAGCCTTTATAAAAAATATCCGAAAAAGATTTTAATATTTTTTAAGAAATAAAGTTATTTTATTTATGGTAATAGTAATAACTTTTCATTTATTTATTATAGAATAAGTAATTAATAGAATAAGTAATTAATAGAATAAGTAATTAATAGAATAAGTAATTAATAGAATAAGTAATTAATAGAATAAGTAATTAATAGAAAAATATATGTTTTATATTTTATTATTTTAATAAACTTTCTAGTATTTAGAACTTTAATCTTCTATAATTAAATCTAATATTTCTATATTACTTCTTTAAAAGAAATTTAAAGATTAATTTAATAAAACTATAAAAATTCAAATATTATATTAATATAGTTTAAATTAAAATTATAAGATATAAAATATATATTAGTCTTCTTTTAGTTCTCTAGTATATTCTTAATAGTAACCTTAAAAATATAGTTTTTATATAAGGAAATTCTTTTTTCTTTTAATAAAATTAAAGAAATTACTTCTAATATTAATAAAATATTTATATCTAAAGTTAGCTTTTTTTTAACTTCTATATTTGAATTAACTAATATTATAACTTTATATTTCTTTCTTTTATATTCTTTTCTTTTTTTTTTCTTTTTTCTTTAATTCTTTTTCTTTTATTATTTTATTAGCTTATTATTATATTTCTAGTAAATAAATAAATTCAAGTTATTTTTAATTCTTATAGCTATAAATATAAGCTTTCTTTTTTTATATAAAATATTCTTTTAATAATTAATTTTATTCGAATATTTTATTTTAAACTATTAAATAAATTATTTTGCTTTTATAATAAACTCATATATTCTAAATTATCTAATAGGCTATTTAAATAGAATATAAAGCTTTAAATACTCTAATTTAGCTATTATTTTAAATTTTTAAATTTAGTAAATATATTATTACTATAGTTCTTTAGATCTAAAATAGAATTTTTTATAAACTTAATAAAGGTCTTTTAATCTATAATATTAATACTTATTAATTACTTCCTATATTTCTAGATATTTCTAGCTATATTCTTAAAATAAAAAGTATAATATATAATTTTTATTATATCTATAGCTCAAATAATTATACTATTTTTATATTATTTTAGCTTTATTTAATAAAAGAAATTCTAGGCTTTCTTAATATTCTTTCTTTTATAAATTAGTAATTCTCGGGTTTTTAAAGCCTTATAAATTAATAATATTACTAGAGATATAATAGGCTTTATATTAAATATTTAAATATTTTTAAGATAATAGATTTAAGCTTCTAGCTTTTTTAGATTCTTTCTTTATTATATCTCTATTTCTAATTTAGTAATATAATAATAAGCTACTATTAGCTTCTCTATTATTATTATTTTACTAGCTAGTTTTAATAATATCTAAATTCTATTTTCTTTTTCTAATTAGATAGTAGTAAAAGTATTTAACTAGATATTATTCTAAATACTTAACTAGATTATTCTAGTAATAATAAAAGTACTTCTTCTAATTAATATTTTAACTATTTGTAATTTTATTTATTAATGGCTTAATTATTTTATAATAAACTACTTTTCGAAAATTGAATTAATTAGAATATAAGATATAGAATAATAGAATAATATATAAATAGTTAAAATAAATAAGTTTTAGAGTAATACTTATAAATATAACTAATTACCAAGAATTAATTTTAATAAAAAACTAATTAATACTTCTTTTTAAAGCTAAAAGTATTTTCTTATATATCTTTTATTATTTAGCTAAATATATAAAGCTTTTTACTTAATTAGAAAATATAATTTTATATAAGCTTTACCTAAAATAGAAAACTAGATTTATAATATTTAATACTCGTTTATATACTATTATATATATCTATTATAGAAGTATTTAATAATATATTTAATAAAAAAAGTAAAATAAATAGCTATTAGATTCGAGATATTATAATTCTTTTAATATTATTATTTTATTATCTAATATATAAATTTATATATTAAATTAAAATATTAGATAATATTTATATTTAGTTTTTATTTAATAATACTTTTAATTTTCTTAAATTTAAGGCATTTAATATTTATTTTATTTAGGGGCCGAGATTTCTTTATTTTTTTAATAAATTTAGCTTTATAATTATTTTAATAATAAATTTCATTTATTATATTAATATAAAAATATTAAAATAATATAATCTTAAAATTAGATATTTAGATAATATATTCTTATTTAAACTTTTAATATATTTTTTAAAGATTTTAAAATAATAAAAGATATAATTTCTTTATTTAATCTTATTATAAAATTAATATATTATTTAAATAAAAGAAATATATATTAGATAAGGCTAGAATTCTATTATTAAAAAAATTATATTAAATAAACAAAAATATATAGCTATTTAAATAAATTTAATAATAGTTTTTTTACTTGTTTTTTCTATAATTTATTTATTATAAAAGAAGTATATTTTTATAAATTTATAAATAATTCTAAGGCTTTTTTTATAATAATTATAAATATATCTTTATTTTAAATAACTGGCTTATTATTTAAAAATCTTATATTAGTACTTTATATTATATAAACTTTAAAAAAAATTTAAGAAATATATAAATCTATTAATTTTTCTTTTAAACTTTATTAATAAATAAAAGTATTTCTTTAGTTTTAAGCTCGAATAAATTACTATTTTAGTTTTTTATTAATAAAATATAATTATATTATAAATAAAAGTAATAATAAACAAATTAGATATTAAGTAATTATATTCTGGTATTAAAATTTAAATCTAAAATATAATCTAGTAATATTTAATTAAATAGTTTTTATTTTTATTAAAAGAAATTTTATTTAGCTAATATTTTTGGCTTTAATAAAGCTTTTTAATAATATTTTTTTTCTTTATATATAATTCCTTTTATTAATTTATAATAGCCAAGTTATTTCTATAATCTAGAAATAAAGCTTTTAGCTTTTATTTAATAATAATAAATTCTAGGCTTTTTTTAAGCTTATATTATTTTTTTATTAAAAGAAATTACTAAAATTTAAAAATTATAATATAAAGTTATAAACCGAAATTTATTATTAATAATATTATATTACTTATTACTAAAATAGCTTTCTTAATTATTAATTTTAATATTATTAGATATATAATAATTATAATAATTATTTTTATTAATATAGCTATTATACTTTATTATTTAAATTATTAAATAAAGCTTATTTAAAATATATTAGTTTTAAAAATATATTTACCTAATTAATATATAAAGTATATTAATAAAAAAATAAAGCTTTGGCTTTAAAATTATAAATTATAAATAAGAGCTTATATTTTATATATAGCAGAACCTCGATATAATAATACCAATTTTAGCGCCTTTTTCTAATAATATACCGAGGTATTATTAAATCAAGGATTATATATACATATAAAAAATAAGGAAGAACTAAAGATATATAAAGAACCTCTCAATCCTAATGCCTTACTACTTATAAAGTACCTCCTGAAAGCTCTAAATAAGCCTGCTTTGCTTTTCCTACGTTCCTTTGGATAAATGTAGCTTTTAAAGCGTCAAGCTTATATATAACCTCACTTTGTCTATCCTCCTATTACTTCTCATAAAGATTTACCAAATCAAGTATAGCTATTACTTCAGCTAGCTTCACTTTCCTAATCTCTTCCTCCTGCTCCTCCTGCTCCTCCCCCTCTATATCAGACTGAGTATCCCCTGAACCTCTACGAGTATAGCGATTCACAATTACCTCTAGTATTATACTCTCTTCTTCTATAATTGCCTCGTCAATTGGTATAATAAATTGGCTAATGGGAAGAGGATCGTTGAATTGGGTAGTACTCTGAATAGCCAATTAAAGGGCTTCGATGGTTTCCTTGTCTTTTGCTTATTGAGTAGCCCATTCCTCGTCCAGTTCGCTATGGGCATCGAGATCTCTACCAAGAAGAGGTTTTGCAATAAGACTTGATTTGTACCAGTAATTAGTAATCGTAGAAGCTTTGATATAGTTATTCCAAGCATATACTATCCAGTTAATCATATAGAGTAGAGTAACTGTTTTATTAGGGTCCTTATTCGCCTCAAATTACTTGATTATATAGCCAACCCATTACTTGCAATAATAAAGCTTAAAGATATTAATAATGTCCTGATCTGCCGGTTACTAATACGATATCGTATTAGGAGGTAGCCATTCTACTCGTACGTAAAAGAGAGCTCGTTTTCCACTAACGAGATTAACGCCATATTCATATCCTGAGAAGTTGTCCATAAAGAGAAGAATATACCGGCCTTAAGTAGAATATTTGCAATTGAGCCAATAGAGGTATTCTGTATAGATGATACCAGTCATCTACTTGGAATTATTATACCGGTATTATATACCCAAAAGTCGACGATTGACATGCTTAAAGTATCGAGGGTTCTTACTCTTCCCAATTAACCAAGGCTCCCACTTATTAGTACCTGTGGCATTGACCGTAAGAACAAGAGTAATTCGCTCTTTACTCCTTTTGCCTCCATTACTAGCCTCAGTTACTAGTATACGATTTGGTGATATTTTCCAGTATAAACCAGTCTTATCCATATTCAAGACGTTCTCAGGAGGGTATATGGCTGCCAGGTCTCGATTTTCCTGTATTTGCTTGATATTTTCAGGGCTTTCGATATCTGCCGTACCGCCTTCGCCATAGTAAATATATTCCTTAATATAGAAGCGATTCTTGAAGTTGGTTAACTACCCATTGGACTATTTAGGCTCTGGTTGCTCGCAATATTGGGGGAGAAGGTACCAGATTTCATATGCCTTTTACTTGAGAATATCGCCTGTAATTATCGCTTTTTGCTACTGTATCTTCTGCTGCTATTCAAAGAGTACTAATTCAAGATCAGGCCAATCAGATTGGCTCAAACGTTGACCCGTAAGGCTTGTATCTTTTCGTATATTGGTATTAAGGTAATCGAATTGAGTACTAAGGCTAAAGGAAACAGTAGATTAGTTGATTTTGTAGTGGAACTCGTCCTGGAACCACTTAATAAGATTAGTATGCATAGCTTTAGGATGGGATTACTTGTACCTCCGTAGTACTCGGCAATCAGCTTCTGTCATGCCTCTTCGTCTCTTTTTGGGCTGTTTAGGGGCTAGAGAACCAGAGGTAAGATCAAGGGGCTGTGATTCGGTGAGATCGAGAGCCTGAGAGGTACCGGAGGGCCCTGGAGTATTAATAAATTGATCCATTTTCAGGCTAAAGTAGAATGATATACTATTAAAAATTAAGGGTTGGGACCGAAAAACCTTATAATAATCGTAATACCAAGGATATTATAAGCCTAAGGCTAAAAAAGTACAGGACCCTATAGCCGTATCGTATTACTAAGGATATTGCTATATCGGGGATCGCTATAGCGAGGTTCTGCTATAAGAGCTTATATTTTAAATAAAAGCTTAATTTTCTTATATATTTACTAAATATATTTATTATTTTTATTTTTTTATTATTATTTTTTTATTATTATTTTATAATTTTTAAAGATTCTTTTTATAATAAATTTAGTAAAATATATAAGAATTAAATTATAAAATAATAATTAAAGTTATAAATTTTTATATAATAAATACTTTAACCTATTTTATAATTAGTTTTTAGAGAATAGCTTTAAGGTATTAAATAATAATAAATAAATTTTATATTTTTTATATTTTATATAATAAACTTTATTTTTTTATTCTTATTTCTTATAATATAGGCCGATTTCCTTTTATAAAAAACCTTTTATAAATTATACTTTATTAGTAATTATATATATTATTATAATAAAGTAAAAATAATACTTTTAAAACTTATATTTGAAATAATTATTATTATTTTAAAGTTTATTTTTGGCTTATATTTAGCCTATTACTAGCTTATTATAAGATTTTTTTATAGGCAAATAATAAAGCCTAATTCTATAGTATTATTATTATAAGTATTTATAATATTAATCTGGCCTAATTTTTTAATATTTTTATATTATCTAAAATAGCTCTAAAGTATTCGAGTTTAAATTTATTTAGTAAACAAATAAGTATTAAAAGAAAGTTTTACTAAAAAAAAATAGCCCTTACTAGTTTTATTATATAAGAGTACAAGTATAGTTTTTCTTTATTTCTAATTAGAACTCTTTTTTTATCTTATTTTCGTTAATAATTTCTGATTTAATAATTAAGTCTTTATTACGAAATTATATAAAGAATTTCTTTAGTAATTTCTTTTTAAGTATTAAGAATACTATAATTATAACTTATATAAACTAGTAAATAGAAAATTAATTAAATAATTAGATTAAAGAAAAAGGGTATTTAGATTAAAGTAAATATAAAGTAAGAAGGAATTTATAAAGAAAAGAATAATACTTTTTTAAAGGTATTTATATTAAACTAACTTATACTATAGGCAAAGTACTAGATATATTTTTGAAAAGTGTTTACTTTGGGTTCCTTGGGAACTTGTTTGGGCTCCTTGAGTATTCTCGTTAAAACTTGATAAAAATAATATGAGAGAATAGAGGTCAGATCAAGTATAATTGGCTAGAAAGCGAGAAGTCAAAACACGTGATAATGTGGTAAATCTTGCTCAGGATGATCAGGCTAAGCTCAGGTAAGCTGCTCAGGGTGCTCAGGTTACTCAGGTGAGTTGACTGAGCCGAGGGTGAGCCGAGGGCGATTAGCGCCTGAGCAAGAGCGGCAAGCTGACTAACTGAATGCGACGCGCAAGAAAGAGAATATTGATCCATAATACCACCATATTCTCATGGAAAGATTGCCTGGTGATTCTCATCTCTCTCCTCACAAACATATGAAACGTGAGCGAAGATGAAAGCAGGGTCCCTTTTCAGTTCTCGCTAGGGTCTAACTTCTTTGCCTCTCTCGGAGACTCCTGAGGATACTCCTTGAGCTTCAAGTACGACCACTATTGCTCACACAAGATTGGGACATTGAACTCGATTACAAAGCCGATATCGCTATTATCCATCATATTCATCTAAAGAAATCTATCATATTAACATGAACAACGAGCTATAGTCCATGGTATTGACCATCCACCACCAACATCAACTAGCTTGCGGAATAGAGAGATTACTGAGTAGAAACGAACACTACTAGTACGGCCGCAAAGCTTTCAAGTTTTTAGCAAGAGCAATTTGGGCTCATCGGGTTTTGACTCACCCAATTGTTCCAATGATTAGTTCGCTTTTCTTAGCACCACAAATCGCTAAGACAAACGATACTAACACTGTAAAGAGGCCCACAAATCCAAATCGAACAGCGGTGCGCTTTTCGTAATGAAGAGCGATAGTAGCTACAACAGTCAGCATTACAGCAAGCAGTAACGAGATCAGCATTGTAGCATTCTCGATCTTCGAGCTAGAGAAGGTAAAGATTGCCTTCTCTTTATTCTTGTAGAGGACAAGACTGTCCTAAAGATAGATATTTTAGAAACACTTCCCATCAAGCTATATGGCGTCATACCAAGAACAAGTACCTTAGGGAGGTTCTTGTAAGCAGCCGCGATAGCCAACTATCTGCGACTGGGTCGAGTGAAACAAAGTCGACGGTATCTTCCTCCGCTCGGTACCACGGCGACTCCAGATCTCCTGCTTGATCCCTGTGTTCTAGGTAGTTTTTGGTACTATCAACAACCGGCTGCTCGCAATTCATCCAGTCTTTAAGCAAGCCAACATGCTCATACGACGGGCAACTGAGGTTGAGCACTTTCTCATATTGAAGGAGGGTTGAGTCTGACCCGATTCTCAGTAAATCCCAAAGATCGTGTTCTCAATATAAGTCTTACAATAATCATTCAGCTTGTGACGGATTGTGCTGACCAGCTGAGTGCGCTCGATAGAGCCCGAGAAGGCTTGCCATGATTTTAAGTCCTCAGGGGTGGTGAGGCTAAGCTTTTTGTCCTCCTGTTGCAGTTGAGATTCAAGGTCCAGAATCTCACTCTGTAGATATAAAAGATTCCTGGTACTAAGACTGCGGAACTTTCTAAAAATTGAGAGAGTTTTGTCTTTGCAGACCAGCCCAGAAAGCTTTGGATAGCCTGGCGGCAATTGAGCGAATGGAACTGGTGGAGGTCGAGGCGACATTCTGACATTACAGATTGCAAAGAAGTATTAAAATGTGCGACTTCTGTCACTTATTTCTAGTCAAAAGCCAGAATAGCGCGAACATCCAATGTCGGTGCAGCAGGGAAATTAGAAATTTAAGTTACACGAAACCAGTGTTTGTGGTGGCGATGACAATTCCCGTGGGGGCGATGACAATTCCTGTGGTGGCAATGCTCAATGCCCACCGCGGACGGTGATACGCTTTCCGCCGACCGTAATTTGTGCAGCAAATCAATACCTGTTGATTTCGACTCCATTTGCATTGATCTCTTGATGTTTGAAACATCTCCTCTCAAAACTTTAGAGTTCGAATGGTGGCTGCTCCAAAGAGGCTTTACCTTGCAATTGTATGAAGCACATGCCTCACATAGCCTCAATATGCAATCTTACCTCTTTCTAATTGGAACATCTCTACAGGCATGTGAAATCCAGTGGTGGGAGTTAGTCCACTAAAGAAAAGTGACGACTGGGAATGGGCTGGAACACATAAAGTGCGCCATCATGCCATCATCTTCTTGCACACCCAACACTTTCATCAACATAAACGCAAATTGCTCTCGCTCACGACTCCACAAGCATTGTATACCTTTTGCCACGTTGAAAAGAGAATATTCATAATGATTCCTTACTTCGAACAATCAACTTTCCACTTTGCCGGGGAGGGAGCAGGTTCAGGGGGTATCTTGGGGGCAATTCTCAATATACTTATTGTGATTTTGAAGCCTCCGACTTTCTAGGTAGGCGAATCATATTCAATGAGTCTTCAAGGTCAATCTCTAAAAATAAAAATAAAGAACAGTTTTCAGCTGGCGATACCAACTTGACGTCTTCCGCACATAGATCGAACATCGAGTTTCAATAAGCCTGCCAAAGATTTTCCCCATATCATGCTTTCGATCCATGGATTCTCCAACAGCCTCAGAAATTCTTCGCGCATAGTATCGCATCCCTAGTCGCTCTCCTTCCAGACGGATAATGGGCATGAAACATTGGAGCTCTGGTGGGAACATCTCGTTCTTTTGGCTGAGCAAGGACTTGTATTGATTCAAAGTTCGAGAGACTGGAATGAACCGTCTTTGCCGCATGCTGGGACAGTAGTTTTGGGAAATGAACTAACTCACTTGAATTCGTCTGATCTAACGGCAATGAATGCTTCTCTTTGTTTTCTTTGGACTGTCCTTCATTCAACATTCAGCCTCCCCATTCTTGTACTCTACAACCCGGAAACAACATCTCGTTTTTCAAGTCTATTGATGCTGGTATTGAAGTATCCATTCTATCATGTTATTCTGAGCTCAAGAAGCCCATACTATCTACAACTGCTTTCCAACCTTGTCAACGCGTCACGTGTACCAAGTCCAGTCACGGGGATGCATTTCAAAATGACACTTTCGCGTTAGACTTTTCGTATCCCTCTACGTTTCCTTGATTTTAGAATATTTAAATTCAAGCCCCTTCAAACATCCCGCAAATTCTAGACAGCGGGACCCTCTCCCTTTATTGAATGCCTATAGGACAAGGGACTTTAAAAAGGTGTTGCCGCTTTGTTAGGTTATCCATCGCGACCCTCTCTCTCAAGCTTTCTCCATCCAATCCAAAACATGAGATCACCCTCTCTTCGTACTGGCCCTTACCCCTCTTTTCATTTTTCTATGACTGGAGCTGGGGCCGGAATTGAAGTCGAAACTCCGCAGATCGCGCCGAGGTCAAGTTAGCGCTGCGGGATTTATATCCCAATCGATATCAGAAAATGCCTCAGCGGGTCCACAACGCTGCCAAGACGACACAGCCATCATGACGAGATGTCATTTGAGGTTGGTATGTCAGCTGAGTAGGCGTTAGTAATAAGGGTCAATAGTTGGGGAGTCCCAATGCTGTCTCGTTGCCAGCTTTCTTCCCTTTCCCGAGTCGTCTGTGCCATTTTGATATCAAACCGAGTCTACGTCAATAGCATTCGGAATGGAGCCGATCACTTGTTTGATGATGGGAGTAGGGCTCGTGTTCAGTTTGATCGTTTTACAGTTTCTCTGACAACAAGAGTTTTTGGAGATCAAGGTATGTTCATTCTTCATTCAAACCAGATCAGTCGTTCACAATGTAATGTACAGAAACTCGAGACAAACTCCGTCGCGGGAATCTACCTGATCTCAGTAGTTGGCAAGGTCTCTCCCTCGAGCTCAGCCTTCTTGCTATAATCGGGCGTTGGGCTGTCACTACCCGAGGTCTCGACGCCGTTAACAACGCCCTCTTCTCTTCCAAGCATATGATGCTCGACATTGATGACGGGACCTGGATGTATTAGCCAAAGGTACTTTTTTTAAGGGTGTAGGTTATGGGTGTGATATACCTTTGAACCATTTACGAGCTGACGCGAACCACCAGATATTCACTAGCGTCATTGGCCCGCCGTACACCACAATGGTCCAGCTGCCAAACCCATTAGCACTGAGAATCCCAGAGGTATTTTAGGGAGCTGGAGGTCTTACTTCATCAACTGGGGTGTAAGATCGGATCCTCTAACTGATGGGAAACAGAGGATTGGCATCATCACGACAATAAACGAGCACGCCATCATTCCAATCGGCTTGCTGAATTTGCCGAGGTGCCATGGTCCACGACGGAAGCGGTCGCCGACAAAGAAGGTCTTGATGAAGATGGGGATTGTGAAGGCAACATAGGCGGCAATGGCCCCGACCGAGAAGATGGCTCCGATGGCCACAGATCCCCCAAAGATCAAGCACAACAAGCAAATTCCGATCGCAGTGTTAAACCAGACAGCATTCACGGGCGTGGACGTGTGCTTGTTGACCCGCTTGATCCAGAAAGACGCAGGGAAACAGCCGTCACGGGCATAGGCGAAAGTGACTCGGGAGGCTGCAACCATACAGCCTTGGCCCATGGAGTAGGCGCAAACAATTGTCAGACCGAGAACTGCGAGGGCGATCTTTTGCGGCATGACCTGGATCAAGTAGGAAGCCCACGGCTGGCCAAGGTCCGACCCGATGACGGATGGAATATCAATCACGGTGTATGCCACCACCAGCTGCAATGCCCATCCTGCCAATCCGCCAACTCCAGCAGTCATCACAATGGCGCGGGGAGACGCAACAGAGGCATTGCTGCATTCCTCGCTCAGGTGAAATGGGGCGTCGTATCCGCTCATGGTCCAGATGATCGCAATGAAGGACATCAGCACGGCAATTCCGTCGGGCCACTCTGTTCCATTCTGAATGGACCAAACTTGTGAGGAAGGGAAGAATTTCGGTGTATCGGCCGCTCCAGTCACAGACGCTGGAATCATGATGATGACAACAAACAAGCCGATCATGTTAAGGGTTGAGCCGAAGGAGTTGTAGCGGGCGATCCACAACGTTGGCATGCTGGAGATGCACGCATGCTGAAGCATGATGAACACCGTGAGGAGAAAAGTCTGGTATTCGGTGGGCACATAGTTGGGGTTCGTGATTGATGCGGCAGCCAAAATCATCGCGGAGAGCGCATAGTTGACAGATGGAGCTCCCGTCACCTGGGTGCACCAATTCGACCACCCAGTGATCCAGGCCGCATATGGGCCCCACCCAGGAGGTGCCAAAACAGCAGAGGCATAATAAAGTCCACCACTGCGCCAAACGTCAGCTGTTTATTCGGAAACCATGCCCACCCACACACTCTCTCGTACCTAGTTGGCATGCTGGAGCACAGTTCAGCCATTCCCATGGCGACACATTGGATGAAAACCCAACTGATCAGCCAACCCCAGACCATTCCTCCGGTTCCAGCATAACCCATTCCAAATACCAGCGTGGATGCGAACGAGGGCAACAATCCCAGAACGGCGAACGAAACACAGAACGTCGTCCAGAGGGAGAACTCTCTCTTGAATTCTTGCTTGTAACCGAGCGCTACCAACGCAGCTTCGTCGGCAGACAAGCCCTCGAAATTGGGGACATCGCCGTCTGGGAGGACCGTTGTGACGGACGGCTTGCGCAGGTCGATGCCGGCATGGCTGGCGCTATGGCTCTGCCTTGGGTGGCTGGTATTGCTCTTGACCTCTTTCAAGTCGGACATCCTGTCGTGTACTCGTGTCGCTGCTCAAACAAAGGTATTTGACGCTGGCGTCGTATGATCCTGCCCTCAACTCGCCGGCGGAACGCTGCATACTTATAAGACAGGGCCGCCAGAACATCGGACCAAACGCCGAGAAGGAAGCTTTATCGTATGCCACCTTGCCTAAGTATCCACCAGGATGTTGGCCTGTCATACGCAGGGTAGCACGGATGCGCGGGCTGATATCTCGCACCAATGCTGTATTGGGCATGTCTAGCCTGGCCCCGAGCCTTGTGTACAGTATCTCCCAAGCTCTTCGTGCCACGGCCCAACTCGACCATTCAGGAGCGCGCATCTCCTCGATCTTCAAGACCTTCAATCTTCCGCGGTCTCACTCACTCCGCACTCTTCGCATGCACTTTCTCTTTCTTCTTAGCATCGACATCTCAATGCAACATCTCTCTCCTCATCTGAATGAAATCTCTGCAGCCATGCCGCACAGCAAAACACCCTCTCGCCCGCTTCCAGGACTCTCTCCTCCGCAGGCCATGACCAGATGCATGGTTTCAAACCGTCAAGCAAGAATCCAGAGCTCCAGGGGCTTATCTCTCGTCTAGAGCGCCACTTCCCCACAGCCATCCAATTACTCACCCTCATCTCAAAAGCCCCATCCAATCAGCGCCGCTCATCCCAAGATGCGCCATCCTTATCGCGCGGCCCCACATTTCCGATTCTTGATGTGTGCTCCACCCGAGGTTGTTTCTCTGCCCTATCAAAATCCTCACCTGGCTCGCGGCTCGCAGCTGTCAACGGACGCCACTTGACACATCTACTCTGTATGTTTTGCCTTCTTCGCGAACCCCTCATTTCTATCCTCAACTTGCCGCGAGGTGAGGATGAAAGGAATCCCTGAGCTCGAACCCCGTGAAGAATCGCTTCCCGCTTCCGCGATAGAGGCGAAGACTCGCTGCCGGCGCCAGCCCGGGACATCTTACGTAAACGCTTGCTTCCCCACAGTTTGGTCGATACAGGACTGTATGTTGGACGTCAGTCTGCTGCGGGCGAGGGTAGAGCTTGTTTCTCGCCTTGCGACGGACGGAGGATGACCAGGGGTGTTCGGCGGGGCCGCTCTTTGCTACTTTCGGGCAAAGATGTGGCCAAGGGATTGATTCTGCTGTCCTTTGTGATTGGCTGGCGACGTTGCTAGGGGCGCGGCGGGCGGCGTTTTGAAGAGCGAACACGTGAGGAGTGGCTGCTTTGGGCAGGTACATGCTATGTTCCGGGACCATGGGTCAGAGGAGATTGGACGATGATGTGTTTCAAGTTTCTATTGTTGGATATGCAGCGGAATTGCTTTGCGTGGTTTCCTTCCTCATTTTTGCAGTTGCAGAGATGTTTGCTTCTCCCTATCTCTAGATTTTCGAGACGAGGCAATCCCGAGCGAGTGCTGATTGATCGAGAAGCCAAGAGGGATCCCGAGCACTTCTATGACGCTCGAGGTCGGATCTTTACCTCCTGGTGCATCGATTTGGAGTGCCTTCTTGCTGTTATACCTTTTGATCCTCGATGTACCGCAGTTATTGCTCAAACCGTTCGAAGAATTGAATTGCTGGGAGGTTGCTATTTCTCTGACCATTTCTCACATCTTCCAAGCCGTTTGCATGGCGAGTGATGCCCAAAATTCCCCAACGATGCCAAGTAGAAGTTAGTCTTTCTTGTTTGAAGAGGTTCTGCGTATTCGTTCGTAGGGCTCGGGGCAGTGCAAAGTTCATCCGACGCGTTGGGTGTTCAATTACTCTAGAGCAAACAATAAGATTCACATATCAGGGGATAAAAGACGAGGATGACAGCCTACAACTTCTATGGCTCTTTTGAAATTTCAGTCCTCCATTCTTCGCATAATGTGACATTGCCGAGCCTATCTCCAATTTAGTGTCCATGTCGAAGAATGGAGCTGAGGCCCTACCGTTCCTTCTTGCCATCAAATTATCACCAATTCCGTCAGTTGAATCTGACCTTCCTCAGCTTCCTGCATCCCCTCGCCGTTCATATACCCATCAATATACGAATCTCCAAGTACCTTAAAGCAAGTGCGAACCCCGATACCTTCCATACGCTTGAGCACTGTAGTGTTGCCCAAACAAAACACAATCCTTGCGACCCAACAACTGCCTCGTGGTAGGCAGACCCCTGCAAACCGTTGTCACAGATAAAAAAACCCCAGCGGAGTTTTACAATCGTATTCAAATCTAGCAGCACCCCTTTACCCAATGTTCCCATCCCGTTCGGACCTGATGTTTGAACGAGCCCGTTCGAACGTCGATTGCCGGAGGAGTTCCAGGTTAGCCGCTTTTAAAATTGCAATCCCTTATAGAGTCAACATTCCAATTATATTACAGAACTATTTTCAAATTAAAGATTAAAAATATTCCGTTGAAAGATTCGCCTTTTATCACAAACCCTCTCATCCTTCCTGAACTCCATCTCTCCTCTTCCGACACCTGCTACCCCAGAAGCTCCAACTTAAAGATTAAAAATATTCCGTTGAAAAATTCGCCTTTTAACACAAACACTCTCATCTCCTTCCTGAACTCCATCTCTCTTCCGCATCTGCTACCCCAAAAGCTACAACACGCCAATCACTACGCAACGACGACTGAAGCAGCGTCCGCATAACAGCTGCTCTGCACGAACGCAGGGAAAGCATCTCGATTCACGTCCGAAATCGAGCCCGCACACTGAGCATAGAGCTCAATACCCCAGCAGCCCGCCGGCGTATCCGCATATCTATTAGTCGCCTCAACCACAATCGCGCTGCCGCCCTCGACAGGGACATCCGGACAAGCCCAAAAGGCATCAGTGACATAGTTACTCGTGATGAGTGTGCCAGCCGGCACGTCCAGCCCGTCTGTGCCGACGCCGGCGTCGAATTGCACGGTTCCCCTCGCGGCGCCGGGGTTCGGGGAGTTGGGGTCGTGGGACATGGCGAGCACGAGGGAATAGGGTGGGGTGGATGTTGTGCCGGCGAGGAAGCCGGCCGTTATGTAGCCGCCGTCGCTGTGTGGGGCGTCGGTGCCGTTCCGGAAGTAGCCCGGGAGGGAGAGGTCGAGGGGGGCTGTGGATGGGTCGACTAGGGTCGCGAGGTTCTGGCCGGCGCCCGAGTGGACGGGCGTGAAGAGCCAGTTGTTGATGTCTGGGAGCGCGCCGGGGTTGGGGTTGGAGCCTTTGGTCTTGGCGATGAATTGGACCGTGTCGGCGAGAGAGAGGAGATCTTGTCGCACTTGGTTGAGCGGTGCGGCGAAAACGCTGGTTGAGAGTGCGAGGGTCAGGGCGGAGAAGACGATAGGGGAATGCATGGTGTAATTGAATGGTAGTTTTGAAAGTTGATGTGATGAGTTTTTGGATTGATCTGCTGAGTGAGGTGAATGCGTTGATGGCCATCTTCTTATATACTTGTGCCATCTCGTGTCGCTTGATAAACTTTTACGATCACGCAGTCCAACTAAAACCTATAGCACCCAGGCTGTAATGATGCGGCGCATACCAGCACACTTTCTAAACGAGTTAGTTCTCCGCTGGTCTCTTGTATCACGTTACAGATAACACAGCCGTTTGCCCCCTCGTGTCTGTAGTCAGGCTGACCGGATAATAAAGCAGTACTCGTATTGTGCCACAATATAACACAAGCTAACCGGTAAGCAACGTAGTAGCAGCCTTGCGGCTTTGGGGCTTCGCCGCCAACAATGCAAGGGTGCTGCCAGCAAACTTTATATTGACGTACATAAAAAGCCCATTGGATACGAGGTTGGTGCTGACGGCGGGAAGACTGAGGCAGTGAAGGTGCGTGACAGGGTCAGATGTGTCGTATTTACGAACTAGCCTCAGGATATTAACTGCGGCTCGCTATTTCTCAGGTACTTTCAACGCCTTTTTTGCCCCCATTTAGATACTATTATTATTTGTTACATATTACCAAATATGGCTCACATCGGCTTAAGTTAGTATTCTATTTACACCGATTACGTATGCAAGAGGCTACTGTAACACGAACATCTAGTCGGTGTCACGTTGTACTATTCTTCGAAAGAAAAAAAATGCAACATTTTCAGCGTTCGCCCAACCAATCACAGCCATTTAGCGATCAAGATTCGGTAAGAAAAGGAGTCAAATTCAGCCACTTTTATGAAATATATTCTAACAAGAGCCTTTATCACACAAAAAGAAGTCGCAATGCTCGCACCGAAATCTCGACAAGTGATAACTGAAAAGACGACACTGATTAGCTTCAATTTAGCCCAATGCAACTTTTTTTTTGGTGGTCGATCACCCCACCTGATCCTTTTGTGAGAGGCCAGACCCTGAACAGCTCAAAGGCACGTCATACTTTCGTACAACTGAATGCAATGGCGTCATTCGTCCCTTGTGCTGCCATAAGCCGAAATGTAAAACTACCTCACTATATGCCTAGTTCGCTGACCAAGAAGGTCCAAAACGGAGTCCCAAAATAACCGTTGAACAATTTTCAATTTGAGCCAGCGACAGAGAACTCGCTGCATAGCTCAAGCTGACTCACCCGCTACTCACGCTATAACAGCAACATCTCAGGACACAGACGGGAGGTTGAAATGCTCATGTCGAGATTCCGATGTGGGATACGTGTACAGTCGGTCCGATCCAAAAGCGACAAAACGGTCGCCTTTTTGTATCCATAATAACTTTTTAACCCCAACCCCAATTAATTAATACTAAGTAATGTAATTATAGAAAAGAACCAGGCGAATGAAATTTATTAATCAGATTGTTAATGAGATTTGCGGTTAATTAGTAATCGAGGTTTAAAGTGCACGGACGTTTTTTACTTTTTTATTTATTTTTGACTATACAAAACGCGAAAATATTTCACGAAAGTCACGTGTACCTAAGTAAATAGTAAATTAAACTTAGACTTAAAAGGCCTTATAAGGCCCCTTAAGCTTCTATAAGCTTAGTATATATAGTAAGAGCTTAAGCTTTGGAGAGTTATTAGTAAAGAAAGTATAAAGTATAAAAAGTTCATGATTTTAATCACGTGCAACCTCGTATATTATACGAGGTGTAATTTTTTACTTCTACAAAACGCGAAAATTTCTATGCGAGCTCGTATAAAAATGATCACGTGCTTTGTAACTCCCGCAATATTAAAGGTATTAAAAATCGGAGACCAGGGAATTAATTACTATAAGATATACGATAATTCCGATTAATATGATTTACATTACTTAGTATTTTGGTAGACTTTTTTCATTTTGTCGCTTTTGGATCGGATCGACTGTATCAAGGCGTGCAAATCGCAATCAGTGCGTGAGATCTCAGCGATTTCATTGCTGGCGGGTTATAACTTGAGTCTGTTCGCCTGGTTTTTAGGAAGTAATTTTCCTCAGAAAATATAGGTGTATGCCCCAAGTTCCCGTGGTATTTTGTTCAGCATCGATCAAGATATAAAGCATATTGCGTCGATGCAGATTGGTCGTACAGGACAGTACTCCAGATCCGGGCTGTCTTTAGTTCTCGAGGTGCTGCCGCCAGAGTCTCGGGGACTCCATACAAAGAGCATTCTCGAGATATGTTGCGATATCCACTTCCGTTGCCCCAAGGGTAAGACAGGGCTTGGAAAGGCGGGGCATTGTCCAACGACACTATTTTGATCTAGCACCTGATTCAACCTCCGGGGTTGATAGATTCTATCTTCAAAAGCCGAATCTAGTTTTTCTGCGGATCAAACGGCTTGTACCTGTAGTGAGAAGGAATGAATGGTCTATCGTTCGTGATTCGTACAAGCAAGGCTATGGGCTCTTGGTGGTGCCATTCTGGCCAAATCCGGCGCATAGCGACTCAGTCCTCGCCACCTACTTTCATCTCGTGTCATATTGTATACCTTTCCGTATCGTCACATGTTGCAAAGAACGAATTTGGTGCTTAATGACAGCATTAGAGAGAGCGAAGATGCGTAAATGAGACAGAGAGTGTACTTTCGGGACAAAGCTTCGAAATACATGGACATAGCCATTGCACCGCCATGGCCGACAAAAATAACTTACCACGGTCTTACTGTAATGGCAGAAGTTGCCAGTGAAAACATATCAGAAACTTTTTTGGAAGAGGTATCCTATGAAAACCGCCTATAGTAGTAGTAAGCTAGTGGCAAGAGTCTGGTTTACAAAAAGCGATAACCAGCTGGAGCTAAGTGCCTATTTATGGTCTTCCTATAACTATCCCTAACTACCATGGGGCCCGGGAAAAGTGCTGCTTGATAATTTTCAGTATTAACTCTTGGTAGTAGATCTGATGTTGCTTATCGAATGTTGGAAAAGACGACCTGGGTGTCAGGGTGCTGAGATTGAATCGAGGACGGAGTTCCCTGTCCGCTGCTATAAGGTCAATTGGCGCCGGCGTCGAGCCAGGCCATTTGCTGTGCGGCGCCGTTCCAGATACTCATTGCCAGTACCACTACGAGATTTAGAGTCAGTAACTGACAGTCTTACCGAGAAATTTGGGGAGATTTCGAGGACGTCGCTTACTCCCAGTCTTCAGACCCTGTCCCATACCGGTCATACCACCCGTCGAGCCTTCGGAGCCACAACTCAAAATCGTCCCGCCGCCGCTGATTTGACGCCTATTCTGAATGTACTTGCGCGTTATCTGTGACAGCTTCCCCCCGTTGGCTGCGAATTGTGTCACAACGGTGAACACCTTGCTCATGTCGACCGTCTTGCCGGCCCCCAGAAGTTCTTCTGCCCGCTCGCGTACGGGTTGTACCCGCAGCGACCCTTGTCGCAGGTATTTACCTTGCACCGATGGGGCGTCATGGCCGTCGCCTGCGAGTCGGCCTCGAGGATGTCCATCTCGTTGCAGCAATAGCCCTGGCACTGCGTGTCGCAGTAACCGCTGCCAGCCGTCGCGTTGCTCTTGCCGTCGGGCTCCATCGACGACAGATAGAAGGCGCCGTTCTCCCGGCAAAGGAGCGTCGAGAGGTCGACATCCACGGAGAGCTCCCCGTTGAGAAGGTTCATCATGGCGTACTTGCCATCATCGCCTAGGAGGTAGACGCGTGGGGATGCATTGGTTCCTTGGATGTAGTGATACATGGTCAGGACGTTTCCTGAGGTAGAAACTCCCATCGCTGTGTAGTCAGCCGCCGTCCTCGAGCCAGCAGCACCCTTGGCCATTTTCGAGTCCGGCCCGTCGAGTACGACTGAGGTGTTCTGCTGCACGTAGCCTGCTGAGGCAGTGCATGTCCATGTCGGCAGCAAAGGATGGTCCTCGGCGCTTTTGGTAAAGGGTATGATGGCCAGCAGTGAGGCTACCAGGCTGATGAACGAGAGTTTGAAAGATATGCTTTTTGAGTTGCTCAAGATCTCAGGAATCTGATGATAAAGTTAGGACAGCGCAGAGCAGGAGGGAGGTCTTACACGCTTGTATTCGTTGATTGCTTTTGATCCATCACCACCTCCGATATAGACAATATATATATATTCGCTTTCAATGATCATCTATTTAGGCCTGATATAGCCGCTGTACCCCGGCCCGCCAGCCTGAAACTATTCATTTCAGTGAATCCGAGGTGTGCGGGGAGATTGCAATTTAATACCCGGTTGAGAGTAAGGGCCAGCCATACCAGTTCGGGAGCGGAGCGAGGCATATATCGTGATTGTTGAGGCTAAGGAATGGTGGTTGGAAGAACCTTTAGGAGCCGGTTTTATGTAAGGTACAATTCAGGGGTAAAATTAAGCCGAATTAGGACGCCCAGAACTGCTATTCAATCGACAAGCCAATCCCATATTTATGGGATTAATAGCCATGGTCCACATGGCCATTAGGCCGAGACATATAAATGCGGTCCCCGACGCAGGGTTAGGTGTGCCCGTAAGTTTTGGGGGCTGGGAAGAAAAGGTCGTGCTCAAAGGCACCGTATACTCCCGCTACCTGACTCCATTGTCCCATCAGGAGATCAGACTCGGTCCTAGATAAACATAGATATTCCCATCGACGAGCAATCCGCGATCAATATCCGAATTCCAACACCAGCAAGCTGGTACAAGCCATCCCAAGGTTTTCCAAGAACATATGGTAAAAGTTATTCCACGGCCGCCAGTACCTGAGCTACAGGTCAAGCGACTCCGTATGCTTGTCTGTCACAACTCGCAAGGCATAAACTCGAGGCCTTCCATCTTCTTCACTGGTGTTGGTCGTGGAAGCGTAGCCAAGGCTGTCGAAGGAACCGGTTCCCGCAACAAGGTCGGGTTGCACCTGCGAGTCCACGAACTCTCTGAGTCTTCAGTACTGTACCTCTGCCATAAGATGAAGGGTAGACTTGGTTTTCTTTCGATCATCATCCAATGGGAGCATGGAATTCGTGTTAACATCCGACGGGCGCCCCACTCTTATGATGAGGAGTTGGACCTTCCTCTAATTTTGAGCTGACTGATAATCCTGTTTAGAGGAAGCTCGAGTCTTCTTGGCGTTGCAAGGGAGGATTTGCTGCGGTAGATAGCGTCTCCTTCTTTGGAGACAGTTTCCCTGCTCAATCCTCTCCTCCCGGTTGGTTTTAGCGGCTTTCGTGATACACAATCTTAGAGACTTCTAAGCTTTCATCAGGAAATTTGATATCTCCCACCAATTCCGACACCTTCGTCAATGAATCTCAAACGTTTCCAAGACGGGTTCTCCGTTTCTCAATCCAACCATCGCCTCTCCATTCATGAACTCATCAATATACGCCTCTCCAATCAACACATAATGCCCCCTTTCCCTTCTCAAAATAACAGGAGATCTGCACCCAAGCAGCACACAAACAATATCTCCCTTCGCTGCAGTCCACGGCGCAAGGCCGACGAAACCAGAGCGAGAAAGGAACAACCGCCGTTGATTCATCATCTGCCCCGCCTCCAGCACCACACTCAGCCTCTCCTTCTCCCCCTCCTCCACATCCTCAACCCCAACCTCCTCCTCATCTACCAAACTCGCCACGGAGCTCGCCATCGTGCTGCTCCTGCTCGGCGGATCCAATCGCAACATATCACTATCACTCAACAACTGATCACTCAACGCGAATATCGCTTCCAGTTTCCCCGCATATTCATCTTCGGAGCTGAAAGACCAGGAACCGCAGGATATTGCCCGCGCAAAGCGCACTTGCGAGGAAAGAGAGTTGGAGAACGAGGCGACGAATGTATTCCACCAGTCGTGGAAGACCTCTAACAAGGGCACCACTTCGGACGGTGGACCACGCTTTTTGTAGGGCATGCCAACCGTACGGATCGTGTCTAGGACTATGCCTTTTGTTCTGAGGACGTAGCCGTTGTGGAGGAACTGGAATGAGGCAGGTGTGGTGCCGGAGGCGGTGAATGGGGGAACCTGGTGATGTAGTCCAATGACGAGGGCTCCTGATGAAGTGGGGGGCCGCGTCCAGTCTGTTACCCAGCTCGGGAGGGAAAATTGGTCGATGTCGTGCTGCTTGACGCAGATTACGTCGAGCTTTTGAGAGGTGGAGATGATATGGCGGGCAGTGTGGGTGTATATCTCTTTCATTGAGAGGGAATAGTCTATCTTCCCGAAGGTATGTCGGGAGCTGGAGATTCCCACTAAAGCGTACACTTTGTCTTTCGGATCGGTGGATTTCTTGCTTTTGTGTGAAAGGAGGAGTTCGAGTAGCGGTGGGGCGGAGAGGTGTGGTGAGTAGCGGGACAGTTGCAAACCTCGTGGTCCGCCGTGCGTCAGTGTGCGGATGTAGGAGGGGTGGGTATAGAATAAGGAGCGCAGTTGAGAGTCTACTCTCTTGAGGATGTCGCAGACGCTGTCGAGTGTTGTCCATGGTATTGCGTCCCCGCCACAATACACCATTGCGCTCTTCGCACAGCTCACTTCTTGGATGACCCAAATGCGCCACCAATACTGCCTTCTAAACAAATTAACCAGATATTCAAGATGTTCTTTAGCTTCCGGTCTGTCCAGCAAAGCCATAACTTCTTCTCTTGACTGACAAGAATTGAGATCACGTGCCATTTGGATCGCGGTCTCACTCCCGTTATTCTGCAGCCCAAGCCAGACAGCTACACTAGCAGCATGCTGATAAATTGCCCTCATATTTGCCGTCTGAATATTTCTTTCCGGAATGTCTTCTTGGTTGATGCAGATGGCATCGATCCACACCACCAAGTCCTCCACCTCTTCCCCACCTTCTGGCCGCAGGCGCAGCAACGCACGCCGTAAATTCTTCGTCACGGAGACCACGTCTGAATCAACTAGAACAGGAGAACAGCCAAAAGTATCCCCCCAGGCGTAGGAGAGCGCTACATAAGGGGGTGCCTCCTCGAGTGTGGTGTGGAAGAGTCTACAGCGGATGGGCCAGGAAGAATCTGGTGCGGGCCGGAGGCGGAGAAGCCGGACGGAGTTTCTTGAGGCGTCTAGGGGAGTGTATTTATATTTCTGGTACGTGTTTGCCCAGTCGTTGAGTGAATTCTGTCTTGATGAGTCCTTGGGCATCGTGGGGTACTGGATGATGGTGAAGTTGCGGGTGTGGACAGGTCGCGGGTAAAGTTGGAAATGCGACGAGTGGCCTCGGTGGTGCTCGAATGGGAATTTGGTGCTTGCCAAACTCGAAGGCCATGTATTTGAAACCCGGAAACGCATTGATTGAATTTCAAAGCCATTGATGTCGAACTTGAATGAATACTTTTAGTACTTTGTCAAAGATGTTTTGTTGCGGTCGGACGTTTGACGTAAGCGCCCTGACCCACGTGATTATCAGGAGTCGTCCCCAAGGAAAGGGGTATTCGTTTACATGCTAAGGTGTTTGTACTTTCTGAGGAACTGCTCTGATATCGCCGTCAGAAAATCCTCGTGAAAAGGCTTCATGACCAGAACTTACTATCCCCCCCCCAGTCCAAAGCGCCATCACGAGATTAGTAACGCCACCCCAAAACCTCGTTTATATCCCCAACATAGGAAACCTCAGGTGCTTTAGAGAGTCTCTATTCGCTATCGACCCTTGATAGGGCCCGTGCAGGCGTGGTGTTATCAATATCGTGATCGCGCTTTGGACTAGGGGGGGATAGTAACACCTGTGAGATTTGGGTTTGATTTGAGAAGGTTACATTATTGGATACGAAGCTTCGCATGCCAAACCACAGGGAAGTTAAAAAAACGACACTCCGTGAATTGGCTCGTCCAGAACGTTTTCGCTACTCTTATATAGCTAGAGCTTCAGGCCTCCCAAACAGTGTATGGTTACGAGCCCGGCCTCAGAAGTCTGTGTTTTTAGCGCTTTTCGCTAAGAAATGAACGCTATAACCATTTTTGACACTTTTATTTTATATCTAAAATTGGATCGCAAAGCCTTCTAAACTCATTCTAGCTTCTTTTATTACGTTTGCTTGAACTATATAAGAATTTAATAAATAGTGGTTGAGAAACTATAAAGTAAAGTAGGAGACTCTGCTTTTGCGATGCCTGGAAACCTCGCTAAAAACACAGACTTATGAGGCCGGGCTCGTTAGGACACTTCTTGATTCAGGGGTCTTTCGTTTCGCCAAGCGAGCAGGGGCTGGATGCAAGCTGTCTGATGAGGGGAAGTCATCGAGAACGTCCTTCCAAAAGTTAAACCAAAAGCAAGAACTTGAAAGGAAAGAGAGGGTAATGTGAGACTTCAAGAGAGTTCGCTCCTTCTTCTTTTGGAATGACTCGCTCCGGCTGTAGCCTTTCTTCACTTTCACCCCGAAAGGTATAATTTTCTCCGAAAACTATTGAATTCGAATTAGAGAAAGCAGGCTTCCTCTCAACCTACGACCGAAGCTTTAAATGGGGTTCGCAAGCCGTAGCTCAGATGTACTACAGCAATGTGGCCCAGACAGCTTTCGGTCTCATTCGATGTCGATGTTGTCATGTGACTTGACTCTCTTTCTTGCGCGGCTGCCCATCTTACAGTCCCTCCTGCCATTTTGCAGAATCCTAAACAACGAAAGAAGCTTCTCCCTTCACTTTCATGATTTGAAGTTGAGGTTAACGTCGTGTACTGCGTAAATATTTCAATTCACGTGCTGTCAGAGATCGGTTCCTTCTTCGATAAGCCTATCGATCGATAGGCTTTCTTAGCGTGTCCAGGAGCCTGGCCTCTGGACGCGACTACCAAAAACCTAACGCGAACTTAGAGACATCAACACCAATTCCATCTCCAACTCCAACATCTCCAAGCCTGTCTCCCACGTTCATTCGTTATTTCGTGGTACAGGTACCACTCCTTTTGTACAACAAGATCTGTCACAACGAACAAAGTACATGGATCGGCATCTCGGACAACGTCAAAGGAAGAGCAGCCTTGTCTGACCCTTGCCACTGTCGGGCGTGTGCTTGCCTGCGCTTCCACCTTCCGAATCTCCCCAATTACGGTCGAACACCTCGCCGGCGGCCAATTCACCATGGACGTACTACTCAATGAACTCGCCTTTCAGAAAGTGCTTCTCAATTCTATTGATGACACTGTTCAGAATCGCGAGGCTGCGGAAGACGAAGTCTGCGCAGAAATCCGCGCCCTGGAAAAGCAAATCCGAGAACTTAAGCGCGGTTCCACAACAGCCTCACAACCTCAACATTCAGGATCTTGCCAATCTTCGCAGAAACCATCCTCCAGCTCATCCAAGAAACCCAACGCAAGCACCGGAAGCGGCACGCCTTATGCACCAGCGATGGACGGCTACCTGAGTGAGTGTTTCCCCCTCGAATGCAACCAAGCGCACATTGAAATATCCCCTTTCCCTTTCGATCTTCTCTTCTCCAACATCCCTTTGCAGGCAATACTAATGTCATGGCAGATGGAGAACAATGGCACAATCTGTCGTCAACAGCCTCTACCCCCAACTCCGCCGACTCTATGGGAGATCTGCTCAGTCCTTCTCGAATGAGCCTGCCCACCCGAAAACGATCACATAGCAAACATCTTGACGGTGCTCTCCTCCCAGTTCAAGATAACAAATCTCGAAGAACATCACCGAGTCCTTTCCTGGCCGGCCCTTCCACACCATCTACAATCTCTTCAGGGTACGGTCCTATGCTTGGTGAAGGCTACTTTGACCTCACTTTGTTTGTCCACATATTCACTATCCCCTTATGTTTGCTTTTCTTGGCACTCTGCACACAAAACCCTTCGGTCCGAAGAACTTTCAACTGACTTTCGCTAGTGACGACGAGTTTGCGGCCTTTGATAGGGAATTCATGCAGCAGCAGATGGCTGCCGAAGAGCGAATTAAGCGCGAGAAGTTGGACGAAGAGTTTGCACGCAGCTTTCAGGAGCATTCAGGTCCTTCCGCAATGAATCCTCCCGCGCCGCAGACGACATCTGCTTTCGATCGACTCTCTGGCGTACGTCCACGACCATCGAATCCCAGAGCAAGCCTACCACAAATGGGCCAATCTGGGCCAAGAAACCTGCCGTGGGCTACCCCTTCGTCTCGGCCAATGGGTTCAGCTTCTGTCAAGTCAGAGCCTCGATCCATGACCTCTGGTGTCAAGACTGAGACTCCTTCCAGCTCGTACAACGGCTTCGCATCTTATGCCCCCCTGCAGAACAACAATGCGCCATCTTTCAAAGCTGAGCCGTCTTCTTCCAAGCCTATGCCAGGCTCCTTCCGTGAGACTACTCTCTTAGACAGCGATTCGGACGTTGAGATCATCCCCGCCTCTGAGTATTACGACAATGGTCGCCACGCCCGCACACCTGCAAAGAACCAAAACATACCATCATCTTCGAATGTGTATGGAACACAGACAAAAGTTGAGCGGCCCAGGTTTTCACCGGAAGCGCAAATTTCAGGCAATGCAACTCTGCGTCGGCTGGGCCAATCTTCTTCCAACGATGCTCTGCAGATGGCCATGTTTGGCAAACAGCAGGCTGCAAGACCCTGGATGAACTCTGCCGGCCCAGCACCTGGCCCTATTTTGAATACTTTCGGCTCCGGACCTCAATTTTTGGCGGGACCTAGTGGTACGACTGGCGGCTACATCTACCCGAGTGCATACCCCGATGGTATGGGAGGCATGGGTGGTATGGGAGGCATGAGTGATATGGGAGGCATGGGTGATATGGGAGGCATGGGTGGTATGGGAGGCATGGATGATATGGGCGGCATGGATGATATGGGCGGCATGGGTGATATGGGAGGCATGGGTGATATGGGCGGCATGGGCGTCATGGGTAACGCTATGCCGGGTGCATACCCAGGGAGCATGCAGACCAATGTACCTGGTCTTGGCTACATGCTGAACAATGTCCCAAGCACTTTCTCTGGGTTCGGAATGTCCCAGGCAGGACCTTCCGTTTCTATCCCCAGTTCACCACAAGATTCCAGCTCCGATGAACTTGGGGATATAATCCGCCGTGCTGGTAATAACTACGACGAGATCGCCGATTACTTGAAGCTGAACGGATCAATGACGAACCAACTGGACTACATTATGAACGATCCTCGCAAGACGAATCAAGAGATCAAGGACCTGCTTGAGAACATCCGCCCTGACGTCGATCTTCCTCCTGAGGATCGAGAGGGTACCCCAGAAGGTCTTGTATATCCGCTGGTACGTTTGCAGCTCTTGAATGCTGAAATACGCATATGCTAAACAATATTCAGTACGAACATCAGAAGTTGGCTTTGACGTGGTTGAAGTCTATGGAGGAAGGCACCAACAAAGGTGGTATTCTTGCGGATGACATGGGTCTTGGAAAGACTATCTCTGCCCTAGCACTTATTTTGACTCGACCACCCAAAGATCGGGCACGAAAGGTATAGCCATAAACTGTATTTATATCCTCTCGGCTGACTCTTTAACAGACCACCATTATCGTTGGCCCCGTTGCTCTTGTGCGACAGTGGGAGAAGGAAATCCGAACGAAGGTCAAAGTTGGTCACTGTTTGAGCACTCACATGGTTCACGGCCAAGGCAAGAAGCTAGGCTGGGACGATCTCCGAAATTTCGATATCGTCTTGACAACCTATGGCACGCTTGCAGCAGAGTTCAAGCGTCTTGAAAAATACCTAGACGAGATGAAACAGAAAGGGGTCGAAGAATATGACCAAGCTCCGATGAGAAAGAAGTTCCCTCTTCTTGGACCGATGAGCAAGTTCTATCGTGTTATCCTGGATGAGGCACAGTGTGTCAAGAATAGGGTCACCGTGTCTGCACGTGCATGCGTTCATCTGAAGGCCACCTACCGCCTGTGTTTGACGGGAACCCCCATGATGAACAATGTTCAAGAGCTTTACTCGTTAATCCATTTCCTCAGGATCAGGCCTTATAACGAGTGGAGCAGATTCAACACGGTATGCTACTCCACCTTCGCTCGTTGGCCTTCGGTTTGCTAACCCGGTACAAGGAATTCGGTCTCTTGACGAAGGGCAACGGGAGAAAGCGTGATGTCGGTAATGCTATGCGAAAGCTTCAGGCCGTCCTGAAAGCAATTCTTCTCCGTCGTTCGAAAACCTCCCTTATCGACGGAAAACCGATCATTACTTTGCCTCCAAAGACTGAGGAAATTCAGCACGTTGTCTTTGACGAGGACCAACAAGCTTTCTACTCAGCACTCGAGTCCAAGACGAAGATTCAGTTCAATAGGTACATGAAGGCCAACACAGTTGGTAAGAATTACTCGAACATTTTGGTGCTTCTCCTTCGCCTCCGACAAGCTTGTTGCCACCCGCACCTCATTCATGACTTTGAAGATCCCGCTCCTGCTGGTGTCGAAATTGATATGGCTGCAATGATGGAGTTAGCGAAGAGTCTCTCACCTGAGGTTGTCGCCAGGTTGCTCAGTGCTAACGGCGCATTCGAAGTAAGTTCATCTCGTCTTACTCAAAATAGTGTGTTTACTAATGATGCATAGTGCCCTGTCTGCTACGACGCTGCTCCGAACCCCAGCATTATCATTCCTTGTGGCCATGATACATGTCCTGAATGCTTGACGAAAATCTCCGATCAGGCGGGTCAGCAAAATTTAGCAGATGGCAACGAAAACGGAGGCGCGTCCAGGTGTCCAACATGCCGAGGTGATCTTTCGATGAACAAGATCATTGACTATGCGACCTTCAAGAAAGTTCACAATCCCGATCGTATTGCAGACGACGAGGAGACTGCAAGCGAAGACAGCGACAGCGATGAAAGTGAAGCTGATTCGGAAACAGAATCGGAAGATGACATCGACGAGAAGGGCAACCTAGCGGACTTCGTTGTAGCTGACGATGATATTGACGATGACGAGACTGCCGATGAGGACGACGCACTCGAAGGCGAGGAGGGAGACGACGAGGCTGACTTCGTCCCGAATGACAAGTCTAAGGGAAAGGCAAAGGCCAAATCCAAAAACATTGGCAAAAGACGTGCTAAGGACAAAAATGGCAAGAAGAAGGAGAAAAAGGAGCATCTCTCGATTGCGATGTTGAAGAAGGAGGCATCAAAGAATGCTGCGGGACGAAAGCGATACATGAAATATCTTCGCAAGCACTGGCAGCCGTCAGCAAAACTTACAAAGTGCGTCGAACTGCTGGAGAGCTTTATCAGCGACGGCCAGAAGACAATTATCTTCAGTCAGTTCGTCTCCCTTCTCGATCTCCTCCAGGTTCCGATCGAGGATAAGAAGTGGCCAGTTCTCCGCTACGACGGCGCCATGTCGGCAGATGCTCGAGATGCTGCGATTCAGAAATTCACGGACACTCAGACTTACAACATCATGTTGATCTCTCTCAAGGCCGGAAACTCAGGTCTCAACTTGGTGGCTGCTTCCCGCGTCATTATCCTTGATCCGTTCTGGAACCCCTATATCGAGATGCAGGCAGTGGATCGAGCCTATCGTATTGGCCAACAACGCGAGGTTCAAGTCCATCGGATATTGATCAAGGGCACTGTTGAGGATCGTATCATCGAGCTGCAGGAGCAGAAGCGAGAGCTCGTCGATTCGGCTCTCGATGAAGGCGCCAACAAGTCCCTTGGTCGCCTAGACGTCCGCCAGTTGGCATTCCTATTTGGCGTCGGTGACGGCGGCAACTGATGTGTCTTTGCTCAGAATTTCGCGGCAGCATCATCATATTCTTTTCTCTCATAAAACTACTTTTGACACAGCACTTTCGCCTGCATTCATACGACCAGGCGTCGAAACTTCCTTCTTTTCGTTCCGGACAGTTTTGGCACCGCGATAGATTTACGGGGCTGGCATTCTTTATGGTTCACACCATGAAATGACACAGCCGACGGTGGCTGATTTGTATTTTGCTTTCTCTTACCGATAATATCCCAGGCGTTCACCGGCTGGGGCATGTTTCTTTTCCTTTGGCTTTGCTTTGGTCGGAATCATGGGTCGTACACAAGCAGGCTGTGGCGTATTTGCATTAGAGGTTAGACATCAGTGTGATTGGCACATTCCTCTGAGCAGAGCACTGTAGACTGTGTGTTTTGATTGGATCGCGACATGGCTTTTGCAGCACGGAATAGCATAGCATACAGAACAGTCATAGAATAGGGCAGAAGAATGTAATCGAGGGATTCTATCCCGGAATTTGAGTACAGATGCAGATGTGATGTCTGAAATGAGGCGTGGTATTAAACAGTTGCAAAGGATCAACCCTCGCAGGTTCTGAATCCGAAGACCTTCTGGTCTCGCTGTATGAGGGCACGGACGGCTTGACGAAAACATGGTTGATCAAAGTGCCTTGGAATCCGTTAAATCTTCTTTTAACGATGGTGGACCTTTCATTCTATAAGAGTGCTGACGCGAGTGGCTTATTGCTGGTTGAGGAGGTTGAACAACATGCTGAACAGGCGAGCCCTTGGATGCATCCTAAAGTCTTCGGTGCCTCTTAGATTCTCTCTTCTTTCGAGAGGCAATTCTTGACTATATTGATGACCCTCATCCGGACATGGCCGCGTGGGGCAAGCTTTCTGATGCTCTCGTCTTCGATGATAGACCAACTTGTTCTCCATTTTCGACGCGAGTTGGCTCCACTTGTGGTCTATCTCAACTAAGGGATCTAGATGTTTGAAGATGATACTTTCCCGGCCTCTCTGTTCCTGCTGGGAGGTGGAACGTGGTTCGCGACATCTCGACTTGCTGGTCAACTGGCGCCCGTCATGGTTGTAATCGAAGCGGAAGCCCTTGAGGTCCACCATCAGGTACAACATGGAAAGTTAGGAAGGTAATCTACCAGAATATGTCAATGCTCCAGTTGTTGCAGCGCGATTACCGCTACGTTGCCGTCCCGTGCACTGGCGACCCAGTTGGTGATGTTGAATTCTTGACGGAAACTGAAACTGGAAACGGAAAAAGACCAAAGACAACGCGACTACCTTGGATTGGTGCAATTTTTGAATTTGCTAGCGGCATCCAGAACAATGGGTTTCTGGTAGGTAAGGAGGTTCGGGAGTGAATTCGAAAAGGAAGGAACGAATGTCGCGGTCTTAAATTTCCCCAAATCCGCAAGTCCATTAAGCGCGTGAGCCTCAACCCGAACCTCCACATCTTCTTTCTTCGACAACCAACATCGCCTTCACTGCAGCTTGCGCAATGGAGGTTCCACCAGTAGAAGAGCAAGGCAGCCGCCCTTCTACCGCTGCAGAGAAGAGCGAGACGCCAGCTTCCCTACCAGGTTCGTGGACCTCATTCGGATTGCTCTAGCCGATTGCTAACTGTTACGCCTCCCACAGATGGCCTGCGAATCCCAGTCTCTCCAAGTCTCAACTATACGATGGATCCAGCCATCGCCGATACCGAGCCAGTATTCACGGTATTTCCCAAGCTGCCACCTGAAATGCGTCTCAAGATCTGGAAGCATGCTTTGCCTGGCCCTCGATTTGTCCCATATTGCCCGGGACGAAACAGACAGTGTGTTGGACGACGCTGCTCTGCGGTCAACTCTACCATCAAAACAACCTACGCCTGTAGCGAGTCCTTCCAGGTTGTCCAATCAGCATACGAGAAGCTTCCTGTAATTTGTGATCCATCGCCGGTCCAATGTCCAGAGAAACAGCCGTACGTTTATGTCGACTACAGCATAGACGAAGTCTACGTCGAGCTGAATTGGTTCGCCCTTGAGGAACAGAAATTCTTCTTCGCACAGCTTTCTAAGGTCAAACACTTCGCAACAAACGAATGCAATATGAGAAATCCTGAGGTCGGCTTGGCAGATTTCTGGGATACCTTGCGGGTTTCCTTTCCAACAATCAAGCGAGTAACCTTCATCGTGTAACCGTGTCTACGTGGCGGCGAGTACATAGAAGAATGGGCCGTTGTTCCCTTCCCATCGGAGCCACGTTACAACTTTGACTTAACGGACTTTGACTATGGCCCTGATCGAGCATTGCTTTCAGACGAAGTTGGCCAGTTGAAGCTCCTGGTGGCGGAATCTCAAGTGTTGAGAGAGGAAATTGGTTCATACATAAACGACCATCCAGAATGGGGCCAAGTCTCTTTCGAAGTCGGCTTGAGGGCAAGAAAGACATCCACCAACAACTATTGGAAGATTCACTACGTGTTCGTTGGTGATCACAATGCAGATGATCTTGATTCCCTTGACGCGCAAAATGATGAGTTTAAGTACACGAGACATTGGCATGGAGAGCCAGTTAAATTGGGCAAGGGAGAGCTCACTTCTTGCGATTCTATCTCTGAAGAGGTGCTTGATGACGATCTTTGCTCTGTTTGTGGGGAGCAGAGATGGGCCACTGGCCAGGATGCTTATTGGATCTTTGAGGGCAGAGAAGAAGACGTTGGTGGGAGCGAAGACTCCACGAATTCGGTGGGAAATGTACTTTACCATGGAGATCTCGCTGAACATGCATTATTCATTGATTTGATAGCATAAGGCGAGAGGGCATGGCAGAAAATAGCACAGCTTTCGCAGACAAAGCCTAGGAACACTATGTAAAAGCTATTATACCCAGAAGTAGCGAATAATGAGGATTTGTGGAAGTCTTGTTCAGGGTTTCGACGTGATGTCCGCAGGAAAAGATTTTCGAAAGACGTTGACGACTCACGTGTTCCATTCGGCAAAATTAAGGCTTGCCCCTGAAAGGACTTAGCGAGTACGCCCCCTGAGGCCGTCGAATATGGGTCCCTTTCTTTCTTGCACATGACACCAGGGTAAGGGCTCACCCAGAAACTTATTGCAATCTCCAAGTTTATTCAAATACACAAATCTTTCAATGGACCATGACTCCGTCAACGGAATAACCATCCCGACGCCAAAAATGGCAGGCACATTCCCACGTTTCCTCGATATTCCAAAAGAAATACGACTTCTCATTTGGGAATTAACATACCCACGCAACCGGGTCATACAAATAATCTCCACCCGCTTCTACAAAGAATTTGAAAATTGGCAACTCGACGCAAAAGGTTCACACTGGACCATTTCCAGCACATCTCCCATTGCCCTCGACGTCTGCAAGGAGTCCCGAGACCTCGCAAAGACTCGATATATCCCTATCCTCGAATGCCTCCACAAAAAAGCCAAGGACGTCGATCTCAGCGCTCACCCAGTGAGATTCTCAGGGCTTCGCAGTGTCCGAATCAATCTCGAGCATGACACCATCCTCATGGGCCCTGCACACATGACCTACATCTCTCAACACCTCGACTTCTCAAAAATCAAGCACCTGGCGCTCATGTCGTATGAGGAGTACCTGGGCACCGCTCCCGTGCTGTCTGGGTCGCTTCGGCGCAAGCCACGCTGGACTGGCGCTGCAGGGAGCTGGACGAGTACCTGGCCGAACCTGAAAAGTCTCAACTTCGTCCTTGGACGCACGAGTTGCATTCCTGATTCTGAAAACAGACCCTGGCAACCGAGCTTCGAGCTACTGGATGTGGACTCAAACTTCAGTGATACGGCGGCGTGGATCAAGCAGATGTCCTCCAAGGGTGAGACGACCGTACGCCTGCGTTTCACGACACTCCAAAATATCTGCTCTCTTGCAGCGGAGTTGCGGCGGCATTACCGTGATGCGAAAGCGGCGATCGAGAAGGCGGAGAAGTGGGAGAATTTGGAGTTTCGAGTCACAGTTGCGACCCATCAGCAAAATATGGAGGACCACTCACGCAAGTGCTGCCCTCGCCGCGATTGTCCGAATAGAGTATGGAGAGTATCCTATCTAAGCGCAAGCTCGGAGAGAAACCATGTTCCTCCACCCGCTGACCCGCTTCAGTGGGCACAGCTGGGGTTATTTTATTGGCAGGACGATGTGCCCATCTGCGACGGGAATGGTGAAATGTGGAGTCGGTATAATGGAATTCAGGGGCTTTTCGAGAAATAGGGAGAATATTAAAGGATTGTTGTTTGAGCGATCAGATTCCCACTTTGAATTATCTGAGTTCCAATTGCAGTGATCGGCACGACAGGCGGAAGAATGAATGTTGAAGCAAATTTATAATATTGAAAGAGCCACAATCTCGAAACTTCCGTCCACTGATCATTCCCTTGCTTGACGTGACCAATATACCTTCCAGTAGAGGAGATTAGAAGTGTCTGGCACCACGATGAAACAAGGGAAAAAAGGGGTTGGTCCCGAGGGTACCTAATCCCAGCGTTGTTCGGGGAGGCTTTGGATTCTTCATATCCTGAATAGTTTTCTTCCACGACTCGGTTGACTTTTTGCATTTGTTAAACCTTAAACCGAACCGTCCGCTCCGTCCTTCGTGCACCCGGTAATAGGCGGCTTCGAATTCAGATGGCAAATACGGGAATTTGCAGCGATATTCCCGCGGTATCCTTGGTGTCCGCTTTGGCCCGGGACATCGATCCTTCGAAATACATTCCTTCTCCATCACCATAACCTCGATCCCGTCAGCCGGCACAACGCATTTGGGTGTCCATTGAGTGAGCATTCTCTTGTCCATCGAGTCTTCCCATGGAATCCAAGGCATAATCTTATACTTTTTAAGGGAGCTTCCAAATCGCACCTGAACCAACTCGGAACTGCTCCTTTCGTTGGGGTACAGAAAGCCACTGTGCCCTCTCCAGCGGTCGTAGTAGATCTGTTTCGAAGGCGGCCAACGAAATATTCTTTCAGACATCGGCCGTGACCTCATTGCTTCATAGTATGCGTCCAGATCCATAAAGTATTGCAATTCAGCGGCGGCATGCTCCAATTTTGGAGGAGGCTTCTCTTCCCTTCTCGACTTTTTTTCTTTTGCATCTTTGCATTGTTGAATCCAGTTTGTCCATCCACGTTTGTACGCTTTCTTGGGGTTGTTTAGGACTGTGATAGGATCGATGACAATGCGGGTTCCTTCAAAAAACTTCTGACGAATATCGCGATAATGGGGTTTTATAGCTAAGAACCCTGCTTCCCAAGCCACAATTCTACAATGTAGGCAGGGTCTCATTGGCAATTTTTTGCGATCTTCAAGCCTTGCTTGTCGTACATTCTCATCTGAAGGGTATATGAACAAAGAAGGTTGCGCCATTGACAGATTGTGAACGGGATGGTCGAGGCGGACAACGCTTCCGGAGTAGAGATCCATGAAGTCAAGCCCAAAATTTTGTTCCCCTGGCATATCCAATCGCATGATGAGTCCTCTGGGTCGAAAGAAGGTCATATCTTGTTCCGCGACGTTGTCAAGGACGAACTCGATGTGTTTGGCTATGGTATGTATCCTGAAGTCATACATATGTGGATGGTGATACTGTCCGCCTCTGCAGTGGTCAAACTTTCCAATGATTGCATCTCCAAAGCGGGTCCAGTCTGACAGCGAAATGTCGCACTTTGCCAGCGCTAACGGATACGGGAATCCCTTCTCTAGGTCTTCAGTGTCTTCTGCTAATATCTGTATTCCCCGAGGTAGTATTTCGGCTGGGTCGACGTGATGTGGGTAGTATTGGGCCTTGATCAACTCTTGACGTTGTCTCTCTCTCTTGCATTTTTCATCCTGTATTTCCTCATCCTTTCTTTTCTCGATGCTCTTTTCGGCACATGTATCCGGGTCTCCAACCTCCTTGAGCACCGCCTTCTCTGTTGCCAACCAGAAATAAAATTCTTCGTTTGCCGAGCCCGGATTCGAGTAACTAGCCATTGATCAATCCTGAAGGGGATTGGCACCTAAAACGCCACGCGCTAGAACACGATGACGGTCTTATACAGGGTGACGATATTGCGAGGAGGACGGCTTGTAGACGGCTGGATAGAAGGATAAAAGCAAGAGTGCCGCTGCAGTCTAAAATTATCAGCAACGCTCAACTGCTTCATATTCGTTCTGCATACCTGACTAGTAATATAAAATCGGGAATGTTGACGGAAGAAAGTAGATCTCTCTTTGTAGGTAACCAAAGGTACGATGGGAGTTATGGATGATGAGGCTGTTGCAGAAGGCTTGTTGTCGATCGTGAAAGATCTGCGGGAAGCTAGCAGCGAGGCAAGGGAACTGGATCGTACTTTCCGGTCATACTTTGAACACGCAGCATGGAAACGGCTGGTTCTCGCCGGGCCTCTGGAAACAGGTGTCATTGGTATCTTGAAAAGCCAATGGTACAATTTTTCATGTCATCCCAAACTCCAGCGCCGCGAATCAAAAGTATCTCTGCTAACGTCTGCCACGGCCACCCCGTCCACGGCTCCGGCTCCGGCTCCTATCATCATAACTGCTGTAACTGCTATAACTCGGACTTCTCCTTCTTCTGCCTCCTCCATTACGACCAGGGCTATCTCTGCGTCCTCCCCGTCTTCTTGGTGGGGATCGAGAACGCGAAGAAATAGACCTTGAGCGGGTTCTATGGCGCCTTGGGGAACGAGACCGAGAGAGGGATCTTGGCCTGTATGTATCAAAGTTTCTCTCGGGTCTGCCATAGCTCGGAAGGGGAGATCGACGTCTGGGGGCTGGAGGAGGGCGGAAACTGGCGGCTGGGGGGCCACGAGGGTCTATATTCGCGCCGCGTCTTGCAAGAGGTGGAGATGGGGAGAACTTGCGGCGGGGGAGAACAATCGAAACGTTGATGACAGCTCCATCGATTTGGGATTCGTGCATGTGGGCGATCGCTGCCTCGGCATCGGCTTCCGAAGTGTACAGGATGTATGCTGTCCCACGATTGGTGTTGACTGGGAAGTTAGTCAGAGTGTTTGCAAATTGTAGAATGTTCTCACAGTTCCTGTTGATTGGCATGTCCAAATCTCGAATCTGTCCATACACGCCAAAGATCTCGCGGAGATGGTCCTCGTTGACGTTCTTCGTGAGCTTCTCAATCACAACCTGGGAGAGTTAGCGGAGTGCTTCTATTAGTTATTCTAGAACTTGCCTTTGTGCTTCTGACAGGACTTGGGCTTCTGCCACGACTTGGGCTGCGGGAACGACTCTCGGTCCTGTACCTGCCATTTCGTCGAGGACTGCGGCTGACAGAACGGGGCGAGATGGAACGGCGTCGCGAAGGAGATCGTGATTCGGGTCTGGGATTGGAAGCCTCGGAAAATGGCGACCGGGTACGCGGCCGTCCTCGAGATGGCGATCTTGAAGGCATGGTTGCGCTGATGTTGAAGTGCAGAGGAATGTGTCGCGTTGAACGCAAGGCTCTGGATTTTTGATTTGGTCACGTGGAGAGACCCCTGAATTCACCAATCAGCATTTTCCGGGAGTTATGATTAAAGAGTATTATGTGACAGATTTTTTGTTTTCAGCTCTTACTTAAATCCCTTCTTCAATCTCTTCCCAAATCTGGCTACGCTAAGACTTGGCAAATTCGAAAAGGGAGGCTTAGACCTTACTCTGCGCAGTAATCTCGAATACTTTGGCCGAGGTCAGAAGTTGGGACGAATATTTTGTGTGTGGGCACGGCGATTGCTCTGCTGCTTTCGGGTTGCAGCTGTTCGAGCCGCCAACCAACTATTCGTCTTCCATACTTCCCGATCCAACACATTTCATGGGCTTTTTCGTCCATTAATAGCATTATAGCACAAGGATAAGTCTATGTATATTCCAACTATTGGAACATTTTTCTTGCTCTTCCTACAGATTAATTGTTACTATGTATCTTTCCTGATTTTACTATTTGTTAATCCAATCTTCTTGCTTCACCTTCCTTAAATCAGAGCTTCAACTTTTCTTCCCTACATACAAACAAAATTTGAACTGTTACATCACCAGTCCTCATTAAGCCTTTCTTTCCAGCGTCCACAATGCATCCCCATCTCTCCTCTCAATCCTTGGATTCAACTGCCTCACCCAAGCTGCTATGCCCGGGAGACAGTGCTCAGAACCTCCACATCCAAGAATGAGGACTCAATACTACGGCCTTCTTTCAACCTAATATACCAGTCCACTGTGGATAGCTACAACATGAACTCCGATCATTGCAAGTGGCGTGCGGCTTTGCGGCTTGTAGGTGCTATTTTCTCTGAGCTAACTTTTCCCCTCTCTTGTAGTTTTCGGGCCTTTATCCTTTTTAAACATGTCTTAAGAAGAAAGAGCTCTCGAGACATTACTTCAGCTTCCACTTCCAAAATCCTTTCATGTTATGCAATGCTGACACCAAGATCATTAGGTACATTTCGGGAACCTATTCGGAGGCCCATGTCGATATTGGGTTTGTGCGTTACCACGATGGGCAGGGATTTTTGCACTGCCGCCGACGTGGCGCCTGGGACCCATTGTTGAAGACATTCGGTGGATATTCCTCTGGGGATGGGGCGGGTGACAGAGGGGAATGGCTGAAAGTACAATATCCATGCATTGCTAACCTTAGACTCCACCTTTGTCTAGAAATTTAATTTTGAGCCTTAATTTTAAGACCCAACTCTAAACGGTCCTATATGAAAGAGTGCAGAGTCTCAATAAGGCCCTGAAGTTCGAACGAAGGTGGGCAAAGGCTATCGAAAAGACATTTATGCACTTACCACATGATCGAATCCACTTACTCAATGCCTTTCCGGCTCACAAATCCGACCTAATCCATACAATTTGAGATCCATATCGCAGCAGCGAAAACAGAAGCGATTTCAAAAACAGTCTGCCCTGTTTAAAAAGATGATAACCTTTGGACACCTTCCTCGAACAATCAAACCCGTCGTATCGCTAACGAGGAACGCTCCAGGGAAGCGAGCCCACTAAAGAATTCCAGCACAACTCGGCAAAAAAAAAATTGTGCAACGGATCATCTTCACTCCAGCAATAACCGCAATCACAGCATATGAAAAAAACAAAAAATGAAGGTTTGATGGCATGAATTGTGCCCTCGGACGGAATCGAACTATTGCTCATTAGTTTTTTGTACAATGGATTTCATCGTGAGTAGCTTACCCGGCAACCTCGTCATTACTAGTGACGCGCTCTACCATTGAGCTACGAGGGCTGTTTGCAGGTTGTGAAACCTGCTTACGACCACACTGCTTGTTGGTTGTTGACGCAGAACTCGCTATTTAGTTATAAGACAGTCATGCTAAAAAAAGGTGGAGTGACACGTGAACGTGGGGACAACGTGGGGCCGACACTAGATCCCGAGGTTAGTTTGTGTTGGAAGCGATATGGGAACTCCCGAGTTCCTGATACGGTGTAACCACGACGTTGAACTTCTTCTATAGAGAAAAACTACTTCAAATGTACTATCATCTGGGTTTTTAGATTCAAGAAAGAGCTTTAATCGTTTATTAGTATTGCGTGTTTCGTTGCTTCTTGGCTCGTCTCGGATGTCGTGAAGCGAGTACATGGTGTAGTCCAAGAACCACAAGACTTTGCATGTCAAAATGTCAAAATGTCAAAATGTCAAATTCTGCAAGCCCTCCAAAGGCCAGTTTCCAGCCCACAAACGCCCCAAGAATCAAAGCCTCACAATCAGGTCCTTTAATCCTATCGAAAGGCCGGGGATATCATATGTTAGGGATTAAAGCTAATCATACAAGGCACATCCAAATACCAATCATGAGGCAAAAAGGATGGGACCAAACACACTCAAGGGCCCTGATCCTTCCTCGTCCCCTTCACCATAACCCTAACTGTCTTCCTGATCTCCCCCTCCCTAACCTCCCTCTCCACAATCGCCCTCTCACTCTCCGCATCCCCACTCGCACCCTCATCACTCTCCCTGCCCGCCTTTGTCTCGAAATCAATCCAGGACTTATTCCCCACATTCGTGTCTTTCGGCGGGAACTCCAGATTCGACTGGCTGCTCAGCTCAAACCCTGGATGATTCGCCGTTATGCGGCTTATAGCCGTTCCGCTACCGTACTTCCTGTTTTTAGAAGTGAAGTTGTCGGTCGTGCGGATGGAAGATAGGAGACCTGGGGCAATTTGTCGAAGTAGAGGCTTGACTGCTGGTGCGGAGACGCAGAAAATACCTGCGTTGATCTCGACCGCGGCCCAGATGTCGATGTCGTACGAATCCCAGGGGATGTCTGAGCTGTTGTCGATGTGAATGATGCGTACTATTCTGATGATTGCTGCTAGGACGACGAGGATACTGAGGGAGAGAACTGCCATCAGAGAGAACTTTTGCTTCTTGGGGATTTGGAGGCGGGCTAGGAATCTCAGCTTAATTTTTAGTGTAGAGGGCGAAGGAAGACGCACCAATTTTGGGGATCACGAAGACGAGCAGCACAACGTCAGCGAGAATGTTGAGAATTGCTGATGCGTATAGAGGAGGGACGATGCTGGCACACTTCGCTGGGATCATAGACCAGGTACCTATCATCTGTAAGTCAAGGACAGAGGACACAGGTGGCGACCCAGGATGATACCTTCAATTGGATGGCAGCGAAAGACGTGTGAACACAAAAGAGGGATTGAGAATATCGTTATAGCAGCGGCCATGGACCAAATCACTATCTTGCTGCCCCGATCCGTAAAGACACGGTAATAAAAGGCACAAACCGCTAATTTTGTGGTCATCAGCGTAAATTGATATAGTATTCGAGCGGCAAATCCCAATTTAATAGTAATTTTGATGTCATTGAGCGTCATCGTCTCGATATGTCTTCCAGAGCCGTAACGAGTGAGGAGACAGTTGACCACAGTCAACCCAACTCCGCCAACCACCTAATATAGTCAGCTTCTTTGACCACAACAATGAAAGGTGAGATGAAGGCACCCATGAAACGAGAACCCCCCAGTCATCTATTCCCCAAGTCTTTATGAGGATTGCTCGAGAGTAGAATCGTCCAAAAACGAAGACGGTAGCAAACAGAAAAGGGAATAGGGTTCCAAATAGAATTTCTGGAATACGAGACTGGGCCAGAAATGCTGGATCCGGAGGGAGGCCCTAGAGAGATGTCAGATTCGAGGTACAAAGTTTTCTTGGAGTGTAGTTAATTAATCCGCCGTGGATTGTCTATTGTACATTTTCAACTGGCCTCCTAGCTCCAATGTATTTGCAAATAGAAGTGGCATGAAAAGTTAAACGTACCTGTGGAATCGGAGGAGAGCTCATACTCGGTGACTGTGCAGATTGTCCCAAGGTCAGTGGGACTGGTTCTACTGAGCTGGCTAATAACAACTATGATCCGGCTTGACGGAATAACCTTCAGCTGGCAGGTGGATCCCCAGATCTTAAGTTAAGGCTGCGGCACGCCACAGAAAGCCCTTAACTCTTTCTTCTCCTGGGAACGGCGTGCGGCGCGCACATGGGTGACTGCACGTCGATCGTTGATTGAACAGATTCTTCCATAGCACGGTGTGTTGGGTATTTTATGAATGAAGGTGGGGACGAGATTGAGACATTCGCACAGACCCCATGAATTTTCTGTTTCTGGAAGATCATGAATACTTTCTGTGGAGGCTGCATGTCCGCAGTTTCAAGGATCGCTCCTCATGGCAGGATCAGCCCGCTGGGGGGACGTCACAGAGGGAGGGGTTACTTCCCGCTGAATCGCTGATGTGCGACGGGAAACCCCCAGAATTGAGACTGTTCGTCCCGAGTACTAGATCGCTCCCGTACGTTGATATCACAGGGCTGGATAACATTCAATCCCTCGCATGTGAAATGCAAGAAGATCTCTTTTATGAACAATAGCCCACCTCGAGAGTTCAACAAGCTCTCTGCATGCCTGGGGAGCTGGGCCTGCAGAGAGGATGCGCCTTGGCAGAGAGTCAATGAGCCAAAGCCAATACCGCAAATATTCGAGTCTCCCCGAAGCGCCAAGATGCCAAGACGCCTCGTAGTAGCGTTCACACTTCTGCGTCATTACAAGTATCCAGATTGGAGAGATCAAAGTCGAGACGCGGGACAAACCATGTGGTCTTTGGCAGGGCCTAGGGAGTGAGTCGTGTCCTGGTGTGTGGATGGAGTGAAACGAAGTGAAGGCACGGACGGAGGCGTCGAAGTGGCGTCTCATGCTCCAATCGGCTCAATCGCCGGTTAGTCGAGATCTGCGGATTGTCCACCCTAGGGAATTCCCACCCGTTACTTTTCCTCTCCACAGAAACCCTCAGCCAGCGATCTCGCACGAGATCCCTTCCGAGTCGTCTGGGCACCCCTCCAGAGGCAGAGGAGAGTCTTCGAGTCTTCGAGATACTCCAAACGCGTTCCCACCTTCTGTACCAGAAAATCCTTCCTCACACACACCGTTGTCCAAGCACCACTTGTAAACGAGCCAGATACATGAATACCTGGATACCCAGGTACGGAGGCACCACGCCGCAGCAATGAAACTGCTAGTTTGCAGTCGAGCATTAGTTTGTGTACCCCCCGACCGCACAAAGAAGTGTCAATGCGGTTCATCCAGATAAGTGCACAGACAAGCGTACCCGCTCCTCGTTGTATTGATTTGTTGATAAGCAGATGCTTACTTGTGGCGGGCGCGTGAAAGTCAAAGCGAATGCATGAAACCTCAGCCGTCTGGATTTGCCAATCATGCCTCATCAACTTCTCTACGTTGCAGAGAGCAAAGCAGCAATCAGTCGATTTCGCTGTGACAACCTCTCAGCCTCGGAATCTATCATCGCATCTTGGAAAGTTTTGCGACAACACAAAGGAAACTGGGGGAATGAAGGCTGGTGGTATCGATTTGTCGGCATACTGGGCTAATACTAGAAATCGCGCATGAATTTTGCACAGTCGATGAGGCAATCCTCCGCTCTTAGCTCGCAACCTGCGTTGCGTAGTGGCTATTCCCTTCCTCAAGTCAAACTAGGAGCCAAGCTGTCTCAATAGTATCTGAGACTCTGGGGACGAACCCTATTGGAGGCTGGACAAATCCATAGTTCTGGGACTATCGATGAGAACCAATGAGACAGTGACGTGATGTTATCATTCAGTCGATCTCGGCATGACGGCAATCGGCCAACCCTGTAGCGTGGCACTGGAAGCACTAATATCTCATTAGAGGCCGCCTTCAACTTGGCTTTGATCGGTTTACAAAAGTAGCATATCAGCAAAACGCTCTCTCTTCCGTATCCCGCTCTCCGTCCGCTATACAAGTGAGAGGGACGAAAAGTGGGGTTACAGAAAGGTAGGAGCGAACCATTGAGCCAACAGGTTTTGCGTTGGTGAAGCAAGAAGGTCTCTGAGAACTTGCCGTGTCCGAGGCGGACAGCCTGTAGCGCGCTCTTCTCCCTTCTCGATCAGCATCGCTTCCAGACCCGTTTTCTACATCGTGGAAATATTAGCTTCGTTAGCTGCCGCAAGCCCTCTAGTCCTTGATGCCCAACAGAGAAATTATTGATCCGAGGAAGGCTGAATATTCAAGTGCTATTATTGCTGGATTCGTGTCTCACGTCCACTATCTTCTTCTTTTGCAGTTGCAGGCCAGACTAAGGAGGTCACATATTTGTCTGGCCTAGCGACGAAACTAAGAAACAAGCTCTCTGGCCTTCCAGTAGTGCGAGTCGCGACTCGCGACGAGACAATGAACTTCCGTTAGCTTTTCGCCCATGTATGTTAAAATATCTCCTTGTCTCTCAAAGGACACCAACTAAAGCATTTACCCAAATGGGGTGCAAATATCGGGGGTGCGGCCGACTTTGTGTGTGGAACTGAGTGCTTTCGATTTTGCTCAGAAGGGTACCAAGAGAGGCAGGGCATGCTGCTGCATTGTAGTCATGCATGGCAGGCAGAGTGCTTTGAACTCTCAAGGCGGTGTTGTCAAAGACTTGCTTGCTGTCATTAATTGTCAATTTCCTTCTACTACCACACCATTACTTTAGCTAGGTCTCTACGGTCACTTCATCGCAAATTCCAAGGTCGCCAAACACCAGTGCTGACACATTGTTACCCGGACCCATATAGATCTGAGGCATGGTTTAGGGGAAGTCGCGAGCAACTTTACCCTTCCCTTGAACAAATGGAGCTATCCTCTCCTATAAAAAGGACCGCGCGGTAAGCATGTTCAATCTACTACGTTTGGGCAAGATTCTTTCATTGCGGCACCGGCCATGGATAACCATCTATTTCGCTCCACATCCTTGGCCGCCACGCCGGACAGAAAAGTACGCCTGGACCTGCCCATGATTCGAATCAAGCTGTCATGATATCCAAGGTCTCGTAGGCTAGCTTTCCACCTTCTTGATGTTCATCCCTCCTTGCTCGTTGATTGACAACGAAGTTATGCCTGGTAACCATCCCCTCATATCTGCAAGTCTAGATAGTTTGAATCTCGCACTCCCTGTAACGCAATGCCGTTCCTTAATACAGACTTTCGTTCCAATATCACGAGCTCTGCCGCAAGATCCAGCGATTCTATCTCCACTTAAACTATCAGAATAATAAAACCTTACTTAGATAATGAGAAAGAGGAGACCAGATGAATGGTATGTTAAGTTGACAATAGAGAGAGTAAATAAAACAGTGAGCAGAATTGATCGAGTTTTCCAGAGATGGTCTGATGAGGTGGATCACTCGATACACCTCCCACGAACTTTCGATCATCGAGGATCCGACAAACATTCATAAGCAAAGACCCCGATGCTTGAGCTTCCCTTGCTCGGTGGTTTGTGCCTGGCTTCGGAACCCCACCGGCCCCTGGTATTTATATGTCTCTCACCCTCCCAAATCATCACGTGAACAAAACATCAACACATCAAGAGTATCATCTATATTTCATTTTGTCACTTAAATTAGCCTTCCCAAACTACCGAAATCAAATGATCTATCCACCCATGGCAGTTGAAGCCAAACTCATCTAAACGCCAACTCACATGCTGCTTCATTTGGTTGCAGAAAAGGCCGCCCCAACTCCTTGCTTCATTTGTTGAAATTACTCCACCTTTCTATCTCATTCGTTCATCGTACACAGTACAATTAAGTAGGGCTTGGTGCCGCAGCCCCAGTAATGCCGTCTGCTTCGTCGACTGGATCGACGGGGCCGCAGGTACAGAAGAGGTTCAGGTCCCCGTATGCTGTGGTGCATTAGTTGATGACTTGGAGAAGGGGAAGGAAGCTTGGAGGGAAGTTACCATCATCTAACCTTGTAACGCTAGGCCAGAATTTCTTCTCCTTCAGCCAAGGGAGAGGATACGCTGCCTGCTCCCGGGTATAAGGACGATCCCACTCCCCAACAATCAAGTCCTTCTGTGTATGCGGCGCCATTTTTAAAACATTGCCTTCTCGTGGCGCTTTCCCGTCTTCGATAGCTTTGATCTCTTCGCGGATGGTGATCAAGGCGTTGATGAAGCGATCGAGTTCTTCCTTGCTTTCGGATTCCGTGGGCTCAATCATTAGGGTGTTGGCTACGGGCCAGCTCATGGTTGGGGCGTGGAAGCCGTAGTCTTGGAGGCGCTTGGCAACGTCGATAGCTTCGATTCCGGCAGTTTCTTTGAAGCCGCGGACGTCGAGAATGAATTCGTGGGCGCAGCGGGAGTTGGCGTTCGTATAGAGGATAGGGTAGTGGGGGCGGAGGCGAGACATGATGTAGTTTGCATTAAGGAGGGTGATCTTAGTGGCGTGAGTCAAGCCTCGTCCACCTGTTGAGATTAGTAGATTCTTCAAAAGGGGGGGAAGTACCAACCCATCATCTTGATATATGCCCAGCTGATAGGCAAAATGCTAGCGCTTCCCCATGGGGCTCCACTGACAGGCGCAATGGCCTTGTCGCCACCCGTCTTCACTAACGGGTGTCCGGGAAGGAATGGAGCCAAGTGGGACTTGACGCCAATTGGGCCAACTCCAGGCCCACCACCACCATGAGGAATGCAGAAGGTCTTATGAAGATTGAGATGGCATACATCAGCGCCAATCTCACCGGGCGAGCATAGCCCGATTTGAGCATTCATATTCGCACCGTCCATGTAGACTTGCCCACCGTGTTGATGAACAACATCACAAACAGCTTTGATCTCGGGCTCGAAGACGCCGAAAGTGCTAGGGTATGTGATCATGATTGCGCCGAGCTCCTCGCTGTATTTCTCACACTTTGATGTCAAATCTGCCATGTCCAAATTACCGGACTTTGTATCACACTTGACGGTAACCACACGCATGCCAGCCATCGCTGCAGACGCTGGATTAGTGCCGTGAGCAGAGACAGGAATCAAGCAAATGTCCCGCTTCTTTCCAGGCTGCTGTTCCTGATACTTCCGAATGACACGAAGCCCAGTAAATTCGCCCTGGGCACCGGAATTCGGTTGCAATGATACAGCATGGAAGCCAGTGATCGTGGCCAGATCAGCTTCTAACTCGTCAATCATGATCTTGTACCCAGCGGCTTGGTCGCCTGGAACGAAAGGATGAAGCGAAGAAAATTCCGGCCAGGTGACAGGAGCCATCTCTGTTGTAGCGTTAAGCTTCATCGTACACGAGCCTAATGGGATCATGGAGTGAGTGAGAGAAAGGTCCTTTGATTGAAGGTGGTGGATATATCGAAGGAGCTCGGTCTCTGAATGATGGGTGTTGAAGACTGGATGGGTGAGATATTCAGATGTCCTCTTGAAAGCGTTGGGGAGCTCAAGCTTCCCGTTGCCAGGTAAAGACTCAATGATCTGATCGATGTGGATATCCTCCTTCGATGAAGCAAAGTCCTTGAATATCGACAATATTTCCTCCAGATCTTTGGAATCCACTGTCTCGTCAACAGTTATACCTAGTCGACTATGGTCAAACTTTCTCAGATTGATGCTGTATGTCTTGATAGCATGTTGCAAAACTTCGTCGGCTTTTCCTTGGCCGGTATTAACAACAACTGTGTCGAAGAGTACTCGCCCATCCTCTCCCTTTCCTCGAGATCCGGTCTCGAAGCCCAGATCCTTGAGACCTTGCTCCAAGATTCTGGCACCATTGATAGCCCTCTCAGCAATTTTCTTGAGGCCTTGTGGTCCATGGTAAATGGCGTAGAATGCGCTCATATTCGCCAACAATGCTTGGGCAGTGCAAACATTGCTCGTCGCCTTTTCTCGTCGAATATGCTGCTCTCTGGTTTGCAAAGCCAACCTCATCGCTTTATCGCCCAATCTGTCTTTCGACACTCCGATCAGACGTCCTGGGATTTTTCGCTTGTATTTATCACTAACAGCAAAGAAGGCTGCATGGGGTCCACCATAACCAAATGGCACACCAAATCGCTGAGCATTCCCAAAGGCAATATCGGCGCCGAATTCTCCCGGTGGCGTCAGGACCGTCAAGGCCAAAAGATCCGTAGCAACACTTAAGGTTGCTCCTTGCTCGTGAATAGTATTAGCGAGCCCCTTATAATCCTCCACGCCGCCCTCGGTGTCCGGATACTGAACAAGGACTCCCACAAGATCTTTGCCAAGCTCCTTAACTCTCTTTCCCCCATCTGCGAGAACGTCTGCAACCTCGATCTTGATATCAAATCCATCCGCTCGACTTCGCAACACTGCCTTCGTCTGTGGGTGGACCAAGTGGCTCACGAGGAATGTCTTACTCTTGCCTTTTTGTCTGGAAGCTGGCAGAGCATTCATGGACAAAGTCATAGCCTCCGCAGCAGCAGTAGACTCATCTAGCAAAGATGCATTGGAAATTGGCAACGCTGTCAAGTCGCAGACCAGTGTCTGAAAATTCAACAGTGATTCCAAGCGACCCTGGCTGATCTCTGGCTGGTATGGGGTATAACTTGTGTACCACCCCGGCCCTTCCAAGACATTCCTCTTAATAACCTCTGGAACTCTTGTCCCTGCATATCCACATCCAATATAGCTCCGCATAATTGTGTTTTTCGATGCAATGGCTCGAAGTCTCGCCAAAAGTTGAGATTCCGTAAATCCTTCCTCCCCTCCAGATCTTGCCGCATCGATTTCGAGATCTGTCGAAGATAAGATATCGCTAGGGAGAACTTGCTTGACAAAGTCATCCAAGCTCTTGACAGGAGGATCCAATTCTTTCAGCATCTGCTCCGTACAATCTGCTGAAGGACCGATGTGGCGACGTGCAAACGTATCAAGGGGTAGGTATGCCCGTCGTGAGACTGCGGCAGTGCGCGAGCTGTTGGCCTCATCACTGGCAGAGCTGGTATAGAAGGTACGACGTCCAATTGGGGCGGAATTCAAGCTCGATTGTGAGCATTGGCGGCAAATCCATGGTCGTGTGAGTTGTGACGGCGTTCTTCTCGTCGAGCTTCCTGTTCGCGTTGCCAGCCGTCCCAAGTGGGCCCGCAGAGCAAGACTTGAGGCCGCCATGGTCTGCAATTGCTGATGAAGCTCGAAATTGCAAGAAAAAGTCGGTGAAGGTGGTTTTGTTGCTCTCCTGAGCCGGAAGGTGGTGGGGTTCGGACCTTTTAGGGATCAAGGGATTGGCCCGGTCAGTTGTCCCTCATCGCGAAACACCTGTGATAAAGGCCCAATTTGCGACTCTTTTCTGTCCGGGTATGTCAATCACGATGATGTTGATGTGCTTAAGCTTCGACGATAATGCGGAAGCAATAGAGTTCATTTCGTAAGTGGGCTCGAAACATCAAAAAAAGATTAAAGTTGGATTATAAAGGCAGCTCGGCTTTCATCGGAGGCGTTCTCCAGGTCGGGCGAGGGAAGGGAGCGCTATCGCTGCGCTAGCGCCACCAAAATCTACCCCTGTTGTTCGATGTCAAGTTCCTCGACATCGCGAGAATTCTGTCCTAAACCCACAAACGTCGTCTCTGTTCCACGAATCACCGCAGACATGTTCGGAGGACGTGAGTATCTCTATTACTCTATAGCTGAACCTTGCTAACGGATTTGCAGCAGCACCACCCCCCAGCGCCGCTGAGCTGAAGGCCCAAGAGTCTGAGGCTGCTCTCACTGTCCAGAAGGTCGTCGTTGGAGCTATCCTATTGTACTTGTGTATGTGCATGGTCTAATATGTTGTGATCTCTACAGCCAGTACAGGCTAACTGTTTTCTGCAGCTCCGTTCGCGATCGATGCCGTCAAGAAGCTTGTTTAAGGGGGCGACGAGAGCACGCCTACCGCAGTTGATTCGAAAAAGTGTACGATTACACGGAGCTGAGATGTATACTACGAGGGGATGGGGCGCAGATACGAGGTCGTAACTGTATAGATGCATCATTGGAGTCTCATAGAGTGGTCGTGGAAAGGGTTGTGGACTGTACAAATACGGATAATGCATACCCTTCACCCTTGCGAAGAGCCTCCCACAACGAGTTTTCCATTTCTTGCTACACTGTCTCGATCTGAAGTAGGGGGTTAGGAGACCAAGTTCAAAGATTTGGACCCCCCCCCGGCCCATCAATATTTTTGATACCCTGTAGGTTGAGGAGATCAGCTACATTATATTCCGATCACAATGGGTCCCGCTCCGCTCTTTACGTTTTCAAGGCGTCTGGAATCTACTTCGTCATGATCTAGTATGTAGGGGCGACACGTTCTACCATTGAGATACCCTATGAAGTCGTGAGCCGTTGAGCACTTATATATTTGCCTGGCTCCTTCCAGGGCTTACGTAGGAGACGAGTCACGACTGACTTTCTGAAAAATTCCACAACCACAAGGTGTCATTGGTTAATGAATCAGGTACCTTTCTGATGTATCGACATCGATCGCCCACGTTACACAAAACTCCCACGGAATTGCCAACCTGTTGGTGGAGTCACGTGAATCTCGGAATTTCGCGTCGAGTGCTTCCCGTTCGCTCTGCCTTATTCCTCATAACCACCAAGGGCGCTTCTTCTCAAGCCCAATTCATCTTGTTTTTCCAGTCCTTATTCAACATCAAGTTTCTGCTCTTCAGTCCTTCGACACTTGTACACTCGTTTTGCATCCAATTAGACGCCGCAAGTCATGTCCTGATGCAGCTTCCCGTCAGCTAAAATCGGCCGACATGTTGCCCCCCGGCGGTGTTCGCAAGGGGGTGGCGTCATGCGGTGGCCCTTTACGCATCTGCACTTGGCCTTTGCCATATTACATTCATTCTAGAAGGAAGACTTTTTGTTCAAATCAATTGGTTCCATCAAGATGGCAGCACACTGCTCGCAATGGTCATACCTCGACTCAATCCCTTATTCAACCCATATCACTACAACGGCGGAATTTGAGAGCGAATAGTTCCCTTGCTCGCGCGAAAGTCGTAGCTCGGAAGGGTCACACCCCTCATCAACCTGTCAGCAAGCCCGCAATTAGCGGCACCACTGGAGTGGGAGATGATGCCCAGTCGATCCTGCTTGCGAATTCCCCAAGGGCTTCTGAGCTTTCGAAAGAAATAGCAAGGCTTGGAAAGCTCCAATCCGATTACTATGATGCCCTCAGCCGGCACCGGCAGTCTGATGTGCTCTGGTTGACATGGGAAGAGCGAAGAGAAGTGCCAAGTAGTTCTGTGAACGGATGGATCACCAGACCACAGGGGTCTCGGAACCCGAAGCGCTATGGCATCTCCCTCCAAAATGTTTTTGTTCCTCAGGTGTTAGGATGTATCTCTGATATCAATGTTCGGAAGAAAATTGTCAGCTGGGAACAGGACACGTGCAAAGACCTCGCTCCATTATTCAAAGAGATGGTGATGTCCCGTGCTAAGGTTGCTCGTTTAGCTGGTTTCAAGTCGTACTTTGATTACAGAAGTCAGAAGAAGATGATGGATACGAAATCGGTGGAACTCTTTCTCAAGAACTTGAAGTCCCAGATTGCCCCACAGACCGATACTTTCATGGGGAGTGCCCTTGAGCAGAAAATGCAAGCCCTTGATTACGACTTCACCATCAAAAAGTTGCGTTCAAAACTAAGACCGGGGAAAACGATTCGAGATTATCAGCTCCATGAACCAGAGGCGCAAATCAACAGGGGAGACCTCGCTTGTACGTGTTCTCGATTTGATCACATTTGACTATCCTCTCCTGAATGCCCAACAGTTTGGCGCAAAGTCAAAAATAATTCCAGTCGATTCCTCCACACATCCCGGAACATTCTAAATCTCCGATTCGGAATCCTTCACAAGTCTTTACACAGCCAAATATTTTCTCGCCTGGCATATTTCATAAGTGGTGTTATACTCAAATTATCGGGGAAGATTATTGATCTCACTCTCGCAGATTATCATGGACAGAAGACTGGATCTTTCTTCGCACCTAAAAGTCCCGAAGACCCGGACTTTTCTGATTATTTCCCTGCGGACCACACAGTTCGCAGTCTGCTCAAATTTTTTGGGGTTCTCCTTGGCATGAGCTTCCAAGAGATTTTGCCCGGGCATGAGTCCTATCAGGCACTGGTAACGTTGTATTTGGAGAACCAAGGCCTTACCGCACGATTTGCCGAAGAGCTAGATATATTTTACGTCTATGATACCACAGCACTCACCGGGCCATTGGGTTTTCTTGTACTGGATCTTAAAGAGCGAGATGGCAAGGCTCGTGAAATATTCTGCACAACTTTCGGTCATGTACGGAATTCCTTCTTTGCAAAATCTGCTGCTTGCAACTAACATTAATGCAGTATGTAATCTCATACGGCGACGCTCAAAGGAGGGTTCAGGTACCAGGCATCGCCATTGTATCAACATATAATCGGGCAGGCCCCAAGAAACCCACACTACTCACCCATTCTAACATCGAAGCTTTCGCACACGAGCTGGGTCACGCCATTCATAGGCTTGCTCATGGGAGCAAAGGAACGAATGACCCTCGTGATTTTGTTGAGATACCGAGCATAATGGCCGAATTCTGGGCTCATGATCCCCACGTTCTGCAACGCATATCATGCCACTACACGTATCTCAAACCAGAGTACTTGATTGGGTGGAAAGATTCGTGGAAAGAGAAACATTCTTCCAAAAATTTGCCACCCCAGCCGCTTCGAAAACCACCCCTCGAGATGTTCAGCGAGATCGCATTTATAAGACACCCACAACACGACTTGTACTCAACCCTAGATCTACTGTGGAAGTCAATGCTTGACTTGTCTATTCATAGCTCGTCCGAGGAAGAATTGAGATCTATGGACATCGGTGTGGGATGCAGGCAGATTCTCGACGAGTGGACTGGCATATTCACTCCTTTTGACGGAAAGGGCGAAAGCCAAAATAATTCGTACCTACATTGGACGATTTTAAAGAACTACGATACATCTGCATACTGTTATCTTCTGTAAGTAGATCCTTTCCGGTCTGAGCAGTATTGCAAACTCTCTAAACATCAAATTGATTTTCGATTCTCAATCCCCGAACCTTCCCGGGGCACTGAAAATTCAGACGGGGAAAATCCCGCCCCTCCTTTCTACTTCTATCCCTCCATTTCTTGGGGCCATTTCACCCATGCATTCGACTAACTCTCAATTCGCCTAAAGTGCTAAAGTATATACCTACGACCTGTGGTTCAAACACTTCGCCAAAAACCCCTTCAACCAAAGGGCCGGCCGTCGATACCGCAAGATAGTCCTCGAGCACCACGATACCCCAGTTTCCTGGAACCCCATCCGCAATCTCTTCAATTTCCTGCTCTGGAAGGCATTTGGCGTGCCCCGGACCCATATGGAGGCACTTGCGAAATTCATGGGACGGAAGCCGAATAGCAAGATGTTCATCACGGCGTTGAAGGCACCGGCCAATAGGAATCAGACATTTTGGAGGAGGGTGAGGATTAGGTTGGGCAGTATGTTGTTCGGGATTGGTGAAAATTGAATGGCGGGGGGGTTGTCGTCAGGATTTGGTTGACAGCCTTTCGGCTTCGGTGTGTTTGGTTTTCTTTATGCCTTGATGTCTAGCATGAGAAGTGAGCGTTTTCAATCCGACCCTTGACTTTGGACCGCGTTGAGATATTCTTACGCATGATCGAGTCGAAAAAGAAGTTCTGGGATCGGATACTTTGTCATTATACTAAAAATTTGGGACACCGCAGTTCGAGGAAATGCGGGCCTGGTACAAGGTTATCAAATTGGGGGCTCGATCAAGCCCCAGCTGGGAGATACGGATCTTTGATTCATATCAAGTGTGTACAATTTTGTATATGAGTATGAATATTGATGAATAGAGCCTGGGTCGCATGACTCCTGCCCATCCACGTCCTCACCAACTCCGAAACCTCAAAGAACTCATATTTCTTTCCATTTGGTATTAGGGTTGCATGGCATGCCACTCAGGAATGCCGGCAGCGCGAGCATTTGCCCATCTCTTGTCTACCATGAAGATGAACCTGAAACGCAATCGAGGCTATATGACTTGAATACCGGCCCAAGCGGCTGGCAGGATACAGTACTTGCCGCATCAGTGCCTCGTATCTAACAATCCATGACTTCACCGTCAGGTTCTGAATCGAGGTGCTGAACAAATCTTTGACTTGAAAGTTCCAACAAGCCGGAATTCGGAGGTAGGGGATGCATGAAAGCCGCGAACTGCACGAATGCTCAAAGTGGGGTCCAGATAATAGGCTCCAAAGAGTTGAGAGGGATCCTTGGGTACCAGTTCCTCACGAAATGTGCTGCAATGGCATGTTATTGTCCTCATCCTCTGAGTGTGAGATAGGGATGTCTGTAGAACACCATCAAATTCAGCTTGTCGGGGTCTCTGACGTTACGGAAGGTGTAGCCCAGGATGTGAGTAGGCTGATTGTATTGATATTGGAGATAGTCAACGTTGGTGTGGCCAAACACCAAACGCGTAAGCATTTGAATTACAAAAATGATAGATCTGTATAAAAGTGGAGTTACTTACCTAGAATCTTTTGATAAGAATCGATGACTACTTCTGCGTTAACTCTTACTTTCTTGCGGGAACGGAACAGGGCTTCGAATCCTGTGAGCCTGTCGCCATTCTTCAACTTCACATCGAGCACATTGCACTTCTCCAACCTCCTTTCTCTTTTTAGCGAGCCTCTTCTCGTCGAATCTGCTCTTTTTATCTGGCTCATCGCCCGCGAATTCATCTATTTTATTCTCAACAACCGCCTCAGAATCAGTATCATCCTCTTCACTTTAAAGGCCCGCCTTGGAACTAGCAAGAACATTGCTAAAATATAGCATTATTTTATGGTGATAGGTGGACCTAGAAAGGGGGCCTACCATGTGCGGTAAGCACGTGGGATACTCGCTGGTGCGAATCAAGTATTTGAAGGGTTAATAGTCAGCCACAATGCGAACACAAAGAACTTGAGTTCATCAAATCATCGTAACTCTATTTCGTATCTGTTGCAAGTTTGTAATGACTGTGCCTTGATGAACCTTTTCCCACCCTAGCGCCTTCCCCTGAATCTCTCTCCCATTTGCCCATTCGTCCCGTATGCTCATTTCGTGCTGATGGAAACAAAGGAAAACTTGCTCCGTGGATACTTCCGATATTGATATTACATTTCATGTGAGTGGGGAAAGTGTTGTAAGCAAGCTCGAGGCAGGCTTCGATCCGACCAAGGCCGTTTCTACTAGTGCGACGAGGTGTTATGAAAGGGGTGATGAAATACAATGAAGAAAGATCGAAAATGCTTGGCGTTGCAGGTAATATTGCCATATCCAGATAAGCATCTGGGGCCGTCTTCGCAACCTGCCAAACTTCGCTGAGATCAATATGCCTCTTCATCGCTGTAGTCGTCATCGTCATCCTTGCTGAGGTCAACAAAGAGGTCGTCATCAAACGTCATCTCATCTTCGGTTTCGTCGTCGTTGGGAAGTAATTCATCTTGCACTGACAACTTCCAGTCTTTCTCCAGGTTATTGATATCAACGAGAATGTCTTTCTGCATGAGGAGCTTTGCATTCGACACCACTTTTCGAGAACTGGTGCGGCTGCCGTCAGTACTGTTTCGGTCAAAGAACTGCTTTATCTCCTCTCGAATTCGTTGCAAAATCAAGGCGTTCCCTTGTCCAAGTCTGGCTGGAACGTTGTCCAGGAGTTGATCCAATTCGCTTTTGATTGCTCTCTTGCCCACACGGTGCATATGCACTCCTTTGCTAGTCATGAAGTCGTCGATGTACATCCTGTTTCTGGCGTAGAAACCTCGCCCTGCATTGAAGTTAGAACTTGGGTAGATCAGAGGTATCACTTTTGGGTACTCACCTGACTCTGAAGCACAATGCTCGTACATTTCCTCCAGAAACCCCTTAATAGCAGGGACGGCTAATTTATGAGCCTTCTTGATGACTTTCTTCATCTCGTCGAAGGCGGTATCGGTATCGTTGCGTAAGCGATTCTGTGTTCTAAGTATGTGGTCCTTCAGAACATCGATGCCATCTGAGGCATCCGGGAAAATGTCCTTATTTGCGATTGCATGTGCAAAATCGGAGACAAGTACCTTTCCAGCGTCGACATAGTTGATTTTTTCTTGAGGAAACCGTCTGTAGAAGGCGAGGTCCCATGGCTTGACAATGTGAGTGGTAAGGTCATAAACTCTGTTTATATCAATGTCAGGCATGTCTTGTTCTGGAACATGTCGAGACTCACAGTTCATGGTTCCACCTATGATTACGGCCCTTGGAATCAGTCCATAGACCTCTCTTGCTGTTGATCTTCTTATGGGTAGCCCAATGGCAGGTCATAGCCCAGTATTCTGCGGTATCCCTCGCCTTCGCACCCGCAGGTTTCACAGCTTGAGGCACTACGGAATAAACATTTGTCTGAACAATATGCTTCAGTGTAGCCTCCGTCTTAATGGTGAGATTGCGCAGGTCCTATCTCGCCGTCAGTGATGAGTTGAATTGGTACACTGAAACAGGATAACATACAGCTTCAAGATCGGCGACCAAGCTCTCCATCTGCGGCTCCCATTGCTCTCGCAACTCTGCGGGCATTTTGCTCTCACCATACTTATCCATAATCCAAGGGTGATTTGAGGCCAAGAAATCGTCGACATCGTCCAGGAATGCTTGGGCATATCTCTCCCGATCACCAAGAGTCGTTCCAAGGACCCAATCTCGAAGTGCAGAGACGTGGGTATCCTCCCTATTGGGAAATCCTATGTGTCTCTTTTCTGAACTTTGGTACCTAAGATGAACTGTCGCTGAGACGGGAAATACCTGCAAATGATTAACCGGTTGGCGCCCCATCTCTCGCAGGGTCGTCTCGTAATCAGCACGGATCGCTGCGCGCGACAACTCATTGCGGTGCCGAATACACTGGACTGTCAATCTTGACTGAGCATAGATGCGAGCTTTCTCGAGGTGGGCAATTCTGCGTGCAAATGACAGCAATTTTTCGGCCTCTGCTTCGGTTGTGGTCTTCAGTTCAGAAAGTTCTTTTTCGAGCTCAGGGATTTTGGTCCTCAGCTCCACCTGCTCCTCTGAAGCTTTGCCAACAGTTGAAGCTGTACAAAGTGTTAGAACATAATTGCAATTCTAGGACTATCATTAGTTACCTTCTTCTGTGTCGCTGAGAGTACGCTTTCTTGCAGAAGCGAAGGGAGTAGAAGCGCTGGACAAAGCTTTCAGGCGGGATGTGAGGTTCTTGATATTGGCGGAGAGCTCTGCCATGGCCTTTTTATTCTTCTTATGGCTCTTGACAAGTGAACCATGCTGGCGTTCTAGTCCAGAAATGTCACCCTTGAGCTTCCATGCCTTTTTGATGTCTGGAGAGACCATGTCACCGAGCTCAGGATATTGTTTTGCGTATTGTGCGTAATCGAAGGAGCGATCAGTCTTGGACAGCACGAAGCAAAGCGAATCGGAATTATAAAGACCGTCGAGTTGAAGGTTACGCTTGGTATACTTTTCAAGCAACTCAGCCGCCTAGTCTGATTAGCACCACGTCATCGTGAAGTTTTAGCTTTGTCCGGGTTGGGGAATGGGCTGCCGGACGCAGAAAACCTACATTCTTCTCACTGATTCCTCGGGAGACATCTGCCACAATACAAGTGAGGGCTAAGTTTTTCGAATAATTCTCTGCAACAGCCGATCTGGCCGCGTTACTATCGAGATTGCCAGGCAGATCTACCAGAATAACACCCGGTTCTATCCAATTAATTAGCACTAGGCGATCCCAAATCTGCAAAACCTTGCAGCTCCAAGGAGGCCTTACCTAGCACTGAGCTCTTTACGAAAACCCGACAAAGCTTGATGAGTGGCCACCAATGGGGGGTTTTCTTGCTACTCTGTTCGCCGGAATCAATGTACTGTCGAATCTCATCGGAGAACGCCGATCGTGTATGCTTTTCGATCAACTTCGTCGAGCCGAGTACATCTCGGACTTCTGTGAGTAGGTCTTCGACGGACGCGGACTCGAGCTTTTGGCGTGTATTGATGTGAGGGTAGACATACTTGATCTTGTCAAGACCCTGATTAATGCGTTCGTTTCTCTCCTCATCGATCTCGTTGTCCTCGTCAGTTGCAGACACTTGCTCCGCACGAAGATCTTCAAAAAGTGACTCCAGCTCCTCGCGCCACTCGGCCTGGGTGATATAAACCACCTCAGCTCGGAACAATTTATCTTTGTCCAAGGATTTGTTATAGCTGACTTCGGTCGGAACAGCCTGCCCAGTTAAGCGGGTTAGCACTTTGGCATCTCAAGCAAGCCAGTATGGAGAAGAACAAGCCTGGCTGCTTACAGTAGAAGCCCTCCAAATACTCGAGGGCAACAAATCTTTGTGTCCGATCATGGCACTGTGGGTCTCGTTAGCAGGACAGACACAGCCAGCAGAAAATTTTGGTAATACTCTAACAACGTTGTCTTCCCAGCTCCCGTAGCACCCAAGAAGCCAACTTGAACTTGAAATTCCTGACGGGAGAGTCAGCATCTTGTTTTAGGAGAAATGTGGCCATGCGTCGGGAGAAAGTCATCAGATACAATTTCTCCCAAATACCTACTTTCTTGCGTGCCAGTATTTCATCTGTATATGCAATTAGCATCGAAGCAGTAGAGATAGCTAAAATAACGCTGGTAGGAAGTAAACAGGGTGGACACTTACGGATTTTGTCGATGCGAGTCTGGCAAGGCGGAATTGCCAGAAGGTGCCGGCTCAGTGTATTCAACATTTTCTTCAAAGCTGATACGGCCATTCTCGCAGCTTGCTCCTTGATCTTAACTCTCTCCAAACGTTTTTCGTGTTCGCATTGCTTCCAATTTGGGTCTGATACGAGAGGCTTCAGGGCCGGCTTGGCAAAGCTATCAAGTGCTGACGACGTGCCCATGTTCTCGGAGTCATTCTGGAAACAACCAAGAACTTTTCGGGGTGGAGGGGTCAGATCCGCCTCTCTTTTGATTTTGGATGGTGCCATAATGATTCGCGGAGGAAGATGGTCCGGGAGACGGGTGTGCGGGAAGTTGAAGTAGGATGTGCGAGATGCTACCCCCTGGTATTGGGAAAGGGAAAGCGATGAAACCTTGCCAATAGCAATGGAAGTTGACCTGGGGATCGCGCTGAGCGCGTTGTGGTTGGGGAGGAAGAAAGAGATTGTCCGAAGTTGAGGTGGAGGCTTCAAGACGGAAGATGAGATGGTTCAGCTACCTACAAATAATGAAGTGTTGAAGGGTTCCTTGAAAGCGAATTACTTGTATGGAAGATGATGTGATGCCCGTCAAAGGACGAATGGAGCGAAAAGCGGTGGAGTGGGGAAGTGAAGGGGTGATTCAGTGCAAGTGAGGTTGAACGTCAACGTGTCGAAGTGTGACGGGTGGAGTGGGACGATCGATGTAGTATGAATCGTAGTGTAGTGGGTTGAGCGGAGAAGAAAACGAAGGAAGTTGTCGTGTGTTCAAGAAGAAAGAAGGCAGTTGTTGTTGTCGAACGAAGGTGGATGGAAGGTAGGGGACAAGTACTCCTTTTATAGCCGAGGCGATTGCGCTAGGACCCACGAAATGCATGTCTCGCAACCTGCAATATAATGAGATGAATTTCGTTGGATGGTATATGGAGATTGGTAGGTTCTCATTTGCAGCCGGGCCACTTGCTAAGGCAGACGAAACCAAAGTCTGTCGAGCGTCGCCTACTACCAGGTGAATCTTAAGTGACTATGAGGGCACGATGAGAACAAGGTCCCGACTTTCGAACGTATCACTTCCTAAATTCAAGACCAAGAGAACTCTACCTCGAGAGATTACAATTAATAGGCTCGACTGGTTGTCTTTTGGTGAGAGTGCGGCACAGTTGATATCTAGTGCGACAAAGTCCAGCTATGGCTCAAGGTGGGGCACCTCAACCTGAAGAGTCTGACAGAATACTTTCAAATGAGTGTTCGTGAAAGGTGAGCGCCCTTGAGGCCAGTCAATACGATGTTGATCTTCATTTGATCAATCATACGGTCCACCTTCATTCAGATATAGGCATTATTGCACGGATTGCCTAACCCACCAGCATGCATCACAGTTGCTGGGGTGTGGGTGACTGTCAATTCAGGACCATTTAATGTGTCTTATCCGTGAAAAGTGAAATCGAATTGATGCTGTTATTTCAACGCTGATCATGTCTGAAATAATATGCAAGTACTGAAGCAACGACTAATTGGCATATCTGTCGACGAATGCCGAGTTTAGCATCGAGAAATGTGGCCCAATAGACCCTCGTCACTGGCCATTCATAGCCACTACAGCATATGAGGCTTCGCTCGGGGCATGGCCCTGAAGCCACAGTAGCGCCTAACTGGCGGAAAACAAAAGCAAGTAACGTGACGGCATGGAAACTGCCTCCCGTGATGCAGAGTGGTCATCCTCAAACATCTCCTAGCCTCAACTTCCAGCTGCTCGTGCCAATTTCACAACCGAGAGATGCTACTGGGTTGCGACACCTCGGAGCCCTAAGCCTAATCGTGCTACGACTTCAACGTCTCTGACCATCACTAGAGCGGAGGACTGCGGATGCAAACATGTATCTTCTCAGCTATGTACAATACATTCCTGAAACCCCTTCCCTCACGAATACTCCTACATGAACTTTCACGGTCCATGGTGTGCATAGGTTGATCTTTTCTTGAGGTGCACGGGTGTTTCGCCAGCGGGCGTGTCGGGAATTACTTTCTCAAGTTTCTGCCATGCATTAGCCAGAGCAAAAGTCCAGAGACGGTGGTGAAACTCACCAGATTGTCGAAAACACATTTATTGAGCTTCCATTCAGCTGGTCGGCATTGCCAGAGTTGCTGGTTATTGTTGTCGAGGCAAGTCCAGTGCTTGCGGAATTCCTCTAGGCAGTGCTTGTTGACATCCTCGATTCTGTAGCAAATTTCGTTAGCGGCTGTTCTTGGAACTTAAATCTACCCGGCTGTTGCACCACCTTCCAAGGTACCTCTGGCCGGAACTTCATTCTGTTCTGTTCTTGTCGGAGCTCTCAGCACAGCTTTAGCTCAAGCCCTGGACACACTACTAGGAGACGCCCTGTTCCAGACTGTCCCCCAATCGTCCACCCAGATTTCTACTATGACGCTAACATCCTCGGGGGGGTAGCACTCACACACTCCTCGCGCATCTTGTGACCTTTCTCCCTTCTTTCAAGCAATCAATTTCGCCTTTGCCATTACTCTCGCTCTTGCATTGCATGAAGTCGTCATTGTACGGTTTGCATCTTGCCCCAATGAAAAAGCTGGCCGATAGCAATGGCGCCGAACTGCTTCCAATTTCTGTGACAGGCGGGATCTCCGCAGGAAGGGGTGTGGTGTCAATGAGGGTGGTTTGATTGAACCTACAATGGAGGCTGATCAGCATCTACTGGGCGGAAAGGGGCAATTCTTGGGGGCAGGACTTACCTAGCTGGTCTTCCCGCCATCTTAAATGTAGTTTCGCAGGATCGAGAAGTTCGTGGCAGACTCAATTGATAGCTCCAGGATTTCGAGGGCTTGAAGTGAGGTCAGGAATGCGAAAGCTGGGGAAGCTTTGATTGGATTACTAAGCGAGATTTTTTACGCCAGGCGCGCTCCCAATCCGAAGCTTCAACCTCGTGACAGCAATTTTCCAAGCTGATCATCAACTCGATCTCCTGCGTCAAATCCAAGTTTCAACGGTAGCCTTATGTGAACCATCGTCTTGTTCAGCTTCCGATACTTGCTAAAGGGGGATTTCACCGGCTCCGAACCTGCGGGTCTCTCAATCATCGGACGCCCTCTCGAGCAGCTCTACGCTGCCACCAGCCTCTGCGCGACTCCGAGTTGGCTGCTGAACGACGTCGTCTGCAGGATCCCGAGGCATCAACTTTTACCAGTTCGGGATCAACGCGTTTCCACCTTCTGCCACCATGTTCGGGTCAACAATAGGTCAGAATAAGCCTGCTGGCGGAGGATTGTTTGGGTCCACGCTGGGAGTAAACACTCAGCAACCTAGCAGTAGCACATTTGGAGGGCTTGGACAAAATAATCAGCCAAATCAGCAACAACAGACCGGGGGACTGTTCAGCAATTTGGGCCAGAATAATCAACAAACCCAGCCCCAGCACGGTGGAGGATTATTTGTACAAAGCACGCAGAATAAACCACAACAAAGCGGTCTGTTTGGACAAAGTACGCAGCAAGGTGGAGGACCCTTCGGTGGACTTGGTCAGAATACCCAACAAAATCAACAGCAGCAAGGCGGAGGATTGTTTGGTGGGCCAGGCCAGCAAAGCCAAACACAGCAGACTGGTGGCTTATTCGGGGGTATGAATCAGAATAGTCAACAGCCGCAGCAACCCGGAGGCGTGTTTGGCGGATCGACACAAGGCGCTTTTGCGCAATCTACACAACTTCCTCAGCTGGGACAAAGTACGAATACAATGTGGCAGCCTCTCAGTGCTTTCAATCCTCGTAAGTATCCCTGCGTGTCGCCTGATTTATCAACTAACGTTCTATCAGGCGAGAAGACCGTACCAGAGCAGATTTCTTTAATACTCGAAAAATGGGACACTGGAAATCCGAATTGCGTATTCAAACACTACTTCTACAACAAGGTGGAGGAAAATATGGCGCCATATTATCGACCATCTCCTGGTGAGGATCCGAAAGAATGGGAGGACGCTCTATCAAGGAAACAAGGGCCAGGATTCATCCCGGTCCTCTGCGTGGGATTTGCTCAGATGGGTAAAAGAATTGAGATTCAGCAGAAGGGTTTGGCATACTTCAACGCCCGCCTTCACGAAATCAACAGCTCACTGACCGCCATGATGCAACGGCACGAGACCCAAACCAGTGTCAGAACGACGGATGCAAGAAGAAAACATCTTGTATTGAAACAGAGGTGTCTGGCTTTAGCGACAAAAGTCCAGGTATTGAGGAACAGAGGATATGCGATGGGAGGCGATGAAGAGGTTCTGCGGACGAAGTTGATGGCCTTGGAGAAGAGTGTAAATGATCCGGGATTGGGTGCGAGAGGCGAAGAAATCTGGGCTCGGATGTTGATTGTTCAAGAAAGGGCTAGACTATTAAAGAACGAAATTGAGAAAACGGGTCAAGAACCGACTGACATCTTGGATGAAGAGATGAGTCGGCGGGCGAGAAAGGTATGATTTTCCCCCCGGTCGAGCAGAAATCTTACTAATAAAAAAAAAACTCGCTAGATATTGGAGGACTACAACACGCAATTACTTCATTTGAAGACGGAGGTTGAGAAGATACAAAAAGACTTTGTGGAATGGGAAAAAGAGCAAGGCGGACCGATTGCTTCAAAGGCTAAGGAGCCGAAGAATGATACCCCGGGGAAATCACTGCAGTTTGTTTAGAAATGCATGGAGCTTTGGATTCGTGTACGAACATAATGAACCCTGTATGATAGAAGCAGATCACGTGAGACGACACTTTTTTCCTGGACAGAGCAGAAATGGAGGAAGAAAGCTAGAAATATGAGCTTCTTAAATCAAAACAGATGTGTTCCATCTACCCCTTACGAGTAATTCTCAAGATCCAACGCCGTTCTCGGAATTTTTGAATTGTTACCCATGACTCACCTCAAAAGTCAGTGGGACAGATCTAAGTAACCGGGTCTCATTCACAAGCTCTCAACTTTAACTAACCAACATTTGAACATCACACAAAATGTCCTCCAACGAACCAGAAGGCGACTTTGTCACTGGACCCCCTGCTCTTCACCCATCCACTCTCCCCTCAACTTTCATCCTGGGATCCAACCCTTTACCTCACCGCATTAACCTGCGCCCCCTCACCCTATCTCACGCCAAAGACCTGTTTGCCAACCTTTCCAGTCCAGTTAATGACCATCTATACAAATACTTACCCGGCGGCCCCTTTCCCGACGTCGAATCTTTCACCAAACACATCCAGTGGCTGATCGACGAACCGGGCTGTTACGCCTTCTCAATCTTCTCCGCTGACAAGATTCATCTCTCGAATCAAGATCCTTCAACGCCCACAGGAGGCAAGGACAAGGATTCAGAAGGAACAGCAGTTTCAATAATCTGCCTCCTAAACATCGTCCCTGCAAATCGCAGCATCGAGATCGGTCACGTGCTCTATGCTGCTACCCTTCAACGCACCACGCCCGCAACAGCTGCCTACTACCTTCTCATGAAACTCTGTTTCGAAGACTTGCATTATCAGAGGGTAGAGTGGAAATGCAATGACCGGAACAAACCGAGTGAGAGAGCGGCGCTGAGGTTGGGTTTTCAATACGAAGGCACTTTTAGGAAACACATGATTGTGAAAGGGAGAAGGAGGGATAGTGCTTGGTTTAGCGTTTTGGATGATGAGTGGAAGGAAAGTGTGGGGGAGGCGTTGGAAAAGTGGCTAAGTCCGGGAAACTTTGACGAGACGGGTGGGCAGAGGAGGAAGCTGGAGGAGGTTAGGGGGGAGGTTGAGAAGAGGGCTAGAGTGTGAGTGCTGGTGGTTAGGAAAAGGAGGGTTTGGTGATGTGCAGACGAGATGCAACATGGTCGGATATTTTCTGGTTCCGGTGAGACATCGCAGAGTAAAAGAAACTTTCTTCACATGAATTATTTCCCTTCGTCTCCCTTCCTTACCCCGCAACTTTCCCTCTCGAATAGCACGCACGTTCTCCACATCTTGGTCGAGGTAGATAGCAACCAGACTTGTAAGGTCATCTTGGTATTATAGCGGCAAAAGCATTATCTCCCTTGCAGGTGCCTGGCACAAACTTCTGACGGTAGCCTTCCGTCCACCAACATCTGAAAACAGTCTCGAAGTTCGGCCGAGCAGCTATTGGTGGAAGAAATGGCACAGCGATGGCCTCCATGGAAAATCATCCATCACCCTCTAAATACAAACTCAAAATGCTACTCTAAGGAGAGTGTTGCTCATCGAGAATCTGCCCCAGTCGTGGTTTATGAATCATGTGTGGGATTTCATTGCCGTCAATCCCAAGAGCATCGCAGCATGATGGTTCTCATTGACTGATGTTGTATCTTTGGTATATACAGAGTAGTAAGGGACCGAAGTGCCAGAAACAAAGCCTGGAAACATGCTTCCTAGAACTGCTTTTCCTTCCGAGCAGTGCAGATTTGTTCACGAACTTTAGCTTGCAGGCCCAGTTCTAATCTTCTGGCTGGTAGATCCAGCTGCATTATTGTGACCTTCTATTGATAGGACCTGGTAGTCGTGTGCCCCCAAGTCCATGCCAGCTTTTTTCCACGCGTCGAAATGATTTGCCACGGTAAAGGAAGCGCTCTGTCTCTTCGTTTTGCGGACGGAAATGTACTGGTGGAAGGTCGAGGTGCCGACGATTGATGGCGAGTGGGTACGAGTGGTTTCGTAGATCGTGTAGCATGATCCATCGCAGGTAATAGTGCCTCTCGAGCCGCCGCCAACGTATTGGATGGCATTGGTGTAGTCTTCGGTGATGTAATATTCCACGAGGGGGTCTTTGGTCCAGCCGTACACCTGGAAAGTAACAGTGCCAGCAGTCGCTTTGTGGGCGCCAGTAAATGTTATATTTCTGAACATAATTAATCAACCATCGTAGAATAAAGAATGAAGGGTATTATTACCTTGTATTTCCAGTCTTCCATCCACGTCTCACGACGAAATCTGCAGCTCCAGAGAAAATGACTGAAAATCCATCTGTTGTCGTCGAGAATTGAATATTCCCAACGGTCTTGTAGTTCCGCGTGTAGTCTTGGCATTTAAGGAGGCCTTTACGGTCCGTCAGAATAAAATCTGCGTTCACCTCTTCTAAGGTCGTGGGCGCGGCAAGAGTTCCAACAAACGCAGAGAAAAGGACGAAAAGGTAAGATGGGGAAACCGTTTTGGCGGTCGTTGACAGTCGAAAAATATATACACGGAAGAGGACAGATATATGAAGCAGCTCAATGATGGAGAATGCCTGCTAAAGGTGTCGGTGTGGCTTGCATTTATATCGGAGACTGTAACCCGCAAAATAACCCACCTCCGCAGCGAGCCCGTGCCGTGGGAAAAAATTAATACTGTGATAAATGGTGGGAAGGTAATAGCCTTTTGTTTTGAAACGAATGGATTATGAACTGCTGAATTGGCGTGAAATATACAGAGGAAGTTATGTCCACTTGAGCCGATGGCGCGAACGAGGCCCAATTCAGTCATTAGTTCAAGGGGGGAGCTCGCTTAAAAGCATATCTTGATCCACGACTGAACTCGGTCTTGAGCTCGAGGCTCACCAACGGTGGCATTGCATTTAGCGGAGGCCAACTCGAACTTGGTATCAGGCCATGTCTCCATTGTGGCTGTTGACTGCTTGAAAATCATGGTTAACAGCCTAGAATGAGAATCGGAGCTTGGCACTTGTCAAAAGCGTCGGAAATGCAATTTGACTTCCACATCAGATATCGATTAATTGACCAACCAGGCACTTCTATTGATAAGCAATGACCGCTAAATCGCAAATAGCCGTCCCCTTTCTTTGTTCTCCGGACCAATGTGCCAAGCAATAACCGCCCTACCTGGTCCACCGAAGTAGATGTTTCCCAGCTTCAAGAAAAGTGCAAATGTCCCCGAGGTATTAAGTACAAAATCGAAAGTGGCTAATTCTCCCAAACGCCGATGCAAGTGATTGCGAAAATCTAAACATACCACCCCTTTTTGCTTACGTTGGAGTGCTCTTCCTCCTCTCGATGTCGTATCATGGGTTCTTTGATGTCGAAGACGTCTATGAGCTGCTCCCAATAGTCCATGTCGATTGCTAGGACAGCTTGGTGCTTTGCCTTTTCGTGGCCATTGACCTTGCTACCACTGACTTCTGGGAAATCTAGAAAACGATCAGTCCCGTTGTCAGGTATGAATCGAAGGGAGCCACATACTGAGATAGGGAAGGCCACGATCATCCATCGAGATTCCTACCTTGCCGTCCCTGATCAAGAAGCTCACGTAGAACATATTCTCGATCGTTTGGCCGAACGAATGAGGGTTAATGACAAACTTGAAAAATGCAAGGCCTCCGTCTCCTTTCGATACACCGTATCTGTCTAGTAGCTCGTCAACCTCCTTATCTGCCATATCATCACGAGTTTGTGCTTCCACCGCGTTGATCGCACTAGCCTGGACCTTCTTCAGTCGCGTGAGAATTTGGGTACACAGGGTGGTCAGACCCGCCTCTGACTTGGTGATATCGTCTGCTTGAAGAACTTCAGGGCGCGTCTCTTGCAGGTTGTTAGGTCGAAAAGCCGCTTTGCGAACGACTTGCGCTCGTACACGCTTCTGTAGTGACAGCGGACCGAGCAAGAAACCAGAGACCGAAGGCCGAGAATTGTTTCTAACGGATGCATGCCTTCCAAGATATGCCCAATCAACAACCTCTCCGTCGTTGTCATCGTCATCGTCCTCATCGTCATCCCGCCTTCTGCGCCGTTGGGTATTGCTTGGAGCTTCCCCATCTTCCCCTGCACCCTGTCTCATGAATGATAAACATCTTGATATGAATTCGTCCACATCCACCCCTTGTGCAGTGTCCCCAGATATCAGGGCCACCGTCTTCTTGTATGAATACTCAGCGACTGTCGTAAGGAGACGAGAATCGATTGTAGCATCGGTTGTCTGTTTCACTTTTCCAGATAGCTCATTCGCTTTTAGAATTGTGTCTTTGAGGCCAGTCGAACTTGGGTTCAAGAACTCGGCGCGGTTCTCCAGTAAGTTCTTAGACAAGTCTCTTAAGCCCTTTCGAAGTCTTCTTCGCACTTCAATATCTTGATCTGGGTCGTAATCAGCCTCGGAATCGTCTTCGTTGACTTCAACTGTGCGTCTTCTTCGTGTGCGCTCATTGGGATGGTCCGACTCCGCTGGGCGCTTTCTTCGTCCCTGCTCACTCAACGTAGGCATGCTTGGAGGGCCCATTGGTGTGCGGCCCTTTCCTTTGTCAACAGAAGCCCTAGACGATCGGTTCTCCTTATCAGAGGACACAGAAACTGCAGGTGAAGGTGACATTGAGGGTTGAGTCGCGTTACTGCGTCGCTGACGACTCGGAGGAGGAGATGCTTCGTATAAGTCGTCCCGGAAAGACGCGGGCGATTCGGCCTTCGTAGAGCGCGCCATCCTGGGTGATTGTATAGAAGGTGCTGCGTTTGTCTTTTGATTGGGATTGCGAGGAAGCGTTAGGTGCTGCAGTGACCCGCAGCCTGCGCAGCCTGCTGGCCTCGACGCGTCGGACGGTAACCGAAGATCACGCAAACCAAGCAATGAAGATAGCGGAGACGAGCTGAGTTTCCTCGAGGTTTTGTTCGCGCGCGAGGGTCGATTTCGTGGCGGGTGGTTGTGATGCAGAGGGTTGGGAGTGGAAGTCGCGTCACAGAGTGATTTCAGGGAACAGCTTCCACCACTTCGATAAGGCGCGTCTCTAGCGCCGGAGCGGATTAAGGATTTACCGGCGGCTGCCCTGCCCTGAATGAAGCCGAGCGTTCAACATTGCATTGCTGAGTCTCTCCAACCTCGAGAAGTCCGAGAAAGATGGATAATGGAACCCTTTTCTTTTGCCAGCTCGGAAGCTGTGGAGATACCTGTCAATATCAGGATGTCAGTCTTGTTCAGAAACAACTTTGCCATCTGGCTAACATTATCACAGAGTCAGCCTAGAAGGAGAACAAACGCCAATACCCTTCTCTACCCTCATTAATAGACCGGACCTGAGGCATATCGGGTCGAACTTGAAGTACTTGAGCCTGCCAAGAATTAATGGTGAACTGCAGATGCTGACAGAAGTGTAGCCCCCATTCTGATCTCTTCGTAACTGTCCAACTCTGGGCAGATTCCAAGCCACTGACCATCCCGGTCCAAACACCCTACAAGCCGTTCCGCAATGAGAGAAAGTAAGCAACAACTTTGATGCAGGATTCTGAGGAGTACGCTGACTCCCACCAAGGTGGAACGAGTGGCTCACGCTGCCAATAAATTACTCAACATTACCCTTGAGCTCACAACTCGCGATCACAATATGGGATTTATCACCTACGGGCGGCGACGGCGCACAAGGTCATGCTATTCCCTTTGGAGGAACCACGCTTCCCCTATTTGATAAGGAGAACCAGCTCCAGAAAGGCCGTCAAAAATGCTTTCTCCACCGCCGCAAAGCCGCAGATGGCTTGGACTCCTCTTCTACACCTTCCACACCCCAAAGCTCACGGAGGAATGGTGGGAAGGGAAAGGAACACATAGCATCTGTGGATAAAGAGAGCGAGGAGCTGGACAGACTTGAGAAGTTGTTCAAAAAGCACGAAATGGGCGAGATACCCCGCATCGAATGGCTGGATCAACTAGTATTTCGAGGGGTGGAGAAGCGTGGATTGCAGGCTTCAAGTACATCAATGAAAGCCCTGCAACGAAGAAGATCCCGGCATCAGAGCACTGTCATGACACTGGATGGAACGGAAGAGAAGCAAGCGAACGGGGACAAAGAAAAGAAGGACGCAGTCGAAGACGCTATTGACGATGAGCGCTTCACACTCTATGTTGAATTACCCAGATTTGACTTCCCGGTTGTCTTCGCGGATCATGAATATCCTCCGCCGCCGATCTCTTCCCTTCAACACCTCTCGTCCTCACAGTCCAATATCATACTCAAGCCGCCACCAGAAGTCCATTACGGGCCTGGAATTAATGGTCTTGGGGATAATGATGACCATGGATTTGGAGGACGTCTTGTCAGGGTGTATGATCCTGAAGTTGGGGCTAGGGACAATCCGGCTGAGAGTAAACATCGCCGGCTTGTTCGAAGTCATCGAACGGGCGTCCTAGATCGCGATTTGAAACCAAATGCGAAAGTTAGGGACGAACTCAATGGGATCATGGCCTACTCACCAACACACTTTCTCTCTCCCGAGGAGAAAGATCTTGTCTGGAAGTTCCGGCATCATCTGACAAGAGACAAGAGAGCTCTTACCAAGTTTGTGAAGTCTGTGAACTGGCATGATCAGAGTGAATCTCGGCAAGCGGTGCAGATATTGGCGAAATGGACAGAGGTTGATGTCGATGATGCTCTTGAACTTCTGGGTCCTACCTTCGATAATCCGGCGGTCAGGGCTTATGCTGTCGATCGACTTCGAAAGGCCGACGATGATGAACTTCTGCTTTATCTTTTACAGTTGGTCCAGGCCCTCAAATTTGAGCATATTTCGCCAGATTCTAGACAGGATGCCACCCAGGATTCATCTCTTGCAAGGTTTCTCATCGCGAGGGCAACCAACAACTTCATGCTTGGGAATTACTTCCATTGGTATTTGATGGTGGAGTGCGACGATAAGAGCGAAGATCAGAGCAGCGAATACCGAAAACTCTTTGCTAAGGTGGAATATGATTTCATGACCGATCTCGTGAAGCTTCCCGGTGGGGTAGAGACACGAAAAGTACTTCTGCGACAAGGCGAGCTAATAACAGTGTTGTCCAAGATTTCCATGGACATCAAGGTCTCTCGTGAGACTGTCCCCAAGAAAGCAGAGCGAGTCAAGCAATTTCTGGCAGATCCCAAGAATGAGATTATTACGATCGATCCTCCGCTGCCTTTGCCGCTGGACCCCTCGGTTACGATTACAGGCGTTGATCCAGCAGACACGAATGTGTTCAAATCTTCACTATTTCCAATCATGATGACGTTCAAGACTTTAACGAAGCAGAAATATCAAATCATGTTCAAGACAGGAGATGATCTAAGGCAGGACCAACTGGTGATTCAGATTATCACTCTTATGGATCAGCTGCTTCGAAAAGAAAACTTGGATTTGAAACTTTCTCCGTACAAGATTCTGGCTACAGGAGCTACCGCTGGAGCAGCTCAGTTCGTCCCATCAATGAGTTTACAGGGAATTGTCAACAAATACAGGGGTAACACTGTGCTGGCATATCTGAAATACAACAACCCAGATGATAAAGCACCACTCGGGGTCAGGAAAGAAGCTCTAGATATCTTCATCAAATCCTGTGCTGGATACTGCGTGATCACCTACCTCCTCGGCGTCGGAGATCGGCATCTCGACAACCTACTCCTCGCCCCGGATGGCCACTTCTTCCACGCAGATTTCGGGTTCATCCTCGGTCGAGACCCCAAGCCCTTCGCACCAGCCATGAAACTCTGCAAAGAAATGGTCGACGGCATGGGCGGCTCCGCCTCGGAACAATACAAGCAATTCAAGCAATACTGCTTTACAGCCTACACCACCCTCCGCAAATCCTCCAACCTGATTCTCAATCTCTTCAGTCTAATGGTCGACGCGAATATCCCTGATATCAAGCTGGAACCGGATAAAGTCGTGTTGAAGGTTAAGGAGAGGTTCCATTTGGAGATGAGTGAGGAGGATGCGATTAGACATTTTGATACGCTGATTGAGGATTCGTCGAATGCGATCTTTCCAGTGGTTATTGATAGGTTGCATGGGTTTGTGCAGCATTTTAGGGCGTGATCAATACCGTAGATGGACGGAGTTAGGGATTGGGGGTTGGGAAGGATAGAGTCAGGTAGATTCAATTCTCTGGAATTGGTAATGCCAGACTCTCATCACTTCAAAATCTTTCAAATAGATGTCGCTGTTTCAGATCTCCGTTGGAACTGCTTGGGACAATCTCCACCTCACACGTTGTGATTTTTTGGTCTCCAGTTCGTGCATTGGAAAGGAACGTCGGAAATGAACACACCGAAGTAGAAAAGAAATGCAAATGATGCCGTATATTTGCTATAAGTTAATCCTACTTTTACAAAAAAAAAACTGCTAATTTCCTCGGACAACCAGTGCCAATTGGAGTAAGAAATCCGCTCCTCACTCCTTCAAACCCTTAAAATTCTCTGCAACTTTCTGCATCTCCTCCGTCTCCTCAACCTTATACGGCCCACTCATCCTCTCCACAATCGCTAACCCCTCCTTCAATATCTCCCCCGCCTCCCCAATCTTCCTCTGCTTCTCCAAAACAGAGATCATCCCCCGGGAACCCCCAAGATACTGCGGGCTCTCCTCCCCAAGATTTGAGACCGCGCCTGCAACTTGCTTCGAGTCTGGTCCAGAGACTTTATCACTCTCTGTGATAAGCTTGTTATATACTGTTTCGGCTTCTTCGCATTGCCCCAGTTCAGCGCAGATCATTCCTACGGTATGGAGAGCGGTAAAACGAAGTTTGTTCGTGGGCTCAAGTGTCTCGTTTCTCTGTACGACGGTTTTGGTGAGGACGTCTTTCACCGCCAGGAGTTTGGAGTGGTTGAGGGCATCGTCTTGGTTGACGGTTGCAGTTGCGAGGGCGGGCTCGGGGACACCGCCGTCTGGGAATGTTTGGGAGATGGCGTACTTGAGTTTTGGGGTGATTACAAGGGACTCCCAGAATGGGGTCTTGAGGGAGGACTCCTTTGATTGAAGGTCGGGGCTGATATTTTGGAAGGATAGTATTAGAGTTGAAGCTTAGGGAGTTGGAATGTGTTTAATAGATATGATATTCTTTTAGATCTTTTTTTAAATTCAAAAAGTCGATGAAAGGGAGAAAAATCTAACAAATGTTGCAGCCTAGAATTGTCAACCTTCTGGGATCAATCAAAACCCTGCACGTCTCTGCTTTCAGGTACTCGACAAACCAAGATGCATCAAATGCTGGAGATAAAACATAAGTTGTGCATGACATGTAGAGCTTCCTGCAGCCGGAAAGGCTAGGCAACAACTTGAGGTTTCATTGTTTACCAAGAGTTGGCAGATCAACGCCCCTTTGTCCGCACTGTTATCGTCTTACCTGCCGTTTCGGGTTTCATATGCAGCCAACGATCTGAAGTCATTCCCTGTCCTTCTTGTTGAATCGGGAATATGGTAAGCCTTTGAATGACGTATATTTTCATTTATTTGTCAAGAGTTGGCATATCAACGGACTGCTATGACTTCGGGCTGCACTAGGCAACCAATTTATTCACACTTCTGGCAATCTGAAGCAAAATACCTTGTTTTTTGAATTGAGTGAGGAGTGTGGTAAGCCCTCGTATTACCTATCGACTATGTTTTGCTATTGTTCTATGTGATTTGTCAGGTGAGCCCAGTGTGAGCGCTGCTCACGCGTTAGCCCTTATAGTCCACTCTCCGCCCTCGGCTACGACTCGTTTGTAGAGACCACACCTCCTTCACAAGAGTCATGATCGCTACCTTTTCGGCTCAATTTGTCCTTATTGAAACCAGAGACTGGGCGAATCAAACTTTACCTTGCTGTCTCTTGACTGGCGCGCCATGTAAGCCTCTCGATGTCTTCTGCTCTCCCTTGCCGCTTCTAGCTTGGCATATTTGGTCAATATGGTAATTGTTGAATGAGTTCAGGAGAACCTATTGACGTAGTTCCGAGCTCCTCCTGTGACATTCGTTGATCCAGAATGTCCAGCGCTTCTTGTGTGTCTTCGTTGAAGGAGGGTTCCGTTCCCATTCTGAAAAGATCTCCAGCTGTCTGAGAAGCACCAATACTATATGGAGAATCAGCCACTTGACCCTCTAAACTAGAGGTTTTGAATACTTCATACCTATCGAAGCTTGGTTGCGTCGCCTGGGTGGCATTTTGGACCAAGGTAGGCCTCGGTGCCGTCACTCGGTATGCATGCCATGCTCCTAGCCGAACTAGGACAAAGGTCCTGAATGAATTAACAGCCCATGTGTGGATCTGATCAACCAGGTAATGAAGGTGCCAAGCCTCTTTCTTATTCGTGATATAACCCTTCTCAGCGAGAGGAATATCTCGGGGGGTTCACTCACGCATCAATCAATTCTTGTGGGATCGGGCAACCAAAGCGGAACTTCAGGTATAAGCCTGCGATAGTAGACAAACAGTCTTCAATGTGGACTCTCTGATGTCATAGAGAACACTTGGAATCTCTCATTCTCGCTCTCCTGGTAAGTGCGGGCAGATTCTGGATGACCTGGTTGAAGACAAAGATCGTGGAGGTCGTTAAGATAAATTTCACTCGATCTCCGAACCTGGTTCAATCCTGGATCCGACATGGTCTTCTTTGCTTCGTATACAGCTTATGGAAACGCAAGGGGGAATGAGAGCTATTGTTGGATCACTAAAGCACACTCTGGGTTTCAAAGCAGATCTGGGACGCATTCGACGTTCAGTAAAAGCTCGGACGATGATTCTTCGCCTACCGATAGACTAAAAGTGCAATCCAGTATTCAATAAGCACGCACTGTTATGCTCTCCTAGGGGTGGCATATGTAAGGATTTGGGAAGACCAATATTATTATTGATAAATTTTTGGGGTTTAGACCAATAATATACAATAAATGATACTATTTATAGGTATTCTTCCCAAATAAGCTAGAACCCACTCTGAACCAATACTTCGTAGAATTACTGCAATTGCTGTCACGTGCGGACAGAATTTCACACAATTATCTAAACTTCTCTTAATATCAATTAAGTATCTCTGTTTTCATCCCTGTTCTTCGTGATTTTTATACTAATAATGCATAAACACCATAAATTCTGCATAAATATTCTGCATTTATTACTGGCTAGACCAATATTATTTAAGTTAGCGCTAGCCCACTATTATTTACATAAATTAAATAAATTCGTCCATCCCTATGCTCTCCGAGTTCTACATTATTGTTGCGGCAGGCTCCTGTGTCTGAGTTCACAGACTACTCATTGGCTGACCTAAGAATTTCTTCCGAGCTTTCACATACCATTCGCTCCTGATGCAGAACCCTTTTCATTTTCTGGATCTCGGCATGAACCGATCGGCTGGGGAAGCGGGCCCAAAGCCACTGGGTTGGTGTTTCAGAAATTTCTCGACGCCGATTGGTACCACCAGCACACTTCACTCCCTGTTCCACAGGGTCCCGCATGAAGCCTGGGGGATTTCGCCCTGCAGAAAGCGTTCAATGATCGATAATCCATAAATCCTTGCACCTTGCGCGCGGTCCTCCACGCCCGACCGTTATCCATTTCCAGCCAGAATTTCATCTCCTTTCCCGCCATAAGCTCTCTTGTCGCTATTTCAATCAAAAAATCTTGCATTGCTCCGAGGATATGTCAAAATGTATGTCAAATAGCTGCACTTCGCTTCTTGCTCTTTTGTAATTCGGACATTCTAGAACGAGTCAATGCGCCAAAAAACTTAAAACTTTACTGTAGTGTAATCCAAGTAAGGGAGGTCCCATCTTTGATGGCTGAGACACGCGCCACGCACTTCCCGTTGTTTAACACGGCTCGGCTTCTTCCTGGATAGGCAACCGACCTCGACCGACCCAGTCCCCATATATACTGATGCTTCATTCTTAAACACTGAACATGACTATCATCACCCATTCACATCTTGACTCTGAACTATTTCTTTCTATAATCATTGCACGTAGTGATAAATCTCACTTCACGGTGTTGCAGTGGTAATCAAAATGATGGAAGTTGGGCAGGTCCGTCTGAAGTTTTCATTTCTTGCAACGCTCCTACCGAATTCACCTTTTGCTAATGGAACACTTGTAGATTCTGCTCATTATTTGTGCCATTACATCATGTTTGGCATGCGCTGCTCGCTTTTATCTTCGTGTTATTGTCAAGAAGCGGGTTGAGCTCCTCGAGTTTGCTTTGATATTTGCTACAGTGAGTTACCCTTGAGTTACTTCTCTTATTATTTGACAGCTCCCCTTCCCAAAGTCGCGTGGTGTCCGAGTAAATCTTATTCCTTCTCCATATCCTATATCTCACCCTGCTAAGAAAAACAATGCTTTTAAGGTTATGCAATTAGTTCTCATTGGAATGCAACTGCGCATTTTCGACCTTCTTCCAACAATGCAAAACCCTTCAAGCTTTATCGAGGCTCAAAAGGTCTGTCAATACAGCTCCCCCTCAGCACATAAAAGCTAATGACCTGTGAGCTTATAGTTGTTCTTCTCCGGCACCTTCTTCTATTTTGCTTCACTATGGGCTGTTAAAATCTCAATAAACTTCCTCCATATTCAACTTACTAGGAGATTCCAACGTATCCACTTTCTAGCTGTCTGTAACTTATACTTCTTGATCGGGATCTGGCCACTTATCTACGTAATATATTTTTTCGCCTGCTGGCCTCTGGAACGAAGGTGGGCCTTGCCATCAGGTCGACAATGTCCGCCAATAGTACATGCCTGGGACTTTGTATGTTTATCCCTCATATCGTAAATTATTCCTAACATGATATAGTGGACTCACTTTACGATACATTTGGCAACTGATATAACTTGTTCGTCTGTTTTTCCTTCTCCGACCAAAAAATCTTGCTTTCAAGAGACCCAATTTCTTCTACCTTTATCATCCAAGTCTCCATCTCCACCGACTAACGTTGAAGTCGGCAGTATGCATACTACCATTCCCAGCTTTACTCAAAGTCACCGAAAGACGGCTCAGGATCGCAATATGTGGCGTTTATAGCATCGCAATTGTTGCTATAATTGTCAGCATTATCCGCATTATCTTGCTAGCGATCGACGTTCAAAACAGCATCAAGAGGATTATGGTTCTCACGGCTGTGGAGGTAACTGTCTGTCTAGTCGTCGGTATACTGCCTGGAATATCCTCATCTTTTACAAAGAGGTACGCTCAAGGGGGCTCAGAGTTCAGCAAGTCCACACCCTCGAGTAGATTAAAGAGTGGAAAACTTAACAAACCCACCTTTGCGCGACTCTCTGGCCATGATGCGTCGGTAGTGGGAGATAGCGGTGATGCGAATGCGGTGGAACTTTCCAAACTTGGCCATCGCGAATTCGGCTTCGCGGAGCAAGAAAATTATACCAATTGCTTCACAGGTTCAACAGACCAAATCATTGGCCCGGAGAAAGGGGGGATCACGACGACAACCCACGTTAGTATTGCTAGGGGGGGTTGAGAGGGAGGCAAATTGACTACCCGCTATTGTTCACCCCCTTTCGATGCTTTCTGCTTGGGTATATGTGCTGTAATCAACTAGATGAGATGATTTGCTGCTTGCGGTTATGGCGCGGTAAAGATATATCTCAAAATACGAAAGGCAAACGCCATGGTTCTCCACGATATTGTTGCGTCCTGTGAAGTGGTTTGAGGAACAATATGACTTTCAATCACGTACGGCAATTCCGTAGAGGATCAGAAATTTGCTCCAGCAGGAACCCTTCTAAAGGGGGTAGAACGTATTCCCTGGGCAAAACTTGGTAACTCGGGAAGGACATTGACACCGGGCCAAAATGGGGCCCACGTTTATGTTACCGCACAATGTAATAAAACTAGCATTCTCCGATTTTGACAAGATTTTACCACAAAACCTCAAGCATTCTCTTCTCTTTTCGTGGCCCTTGAGTGCTGTTTTACCACAGTCCTTCTCTGGGTTTCTGGAGAGCGGCAACAACAAGCTGAAGGTCTGGGCTAGTGGTACATAGACAGGGGTTTTTGCATGAAGGTTCGCCACCCCTTTAAAATGCAGCACAATGCCCACATCAGGGCTGGCTTCCTGAAAGTCGGATGGTCATTTGGGCAGTGCGTCATTTGCATTTTACGAGTTCTGAAAGCTCGCAGTTAGGCATTCCGGTCTGGCTTAACCCTTGCACACACTAGGCATGGTATCCTGTCGTATCCTAGGTCCTGGAATCCTACACGGCTGGGGGACTTGAGGCAAGGCCGAAGAGAGATTGATCGGGCACTTGTAAACTGGGATCTCAGCCCCTCAGCCCTGTACTTACGCCGGCGACCCTGATTTGAATCATCTCGCTGAGTGAGCAGGCTTCGGATTCGAGCCCAACCACGATATGGACAACAGCTACTGGTTCCACCCTCTCTGAATGAAACAACATTTCTAAGTAGCCTAAATCTCTATGAAATTGCTTTCCACCTTTGAAACACGTTAGCAGACAGAATCATCCACTTCTGCTCAGTACAGGCAGGAAAATTGCTCAAGAACCCCACTACCACCATAAGTCCGGTTTGCAAAATATTACCATTTGATAATGATCTTGCCCTACCTTGTGGACAGCTTGCTAGTATCAGTCACGTGATAACCCGATCTCAGGCTGGGTACTATATGGTAGTGCAGGTATGTTACTTATAAGTCCCCGGATTTCAGATATAAGTTAACTTGTTACTAGTAGCTTTCGAATAACGATGGATAATTCAAGCAATTCAAGCAACTTCATTTGTGTGCAAGATAATAAGTAGCAAGACACCAAAGTTTGACTCAAGTGAAGGCATGAAGTAGACCCAGGTATGATGCCACCAAATGTGACGAGAGAAGTGCATAGTCCAAAGCAAATTTTTCATCCAAGTAGTTTTCTGCCAGCAAATTTGCGATACCCGGAGCCACTGAAAACATTTTGGAAAAGATGACTTGGAGTGATGAAATCGAAAATCTAGAAAACCATCCCTAGCCCGCGGTTTTCTCCTGCCGACATGGTTTTCCCCCAAGGGTGGCTCATACGGCTGGAGCTCGCAGTCATGCTCGCGGTCGAAGTCCGGTCTTTGTCTCCGTGTGCTGACGAACTCAATCCTAAAGATAATCCGAATCGAGCGACGTGAGATATCACCGAGGGTTCCACGGCGATCATGTGTAGGGGTAAGTCTGATGAGAGTAGGTATTCCTCGACGTGTGAACCTTGAACGGGCTCTGAAATGTGCTCCATGGCAAAAGGACTTGGGCCTCGGATGCGAGCTAACGCTTGTTTCATGCTGTCTTTGAGCGAGCCTTCTTCGTGAGGTTCACGGTTCAAGTGCAGAAGGAGTTTGTGATCAGTGTGGGAAATGAGTAGAGTAGAGTAGAGTAGTGGGCCCTACTCATATTCTACTCAAATAAATTTCTCACTACTCATACTCTACTCAATACTCTACTCAACTACTCTAGAATATTTTAGAGTAGTTGAGTAGTGCGCACGTGACGTTACACGTGACGTTACACGTGACATGCTGGCCTAATTGGGTAAGGCTCCGGGGTGGCCCGAGTCTAGCGCCACTACATTGCCCAATCAAGTAGTGGCAAGGCTTGGTAAGCAAGGTAGAACCATAATATATTCTTAGGCTTCCTCGGCTATTAAGGGCAAACTCTTCTCTCAAGGTGCTCTTATTATATCTAAATTACATAATAGACTTAATAAGAGTACTATTAAGATAATATCTTGCTTAAAAAGCTGGGGGCTATTTAAAGACGAATTAGAAGAAGTAAGGAGAGAAGGACAAAAGAAGGAAAAGAAAGATTCCGAGGAGGGAAATCTGTTTTTTATAAAAAAAAAGAAGTAGTATTTAAATAGACTTATATAAGCTCTAGTTTAAATTATATACTGCTACTTAATGGGTACCTTATTTATTTATTAATAATTAAATAAATACCGATTTACCACATTCACGTGACTACTCTTGAGTTACTCTAGAGTAGTACTCTACTCTACTCTACTCAAGTACTATATTACGCTACTCAAACTCTACTCTACTCTACTCAAGACTACTCTAGAGTAGCTTGAGTAGCTTGAGTAGTTTTTGCCCACACTGTTTGTGATAATCGCTCTCCAAAAGTTCGATGAGGTCGCGGTCGTGGATAGCTGAATTTAGGGCGGATTCACAAGCGAGGAGCCATTGATTCGCACTAGATATCCATTTCTTTTCCTTTCTCAAAAGACGTGCATATCCCCGGTGAGCTGTTGCCTTTTCGATCGCGTGATGAACATCTAGTTGATGGAAGGAGTGCCCAAGTAGATCCCGATATAGGCATCCAGCTGATTCGAGCAGGTACTGATTAGAATCCACTAATCCAAGAGCCAAGCATTCATGCGCGAAAGAAAAGCCGTGGAGAAAAAGCTGAGGACAGATTTGGTAGATTTCTCCATCAGAAGTTGGTTTCTGGAGCGTGTCCCTCATGAGGCCCCAGTGGTCTGTCAAAGAAGGGGCGCCTTCGTCGCTCTGAAGAAGCAATTCAATCATAACGGCTTCGATTCGTGCGAAAAGCCGAGCGTTTTCATCGAGAGAATTTTGAATGAATAGGATGATAAAGGCAGCAAGAGCATGAAACAGCAAGAATGTTGCTTCTTCAAAGCGATGAGTCTTTGCCAAAATTTTCCCCAGAAATGCTTCAACGACGATCTGGGAATGTATATCAAGGATTCGGCGGCAATGATACTCTGCTTTCTCGTACTGGCCCATTCTTTCAAGCGCTTCGGCAAGCTCGAATTCTTTCTTCAACGTTTGTGGGGCGGATTCATCGTGTTCTATGTGAGAGCTGGCCAGCTTCACCGCAAGGTCACTAACACACTCCAAGGAGGATTCCTCGACAGTTTCTTCCCATTGCTCGTTCACAATCGTCGAATGAGACTCGGCCAAGAATCGATCGCTAATACAGCGGAGTTCGAGCGGGGAATCTTGTCTGTTAGAAAGATATTCGGACGCTTGGCCTTCCTCGAACTTGTTCTTGTGTTCGGTTAGTCCAGCGTCTTCAAGTTGCTTGGGTAAGAGTTCAAATTCGGCAAGTACACGCTCGACATTGTCACCGGTCTGGCGACGTAAAGCGTACTGGGACCATGGCTGATTTTTATCGGCCATCCAGAGGTCGATGCCGGAGATGGATGGTAATTGCTGCATATCGGCCATAGAAGTTGTCAGACTCTGCCGTTCAGAATCAGGGGAATGAATCCAGCAGGCGTGTGAGGTAGTTGACGCTGGGGGCAGAGGTGAGTGGTGTGTGGTGGGTGCTCCGAACATTTGCTAACTATCATTAGAGGAGAACCAAGGAGCGAGGGGTTGCAGAGTACCTCCGAGGAAGAATTTTTGCAACTGGGACTAGGAGTATTGTATGTGATATTGGGAGGTGTTGCTTCGTTTATGCGTTAAAAGAGGTCGAATAAGAAGGCATTTCGCATCAAGTAACTCACGGGCACTCAGAGGGAAAGACATTGTCCTAGTCTTTCTTCTCTTACAATCTTGAATCTTTGTAGGAGCAATTCGAACACCTCCTTGGAAGAAAGCTGTGTCTTTGCCTTCTTGTTTACGCTTCGTCCCTTTGGCAGCAATCCATTGCTTGTTGCGAGTTGATATATTCTTGGAGAAGCCCCATTCTTTGATCTTGTCCTTCCAAGTTCTGACGCTGGTCACATGTTAGCTTTGCGTCCAGGTGTTGTCATTTTTAACATACCATCCTTGGAGTCCGTGTGATCTCTGGATCTCGGCCATCGTGTCTTCTAGATTCGCGGGTTTAATGTTCCCAGACTTGTCTCCTTCAATATAGATTCGAAAGACATCTGGTTTTATTTTATCCCAATATTCTTGGGTGGGCGGTTCCCCCGCGTGGTCCTGGAGTGTTGAAGTGGTCACGTTGCCAACCATATTGAAATTCAAGTTAGCATGTGCATTAGTTGTGGCAATCGGGGTGAGTTATCTGTTGTTGAAAAGAAGTCATAGTGAGAGAGAGGAGGAAAAGAAATTCCAAGATGAAACCTACAAGAAGCAGAACAGCTTGCTGAGTCATTCAAGAAACCAATCAGGTGAATTACTGTACCAGAATGGTAAAAAGTGCAACTCGCCAAAAATGACAGGCGGCGACACAGCCTGCAAGCATGCACAGTGGTCGGGCGGAGCTCGTAGCGAGAAATTGCGGGATACCGAATTCGACCAATGAGATAAAAGTGCATGCAGAGCTAAGGAAGATCACCGCTGAAGATCCTTCAATGAAATAGGCAGAAGTGAACCAAGTACCAGGTTGACGAATTACCAGGTGTAATTCACGTTACATAGGAACAGAGGAGATTTCTAGAATTGTAATTATTTCTAGAAGAGAAGCGTGAAGCTCGTAGAAGCTTGGGAGCGAGGCTAAATACTCCTTAGCGCCATAATTAAGCGAAACGTGTGCCTAAGGCTGAAGCGAATTTTCCCCCTCACACCGCAAGTATTTTGGTCCTAGTCCCCGTGCGGAGGTCCCAGCATGAAGTGTGGAAGCCACAAGGCTGGGAGATCGGGGCACCCCTGCGAGGAACGACTTTCAAGACTGCAGTCACGCGTGGTTTCAGATGTGGCTACCACGTGCACCCTCATCCAAAAAAAGTGACTCTCTCTAATTTCAATAAAATCATGAATACAAGTCAGAATAGATAAATTTTATGCTCCATACTGTGCAAGAGCCCAGGTACCTGCCTTTGGACAAATCATGGCCCTGCTTCTCGATTAGATTACGCCCTGAGGTTGCTTCTTTGGGGCCTTGCCACCATTGAAAAAGTACCGGAGGCAAGGAAAATAGCTCGAAGTACGTCAACCTCGGTCACAGTAGGAGGTTCGCAAGCAAATGACTCTGGCGTATTTTGACTGGCTGAATGAAATCTTGAGTGCCGGAATTTCTGCGACGGTAGACAGAGATATTTTGTGCCTTAGGACTCTCCCAGAGCCTGCCCATACACGGCTTTTGCATATGAACCTTTGTTGCGCCTTGCACCAAACAAACCTTAGAGAGCAGCAGTCAAACACCAGGTGCGCCACTAAATTAAGACTTCTATAGTTTCCAGCATTCTAACAGATAATACATGTTACATTTTCCTGCTCGTGAGAGACCCCCTAGTTCTGTTCGAAATATGTTCGTACACGAAAGCTTTGCGAGTCGATACGGATACAGTCTAAAACTTGCGCCAGGGTAAAACGACAGTGTTGAATTGAGCTGTTTGCAGGTGGTGATGACTGAATGTTGAGCTGAAAATGCGAGGAGGAATTTCGAGAGCTCTGTCTAGGTGGGCGGTTCGGTCAGGACGCTTGTTTGCGATCGCTGAAGACTATCTGCCATACACTTCCACAAGGTTAGCATCAGCACATCTCTGCCTTTAACAATTAACGGAAGTGAGAGATGCGAGGCCTTACTTGGGTCTAGCGTTATAGGCGCAGATGGAGGGGGATGGGGAGAAGGACGAGGTCCTTCGGATCCCTTGGATTGCAGCTTTGGCATTGCCGGCGAAGAAGGGTTGAACGCGCCAGCTCGCTGATAGTAGAGTTGGTAAGGTCAGATGCAGTTGTCGCAAACGTCAAAGATATCTTTGAACAACATACAGAGCAAGCTCTTGTAGTGGATGATGAATTGTGAATCATTTGGTTGCGGTCACAACATTTCGCAAGGGGCTTCGCAGCAAATATTTTAGATATTAAACGAGAACCCCTGACGGAAACTAGCGTCATCTTGACTCCTAGTGTGACACCCCGACCAGGCAGCCGGGGCCGGGCCACGCTGGTGACGGGCTTTGCTCAAGAGGCGCACGATCAGACTGGTGAAATCTTTGATTTTTCTTGAATCCTTCTCAAAATGCAAGGTTCTTGGGATTGACTGATCAAGTAATGACTCAAGTATCGGCCAAGAGTCAATACCCCCTGACTGCAGCCTTGTGCTTACTCGCTTGCCGTACTTCAAGCCAGATCTTCAGAACAGGCGAATAGCTCTCGAACCCCTTCAGCCTCATCTCCAAGACGGCTTACTTCAGAAGAATGCGACGACCTTTATACCTATCTGATCAGAGGCTGCCTTGTGTCAGAACAGCCCGTGGCATGCAAAAGCCTTCCCATAGGCGAATCAATCAGAGGTCAACTCAGTGTGTGTGTGCGAACTCGCAATGATGTCCATTTCGGCGGTGAAGATGCACAATGTTCACCGCCTTTGAGGATCTCAGGATGCTGGGACAAATTGATCGCAGCATGCGCCTGGCCAGCCTTTTTTCCTTTCTTCGCCTTTTGTTTTCTTTCAAACAAAAAATTAGTCTTCTTGTACAAAGTTCGTGGTTATTCAAGAGAAGCTCGCATGAGTCCGTGCTCGAGAGACAGATCGAATTCATCGGCGAATTAGAAGCAGGGCAAAGCGAAGTACCAACCAGTCGCTCATATGTTCCAAATCGCCAGTGCAGATGGAGCTCTTCCCAAACAATCTCACCAAGCGGGTCAGATTGACGATCGATACACGGAGCAAGAAATCCAGCAGGTTGCTTTGGATCTCCTTAGAGATGGTCATCACTCTTGGAGCGACAATCCTTGACTCTACATCATTCTAAGAGATATCGGCCAGATCAAAGATACTAGCCAACCCCAACCACTGGATGTACTGTTAAGAAATGGACTGAATGACATGTGGATTCCCCTTACCTCCGATACTACCCTCCGGCAATTACTCAAACCAGAGATTTGCTTCCAATTTCTCAGAGCGCAGGACCGTGTTTGCCTTCATTCAAAATGCTTTCGATTAGGACCCCGAGATTCCCATGGACACTTCGCAACAAGACATGATGCCCCTTTCGAACGTCGCCGATCAATCGGGCGAGGACGTATTGGCCGCGTGGATGAGGTCTTAAGTCTGAGTGACAGAAGAGTGTACGCAAGGAAGACTATTCGGAAAGCCAGTGATTTTGGTGATAATCGCGGCCGGGATGACATTGAGTCTTTCCGTTGTGAGGTGCAGGTCTTACGTCGCATCAAGCATCAACACTGTGTTCAAATGGTAAGGAGACCCATAGTATTTCTCTCATTGTTTGAGGATGATCAAGTTTTTCATTCCAGGGTCTGCAGGAAGTACCGCCGGTGTCACTGGATTGATGCAGCTACCATACTTTCATGAAGATTGTGTTGAGGTCACATTGTGAGACGTCAAGTCAGTGTTATAGGGCGCGACTTCTGCTAACACCCTACTTTGTACCCAACAGGTCGGCAGTTACACAAATCCACGCAATCTTGCAATAATCATGTCACCTGTCGCAGACTCGAACCTCAAAGATTTTCTCCAGCTTGCCGAGACCTCCTCTGAGCCCCGCTATGCTCTTCGAATTCGAGAATGGTTTGGCTGTCTCGCTACAGCGATTCAATACCTCCACATGCACCACATACGCCACAGAGATATTAAGCCTGCAAACATATTGGTTCACGGGGCGAATGTTCTGTTGGTGGATTTCGAACTTGCCCTCGATTGGAAAGACCTAGGGCAATCCACTACGAATACAAATCGTGGACGGACGCCACTATATGCAGCTCCTGAGGTGATGCAAGAACTGGAAAGCAATTCAACATCTGATATATGGTCTCTGGGATGCGTGTTCCTAGAAATGGTCACTGTCCTCAAGGGCAAATTTATCACAGTTGCGAGAGTATTTCAACTCTCGGACGAAAAGTGCCCTCTTCTCCAACAACCCCAAAGGTATCGATGAATGGATTTCACACTTGCAAGACTTCTCAAGCGACGACAATTCACCTTTACTTTGGATTTCGAGGATGCTTCAAGTTGATAGAACCTTCCGTGTCAGAGCTACCGACATAATAGACGAAATACGCAAAACCAGCATCGCTACTCCCACCAACCAGCCAAATCCATATTTTGGGAAATGTTGTCAACGGATAAGCCAAACTGGAGAACACTTACCGATGGGCATGCTTTGCGGAATGGAAGTCCTGGAGGTAGAGATTCGTTTGGAATTCTTCATTGCATTGGCTAAAATTATTAGGACTCCACTGAATTACACAGTCTCAGCGAAGACTGCCTTAAGGCTGAACAACACCGCATATACCGAAATCCAGAAATGTTCCCAGGAATACTCCCTTTCCAACCACTAATGTCATATCTGCATCCTTCCTTCATGATTCAGCATCTTACTCAACGCTCGCTGAAGGAATTTAGACGCTCGGTCGTTGCCGACGAACAGTGGGAATCTTTCGGAGTTGATGTGCAATTGCTCTGTCTCCCATGGCAGCCTCTGCATCTCAATATCAGAAGATACGTACCCTCATGTCACCTCTACTCACTCCAAACACAGTCAAATTCCCAAGCCATGGCGATCCACTATTCCTTGCCAGTTGGTATTTACAAACCGGCTCAAAAGGCAACGACGAGAAGGTTCAACAAATACCTGGACAAACTGATCAACAATCATTTGCCGGATTATGCAAGATTCATGCATAATCTCCGTGGGTTCGACCACTCAAGTAGGACTCTCGAAGTCTTGCTCTTATGCTTCCAGGAATGGAAAGACAAATCAATTAACAACCCCCAATGCCCAACCCACGAGTTGGTCCTCATGGAAAATGCGATAAAACTCATCGCTATTCAATCGTTTCTTGGCGTCGGCCTAATCCTCGAAACTATCCCGGCAGCATTTACGCACTCCCCATTCCCGTCCCCGACTGGCCCCCAGCTCGCTTTTCCAGACAACCAGATACCTCGTCTCCTCAACCGCCAAATCAAAACTATCTTCTTCGCTATCTACAAGACGCTCCTTTTGCAAGTCCTCATGGGATTCAAGGCCGTAGCGTCAAATAAGACATCATGGGGAACAAGTGTTTTTGTAGGCATATGTCTCGCATTCTTACTTGAGCGAATTGAAGCCGGGAGTCAAGAATATCTATTTTTCGCAAAAAGTGTGTATATGGATGAGGAGGGCGGTCTTGGAGACGCAGAAGCGTATAGTAGAGAGGTCGAGAGCGTGGTTTTCGACAGGATATATCGGATTTTGGGGTCGGGGGTCAAGATGAAGACAGACGGGGCCAATGCCATGGCGCTGGAATTATTGGACTCTTTGAGGTGGGTGAGAGAAGGTTTTAGTAAGTTTTTGTGTCCGTCCTTTTCTAGCACAAGAATTAATTTACCGTAGCAGAGATTGAAGGAGACGAGATGCAGCACGCAGAAATTCGGGCACCGCACTCTTCTCGCCTTGTTTCGGCACTTGCTAATTTGGTGCTCTACACGTGAGCCCCTGCATACATTTTCGATTCGTGTTCCATTTAAAGTTTCCGGGCTTATGTATCATGTTGATTCTTGTTGTATATATACATATATACTGGTAATTTGACAGTCAGGTTAGAAAAGTAGATATTGAGGAAGGATTGACAGACTCCGAAGAACTGATACACACATACGATACCCTGTTCAATGTACCAGCAACTTTGGCAATATTTTCCTACACTGCTCACAAAGGGCACCACAGCTGTTACAGTAGGCAGTCAGATGTGCTGTAAGGCTGCAAGTCGACTTCCCCCATCAAAAATGCTGTAGCGTTTTCCTAAATCCGCTGAAAATACCGCCAGGCCAACGTCCCCCTTCAATACACTCCACCCTCGTCATCCTCCTCTCTTTCTCATAGCCTTCTCAACGGCAACGTAAAACTCAGCTTCTATTGCCAGATGAATCGCTCCTGATTCCGCCCTACCACAATAATGAATTATCCGGGTTGCAAACATGCTCCGCTAGGTAGAGTCGGCGATGGAATCAACTTCAACGAAGTCCAGCCTTCCGCCAACAGCGCCCCTCCAATCCATTACCAACTCTATCCGGTTGGCCAAAGTGCAAAGTCCTCTCATAAATGTGGGGCCCCGGAGATAAAGATAACTTTATCACTGACGACGGCAAGAAGTACGGTGTCGAGAGAACCTGTTCCTGGCGTTGAAACGTCTGCGACTTAGAACGAAACCAAGATCCTGAGAATTGACACGATTTCTATCAAGCAAAGATGGCACTTGGGAGCGAAATCATCAAGTGCAACAGATGGGCTCTATTTACAAGCAAGCGAGGCAAGTGGTTATGATAGCTATCGGGTCAGCCTCATTCTGCTCTACTTTTGGCTATTCTGATCAGCCTGAAGAACTATATTTTTGAACAGAATCAAGCTGGATGGATTATCTGCTCTGGAGTTCAATCTAAGAATCCGAAGTAGGCTGAGAAATTGGAGCGATAAAGCCATAAACCAAGTATCAAAGTTCCAATTCGATGGACTATCCCTGAATTCGTGTTATTATACAAGACGTTGGGCGTGCAAAATCATGCATTACCCACCCAGGATATTCTGAGCTCAGTATACCTGCGCCGCGCTCCCATGATCCTGTCCAATTTACCCATGCCAGCCAAAAGTGACACGACAGCACGAAGCTTAGCCAAACAACGCCTTGCTACCCATGCTGTATTCAACTGCGCCGTGGAGAAGTATGCCGGTACCCGCACCATTCAAACAACTCAAACCCAGCTCCTTGCCCCAACAGTTTTAACGCCCACTCCGGGATGATTTTTATTTCGACGGCGGAAGTCACCCAGTTCTGGTTGATTGCCTTGTGAATGCTGCGAGGGCGGCAGAAGCAACACTCGAAGCATTTCAGCAGCGAAGGTACAGTACTAGTCGCTTAGTTCTCGTGTTTTGCTGTTTTTACCGCAAAAGTCACCTGATTCACTTCCCAGTTTTACGGTAAAGGCATCAATTTCACGTAACGCCCAATTAGCACCTAACTAATTCGAGTCTTCCGTACATTTTTATCTCTTTATATAGCGCTTATAAGCTAAGTTTATAGGTTAATTCAGGAGTAAATCCTAGGAATAGTATTAAATTGTGATTTTACACCTATTTTCGCTTAATTACGCCACCCCGTACCTTTACCCTCATTAAACCTTTCCTACATTACTTTTAATTTTAATTTCAAGGAGATAGAACAATTGGAATTGTTCAAAATAGCCTATGTTTTAATTCTTAGATCTAGTTCTAATATATTTTCGTGGAATAATAAGTTGGTATTCTTACTGACTTTTGGTGCAATTCGCTTAAAACACGAGAACTAAGCGACAGTCACTGTAGCTTGCTCGGAGAATGTGCCACCTCGATCCCTTGCTGTATCGTTTGCGAGACGAATTGCTTCGTCTCTGGGAATATCTGAACAGCATCCTTTCTCGTGTTGTATGAAGGGCGACGGTCAGGCTTGAAGGGATTCGCTAGACTTGTGAGTTGACCTGGAGTTTGTGGCTCTGCGCAGTGGATGCTTACTCTGATCTACGTACTTCCCTGGGCTTGGCAAATGGCTATGGTGCTCCAAGCCCGCCGGAACGACCACTCGTCGAGAGGCCAATAACCATGACAAATTGGTCGGCGTGAGGTCAAAGGAGGGGGTAGTTCTGTTTCTCTCTCACAATTAGAGCTGGCGGAACAATGGTGGAATTGTTGCAGAGTCTAGTGGTCTAGTCGCCCTCGTTGATTTCCTCGCCGTCTCACAGCCTTGCGGGATGTGCCGCACTGAACTAGGATTCGATGTAGGGCTGCACAACTGATCCTTGCTTACACGAGTTCACTGTTTCATGCCTGGCCGTTTAGCAATCTGCTCCGCTGTGGCCAGGTGCGCACTTCTATGATCAAATACCGCAAAATTAGAGCGAATCAGAAGTCTTAGATCGAGAAGAAGAATATATGATTCGCTGCAAAAGCTCGCTTAAACACATGGACTAGTTCACAATCGGCTGCAGCTGCACGGATAGTGGGTCCAACTCAAATAACCTTTTTTTTTAAATCTAAATATAATTATTCTTTTTTATTTTAGAACTATTTTAAATATAATTCCGCGTTAAGCGAAAAGTAGTATTAAGAGCTAAAAGAAATAAAACTTATATTAAAATAAGACTATAATATTAATTAATTATAAGCTCTAATAATCTAAGTCTTATAAAGGGTTTATATTCTTAAGAATTAAAGCTATAATTAATAAGTAAGCTTTTAAGGAATTTATAATTAAATTTTATATATAATTTTAATTAAAATTTTAAATATTATTTAAATTATATAAGTTTCTAGAATTATAAACTTAGGTTTATTATAGTTGAATAAGGCTCTTATTTTAGATGAGTACTTAAAAACTTATTTAAGAAAGCGCGATTTTTAGAGTAAAAAAATATAAATATCAAGCGGTGAGAAGAAGCTCGAATAAGTGCGATGCTGGGATATTGGTATTAGCTTAGCTTCTCGCCCAGCAAGCAACTTCTCAGTGATTGCCCAGCACGCGAGCCTTAAAAATCGTGTTCCCGCGCCTTTCTTAATAACTCCGTACTTACTTACTTAGAATTAGAGCCCTATAGTTTGAATTAATTACAGCAAGCCCAAGTTTATAATTCTAGGAACTTATATAGTTTAGACAATATTTGGCCACGTGGTCGGAGGGTCGTGAAATCGTGATTTTGCAGCAGACCGTAGAGTTTCGCCTACTGCACAGCGGTCGTTGCTTTTGAGTCGGACCGACTGAGACACCTGCAGGTGTCGAGTGTACGGAGGGTAACCTGATAAGACAGTCCAGAGAAAGCTTACAGCGTCTCTTCCCGATTAAAGGTAGCGAGACCGGGGGCGGGAAAGAGTGTTTAAACCAATTCTGGTGATTTTCTGGCTAGACCCCCCCTGTCTCGCTACATTTAATCGGGCAGAGACGTTGTAACCTTGTGGGGTGAATGCTGACGGCTAATCCCGCCCGGTACATATATCTCTCTTTCCCGTGGTCTACCTCCCAAATCTTTATCACGTTCGGTTTCGCACGACTACTCAGGCTATCGGGGTCTCCAAAAATTAGGTTTCGCCATGTCACGTGTCGTCTCAGTGGAGGCTGCGCTTCTATTGCTTGCTTTGTATATGATCAAAAGGGCGCTCTTCGATAAAAAGAAGAATGTCGCACCGCTTCCGCCAGGGCCTAAAGGGCTTCCGCTTATTGGAAACATCACGGATATGCCGCCGACGGGGATGCCGGAGTATCAACATTGGCTGAAGCATAAAGATCTATATGGTCCGATAAGCTCGGTGACAGTTCTCGGTCAGGTAATCATCATCCTTCACGACAAGAATATAGCGCATGACTTGATGGAGAAACGTTCCACAATACACTCAGGGAGGCCGAGGATGGTGTTTGCCTTTGAGATGTAAGCTGTCTCTACTTCACAGAAAAGCGCCGGAAGCTCACTGATAACATTCTTTAGGTGTGGGTGGTTAGAAACGCTATCAAGCCAACCAAACAACAGCAGACACAGGCTCTATCGCAAGTATGCTCACCAAGAGATTGGCACGAAGGCAGCAGTATCACGGTTCTCTGCGATACAAGAGGCCGAGGTGGGCCGGTTTCTTTCGCGGATGAATCGTACACCGGATGAAATGATCGCACATCTCAAAACGTGAGGAAAACGGATTCATTAGAGACTGCGCGGATATATGGGCTAATACATAGTACAGAGAAGCTGGGGCAACGATCCTTAAGATAACTTACGGCTATAACATCGAGCAACACAAAGAAGATCCACTTGTCAAAGTTGTTGATGAAGCTCTAGAGCAATTTTCGGCGGCGGTAGTGCCAGGGGTATGGATGGTGGATATTCTTCCCATTTTGCGATATCTTCCGGACTGGTTGCCCGGAGTTGGATTCAAGCGCACCGCTCGGTTGTGGAGGAAAACACTGACGGATGTGGTCAACAACCCGTACATATATGTCAAGCAGCGAATGTCGGATCACTCGAACGAAGATTCTTACGTGTCAAAACTCATCGAGCAGAATCTACCGACTCTTGGACCGGAAGAAGAGCATGCGATCAAATGGAGTGCTGCATCACTGTACACAGGCGGTGCAGACACAAGTGTCTCAACCATGACCTCCTTCTTTCTCGCAATGAGCATAACTCCTGAAGTTCAACGCAAAGCACAGGAAGAGATTGATCGGGTAGTAGGATCGTCAAGACTACCAACTTTCAGTGACAGGGAAAACCTACCATATGTGGATGCAATTGTCAAAGAGGCTTTACGATGGCATCCCATTGCGCCTATGGGACTTCCTCACATGGCAGATCAGGATGATACGTACAACGGGTACTTCATCCCCAAAGGGTCACTAATCATACCGTCTATCTGGTGGTTCACACACAATCCCGAAACCTACCACGATCCGATGACGTTTAAACCAGAGCGTTATCTAGCGCCATTCAATGAACCAACGCCCTGGGATGTGGTTTGGGGCTTCGGAAGAAGGGTCTGCCCTGGCCGTGTGGTAGCGGATTCAAACATCTATCTTATGTTTGCTCAGACTCTAGCTGTGTTCGACATCAAAAAAGCTGTTGACGAAAGGGGGGCTGAAATCGAGCCTGAAATCAAGTTTAAAGCAGGGATTATCAGCCACCCAGTGCCGCCCAAGTGTAGGATAACACCACGCAGTGAGGTACATGAGAAGTTAATCAGCGAAGTGGAGGTAAAGTATCCTTGTGGAGAGAGCGATGCCAAATTTCTTTAGAAAATAAAGAAATTCAAGTAATAGGTTTGGGCTTTAAGGCCACCTCGTTTAGACTTTGTGGTGGCGGCAGGAGTACCTGTACTTAGGGTTAAGAGTCCAGCAGAATGCAATTACGCCGCAGCAGGTTGCCACATTGAGCCAGGAGACTAATCAAGCTGTCAAGGCAGCTGGTGAGACAAGAAGAGCAACTGAACTTTTGCAGAAGACGAATGACATGGCCACAGCGACGAACGACATTGCGTAGGCGTTTCTAAATATGAGTCTAGAATATTCTAGAAGCTATGCCTTTCCTTGAAGTAGAATAAGATGTATTCTACTTAGGCAGTTTCTCAAGCAGTCATCAGGACCGCTTGTTGCCCTACCGGAACCCGCTCCCGAGCAACGCTGACCTTATAAGTTGGCCTACAATTGGGAATCCGAGAAACAAGAAACAGACTTCATGGCTGACTTTAGGAACATTACAGTCTTATTAATTATAGTCAGAATGCGCACAATTACACTGAGGATTTCTCTGTGAGGATAACTTGCCTTTAGATTTTTGTTTCACCACAGTTCCTCTCGTGATGAAACGACGTTTACTCACAGCTCTGGAGCCGGAACGGCGATCTGGCTGGCCGGAGTCTCCTCTGCGATGCTACCGCGGACCCAGGCCAAATGAGTGAGAACTCAAATCCCTCGGTGATTACGAGGTTGAATCAATTGAACTCGATTCAAGGCTATAGAACGGATTACTATAGAAGAGATCGCGAAGTCATGATAATCAGAACGGTGACCGCTGCCCCGAGCGAATTCCTATACACCCCAACGTTCGAAATCTGAGGCTTCCTCACTAACAACCAGGCACACCGAGTTGCCGGAACGGGGACGTAGATGACGGGCGTCGTGGCAACGTCCGTTTGGTGCGAGCTAGGCACACAATGTGTTCTTTCTAGAGAGCCTTCGCGGTCCTGGTCACGGTGATCCCAATCGAATCGTTCTAAATCTGGCCTTTGAAGTTCGCTGGATGATCATATCAGACATCAATTATTGCTATAGAATACTGGCAAGCCGTTTACAGATGATTTAAATCATCTAGAACGATTTATTCCGTCCATGTCAATACATATTGGGAAGGCATCCGGGAGTCGGACTTCCTGACAAGTGGCGAGGCACTTCGAAAGTTGATGCAAGCTAGAGAAGCGAAGGCACAAGATCATGTCGAGGACGTCGGACACCGTGTTGTAGAAAAGCTGCACCTTCTCGCCAGTGTTGGAGCACGCGAATCAAACGAGAGGGGAATGGCACAACGAAACGGTGAACAAAGCCACAAGAGATTTGTCGAGGTGAGGTTAGAGGGAATTGATATCAAATACGCTTCTGGAGTTTGATCCCTAGAAATCAGAGCCAAATTGAGCTTAATTCTGGGACCATGAATGCACTTTGGGGTAGTAGAAAGCAGTTTCAAGCCATAAAAACAAATGGAAGACTACAACTAAGCAGAATGTTTCACGTCTCGCATCTTGAATCTCCTCTCAGGTACTGCATTTTGATTTTGGATAGCGTTCGTCATTAGTTACCGGGCCCGAGGCTGAGGACACTTGAGCTTGGTATATAGAAGAGGGGGCGCACCCGCTGTATAGGATCCGGGGTTCTATTCAATGTTGGGCCATGTCGTTAAGTGCTTGGGATCTAAGGAGGTCACACGATTTGCTTCTCCGTAGAATCTGTTTTTGCTTTCAAATTCGTTGCTGGAGAATCTGGTCGTCTGGGTGGAGCCCGGGATGTAGGTTAATTCTCGACTTCGTGAGCTGTTAGGCAAGACCACCGTTAAGGACCATAAATTGTGTGTGTCAAGTTTGCTGAGTCGATAAAGCTGACAACGGTCAAACAGCATTGTCTGAAAGAAGAGGCCAACGTGAGTTTGGAAGGTTCAGTAGAAAGTGGCAGTACATTCAAATCAAGAGGAAAATGATTATGAGACGCAGGTTGAAACGCAGGCAAGAACATAAAAGTTATGGTGGAATTCACTAAGAATACAGAGTGAGGGCAAGGCTCGAACAGCATTAACGATTAAGAACCCAAGCAGTGGGGGCACACAAATGGGCCGGGAATGGCATTTTTCATAGCGCCTGGGCCATCGCCATACTTCGAGCTCGCCACTAGGTTCAACAACAAGCAGAAGTTGTATGGAAGGGCAAAAGCGAAGGTGACCGTTGGTGGAGACAAGGAGCTCGAAAAATGGAAAACCAGGTCACGGTGTGGATGGGCACAACAGGCTGGCGCCTTTTGTTCGTGTGCAAACATATTGCACAAACACGGATTCTCCAACTCACTTGCCGATTTCAGGATATACTAAAAACTAAGGATGTCATCCACGCGCATTTCTAAACAAACCAAAACTACGACTCTCCCACTGAGGATTAATCTCTTCACAGAGCGACCTCAGATCTTCCCGCTCTGGATTTGCCCAACTGCCGAGGTTTGCTTTCTGTCATTCGAATAATCGCCGAGCTCCGCTCATCGAGCCAATTCAAAGCAGCACAATTCCCCGCTGTTGTGAAGAGTATCTTTAATGTCTTCTTTGGTTCTTGGTCTTCATCATCCCAAACATGTCGCTGGAGTAATCGCAGAAGGTTGCCTACCTCGCGTGACCCAACCGAAAGGTAGTCTAAATGATCAATTCCATCGATGATAATAAGTAAAAGCGGAGGAGCAAGGTCTAAAAGGCCACTCAAGACCGCCAGACCCGCCTCCCAGGATTCCATCTGACTGTTAAGTTTCTCAAATTTTTCGGGACTGAAGTCAACGGGACTAACGAATTGCTCAGGGAGGAGACTGATTATTTGGCGTATGAGGGAGTAGAGCAAGTTGAAGATGGGGAGTTGCTCATCTGAAGGCCAATCGAGAAATAGGTGCAGTATTGGGATTGCGGCTTCATCCGCAGCATTGATGAGAGCCGCGGCGATGGACGAGAGGTTGGAAGGGTAGTGGCGGTCCAGAGGACCCAAGATCCAGAGTATTTGGGAGGTGATGGAAGTACTCCACTCCTTTATTGCATGCACGACTTGGTGTTCCGCAAAAATTTGACTCCCCTGGCAGACTTCAAGGGGGTCAAGCTGGAGATAGATGAACTCTTCAAGAGTGCGAGAATCCCTTTCCAATTGATCCTTTTGGTAAATTCCCATAGACTGATCTATAATTACGTTAGATTATGCTACCTCAGAAACTTGAACCATTCTTACCAGACCGAATGTGTTTGGGGACGATTCTAGCTGTGCCCACACTTCCCGCCAAAGATGAATCATCGAGCCGTGTGGAAGTCCTCGTTTGACTCCACTGCACTAGCTCTTAGGTTAATCAATTTTGGGGCCCAAGAGCTCAGAAACTTACTATATTCACTGGGGATTCCCGTCCGGGTGGCATTAAACATCAAAGCCAACGGTGCGATTTGTTGGCCTTCAAGGACCAGAAGATCTGCCATGTGAGATCCAATTTGACGTCTATAATCCAAGCTAAGAAGCATATCACACTTCTCTTCTATTTTCTGAAGACGAAGTTTCCAGTAATGAGCATCAGCCGAGACTTCATTGTGCTCGTTCGCCATCTTTTCGATCATTACACGCACATCTCGAGTTTCTGCGTGATTCGCGATCATTCCTTTTGTGCGTATTAACCTTCCTATTCGGCGAATTTCGTCGATTGAGTCAGAAAACACGTTGTAGAAGTTCTCATTGAAGCTGTGTAGCAGTCGGTTTCTCCTCTTGTCTTCATACCAGCCTAAGGCTTTTCGCAAAAAGCTGAAAATGGAAGCATAGAGGCTCCGGATAAGTCCCTGCATTTCTGTGGTACAGAACAGTTGGACTTGCAGTACGCAAAGCTCAACCACTTCTCCAATATCAACAAGGTCTTTTGACAGAGCTTCAAGTATCTTTCTGTGATTTGCAGACGCCTGGATCCGTCAGTTTTCCGCTTGATTATGAAATGGAGAATGGATACTAACACTGATCAGGGTCTTCAGAGCCCCGCAGAAGATCGATCCGTAAAGATTTTGGTCTGGAAGTGTACCTAGCATCTTCGAATGACCGTCCAAGGTCTCTAGAAATTTACTCAGGTATCGATGTGCTCGACCAGGACCCTTTTGCTGATCTCTTACACTTATGACAACACTCATTAGGTCCTTAATCGATACCATACTGCTGGACGGTGCGAGCTTCGCTATGCCAGCATTTTTCTTGTCCAGGGGATCAGGCACAAAGTCTTTCCATGCCTGGTCCAACAAATTGCGTTCCACAATGAGCTCAGTCTCGGCCGGAGTTCTGATCTGTCAGACTTAAGCAACCTTCGCCGTGCTTCAAGTAACATACCGCCCAGTTCCAGTATTCTCATAGAATTCCTTCCACTGCCTTTCTCCGAGGACCTGATTCACTCTCTGCCGTCGTTGGGCAAGTTCCTGGCCATAAAGAGCAGTTGCGATAACATCATCTTGGTGTTGAGCAGCTACATTTAGACTGAAACTACTGACTAAGGATGCTGCTTCCGCATTCTCGTCTTGTTGTTGAAGTTCCATCGTGATTATTTGGCGTGAAAGACATAAATATGGACGGATTCCTTTTGGTTTATGATCACGGATCGGGATCGGAGCTGAGCTGAAGCGTACGTCTGCCTAATCCAACAAACGTTTGAGGATATTAGTGGTTGACGTACCGAAGTGTGCGTGAGTTGTTTCTGCATTTTACGCCCGCCTTGCAGGTGATAAGCCAATGAGACCCGTCCCTCTGGTTTCAGCCTCAAGCCTCCGCGGCCCTGGTTCTCATCGTAAATAGCGGCGACCTTTTCCGGGCAAATCTGCGACAAGGCTGGGAACATAACACAACCTTCTCTTTTCAAATCTACCACAGGGCGGAAACAGAACACTTTTTCTTCGACGATGGCGACCCTACAATCTCCTGTAGACAGAGATTTCCATGGGCAAGTGATTGGTGAACCTGCAAGTATACAATCTACAAGAAATGAGTGCTTTCTGATTCCAATATAGCCACCGCCTGACAACACGGAGGCGGCTAAACAGTGCGGTGACGATGTAGCCCAGTCTCAAGAATCTGGCCATATTCAAGAGACTGAGAGCCCAAATACACCTACGAAGATACTCTATCGATTTCTTGTCAGAGACGATAAAGGCGATATAATCGAAAAGCAAGAAAGCGCGGACCCCATCATTGTCAAGGTTGATGACAAAGCTACAAACCTGACCGATCAAACAGTGCTTGAAGTTCTCACTACCCAGGATGTCACCACGACCCTTGGTCGCATAGACCGCAGAGATCCACCATATACTGTCCTCAAAATCCACTCTCTACACCTTATCAATGCCTTAAGACAAGTGATAAGGTACTATCCCGGTCTGAATTTTTCTGGTGTGCCGGTCACAATTCCTGAACCCTTTAAGCCATTAGTTCACTACATGAAAGAGCTTGAAGACTATACGACGAATCACCCCCAGGGCCATGATGAGGATTTCATTTTCATCACAAACTCTCATATCGATGTTCTGCTTGGATTTCTGGACCAGAGGCTTGGACAAGAACTGCGTCTGGAACGCGAACGTCATCTGCAACAACCGCCTGTTGCAACGTATGAATTTCTCTGGCTCCTTTTTCGGCCAGGGGATGAAATATTTGTTCGGGTTCCCAAAAAAGAAGGAGAAGAAGAAGATAGTGCGGAGCGTTACCCCTACAGACTTTTCAAAATGCAACAATCGCCCAAGGTTTCCAATTTCCTGATCTGGCGCATTGATACGTTGTCCTTTCAATTAGCACCACACGAAGAACTTCAATCTGTACAGTCCTTCGAAGGTGAAAAGGAAATATCATTCTTGAGAATATGTCCACGAGCCTTCTTGCCAAATTATTCCCAGGCAAGGGAAAAATTCATTGCCAGAGGGATGAAGTTCGTGAGCCTTTTCGACCCTTCATATATGGAACATGCGGGAAGCATACTTCCAAATTTCTTCGGAACTGCTTCTATTGAAGTGTGCCTTTCGATCTCTGTAGGATCGGCGCTTCGCTAACGCTTATAGATTAACGGCAAAATCATGGTAGATCCAAATTCTTGGCTAGATCATAGCGGCAGGAGAGAATTATACATGAGCTCGAGAAATTCTGCCCTCAGAACATTTTCAGTGACACCTGACTTCTACAAATACCTGGGTTACGGGTGCGAATGCGCTCTTTGCGACCAGATCTTAGATAAATCGGAGCCCGTCCTCCCGATAAGGGACTTTCGGTACGCTGGTGGAGATGGTTCGAACGAAATATTGAACGATGACTTCTACCTCCTCTGTTCTCCGGTAATTCGCGGATATGCTTTGAATGAGAGGAAATGGGGTACACACGATATCAATAGTCCCCTCCTCACTTTCAGCAGTCACTGATTGTCACAGTTGATTTGCATATCGATCAAGTATCTGAGCCCAAAATCGATCCTGATCCATTCTCAAACCTCGTCCTCGAGGATGAAATCAAGGATACAATCGAGGCTCTCGTTTGTAACTACGCTCAGAGAGACTCGAAAGTAGAGTCATGGAGCAAAGACTTTGTGAGAGATAAAGGAGAAGGGCGGATCTTCTTACTGCATGGCTCTCCAGGTGTTGGAAAGACGTGGGTCTGACTTCAATCTCTTCATCTTCTTTGCGCTAACTAAATTTAGGTGCACTGCTGGTAAGACTCTTGAGACCAATTTGATTGAGTTAACTTTCGTAGAATGTGTGGCGGACCTCATCAAACGGCCGCTCCTGCCACTCACATGCGGGGATATGGGAGTAACAGCGAGTGAGGTTGAAAAGAATTTCAACCTCTTCTTTGAATTGGGGGAACGTTGGGGAGCAGTGGTTTTAATGGACGAAGCAGATATCTACCTCGAGCAGAGGACTTCAGAGAACCTCGAACGAAATAGTCTTGTATCTGGTATATACTCCAACATCTATATCACGGCGGTGGCTAACTAGAAATCAAAGTGTTTCTTCGGTCCCTCGAGTACTTCCGAGGCATACTTTTTCTCACCACCAACCGTGTCGGGTCCTTCGATGACGCCTTCATTTCCCGAATCCACGTTGCGCTTCACTACAAGAAGCTCAACGACGATTATAGAGCCAAGATATGGGAAAAGAATTTCAATCGACTGAGCAAAGATTCCATATCAATTGCTCCGGGTGCGATTATCTATGTCACAACAGACCCCGATGTCCGAGCTGTTGAATGGAATGGCAGAGAGATTCGCAACGCGTTCCAAACCGCAGTTGCGCTGGCCCAATATCAGGCTCGGAAGGAGGGGAAGGTGCAGGTCGTGCTCCAGGCGGATCACTTGAAAAGGGTGGTGAAAATGTCGAAGCTCTTCAAGGACTACATTAATTCTACACACAAGAATCAGGACGAGGCGAAGAGGGCCTTTATCGAAGAGCGGAGGAACGATGCGTTTGATTCATTGCAACTCAACTGAGGAGGAATGAACTATGTTTACGGTCATGATTTTTCTTCTATAGTCAATTAACGTGTTTACTCAAGCGCGGCATCCGAACCCCCAAACTTTTTAAAAAGTGTTGCGATCGCTGCTGGCCTTTAGACAAGTTTGTCTTTACTTCTCTTCGTGTACTAATAGAAGAATTTCTGAATATTGTCGAGGTCACCTACGGTATTAGATTTAACTTTTGCGAATGGAGAACGACAAACTGGTCCCCACTCAACCCGGTAATGACGTGACGTACGAAAGGGGGTCTCAGGAAGTCAAGAGCCACCCTTGCAAGGCGGTGAGCCGCTCAGGCCAACCAAAAATATAGGATATTGGCCATTGCCCCATAATTTCCCTCGAATAGCGATGGCAAAACTAGGGGGTGGTTCTTGACTTCTTGAGACCCCCTTTCGTACCTAAACTTGCGAACCTTTAAAAGACTCCGATTGTAATGGTGGGCTGCTGGTTTAATCCTATACTTGGACAACAGAAGAAACATATTTGAGACTTGATCACATGGGTAAAGGGGGCACGCCGGCAACACCTACCAACCCCTGTGCGGATAGCCAAGGCATAGCCTGTTCTATCCCGCTAACCCCTCGTAAGGGCCTCGCTTAACGAGCTGTGCGAGAACATTTTTTTCTCTCAACGTCCTCGCCTTATAGAAAAGTAACCTCGTAACTCTTTAATACGATAAGGACTCGAATTAAGTTATTCTATAAATGCATCTATTTTATAAGCGTATATTTACGGGCTCGCTTTAATCATTTAAGACCTAAAAGTTAAGAGATAGGCTCTTAATTTAGTCTAGAAGCCTAAGCTTTAACGTGCATATGTATATATTTAGAAGTCGCGACCGCCCTCCCTTGTGCTTTTAAACCCACGTGCGTGGGGGATACACGGGCTGCGAGAGGCCATAGCTTCAGGTATCGATACCCAGAGCTCTCTGCGTTTCAGTGGGTCATGGCAGAATGCCCTAAGCGAGGCCCACAGTGGGTCAGAATAGGCTTTGCCTAGGCTGTCCGTGTAGACGTCCCTCTTTTTTTTTTTGCAGTGCAGGCTGCCAGTCATTATCTCTAATTAACATCTCTGCCAGAGTTGTATTAACACGATTTAGGATTGTGAACGGTGTCTATCAGGATGCGCCACGCCTGGCACGCACTGTTTCGCCCAATGTTGGATGGGAGAGGCTTTGAGGGTGAAGCATGCACGTGCGGAGTTGCGCTGGCACAAGTTTATCTTTACGGCTTTCCATAAACAGGGCTCCGCAACGCCGACATTACGAGCCTGATCGCATAAGTCTGTGCTTTTAGCGATGTTTCCAGGCCTCGCGAAATCAAAGTCGATGACTTTACCTTGTATTTATTTAAGAACTACTAACCCTATTTTCTTTAAACTCGAGCGCATAAGATAAAAGAAGTTAAATCGGGTTTAGAAACCTTATCCTAAGCAATTATGAAAAAAGTTGGAATTGTCAAAGTTCTCTTCAGTGAACAATCGTTAGCGAAATGCCCTAAAAGCACAGACTTATGCGATCAGGCTCGTTACGAGAGCCAGTGCCTCCAGGCATAAAATGCCAACTCACAACCTTCACGATCACAGGCTCTCCTCACAGAACTCATTTCGCACTATCTCGACCCAAGCCAGCCTAAGCTTCGCCATGGCATCCAATACTTCAAAGAAGAAGGGGTCAAAGAAGGGCTTCCGCATGAAGGATCTTTTTCGATCTTCGGAGACATCGAGGGATCGCGCGACTATACCTAGTTATTCAACCAGTCCGGGCCCCATCGCTCCACCTTGTGATTCCAGCGCGAACAACCCTGCACGGGCTGGTCCTAACGACCATCTACCTCCAAATGCGTCTGAACGACAGAAGTTGGGCCTTATGCTCTTGACGCCGGTTTTGCCCTCTGCCCAAATTGATGAACGGTCCCCAGACATTGTCGCAATACACGGAATATGCGGAGATCCACTGAAAACATGGACGCACGAAAGCGGGGCTCTTTGGTTACGCGACTTCCTCCCAAAGGACATCAATGGCGTCCGGGTGTTTTCGTTTGGTTATGATGCCGAAGTGGCCCTCACAAAGTCTCTAGCGACGATTGATACTTTTGCACGGTCACTACTGAACAACATAAAATTGGAAAGAGACGGAAAGGTTTGTGCTGTTATTTATTTACCGTCTCAATTTGTTTACCAAATATATTCTCATCTTAAGATTTATAAGCCTCTCAGTTGTAGGATTCCAGCCGCAAACTTTAACCCCCCCTCTCCCTAACTAATAGTTGGAAATAACTGACGTGTTTGAAATAGCAACAATCTCGACCTTTGATATTCATATGCCATAGTATGGGGGGTATCGTGCTTAAGAAGGTATTACTAGCCTATATGATTATATAGAAGGCTACTCACTTAATTCTATAGGCTCTTACCATTGCCCGGCTCGAGGACGAAGATGAATTTCCTTTCCTCCGAACTTCGATTAGGGGAATATTTTTCTTGGGCACACCTCATCGCGGTGCTGACGCAATTAGATGGCCGCAGTTATTGGCAAACATTTCTGCCGTTGGCCCAGTGTGGGCAAAAACTACTCAAGCTACTCAAGCTACTCTAGAGTAGTCTTGAGTAGAGTAGAGTAGAGTTTGAGTAGCGTAATATAGTACTTGAGTAGAGTAGAGTAGAGTACTACTCTAGAGTAACTCAAGAGTAGTCACGTGAATATAGTAAATCAGTATTTATTTAATTATTAATAAATAAATAAGATACCCATTAAGTAGCAGTATATAATTTAAACTAGAGCTTATATAAGGCTATTTAAATACTACTTTTTTTCTATAAAAAACAGATTTCCCTTCTCGGAATCTTTCTTTTCCTTCTTTTTTCCTTCTTTTTTTACTTCTTCTAATTCGTCTTTAAATAACCCCCAGCTTTTTAAGCAAGATATTATCTTAATAGTACTCTTATTAAGTCTATTATGTAATTTAGATATAATAAGAGTACCTTGAGAGAAGAGTTTGCCCTTAATAGCCGAGGAAGCCTAAGAATATATGATGGTTCTACCTTGCTTACCAAGCCTTGCCACTACTTGATTGGGCAGTGTAGTGGCGCTAGATTCGGGCCACCCCGGAGCCTTACCCAATTAGGCTAGCGTGTCACGTGTAACGTCACGTGTAACGTCACGTGCGTACTACTCAACTACTCTAAAATATTCTAGAGTAGTTGAGTAGAGTATTGAGTAGAGTATGAGTAGTGAGAAATTTATTTGAGTAGAATATGAGTAGGGCCCACTACTCTACTCTACTCTACTCATTTCCCACACTGCGTTGGCCTCTGTGTAAGTTCTGGTCTTACAGGTTCTACCCGGAAGGATCTACTACAGAACCTAGAGCGAAACTCCGAGACCCTAAAGACAATCTCAACGGAGTTTCGAAATCAAGCGAAAGATATCAAGATTTTCTCGTGTATCGAGCAAAACACCACAACCCCTCTTTCAAAACTGGTAACCTTCCTTGATTGCCTAGCAAGAAAATTTCTTCTCTAACCCTAACCAGATTGTCGATAGGCACACAGGAATATTGGATTTCCCTGGGGAGATTATTATACCTATGGACGGTTGTGATCACCGCACTATGTGTCGCTTCTCAAATGAGGACGACCGCAATTACCTTGCTCTCAAAAGCCGAATCAAAGGGTTGCTTGGTGAGTATGCTCCTACCTGAGGGTAGATTCGAGTTACCCGCGTGGATTTCGTGTTTGGTTAGCATGTAAATAGCCAAAACTAATAAATATCTATATGTTGTTAGACGCTTCAGAGCGAGCCAAACATAGCCAGAGTACCGGCACTCTAGCTGTCTGTGGAGTAAGCCCCGAATGGAAAGGTAAGATAATGCCCTATGAAGAACAGCAATCAAGTTCTGAGCTAAAACTCTCTAGGTTCTCATCAAGAAATGAAGACAACAGACCAAGCGGGTAAAGTTATCAAAGGGACCACCGTACCAAGCTAGAAGTGCTAACTATGGCGCATAGATTGCTTGAAGTACCTATACTTTAAAGAGATGGAAGCACGTCAACATGAAATAGTCCTTGCAACGGAGACAACATGTGAATGGTTACTGCAACATAGCAAATTCAGACAATGGACTCTCCAGAATAGGGGATTGCTCTGGATCAAGGGCAATCCAGGGACCGGAAAATCGACAATAATGAAGTATGTCCTCCAAAAAATGAGCCATAACAAGCCTGCAGTCCAAAGCAAGCTAGTTATACTCTCATTCTTTTTCCATGGCCGAGGCTCCACACTCCAACATACCCCCCTTGGCTTCTATCGGTCGATTCTCCATCAGATTTTGGCCCACGTTCCCAGTGAATTGTCAGATCTCGTCACCGATTTTAGGAAAAATTGCGAAGTGAAAGGGAAACCGGGCGAGAAATGGGACTGGCACGAAGTAGAATTACGAGCTTTCCTCCGGTCGTCAATTCCCAAAATCTTGGAATATTACTCGATCCGAATCTTTGTGGATGCGCTTGACGAAAGTGGCGAAACCGCGGCGGTTGAACTGGTGAAAGAATTTCAAAATCTTATACAGCGGTACCCAAATACGTCTGGTTCAGTCTTCAGCATATGTTTTAGCTGTCGTCGCTATCCTATTATCAATTTCAAAGGGGGACTAGAGATCTGCGTCGACCATGAAAATTCCGAGGACATCAGGACGTATATCCAAAGCCAACTACAAGACGAAAAGCACCAGATAGTGGAAACTATCATACAGCGAGCCTCGAATAGCTTTCAATGGGCCCGTCTCGTTGTTGATCGCGTCGAACATATGAGGAGAAACGGCAAGAAAGAGAAGATGATCAAGGAAGAAATTCTGCGCATTCCTCCGGACCTCAACAATTTCTACCGAGAAATCTTGGAAAGCATAAGCAAAGAAGACATACCTGAAGTGCTAAACCTTATCCAGTGGATCCTCTTCGCTATACGACCCCTCTCCTTGGATGAATTACGCTTCGCCACCGCTATCGACCCCGACCCTCATTTATCATACACTTCTCTACGACAATGTGAAGATGAAGGAATCCTGGCAGAAAACAATGACGAAATGGAGAAAAGGGTGAAGTCTATATCGCGCGGCTTAGCAGAAATCCAACTGCACGACGATATCCCAGTGGTTCAGTTCATCCACCAGTCAGTCAACGACTTTCTGTTCGACGACGGTCTCCAAATACTTTTTAGAGAGCGCTGGGAATCGCTAGATTTAGCCATAGGTTTAGCACATAACAGCCTGTCCCGGTCTTGTATCCGCTACATTGATATGGAAGAGATAGCTTGGCAGAAGAGTATAGACTGGAACGAAGCAGCCGAATCCGAGCTTGCTTTTCTAGAATATGCCACAACGTCATGGCTGCCACATGCAGAACAAGCATATGCGAAGAGGATCCCCCAAGTCGATTTATTGAATTACTTTTATTGGCCTTCGGAAGATCTTCTAGGACAATGGGTTGATATATACAATACCCTCGATGAATACTCTCCTGTCTGTCCATGTCAGAAAACGACTCTTCTACATATTGCCGCTAGATACGGAATAGTCGATCTCCTGTCGGCTGCTTTAGGGACTTTGAACGGAATAGACATTAAACCCGACCCAATGGACAACGACGGTCGGACGCCGCTCTCGTGGGCTGCTCAGGAGGGGCATATAGCCGTTATTAAGCTACTACTCGCAACTGGTAAGGGCGAGGCCGACTCGAAGGATATAGATGGTCAGACACCGCTCTCGTGGGCTGCTATAAAGGGAGACACGGCTATTGTCGAGCTACTACTTGCGACTGGCAAGGTCGAGGCTGACTCAAAGGATAAATGGAAGCGGACACCGCTCTCGTGGGCTGCTGAGAAGGGATATACGGCTATTGTCGAGCTACTACTTGCAACTGGCAAGGTCGAGGCCGACTTGAAGGGTAAACATGGCCAGACACCGCTCTCGTACGCTACTAAAAGGGGGCACACTGCCGTTATTGAGCTACTATGCAAGTATATTTTAACTCTTTAATTTGTATTATTTTTATTTTTATAACTAGAGTAGAGAGGGCCTAGGAGAGCCAATAGTTGTGTGTTTTCCTTAAGATACGAAAATATCAAGAAAATGTAATTGTCGGCCATATCTATGTGGATTCCTCATTAGAATCGTCATTGAGTCTATTTTGTCAGTCTCGTCTAAACATTCAGCAGGTCCCAGCTCCAGCCCCTAGGTGCAGGACCGTAAAATGGAAACGGGACTTTTGTTCGCTCTGTGTAGAGAGTTTCCCGTAGCCTCTTTAGCCAGCTTAATGAATTTCTCAATCCTCTTGATTTCATCAGGGCCTATGCTGTTGTTACCCAGAGCACCACGATAGTGACTTTCACAGTAAGTGGGCTCTGGGTTTTCGACCATTTTAGCAGTGACGAGTGACTCTAGGGTCTCGGTAGTAGATGGTAGACTAGACTTCCACGCGCTAAGAATCTCGGCAAAGATTTCATTCTTGACATCCCTCCCAAACTTCAATCTCGTGGTTAGCGGTAGAGATCAACATCAGGGATACCGTCTCAACTCGCTGAAGAATCTTGCCTCGACGATCTGAAAGGTTGCGGAACACCCATAGTCTTCAAGGTCAAGAATTAGCACAAACTTGGATTGATTGAAGAGATCAATGTACCAATGTTTCTTGCGACATTGAAAAAAACTCAATGGCGATGAATTGCTCACAATGGTAGCCCCAGGACTAAAAATGGTCTCCTCAACATATATTAATCCTCAAGCCCGGGAGAAGGAGAAATATGAATGTACTTTCCTTTCCCGCCGTGCTGCATCGGTGAAGACTGCGACAGCCACCATAAAGTACTGACGATACTGACCATCGCCTTCACCACAGTTACAGACCAGCTCCTTCGTATCCTCTTCAGTCTCTAACAAGGTGTCGATGTGATTAGCCTCATTGACCTCAGCCCGCCAAGCTTCTTCTATCATTGCGGTCTTAACGTAGCGGTTGTGATTTGCTGCAGCCTGCACCGATCCAACTGCACAACATTTAAATCGCATTCTTGGGCGGCAAGACTAGAGGGGGGGGAGGGGTTTCGGAAGCGTCGTCGGATGGCCAAATGGGTCTCCAGCCACCTGACGAGGCTGACGTTCGAATATCCTTCCCAGAAGATATCCACATTTGCTTTCCTTTGTAAAGATCCAACACCGGATAGCTCAGCAAGTCCCGAGTCAACTTCCGAAATAAACGCTGAACCCCTTGGCGTCAGTTGTGATGCGGTTGAATGCCTGATATAAGAACCATTTGGCGCTTGCTGTACCTCGCGAACTCCTCTCGACCTTTTTTCTTGGGCAAGTCGGATCCAAGAGCCTAGCAGAAAGGTGGAATGTTTGGGATGGGTACTTCTGGGAAAATCAGATTGATGTTGAACGTGCAGTCAACTTCCGGGTCCAATGGCTGCTTGGCAATCAGGAACTGGGCGCTGCAGGTGAAAGTTCGGAGTCCTTTGGCCTTCTTGAGCAAATTTTTTTCATGCAAATCTTCTCTTTTCCATTTCTTGAAGAGCAATTTTTGATCAGCTGCTCCACCAGGACCAGAATTAATATTAAATGTCCAGCATTGAGTGGTACTGGGTACTTGTTGAGCAGTGGGGCATGGTTCTGTCCCACAACACGCGCTTGGAGCCTGTCCAGACTTTCCGCTACAGACAGAGTGAATTCGTGCAATAGCTTTTCGTTTGGAGCCGGGGCAATATTCGCTTCTGTGCGAAGTCCTGCCATTCTTGGGACTTCTTCTCCTGTCGGTTGACGCTTTCTATCTAATCTCGAATCAGCACTCTTCGTAAGCCTCCAAGAACGCGGTGCAAGGCACGGGGATCCCGCAAACTCCCTGAGAATACCCGGGATATTTGATGGAAAGCGAAAGGCCAATTCCATATCAAATGCCAGGAACAATTTCCCGTCCTTTCCCAGGTCTTGGTCTCCTTCTAAGGGTTGCTCTCGGGACACATGCTGTCTGACCACTCTATATCGGAGAAGTGGGTTTTGAAGAAAACCCCAGTTCTTTGATTGCAATGGGTGGGGCATTGACTTCGCTTGATCCAGACAACATGGCACTTTCAGTATCTAAGGCCACTATAATGGTGGTCCATTTGTGTCGGGTCCCAGCCCTCGCATGTGTAGCCTTCAGAGGCTCTACTCTTACAAAGCAAAAGCACACTTGTCACTAGATAAAGGACGAAGAAGAAACCGATCCAGCTGCAAAGGGCGGTGCTAGAATGTAAAGCCAGACCAGGCTCGGCAAAAATACCTGAGGCATCGATACCGGTATCGATAGTATTAGGTATTTTTCAGGTATCGTAAGAATCGATACGTATCGATACCTTATCAATTCTTACCCCTAAAAATTATCTCTCTATTTTATTATTTTATTTATATAAGAATATATTTATATATAATTCCTTTAATTTCTAGTCTTTCTATTAAAAAATTTATTTACTATTATTAATAAAATTTAATAATATCTTAAATTTAAAATACCTCTCGTATTCGGAGAATTAAGCCCCGTATTCGTATTTCTTATCAAGGCACTAAATATATAAGCGAGCCTCACGAAAATCTCAAAAGCTCATTTTTACTTAAAATGGCCGCATTGAGATTAGTTTTAGCCTAAAGTATAAGATAAGTAGCTAGATAGAAAGCCTAAATTAAGGAGAATATTTGCGCTACCAAAAATTTTCTTATAAGAGAAGTAGTTCGAAAGTTAATTGTGATTAAAGGGGAAAATTAGGTTCAGGGAATCGATACTACTATCGATACTATCGATACCTTACGATTCTGGCATCGATACCTATCGATACCGGAAATTTAGGTATTTTTGCCGAGCCTGAGCCAGACACTGGGCGGTTGAAGCTGTTGGCCGTCTGAGGGGCTCTCGCATATGCAAGGAGACCGAAGAAGTCCTTTTTTTGGATTAGACTTCCCGCAAGATACCAGAGTTGCTAGGCAAACGCAACGCATTTACAAACTAATTCTGTAACCAATTACAAAGAATTGATCAGCTCACCCGTCTTACCCTTTCTAACCCCCAATGATTTATATCTGCCACGCAAAGCACTCAGAAAGGGATAGAAAGAAGATAACGTATATATTGCCCACTTCTGTGTATCAATCCTTTAGACGCTGAAACCACCAAACACTCTTCAAAATGACGGGCGCAGCCCCCATCAAGGCCGACACTTCGATGCAGGATGCACCGTCAGATGCTCTTGCGAAGCCTCTCACTAACCGAAAACGTCATTTCAAGCATTTTGAAATCGCGAGTTCGACTTTGTGCAGCACAGCTCTGGTGCAACGAGAATTGCCCTCTCTACTATCGCTCAGGATTGAGCTTTTATATCGCTGGAATTCAAGATGTCAGCACAAGCAAAGACATAGATGCGGCAATGCAGCTTTGGCGGGCATGTGTTAATGAAACCATTAAGGAAAATAAAGATTTTGCCTGGGTGGCATATTGTGGTGGACCCGGACGTAAAATGGACCCGCACTCGCAGTACATCGAAATCTCGATTTTGTTTGCAACTTTGCAGGCCAGGAAGTATGGAAAGCGTTGGACCTCTTCCGAATTGCAAGGTGCCGAGACACTTCCTGCTCAAACACAGCTTTTTGATAGATCAGCCGATCGAGAGAGCTGTCGGAACAGCCACGAATCTCCAGCACGTCTCATATTGATCTGTGAAATCTCATTCTTCCGCTGGCAAAAGGAAATCGACGTCGCCAACTCCTGGCGAGTCCCGGATTGATCTCCAGCGGCACCTCTCCCCTGTGTTCCCTCAGCCTCTGGCCTGAATCCCCTCCGTCACGCCGTCACGGCAGCAAAAGCACGATCGCGACTCGAATTCTGCTTCCGTGAGAGCATCGACCCAAGAGCTACTGGTCGAGCCCATCGGAGACTGCTGACATTAAATTGTGCCACGTGTTTGGCAAGAAAAAAATTGGTATAACCTTAGGGGAGATTGGTGAGATAAGCCAGAAGTCAGATCGCCGGCAAGTATTAACGAAATCAGACCCGGACATCAGAAGCTGCTGCTCCCTTTCGTGATTTGCCAAGAGGGGGGGGGGGTTAGGAGGTGGATTGATGACTAAGCAAGCAGTCATTCCACCGATCCGCTGGATCAGAACCCCACCGCGCGGTCGCTACTGATACTGTCCAAATCTTGTGCACAGCGACCCCAGTTCGCTTATGGTTGGCAAAATTCTCTCGAAGCCTACAGTAGAGAAGGAGCCCTCACCAACTTCTCTGACGAAAAACAGTGAATCATCCCTCCATATTGAGGAGGATGCAAAAACAAAGATAAAATTATTAAAATATTGCGTCCCTCGCAATGGTGGGTTTTACCACTAATCTTTGAATACGTTCTCTTCTCTCTATTGCCTAAGTACCATTTTACTAAAGTCTCTTTTCAGCTCCTGGGAGCGGCGACGATTCCAGAGCTGAACGAGGCTTGGACTGGTGGTGTAGACAGGGGTACCTGCATGCGGCGTTCCTGTGGGGCGCAGCACAAGACCCACCCACTCACAGGCTGGCTTCGTTCAAGTTCGTCGGGAGCCTGCGAGGCTGCGGGCTGGCCCAGAGCACGCCAATAATCAGGGATCCGAGCAACTAGAAACGGCAGACTCCGAGACTCGCTTTGCGACCAACCTTTGTGGCACACCAATATCGCAGCCTTATCACTGCGAATAGCCTCTGTGAGGATAATTATTTAAATTTTACATCCTCACGTGACGGAATAACGGCACTTCCCTGGTAAATGACTTAGCGGCAACACCGTATTGTCTGCAACTACAGGGAAGCCTAAGTCACTCCGGCTGGTAAAGATCTAGATCTGTCGGCCAATGCAGTCTATATAGTGTAGCATGAACATTGGACTTCTTTCTAAGTAAGACTGCACTAGCAAGTGGCAAGCAGAAAATCGGATGCGGAGCGCGCACCGTGACGCCGGACACTCGTTATCGAGAGGAATCAAGGAATCGCCGAGACTATTACTTTCGTAGATTAAGCAAGCCTCAACTTTTCAGCACGTGATCCATTGAAAGGGCTCTCATTCGTCAGAAATTCTACAGTAACGTGACCGTTCAAGGCCCGTGCCCGAGTGACCAAAAAACTCCGACCCTGTCTAATTTCGATCAAAATCATTCCCGAGTATGCGGAACGGGCAGGTTTTACAGCAGACGCTCTGTTCGACCCCAGATGCTGGCGTTGGCGGCAATAATATGCGAGTCCGTCCTCGCTGCAATTTGTAGACAATTGCACGTGCTGGTTGGTACCTTGGCCTGCGCACGATCCATGCTACGGTTCGTGCCTCCTGAATCATTGTGGGACCACCCCAGCCAGAGTATTTCGTCGAGTAGCAGTTTGACATACTTCTAACTCCTCAGCACGGCTTCATGAGGCCCAGATAACAAATCTCAGCCTCCTATCCAAGTCCAACAACGTGTCCAGCGCATCCAGCCCGAGTCTGCACAGCGTGATGGCGAGAAATTTCTTTTGCATATTTCTGCAAGCCTCAATATCATGGAATATTGGAAACAACGAGCAGCTGAGTGGGGCAAGGAGAAGCGAGTTTAAGATGTTTCTCAGAGATGTCCCATGGCTGAATGATAAGTAGGTAGTACAAGAAAAAGAAAGCAAAGCCATATGTCTCAGCTTACCATAATTAGTTAGCGGGTGGAGAATCTAGCCCCTCTTAGCCCCCAAAATCGTCTTAACCTTTCACTATCTCTGGGGAATCTGCATTGCCTGAGTAATATTTCCCGTGGACTAGACGCCACCTATTTGTCATAGGTATCAAGTCCTCTCTGTTTCCTCAGTTAAGTATAGTATAAAATTTCTTTTGCCCATTTATGCAAGCCTTGATATCCTGGAATATTGGAAGCGAGGGTCAGCTGTTTGAGGCAAGGCATTTCATGTTTGGCTTAGCTAGCGAGGCATGGAAGGACAATGGTATAAATAGAAAGATGTTGAACAGAACAGAAAATGTCGAGCCTAGCATGGAGTTCGATCCACCTCCAGCGTATACGTTCAGTGACCCACATTCTAGCACGTCTCCCGAATCAAGTATACAGCGTTCATCAGATATGGAGACCGAGCTCAAACATATTGTAATAGCCGTCATGGGTGTGACTGGAGCAGGCAAGAGTCACTTCGTGCAGAGAGCCACCGGCGCCGATGTGGAAATCGGACATTCGCAAGCATCCTGTAGGTCCCTATTGTGTATGTAGTATTTGCGACCTAGCTAACATGACATGTAGGCACACACGAGGTTGCAAACTTTGATCTTATTATGCCGCCTTACCATGTACACTTAGTAGACACTCCGGGTTTCGACGACTCTTTCAAGAACGATGCCGAGATCTTAGACGGTATCGCAGAATTTCTACGACAGGTACACGATCAGCGAGGCAAGCTGTCTGGGATTCTCTACCTCCACCAAATCACCGATGCCCGAATGAGAGGCAGTGCCCTCAAAAATCTGACCATGTTTCAGAAATTGATGGGAACACGTGCGCTCACTAACTGTGTTCTGGTCACTACCAAGTGGGGAAATGTTGATAAAGCAGTAGGTCAGGCCCGAGAAGAGGAGTTGCTTCAAGATGCGAGGTTCGGGTGGAAAAATATGGTTGCGAACCGTGCACAGGTTGCTAGATTTGAGAATACCTCTGAGTCTGCAATCAGGATCATTCAATCCGTTGCTTGTTTGAGGGAATGCGTCCCTAAGCTGACGGAGGAGCTTTGCTACGACAAAAAGAAGCTGAAAGACACTGCTGCTGGAAGGGTAGTCATTGATACTTTGAAAGAAGTAAGCGATTTTATTTTCCCATTTACAAAGTAGAAAAGCATGCTAATAAATATAGCAACTTGCCGACAAACAAGCTGAAATCGAACTCACCAAACAGCAGCAAGCGCAAGCGCTTCATGAGAAAGACACTGAGTATGCGAAACAGATGCAAGAGCAGAGAGCTGTTCTCGAGGCTGAGATGAAGAGGGTTCGGGAAGGTCAAGTGCTGATGGAGCAGAGAGTGGAGGAAATGAGACGAACTTCCGAGGCACGTGCATTGGAGATTCGTGCTGCCGAGAAAGAGCGTAGAAAACACTCTACCAAACGCACTGTCGGAAGATGGGTTGGCGGGATCCTTGGCACTGCTGCTATTGTCGTTACTGGTGGAGTGGCCGCGCCTTTAGTTTTAGGTGCAGCGGCTGTGGCTGAAGGTGTGTATCATGAGGAGAAAGTCGATGATAGGAACAAGCTCGATAGGTTGCATGCTGCGGCTTAAGGTTGATCTTAAAAGGCACTTCGTTGGACTTTTCTCAGTCTTCTTCCCCTTGGTGATTTTCTTAGTCTATTAGGTTAGGTTACGATTTCTATTTGAATATGTCTTATTCCCCATAATCATTCCTAAGGTTTGAGATAAACGTGAATTTTGATTAAGCTTTCGGTGTCAGCAGCCCGGGTTATTGCGGTGGGCTATATATCTTGCGTCTACCAGTGGATTTCTGCGTAGCATTAGAGAGCAGACTTCCCTGTCTGTTATTAGTCTGCGTCTTCGCTCCTCTGGAGTCTGGACTTTATTGGCTCGACTGCCTTCTCTAGGAGATGCGCGCTCAAGAGCTATAGCCTGAACCCGACGTCTCTTAGACGGCGTTGTATCGGATACTATTACCTTGCTTGAAGTGCTTAATACAACTTCCTTACTTATCTCTAATATCTTTAATACTCTACAATATGTATTATATCTGCATTTTGTCGCCCAATCTCTCTCTACGGGGCTTAGCAGAGTACGGAGTGCGAAGCTGAGACTTGTGCTAAAGTATTCAAAGCAAGTCACCGGTACTGTCATATCTATACAACCCACCAGCGTGACTCACAGCGGCGCGAGTTACAAGATAAATGACAGCGATGCCGATGAGGTTTCGATCGGGAGAAGAATACGGTGTCGGAGTCCGGTTAAGAAGATCGTGGATTTGAGCGCGGCGAGGCCGCCGACAAGATATAATTTAGGCGCAGTGCCGTAAGGAAGTTGAAGGGATCTTGAAGAAATTCAAAAAGATTTTCAAAGGAAGGCATTTGAGTCTAGACTATAATATGCGGTAATAGTAATAAAATAAATTAGAGTTATAATACAAGTTAATTTTGAAACTAGCCTTATATATATACTTAGCTACTACTTATATCTTTTAAATAAAATTATATTTTTATAATATATAATATATTAATAAATAAATCGAGTATTAAATAAAAGAAATTCTTATTATATTATTAAATATATATTTATACTTCAAATATAATTTATTATTATTAAATTAATAGTTTTATGATTTCTTGTATTATAATAAGAAAATAAAGTTAAAATTATTTTAAAATAATATATTTTTATTTTAAAATTTTAAAATATTTATTAATAAATAATATAGTAATAATATTAATAATAATATATAAAATTACTAGTATTAAATTAAATATAAAACTAATTTTTATTTCTTTTATAAGATTTAAAAAAGTATCTATTAAAAAGAAAGCCTAATTATATATATTATATATATTATATATATAATTAAAGAATTATAAAAATATAGCTTATAATTTAAATATTTGTAATAGCTAGTTTTATATAGTATGAAAGAGAAACTATAATAAGACAAAAACCCATATAAAGTATACTAGAGTATAAAACGTAACTTAATAGCAAAATAATAAATTAAAAGTATAAATAATAAAGTATAAATAGTAAAGTATAAATAGTAAAGTATAAATAGTAAAGTATAAATAGTAAAGTATAAATAGTAAAGTATAAATAGTATATAGTATATAAAAGCTTAATTAATTAAATATTTATAAGGGATTATTCTTTAAATCTATAAAAAAACTAGCTTTCTTATATAATTTCCGCAAGTTATATATAAAAGGCTATAGCCTTTATTATATAACCTAAATCTCAAAACCGCTAAAATAATATAATTTTTAATAAGTATAGCCTGCTATATTATATCCGACTTCCTATTTATTTATACTTGTTTCCTAAATACCAAAAATAATAGAAAAATCCTACTCAGAGTCTGAAATAATAAAATATTTAGGATTCTCCTTTATTAATTAATCTAATTTCTTTTCTATATACCTAAAATAAGACTTATTATCTTTAAATAGTCTTATTTCGTATTTCCGAACTTGCTTAAAGGCAATCCGAACCTGCTTAGTTATATTCTTATACTAAATCTAATATAGTTCTCTATATTAATTAGTATTTGCCTTTAATTATTACTTAATTTCTGTCTTTACTATAGGGTATTAAGAAGACTTATTATAGCAAATCATATTATAAATTATACTAATATATTCTAAATAAATAGCTTTTTTGAATTTCATATTATTTATAGTATTCTTAAATTAACCTTTAATAAAAGGAGAAAGCTCTAGATAAGAGGCTTTAATAACTTTATAAAAGACTTCATTTTCGTATATTTTATTCTTAATAATAACTAGACTTATTAGAACTATAGTAAAAGGCCTATTAAGTAGCAAATTATTATTAAGCTATTCTTTAACTTATATATTATCCGAGAATTAATATTTTCCTATAATTTTAGACTTATAAATTACTTAGCTAAAGGCATTTATTTATCTAGTTAAATAAACTATATTTAGAGTCTTTTTTCCTACTATCTTTAGCAAATATTTATTTAATTTCTTAGCTACTTCTGGCTTAAATTTATTAGAAATAAAAAAGTAATTAATATCTTTAAAAAACTTCTTATTAAAAATAGTAGCCTTCTTATAATCTATAAGGAAAATATAGCTAATATTCTAATACTTTTTACTAAGATAGAATTCATTACTTAAAGCTTTAGTAATAGCCAGATCTTTAGTATTGCCTTTATACTAATTATAATTAATATTTCCAGAAATAAAGTATTAGACTAGCTAAGAGTAAATAACTAGGTAAATAGAATATTTACTTAATATCTCGTAAAATCCGAGCTATATTAATAGATCTATTATTAAAAGTTAAGAGGCTAAGATAAAGTAGCTATTACTAAAATCTCTATATATTAATATATATTTTTTTCTCGAAAATAAAACTATAGTATTTCTATTTTTTTTATTAAAAGCTTTTAAATACTAAGCTTCTTAATCTACTTTAGGTAATTCTTCTTATAAATATAGCTATTAATATCTAGATTAGTAATACTAGACTCAGGAATAGAAACTATAATATTAAATTAAAGCTATAGATTTAGGCGGAATTAATTAGAAATATAATACTTATATTTATATTTCTTAATTTCCTAGTTCTTAAAAAAGAAATCCTATATTTCCTTATTTACTCAAGTAATAGAAATATATTTCTTACCTTTAATAACTTTATAAATCTTAGTAACTAGCTTTAAAGTATTCTTAATCTCTTATATATTAATAAAGAAAGTATTAATAAATTACTAAGTATATTTTATATAGAAAGCTTTAAGAAATCTATTATTAATCTTATAATATTCTTATTTATAAATAAGTTCCAAAATACTATTATATATTTCTTTAAAAATATACTTATCTTATTAAGTAAGTATTAATTTCTATTTAGCTAGTATTTTATAGATATACTAAATGCCTTTATTAAATTCTCTGAACTTAATATCCTGGTTTTTCTATTTCTTAGTTCTAGATATAAATACGGGAATCTTTCTAGATAATATCTTTTCTTTTAAAGTAAAGAGATTCTTTTTACTTTCCTTTATTTTACTAACCTTATATTTGGTTTAGTACTTAGATCTCTGCTATTTATTAGAAATCTTAGGCTTAGCTTACTCTCTATTCTTATTAGGTTCTTTTTATCTAATTATACTAGTTTTACTAGCTTTACTAATAGTTTTCTTACTAGGCTTTATTAAATTAGCTCTATTTTTCTTAGCTAGATCTAGTTAAGTTAAAGCTAAAATTATAATAGAAGCCTATTTTTTAGGCTTATCTCAGAAAGTAGGAAAAGGCTTATTATTATAAATTCCTTTAATTAGAATTCCGGAAGTATTAAAGATATATTATCTAGCTTTGAGATTATTAGCTAATAGTAATTTAAATTCTAATTCTCTAGGTTCCGAAATAGCTTTAGTATATTTAAGTATCTTAGTAATATCTAATTTAGTAAATATACTAGTATTCTAATACTTCTTATTCTTAATATACTTTAAAATAGCTTTATTAATTAACTAAATAGCTTTATATACTAAAGCTTTTATCTTAAAAAAAAGTATAACTTCTTATAAATATTTTTATTAAGGTTATTATAAATATTATTAATATATTAGCTAAAAGCTTTATTATATAATATAATTCTATTCTAATTCTTGGTTTCTAGACTATTTATTATAGTCTTAATCTTATTAAGCTTTTTTTATTTGCTTTTAGAAATGCCTTTAATAATATTCTCGAATTCTCTATTATTAGCTTAATAGTTCTTTAGTTAATTCTAGTCTAGTTCTGTTTTTAATAAAGATTTTCTATTTTAAGAGCTTATTATATATATTACTTAGCTTATCTAGAATATTTATATTAAATTCAGTAATTATAGCTATCTTTTCTAGTATTAGTAAGTTTTCTATAATTACCTAAGCTTTTTTAATATTCTAAACTTTAATATTATTAATTTATAGGCTTTTAATAATACTATAGCTTATAAGAACTAGTTATTATACTTTACTAGTTTAAGGAATCTATATTTTGGCCATTTTATTATTTTTAATAAATTATAAAAATATTATTAATATAATAGTTATAAGTTATAGAATTAAAGGTTCTTGAGATTACAAGAATTTCTTTTAAGTATATTCTAAAATAAAGAATAAATTAAAATAGGCTTGGATTATATAAAGGTATTATATATATTCGAGTTTTTCTTTTTTTCTAGTAAGAAAATAAAGCTAAAATAGTAATATATATAATAGGGAAAGTAGATATAATAATTAGATATATTTAAGATAATATAATTATAAAAAATAAAATACGGAATTAGGCTTCTATTATAAAAAAGAATACAAATATATATATTTAAGGAAATATAATTAAGGAAATAATTAAAGCAGATTAAATTAAATAGTAATAATAAAAAAATAAGAAAGTAATATAATAGAAATATAAATATAATAGTAATATTTAAAATATTAGAATATAGAAAGAAATAATAAAAATTTTATAATATAGATATATTCTAATTTCCTATTTATTTAGAAACATTTTTATTAACTCAAAAAATAGTATAAAAAAAGAGAAATAATATAGGAAATATATAAAAAAAATAAGATATATAAGTATATTAAAGATATTAGAAAAATATAAAATAAGTATTAATAAAAAAGAAATTAGAATAATAAGATTAAGAAATAACTTAAAATAAGGTATTACTTTTTCTAAAACTAATTTATATCTTTTCTAAAAGCTAATTATATTTATTTAGTACTTATTAAAATCGACTTTATATAGTATAAAACTATTTAGTTAGTTAGGATTCTAAAGTAATATCTATATTTATAAAAGTAATATTAAAAATATTAGAGATTATAAAAGAAAAAAACTATAAAATAGTATAAATAGGGTTTATAATACTATTATTAAGTTTAGAATAGTTAATATTAAAGTTAATATAAAATATAAAAAGATTAGGTATTCTGAATTAGTATTAAAAATATAAGAATTATTTAGATAATATTTAATAGTAAGAAATAGATTAATAATAAGAATTAGTAAATTATATTAGCTTTTTAAAAAAGTAATTAGTTCCCGGTAATAAAATAGTATTATAGTTAGAGAAAAGATTTTATATAAAAGAAGTTTTTTATAGAAATAAGAATATATAATATATTAACTAAGCCTTAATATATACTTTTAAAATAGCTATAATATATATCTTAAATATAGTTATAAGTATATAAGAAAAGAAATAGGTTTTCTAATATAAAATAGGCTTTAAATAGGCAAATCTAGTTTATCTAATATTTAAGAGATTTCCAGAATTATATATTATTAAGTATTTTCGGAAATAATTATTAGATTTAATAAGGTTTCTCTTTCTTCTTATAAGGCTTCTAATTTAGCTATTTTATTTATATATAACTTCTAATTAGGAAATTTATTTAAATATTATAAAGAAACTTATAATAGTAGTTTAAATTAAAATCAAGATTTATAGATATTATAATAGGGATTTAATTATTATATGGATTTTGGATCATATATAGGTATTAGATATGTGGGTGGAGGTAAAGAGGATAGGAAGCTAAATAAGTAGAAGTAATAATCTTAAGATTCTTAATACTAGTAATGAAATAATACGAATAGTCAAAAATAAAAGGCTCCAAAGGTTAATATATTAGGAAGGCTAATTATACGTATAGACAGAGGTCTTATATAATCCCTTAAACTAGTATTAGTATGCCTGGGAAGCAGGATACGTAATAGTAGTTATGGGATAAGAGAGAAAAAACCCTATTATATAGCTCTCCCCTATTATTCATAATTATTCCCTAATTATAATAAAAAATATACTAAGCCCGTATAAGTATAAAGCCTAATAAAACCTGGAAACCCAAATAGTTTCTAAAGAAACCTATAGCCTATACTCAAGACTTTCTATACTTCTCCTATTTCTCTATTTTTCCCTGAAAAAAGAATATAAATATAGTAATAATAGTTATAATAGAATTATATATATCTTCCATAACTAGTAAAAGCTTATAATAAAAGGAAAAAGCTATATTCTAGTAATTATAAAGAAATAATATTAGTTCTACCTTCTCCTATATCCGAAATACCTAATCTTTCCCTTCTTTTCTTTCTAGATAAGTATTCTAGTATAGTATTCTTATTTTCGGGTCCTTTATATATCCTTAATTCTCTTATTCCCCTTCTCTAAAGATACTACTATTTCTAATATAGTAGAGCCAAATACCTTGCCTTCTAGCCTTCCTCTCTGTTTTATCTAATATTTCGTCTAATTCCCTTACTCCTTCTATAATAGTACTATCTTTATATGAATTATTCGTAAATTACCTTTATATAACTATTTCCAAAAAAGGAGAATCCCGTAATAAATATTAGATAAACTTTTCTATTATAAAAGGCCTCTTCTCCTCGTTTCTAATAACTTCCTCCTTCTTCTAATAATAACCTTAATTTCCTCTATTCTTTATTTATATCCGATCTCTATATTTATTAATTATTATATCTGCCTTTTCTAATACTATTAGATCTTTAGAAGCTAAAGAGATTAATAAACCCGCCCCTAGCTATACTTCTTATAATATAATACCTAATACTCTCTTTCTAATAGTAATCGAAAATAGTATTATCTAGCTAAGTATATAGTAAGTATATCTCTAATTATTACTATATAATTTCCTACTTATAATTTTTCTCTTTAAATAGATCTTAAACCACTATTTCAATTACTTTACTATTCTTACTACTATTATTAGTTATTTTAAAAAGTTCTATTTTCCTAATACCCGAGATAATAATACTAATAAGCTTACTAATAATAACTATACTTATTCTCATACTTAAGAACTTAAAGCTATAACTACTATAGACTTTAGAATTATATATACTAATACTTAAGCCTATATAAGCTACTAAGAGAATAAGTCCTACTTTAATAAGTACTACTAATATTACTCTCTTAGTTCTAGCTATAGCAGATATCTCTAGAAGTATAATTCTCGTAGATATTCTTTTTATATAACTTGCCTTTTTCTAATCCTGCTTAGATCTAAGTACTAATAGTAGCAGATCCTAACTAGAAAGACAAGCCTTTAGTTCCTTAGCCCCCTAAGATTTCTTCTCTACTAAGTCCTAGTTATTATAAAGATATAAGAGTAGCAAATCTTGTAAATAGTATAGTTCTAGATAAAGATAGTATATCTAAGTACCCTCTAGTTTATTATTCCTAAAGGAAGCTAGTATTTTAATAGCGAAAATTAGTAGTTAGTATTAAGCTTTAAAATAATACTACTTATTAATTCTGTATTTTCTTCCTAGCTTTATTAACTTTTCCTTATAAAATCCCGGATATAGCTATTATATATATAAATAAATACCTCGTAATTCCTTTTCCCCTTTTATTCTTTCCTAATCTCAGTTAACTAGTAAGGTACAAAACTATAGCATTTGCAAAATTATTAAAATTATTAACTTTTTTTTCTAAATAAAGAGCATTTTACTATCTTTTTCCTAATATCTAATACTCCTCTCCTAATATTTAAGAACAGGCTACCAAGTACTATTTCCTTATTCCCTAGTTCTTTATATATTCCTAATTCTTCTCTCCTTCTTTCTTAAAGAATTACCTATTCTTTTTATAATAAGTTAAGAAAATATCCTTCTAGCTTCCCTCTTTTATCTAATACCTATCTAATATTCTTCTTTATTTCTTCCTAGAATAGCCCGTTCCCTTCCTCGTATAACTTTTCCATATTATTTCCCGCTTTCTGCTATATCTATTCTATTTTCTAACCTTTCCAAGTTATTCCTCTTATAATATAATTCCCACTTCCTTTTACTTTATCCTTTTTCCTATAATAACTCCTTTTTTCTAATACCTTTATTTATATCCGGCCTCTATATCTATTAACTATTCTCGCTACTTCCTTACTATTTAAGCTCTTCTTTCTAATATTCCGTTTACTATAGCTAATTCTAATAATATTTCTCCTATTATTCTATTAGCTTATGAGCCGCCTATAAAGATAAATAATAGTATTATAATACTAAATAAGCAAGTAATATATCTCTCCTTATTTCTGTATAATTCCCCTCTTATAATTTTCCTTTTCTAATAGATCTTATCTTATATGTCCGCAGACCTTATTCTAGTTTCTAGTACTTATTTCAAAGCTAACTATATCCTTTATAACTATAATAATAAGTACTTCTTTATAGATAGTAATTATAACTTATCTAATACTTAAGAACTTAGTATAGTAGTTATATAGAGCTTTGAAATTAATTAACTTAATAATAAAGCCTATATAAGATACTAAGATATTACTAAGTTCTAATATTTTAAAGTTTACTGCTAATGCCTTTCCTATACTAGTACTTATATTAACTATCTCTAAATATATTATGAAAATAAATATTCTTTTTATATAACTTTCTTTTCCTAAATTCTGCTCGAATCCAAGTCCTAATAATAGTAGATCCTAACTTCTAATTCTTATATACTAGTATTTAGTAAAAGTAATTCCCTTCTCTATTAAGTCCCGGCTATTATAAAGGTATGAGAGCTTTAAATATGGCTAATAGAATAGAACTAAGTAAGAATATTACTTCTAATTATCTCCCGCTTTATTATTCTTAAGGGTTTAGGGCTATAAGTTAAGAAACTTATAATATCTTCTAGTAATTAAATACGTTAATCTTTTATTTACTAGTACCCTTTATTAACTTTCCCCTATAAAATCCTATTTATAGCTATTATATATATAAATAAATGCCTATATATTAATTCCAAACCCCTCTTTTTCCTTATTTTTTCCTAATCTTAGTTAACTAGTAATATAATATCTCTTTTTCTTTTCTAACTCTCTTATTACCCTTAAGACTTTCTAATTATAATAAAACATAAGAAATATTCTTCTATATAAAAGGAATACTTAATTTATATATAGCCGCTTCCCTTAATAGTACCTTCTTCTCGCTTTTTCTTATTCTCTTCTTTGAGGCCCAATAACTACCGCAAAACTAGCCCTAGCCGGAATATAAGTTCGATTCCCTTCTCTTATAATCTCTTCCTCTCTTCTCTACTACTCTTGCCAAGTTATAATCTGGTTCTCCCGGTCTGAATTAATATTTTCCTTTTCCAAAATACTAATCTTTACCCCCGGGAATAGTACTTCCCTGCAAGTACCAGGTCTCCCTTAAACTGGGCCATAGATCCGCTCTAATACTCCTTTATCCCGGTAATGTGAATTATATAAGGTTTCTGGGGTAGTACCGTAAAAGACAAACTTCTTAAGACGGCTTATAATTATAATTCCCGCTCAAAGAGTACTATCTAGTTCCGTAATTACAAAAGTACTAATTACCTAGCTAGCCCCAAAGATCCTAAACGGTCCTCTCTAGTAGTAATGAAGCTTTAACGAGTAGTCGTTTTCTAGCCTAGTATTATAAAAAAAAAATATCTTTAATAGAGAAGTACCCGGATAGCCTTAAGATATAGGTATTATTAAATACTTCCTTCCTATATTCCCAATAGTAGTATATTACCAAGAGTACTTTATTTAGGTTTATATTTCTTTACTTGAGCTATTATATATATATAGTAAGCAAGTCAGATATAAAAGAAACTTTATACTATAGTAGTATATTCCAAGTTAAATAGTCCAGATCTATTAGTAAAAGACTTTCTCGACTCCCTTTAAGATAAAAGGGTATATAACCGGTAGTAACTTTGGCTATTATTTAATTAGCCCAAAGTATAGCTAGAAGATAAAAAACCTAATTATTAATACTGCCTTTAGTAGCTTTAGTTAGAGTAGTAATTACAGGCTTATATCTCCTCTTAATTATTCTATTAACTCGAGAATTAAAGGCAAAAGTAATAATATAACAGATTCCGTATATTATTATAAGCTTTTTTATAATAGTATTATTATTCTCTAGTCCTCTATCTATAACTAGCTCCAGAAAAACTTTATATCTATAAATAATGTCTTTAAAAATAAACCGGGTAATTAATTAAGTATTAGTATTCTTTAGTACTCTTTCTTTAACTTATCCCGAGCCTTTCTCTCTAGCTAGTACTAGCCTATCTTTACCCGAATATAAAGGTATATGAACTATATCTAAAGCTATCTTATACTATAGTACTTATACCTAAGTAGGATATAGCTCACTTTCTATTCTTATATAAGCTATAAATTAATATTACTCGTAATTCTTAATATGTGTTTTAATATCTTTATACTATTTATTCCACTAAAAATGGTCTGTAATTTTGCGGAAAGTAGCCTCTCTAGGCTTATAACCTCTAATCTCGTAAGCTACTATCTTAATATCTTCTCGCTTTTCCAGGGAATTAATAACCCTTCTAGGTATACCTTAATTTCGCCGGAAAAGTATCCTGTCTTATATAAGAAACTTAATAGTATTATTCTTAAATAGCCAATATTCCGTAGTACTTTATTTAGCTGGCCGGACGAGTATAGTAAGCCAGCGAGTATATTATTAGTAATATATGAAATAGAAGCCTTCTAGATAGGAGTTTATTTCGGGTTATTTCTTTATAATAATAATTAAATAAGGGTAGACGTTCTAGGTAAGTAATACCGAGCTAGATATATAAACAGATATAATTCTTAGAGAGAATAATTAGGTATTTATAAAGTCTTTAATATCCTTTTCCTCTTTTTCCTTCTCTATTTCCAGAATTATATATAGTCGGTATAATAAACTATTAGCTACTATATACTTCTTTCTGGCTATATACTTAATATTAAAGTCAAATAGCCGGATCTAAGTAATCTATCTTATAAGTAATAATTCGGATAGGTCTAAAGCAGTGCTATTAAGCTATATAACTAGAATGTTTGTATTAGTTTCCAAGAGAAACTTTACTTTATAGAGCTAGCTATAGTATTTCTTGAGTATCTTTAAAACCCTTCTATATTTATGCTTTATAGTATTATAAGATACCTTAACTTAATTCTAATAACCGCTCTCATATTATATAGGGTAGCGCTTTCCGTTATACTAGCTAATTTATATTAAGACCGTATCCTATCTAGTAAAACTAGTATTTATTACAAGAATAATTAATCTAGTACCCGGTAAGAAGTCTAGTATAACTAATATAGGGGAAGAGGTTAAGAGAGTTTTAAGGATATCTATTATAAACTAGTATTTATATATCTAGATAAATACCTAATTTTTCCGGAAAAGTTCATAAATAGGGGCTATAATCTCAGTAAAGTAAGTAATCCAGATTTAATAATAAATATAAATACTAATAAAAGTACGGGCTTATATAATATCTCGAGAGGCCGGCTATTCCAGAATTTTAATAATTTTTATGGTTTCTGGTAGTCTTTTTTTAAAAGAATAAATATAACTAATAATTTAGATACTATTTATATATTATTATAATTTTGGGCCAGATATAGTTAATCTAATATACTCTAGTAATACAAGAACCTAGTCCAAATTCTGAATATATTCTCGTATAAATTTTCGGATATTAGAAAGGTCTTTAGTATTATTATAAGTAGTAATAGAACTCCGGACTCTAATATTATTAAGGTAAGCTATATAAACTAATAATATTAAATCTCGGAGAATATAGTATATAATTCGAATAAACTAAGTAATTGAGTTTGTATTTTCTTAGAGAATCCTAATATAATAAAGAAGCTTATACGAAGTCATAAATCCCGTTATATTCCTATACTTCTTAACTAAAGGAAGTTAATTATAACTCGAGAAATAATTCACTAAACTCGTAATTATATAGCCGGTAAAATACTTCAAGAACTTGTTTATACTCGGAAGTAAGTTAGTATTCCTAATAGTAACCTTATTTACTTATAAAGCTACTTGTACTATATAATACTTAGAGGCCTCTTTCTTTCTTACTAGGAAGTAAGGATTCCTATAGGGCCCGTTATAGTATTTAAAGATCCCCGTATCTAGTTATTCCCGTATAAGCTTATTAATTACTAGGGCTAATACTCTTAGTACTAAAAAGCTAGGTTCCTGTCAAGTTTTATATAAGATAGTATGAATTTCTAATAGTAGAGATACTTCTGGTTTTAATAGCTCTAGATAGCTAAAATCCCAAGCTAAAGCCCCTTCTCTATTATCTAATATTATAAATAATAAATTTCTTTCCTTATATAATAATTCCGGACTAATTTTTAAGGCCTTCTTCCTCTTTTCTATTAAATGCAAACCTGGAATAATATGAGAAAACTTCGGAATTAATTACTAAGAAAAGCGCCTAATCCCTAGTATACTAATATTCTTTCTCTTTTCTAGTACCTTTTTCTAATTATCTAGCTCCCTAGAAGCTAAGCTAGTACTCTTACTTGAGTTTACTAGCCAAATTTTCTTTATAACAGGTTTATATAACCTATTAACTAATATTACTAGGAGAAAGCTTTACTATTATATAAAAAAATAAGTATTAAACTATAAAGAAATATAATAGTTTATATTTATATATAAAGAAATATTATAAGAGGTACTTACTAAGGGCCCTGGATTAAATATATATATAATTCCCTCCCAAACTTCTAAAAAAGAAATAAAAATATTTCCTAAAAGCTCTTTTTTTCTAGTTCTAATATTTCTTTTAGGACTCTCTAGTTATTTAAAGGAAAGATATTCTTTTAAACCTAGTTCCGTAAATCGGACGCTTTTATAACTCGGCTTATAAAAGACTTATTCTTCCTAATATTAAAGATAGTTATATAGGTAGCTCCTAATTAGATATATTTAATAGTAAGATTAGTTTATAGGATAAAGAGTTATCTAAAAATAAGTTAATAATTAGTTTCTTTAATAAAAAAGATCTGGATATATAATAATATATTTCTAATTTCGACTTGAATATTCTTATAAAGTCTTTTAAAAAAGCAATATTCCCTATTATAAGAGACTAAGGTTAAATAAGGATTTCCCGTAATTATAAGACTATAGTTATTTATAAGGCCTTAAGTTATAATATTAATTTTAGTACTAGTATTAATTATAGCCTTAACTTAAGTAGCTCTATTAAGATATATACTAAGCTTAGGTATAGATATTATATAATATAGGTTCTTTTTATTTCTCTTTAGATTATGGGAAGTAATAGTAATACTAGGGCCAGGTTCTAATAAGTTATATTAAGGGCTCTAGAAAACTAGCTTTAGAAAAGCCGGAAAGTTTAATAAGAGCTTTCGAGTTATAATACCTTTTACTTTCTAATTAAGAATCTTATTTAATAGTAGCTCTAGCTTAGCCTTCTCTCGAAATTCGTTTACTAGATACCGGACCCTCGGGCAAGAATTAGGTAAAAGGCAAATAAGGGCTATAGGCAAAGCTATAGACTTAATAGTAAAATCCCTTAGAGAAGTTAAATATATAAAGGTAGGCTATAGCTAGTCTAGTATAAGACTATCTTATTAAGTCTTTTCTTTCTTCTTATTTATGGTTATAATAAATATCTATTTCCCATTTCTGAGATATTATACTATAGTAATACTAGTTTCTTTCTTCTAATAATTCTTTAATACCTGGTACTAATTATAACTATTTTTTAGTTCTTTATATGGCTTATTATCCTTCTTTTTCTCTGCTCTAGAGGCACTAACTATAACCTATTTGTCTTTATTATTAGTTTAGGTAAAATCTTTTATTTTATTATCGGAATTCGTATATAGGTTATACTTTTCTATAACTAAAAAAAGAGAAGAGACCTTAGTTTCCGGGCCAGAATAAATATTCTAATTTATATACTAAGAGTATAGCTTGAGTTACTATATCCTATTAATCTCGGAAGTAAATTAGAATATTATATCTCCCGAATCTATAGGGCTAGTATAGATCTGATTTACTTAATTAAAATATATGATCCCTGCTATATAAAGAGCCGGTACTTCCGGGTATTAAATAGACTAGTAAAGAGAAGAAAAATACAAGAAATAATATCTAGAACTAGCTTTGGCAGGTCTTAATAGTCCTTGCCAGGGAATAGGCAAATAAGACTAAGGGAATCAAGCTATATTTAGAGGAGCGGATCTAGCAGGCGCTATTTATATATCCGAGTTAGGCATATTACTATTTAGAGAAAAGCCCTAAATATTACTAAGAGATAGTACTAATACTTATATAGCTTAAGTAAGTCTAGCTATATCTAATATAAGAACTTTAGTACTTATAAGCTATATACTAACTAATAGCTAGTAATAGTCTAGTTTCATATAAATAGGAATAAGGCAGGTAAGGTCTATTTCTATAGTTATTTGAGCTTAGAGGCTATTAACGAGAATACTATAAGAGTAAGAATAGTCTTAGTAATAGGTTATTTCCTTATTAGCTTAATCTGACTTATAATACTTTATAGCTATTAAGGCAAAAGCCTTGAAATTTATTATATAAGAGATATTAAGCTTTATATTATACTTCTAAATAATCTTTTTATAAAGGGGTAAGGGAATTTCTTTAAGGAACTAAAGTATTTAGGTATAGCCTTTAAGTAATTAATTATTTACTAGGTACTAAGAAAAGGAGATATATTATTAATAGAACTTTTATAGGTTAACTTTATTAGTATAGCTTTTTTTCTTTAAGGCCTCTATAAAACCTCGGGTTCTTATTATTTAGTAAGTATTCTTCTCTTAATATTCCCGATATAAGATAATTCTAAAAGTAGCCTAATTATTTAAAACCCACTCTAGTATTATATAAATATACTATATAATAGTTATATAGTAATACTAGGGAAGGCAGGAAACTATAGCCGAACTAATAATATAGTAGTCTCGGTACTAGCTTTTATATTAGTTCAGGAATTCAGTAATATTAGGTCCTTAAAAGTAGGATATTCCAGGGGCAGTAGCGGATAGTATTACCTATATAAGACGTATAGTTTGAGTTTTATTAATAGAGAGGTCTACTAGTATTATAGGCAAGGCCGGGTTACTATTATCCCGGAGACAAGCGGTAGTATCTATTTCGGTATCAGGAATAGAGCTAGAGGAATTAGTTATAGTAAAGTTCAGACCGCAGATAAGGACCCGTATAATAAAGAAAGTAAGTAATAATAGTAATAAATATAGTTCTATAATTAGAAGTAAGGTAATCTCAGTAGCTTAAATAATTAAAGTTAATAATATTATAAAGAGGGGTAGTAAGTTCTGATTTTATAGTAACTACTTGATTTCCTGAAGAGGTTATAATATATAAGTAACTGCCTTAACCCTAAGAACCGGTCCTAAAGCCTTAGTAAAGGAGCTTTTCGTATAAAACAAATAAGATATAAATTACCTGGCTATTTATATAAAAGGGGGCTAAATACGAGGTTTTCTATTATAGATTCCCGAAGCTATAACTTTAATATAAACTAACTCTATACCGACTTCCTTAAAATAAGCTACTAGCTTCCCCGCAAAACAGGCTAGTACGGAGAAATCTCCGTATCTCCTAATAATTATATATATATTATAGACAAGTATAATAAGGAAATTAGTAATTGAAAAGTATAATAAAGGAAATAGTTTCGTAAGCTAATCTATTTATAAGATTAGTATAAAGGAACATGCCTCTATAATTGCAAATAGATAGAATTAATAGCTGACCGGCCGGTATTCTAACTTTAGAAAACTCATATAATTAAAGCTAAAACATATAAATATAACTAAAAGTAAACGTATTCTTAGGGTCTAGAGAATACTTACGTAATCCAAAGGTACCGGCCATCGTAATTTGAATCTTCCCTAAATTGCTAATATAATAGGGATTTGATTATTATATGGATTTCGGACTATATATAGGCATTAGATACGTGGGTAGAGGTAAAGAGGATAGGAAGCTAAATAAGTAGAAGTAATAATCTTAAGACTCTTAGTACTAGTAATAAAATAATACAAATAGTCAAAAATAAAAAGCTCCAAAGATTAATATATTGGGAAGGCTAATTATATATATAGACGGAGGTCTTATATAACTCCTTAAACTAGCGCTAGTATGCCTGGGAAGCAGGACACGTAATAGTAGTTACGGGACAAGAGAGAAAAAACCCTACTATAATATTATAATTAAGCTTTAGACCAGTATAAGCCGCGAGAATAGCTAGTTAAAAAAGCAAGTAAAGCTTTTAAAAGATTTCTAATTTAGTAAAATATATATAAAAGGCCTTTTTTTTTCTTTTCTTCTTTTCTTATTTCTAAATATAATTATTATCTATTATTATAGTTTGAAATTAAGAGTTTATAAGATAATTTCTTAATTCCTCTATTTATTTTTATACTAAAAAGAATTCTTTATATTTGATTTCTAAGATCTAATAATAGAATTTCATATTAGAAATACTATCTAGTAATAATAATTAGATAATAATAAGAAATAAATAATAGTAAAGCTTATCTAATTTCCAGAATAGTAATCTAATAATAATATTCTTTAATAGTTATAAATAATAGTTAGAAGAAAAAAATAAAAGATATATAAAAAATTAAAAGTAACTAGCTTTATTTCAGATTAAGAAAAGCTTCTATTATTAGATACTTCTTTCTAATTCTCTATAAAAAAGATATACTTTATTCTTTCTAATTCTAGTAACTCTGAAATATATATAATAATACTAGTAGCTTTTTTAATCTCCTAAGTATTATTTTACTTATAATATTTTATAACTACTTTCTTTTCTAGTTCTATATCTGTCTTAAAATACTCGTTTATAGATATATACTTATTATTAACTTCGTTTTTAGGGAAATACCAGAATCTATTTCTTTTAATAAATTACTTAAGTTAATTCCCGGTATATATTCTTTAGAATATAATATTATTAAGCTTTTTTAGTATATAATATTCTTTTAGTTAATTTATATATCTTATTTTATATAAGCTAAGCTAGTAATATAGTAGTTTCGTATTTCTTAACTTATCTTAATCTATTAGTTTAATATTATATATAAGAACTAGATTCTTTTTAGAAATAGGCTTTAAATAAATCTAGTAAGTAGTATTAAATTACTTCTTTTTCTTTTAATATTATCTGTTTTTCTTTATTCTAGCTTCTTTAATATTTTTATTTCTTATCTATATTTGCTTTATATATATTTCTAGAAATATTTCTTTATTATAGACTTTATCTTATCTAAGTATTCTCTAGATTAGAAAGCGTATTTCTATAGGTAATATAGTTTCCTTATTATAGACTATATAAAAGAAAGTAAATCTAGTTAGTTTATATATAATAACTTAGTTAGTAAATAGAATATATAGTAATAAATCTATCTAAGGCTTCTTTTTACCTATTATAAGTATAATAAATACTTAAATAATTAGTTAATACCTTCTTTTAATTATATTATTTCTTTTAAAATTATAGGCCAAAATAATAATTCTATTAATTCCTAGCTTATTAAGTTCCTAAATTACTACTTCTTTAAATTCCGATCTACTATTTATCTTAAGCTAGCTAAATAAACCATATCTATAAATAATTTCTTCCTAAATAAATTTAGTAATCTTCTTACTAGTTAGGTTCTTTAAAGATCTAGCTTTAACTTATTCTAAAAAGTTATTTCTAGTAATAACTAACGAGTTATATCTTTTATAGTCTAGTAATTTAACTATATTAATTCTAAGATAATAGAAAAGAGATATAGCTTTTATTAGATATAAAGCTTTTTCTTATCTTTTTTTATTCTTATACTAATAGATTTTATAGATATTAATATACTTCTATATATAATTATAGTAATCTTTCTAATAATAGTAGCTAGCTACTAAATAAAAAGTACTTTTTTTTCTAATATATCTAATTTTATTATATAGCTTTTTAATAATTATTTTATTTTATTTTTAATTATTAATAATAAGTTAAGGCAAGTATATTTTAGATATAATTCTTTATAGTAATTAATTTCTTATACTATAATTTAAAGCTTCTTTATTTAACTTTTAAAACTCGGCTCTAGATATTTCTTCTAGTCTAGAAAATATTATAAGATATTATATAATATTCTAGTATTATTCGAAATAGCTATTATCTAAGAAATCTAGTAAAATTGTCAGATTATTAAGTAAAATATAGGAATTAGTATTATTATTTACTATTTTACTAGAGGTTATATATAAAAAACTATAGCCTTTATTATATAACTTCCGGATTTTATTATTTTTTAATATTACTAATTTGCTTCTAGATATAATAAGGCTTTAATTATTAATCTCTAATAACTAGATACTATTATTCAAATATTTAATAAAGGTTTTAGGAATCTAATTTTTTAAAATAATATTATATAATTAAACCAGAACTACTTTCTTTAATTAAACTTTCTATCTAATAGGTACTATTCTAATAGTATTAAGCTCTATTACTAATTATTTATTAATATCTTTATTATTTTTAGTATTACTTTCTTATTATAGATATCTCAATAATTTATTAGTAGTAATATACTTGGTTTCTTTAATATATTTGACTTTAAAATTAAATAATTAAATTCATACTAGCTAGTAAGTAACTAGAGCTTTAGGAAAATCTATAGCCGCTTTATTTAGCTATATAACAAGTATATTAGTATCTAGTTTAAGAATAAAATAAACTTTATATAGCCAGAATTATACTTTCTATAAATATTTTACTAGCTCTTAGTATTTTTTCTTAGTAATATTATATCTCTATTTAGTATTATTTCAGATTTCAGACTTATATTATATAACTTTCTTTTTTCTTTTATTATTATATTAACTAAGAGTTCTGTTCTAATTATTTAGGCTAGTATTTACTACTAATATAATTATTTCCTAATCTTCTAATAAATTATAATATAACTTATAAAATATTAGAATAATAGTAAGCTTTTCTTAAAGAATTTATATAGCTTATATTTACTTATTACTATAGTTCTATATTATATTTTTCCTTATTAAGTAGTAAATAGATTTAGTAATAATTATAAAGCCTTTAATTTAAATATAGTAATAAATAGTAATTTTAATAAATGCCTTATTTTTAGTTATATTATTATAATATTTCTATTTTAAGATTTTAGTAATTCCTAAACTTAAAAGGCTTCTTTTAAGTACTTTATAAATAAAGCTAATAATAACTATATTATTATAATAAAACTGCGATTTTTCTCTAATACTAGCTCTAGCTTATTTAATTCTATTTAAGGTTATATCTAGGTTTTAAAAGTATTTAAATATAAAATATTAAATTTCAGGTAAAATAAGCTACTTATTATAATTTATATAAGGTTTCTTAACTCTAATATTATTAATAAATAATATAGTAATTTTAGGAAACAGATTCTCTAGAATAGTTATAATAACTTATATAAACTATATAATAGAATTAATAGTTCCCTAAAGTAATATAGTTATTCTTAATAGCCTTAGAAGTATTATAAATATAGTCAAATCCCTACTATAAGTATCTAATATAAGTTAATTATATTTGGAAAAGAAATTAATTAGAGAAATATAAATATATCTAGTAAATTTCTTTGAAATCTTATTAGTAAATAGAAATAAATTAGTATTTTATAAAGTTACTAAATTCATTTTTATAGTAGTATTAATTAGTTTATAAGTTCTAATAACTTTTTTTATAACTAAGAACTATAGATTTTAGTAAGGTCTATTATATTTCTTAAAGATTCTATAATCTAGATATTCTAATAGTATTTTTATTATTACTAGTACTAGAGCTTTAGAATATAGGAAATTCTTCTCTTACTAGGCCTTATACTTAATAGTCTTAATTAGAATAAATAGGCTAATATTTTTATAAATTTTTCTTACTTCTTTCTAATTAAATATAATTATATTTTTTTAATTAATTATTAATTCTTGAAATATAGCTAGTTCTTTTTTTTAGAACTAGTTACTAATATCTAATTATTTAAGGCATTTTAAAATAAGTTATAAATCTCTTAGAATAGCTAATATCCTTAGTAAAAGATAATTCTTATATTTCCTAGTATATTCTTATAAGTATTCTCTAGCTTTAGATCTCTTAAACTAGTTCGGATATTTATCTAGGTCTTTTCTAGTTCTATTATTAGTATTTACTAGTCAAATCTTCTTATTCTTTATTTTATATATTTTTATTACTAGAAATAGACTATAATTATTATTTTTTTCTTTAAGAGCTATAGCTATTTTCTCTAGTACTCTTTTTATTTAATTTCCGGAATTTATAATCTTTCTATTTAGCTTCTTCCTAATTAGGTATAAAGAATACCTTTTTGTCTAGTATTTTAATATGCCTTCCTTAAGCTTCTATATATTCCAGAATTCTTTCTAGTCTTAAGTTTTATATTTCTTAGCTTCGGGAATATATTTCTTTATTATTAAGAAATACTATTTTATTTCTTCTTTAGAAATATCTTTATTTAATATTCTTTTTACTTCTTTTTTTATTAAATCCGGAACTACTTTTAATAATACTTTAATTAAAGCCTTTTCTATTTTAGTTTCTCTAAAAATATTATTAATTTCCTAAACTTCTAAACTCAAAATAAAAGAATTTATAAGAAATCCCGATATTCCTTTATTCTTTCTAATATTATTACTAGTTATAATATTAGGCTTTATTTTTCCTTTTTATTTTTTATTTCCTATTCTATATTACTTAATTTCTTAATTCTGGGAGCTTAGTACTTTTAAATTATTACTTTCTTTTATTTTCTAATATTCTTTAAAAATAGAATAATTATAATAGTATAAGTATTCTAGTTATTTTTAGAATTAGTAAATTTTCTATCTTATAAATTATTACTTTTATATATAATTTTTATTTTTATTTTTATTAAAAATAATTAATTAAGTAAAATCTTTAGAGCTTCTTTAATTAGAAAAAATATATTTTCGTATTCTATTCTATTTATAACCTTAGTTTAGAGCTTTACTATTTCTATAAATCCAAATTCTATTCTAGTAATAATAGATATTTAATAATTTATAGTATTATATATTACTTTACTAATATTTCTAGAAATCTTTTCGGGGAAAATATTAATTTTAGCCTTAGTATTAATTATTTCTTTATATTTAATATTTCCTTATAGTTCTCGAAATATAAATTAAAGATATAAAGATTATATAATATATTTATAAGCTAGTAATATTCAAATATTAATACTATTATCTTTAAATTAAATAATTCTATTAGTATTAAGTACCTGAACTAGTATTTCTAATTTCTTAAATATCTTATTTATTATATAAGCTATAGCTACTAGCTTTATAGATTTTCTAGTATATCTAACTATATTTAATATAATAGTATTTCTTATTTATAAGATAGTAAAATAGAAAGTATTATTCTTAATCTATTAGTTCTAAAGTATAATAGCTAGATCTGGCGTTTTTAAGGTATTAATAAATATTTTTATTTCTTTCTAAGTTTTTAGGAATAAAATAATTACTTTCTTTAGTAATCTTATTAAAATATTATTAACTTTAGGAGTTTTATATTTACTATAATTAAGAATATACTAGGTTCCTAATTTGTCTAGTTTATTTCCGGAAATATTAATATTTATATTCTTAGCTAGGCTATTTCCTTATTTATTACTTTTTAGAATAGTATTCTTCTAGTTTCTTATATAGAATAGCTTTTCTTTTACTCTAGCTTGTTTTTGGAAAATCTCTTTAGCTATTTCTATCTCTTTTCTCTTTTTTTCTAATAAGAAACTTATTATAGTATTAATAGAAATACTATTTATAATTAAATCTTAGTATTATTTATTAATTTCAGAACCTGAAATATTAGTAATTCTAATATAATTTCCTCTAAAGCAAAGTAGTTATTTAGATTCTCTAGATATAACTTACTTGCTTCTATATATAAATCCCGGTTAACTAGTTCTCTTTTCTCTTTCTTGCCTAATAAACTAGGTATTTTTTATTAATCTCTAGATATTTTTGAGTCAAGTATTTAAATTATAATTAAATTTTCTTTCTTGGACTTAGGAAATAATTTAGTTAAACTACTAGTACTTACTAGTAAGAAAAAAGAAAATGCTTTTTTATTTAGGTTTAAATAGCTCTTTATACTATCTTTTATTAAATTAATAAGTATATCTATAATTTATAAGCTTTTCTATTAATAAGTAATAGAACTAAGAAATATAAATATATTCTGGATTAATATTATTATTCTTGTTTCTATTATAGTACTTATAATAAATTTATTCTCTTAGTTCTGGATTTATACTATAAGTTATATTAACTTAAATAGTATTTTCTAATTATACTTAAAATTAACTTTCTCTAAAATACGGTTATTTAAATTCTCTATCTAATCTAGCTTAACTATTATAGCTACTATAGTATTCTTTATATTCTTTATTATAACTTCTAGTATATTTTCTCTAAAGACTCGAATTATATTTACTAGACTATTAATACTATTATACTTATTATAATTAGCTAGGCTATATAAGCAGGCTATAAATATCTTCTCGAATTATAATAGTAACTATATTAAGTTATTTCTATAAGTTCTCTTAAGTTATAGTAATAATAAATAGTTTTTCTAGACTTCTTACTAGCTAATTAATATTATTTCTTTTAGATTTACTACTTTTAGTAAGTTTTATATAATTAGCTATAGGTTAGGTTCTTTTCTTACTTATATTTATAATAGCTTTAGAAAGTATAATAGAAGAAACTAGTAAAAAATAATTATTTTCTAGTTTAGGAACTATATTATAAACTATTATATTTAAGTATTTTTATCTAAATCTAGATATATCTAGATTATTAGTAATATTAAAATAGTATTTCTTTTCTTTATATTAATAAGATATTACTATTTTTTTATATATCTTACTATATTTATAAATAGAAATATCTATAGGCTTAAAATTTGTATTAAGAATATAATTTCTTACTAAAATAGATAATTCTTTTATAAATTCTTAATATTAAGTAATTTTATTTATTTCTTTTCTCTTTAATAATTTCTTTAATACTTTATTAAATATATTAATATAAGACTTAGAAGAAATTTCTTTATTCTAGGCTTATATAATAATCTAATTAAGAAAGTTATAGCTAATTTTAAGTATTTCCTAGTTATATTCTCGGAATTCCTTTAGTAAGGCCTTAAAGAACTTGGTTTTCTAGTAATTTCCTAGGTTATTAGTATAATATTCTAGTATAGCCTTAATCTAATTCTTATAAATAAGAGAGATATAATAGATAATTCTTTTTTTCTTAGTATTATTAGAAATATAATAGTTCTTATATATATTTATATACTATTTCAAGAATATAAAGATATTACTTCCCTAAAACTATAGTATTTCAGGAGCTCTTATAAGTAATAGGTTTAAATCCGGTACTAGTATATATTTATTCTTAGCTATATTAATTTTAATAATCTCTTTTATAATTAATTATAAAGTTTCTATATTTAAGACTTTTACTAATAAGATTTCTAAAAAACTAACTTTTCATTTAAGTATATTTTTTAATTTAAGAACCAGAGTTAGAAAGAAACTAGTTAATAATAATAAATATAATTAAGATTCGAGTTTTAATATTAGTAGTAATAAAGTAATAGCTTTTCTAGTCTTAATAGTCGGACTTGACGTCGCACTAAAGGGGCCCTTCCCTTTAGTCGGGGAAAGCAAGTTGTTCCGGGAAAGTAAGATGTCCCGTACTAGCCTTTTTTGCCTTCTAAAAAACAATATTAGGAACTAGCTATAGAAAATCTAATTAATACGTTTTATTTGCGATCTTATAGTTACCTATCATATAATTAAGGGCTAAAGTTTTAAGTAAAAGAATAAAAATTTATAATTAAGCAAAAGTCGTAGATCTAATACTTGCGAAATGGTTACGAACAAATAATTCTTATAATTTTTGTATTTCTCGCAATTTTATTATTAAAACCTTAATAACTCTCTACCTATATCTTTTTTTAAAATTTAGAGAATCGTATCTAGTTTATAAGGCTTATATTTTTAATTCTATTACTTAGAATTATTTAAAAAGGTTAATATTTCAAGTTATTAAGGATTTTATTTAGTACGGGACATCTTGCTTTCCCGGAATAACTTGCTTTCCCCGACTAAAGGAAAGGGCCCCTTTAGCGCAATGTCAAGTCCGACTATTATTTCTATTATTTATACTTTCTTTTCTATTTTATTAGCTTAATACCTATAATATTTTTCCTTAATTTTACTAAACTAGATATATTTATTAATATTATTAAAAATAATAATAAAAATAATAAATATAATTTTACTAATTTTTCTAACTTTTCTGAATTCTCTTTTATTTCTTTACTTAGTATTTATTTCTTTCTCTAGAAGCTTCTCTAGTTTATTTATATAATTTCTTATTTCTGATTTCTTTTTAATTCTTATTTCTAATTTCTAATTATTATTTTATTTAAAATTAAGAATATTTTCTCTTTTAGGTATCTTTTCCGGATTTAGAAATAAGCTTTTTTACTAAAACTAATATTACTTTTATTCCGGTCTTTATTATAACTAAAAATAATATATAAATTAATAATATAACTTTATTTTCAAATACTAAAGTCTATTTCTAACTAAGATCTGACTTATATTATCTTAGTATAATTTTTCTTATTCTATTTCCTCTATTTCTTTTCTTTCTATAATTAGCCTCTATTTCTATTATTCCTATATATTATACTAGTAACTATATCTTATGGCTAATCTATATTTAAGTTACTAGATATATTAGAAATTAATATAAGATACTAAGATTAATACTTATATATCCTTAATATTTTAGCCTTAGGCTTAAGATATTATAATAGCCCTTTTCTTCCCTAACTTACTAAGCTAATAATCCGCCTTATAGATATTTCTTAGAACTTTATAAAAGTATTACCTTAATTATAAAGTTTCTATCTTTCCTATATTACTTATTATAAAATATATAAGAAAGAAACTATAATAAAACAAAAACCCATATAAAGTATATTAGAGTATAAAACATAACTTAATAATAAAATAATAAATTAAAAGCATAAATAGTAAAGTATAAATAATATATAGTATATAAAAGCTCAATTAATTAAATACTTATAAGGGATTATTCTCTAAGTCTATAGAAAAACTAGCTTTCTTATATGATTTCCGCAAGTCACGTGCAAAAGGCCGTGGCCTTTGCTATGTGACCTAAACCTTAAAACCGCTAAAATAATATGATTTTTGACGAGTATGGCCTGCCATACTACAATAGTTAATACGAATATAGTTTTAGTTAAAGGAGTTAGTTTTAGCTAAGGTTCCAAGCTATAGTTCAAATCAAGCTCGGGTTTCAAAGCTCGGCGTTTTAGTAGTCTTGGCTATACTTATTTATCTACTACTATACCTCACTTCTTTTCTTCTTAGCTTTAAATCCTTAAGATATTGGAATTATTAATCTTTATATCTCGTTCTATTACTTTATTCCCGCTGTTATAATATTAATATAATAATAATATATAAAGTAATATATTAATTAAAAACAAATAATTATTTTATTTTAAAATTATTTTATAACTCTTTAATATATATATATATTTAAAACTTATATTCTTTTTATTTAATAAACTTAAAATTTATAAGTTTATTTATAGCTTTGTGAAATATTATTTATAAATTCGAGTATTAATAAAAGATATACTTAAATTAAAAATTATTGAATTAATAGGAAATATATATAAATCTCTTATAATTCTTCTAATATTACTCTAAACCCTTGTAATATATGTGGGGTCGCACGTGACTTAAGGGCATATAATGAACTTCGGATATTGCGGGTATTAATTAGGGAAATCGGCGGCCCTTTAACTTTATAACTAACTACTATTTATATTATAAGTATTAGGCTTATAAATTACTAATTATATATATAATATCGGGGCCCCCTATTTAGAGAGGGCTTCCCTAAACCTTATAGGAGGAATAGAGATTAGTTTTATACTAAATTTAATACTATAGTTTTATAACTCACTAATTTATTCTATTATCTTATTACTTACTAATAAATACCTTATAAGCTAATCTCTTTATCCTTAAAAAAGGTAGTTTAATAAGTAATTATGTCTCGAAATCTGCGAAATATATAATTTCTTATTAGAGCTATTTCTATAAAAGAAGTTAACTAGATTAACCCTAATATAAGTAATAGTAAAGGCTCGTCTAATACTTTTAACGGGGCTTCTTAGGAGCCTCCGAGAGCCAGTAATAATAATAGAAATAATCCTAGTAATAATTAAAATACCGAGATTAATACCTAAGTTATTATTACCTAAGCTATAAAATAGAAATTATATACTAAAGTTAAAGTACTTTAATAAAAGCAAGAATTAGTAAATGCAATTAACTAATATATCCTATAATTAGAGTAATATAAGAGTATTCTCAGGGATATCTTACGGTTTACTATATTTTATAGAAACTTTATTCATGAGTTTATTTTATCTTTTTTAGTAATTCCTACTAGAGAACTTCCTAAAATAGAATTAGAATCTATTTCCTTTCTTAATATAATAAGCTTTAAAAGTAATCTTAATACTATTTATTAGAAGCCACTATATAATATCCTAAAGATATATTTAAACTAAAAGAAGTTTCTTAAGGTCCGAATACCTAACTTATATTATAGAAAGTTCCTTAAAAAATAAAGAATATTTATATCTTCCTGGGAAGTAGTTTTTAGAACCTAACCTTAGACTTATAATAAATACTTTTCTAGAATTAACTTTATTATAAGTATTCTTAGAAATAAATCTTATAATACTTGAGAGGCTATAATAAAGTAAAACCTACTATTATATAAGATTTATTAGAAGTAATTTAAGGCTTACTTGGCTAATATATTTCAAGTATCTTAAATCTGTTAATAAAATGCCTTTAAGAAGTTCCGAGATCTTTATTAGAAAAATAGTAAAATAATTACCGAGTTATATACTCGGATAATTAGTCTTAAAATTAACTAGAACCTATATCCTAAAAGGAACCGGATCCGGACTCTTAATACTACTTTATCTAATTATAAGACTTATTAGATACTTATATCTATTTTCTTAGAAAATAAGATAATATCTATTTGCGAGTAGCTTAAAAAAGCTTAGAAAGTAAAATATATTACTTATTTCAAATTAAAGAAAGTAAAGGCAGGAAAGTCTAGTAAGAGTAATTCTATTTCTAAAAACTCTAATTTAGTAAATTCTAATTCATAAGACTATTAAAAAAGAAAGAATAAGTTCCGAAAATTATATAAGAAACTCTTAGGTAATATTTTAGTTCCTTTAAGGCCTTAATAAAGTACTAGTTTTATTTTAGGTATAGTTTATTAAACTTATAAATAAAAAAGGCATTTCTCAAGAAATATAAAATATTTTAAGTATACTAAATAGGCTTAGTAGAACCCTAATAAGGCTAAAACTATAGAAGAATTAAGGTATTTATAGAAGCAGATTAATGCTATTATTATAAAGAAATACTTTAGAAGAAATTCTCCTAAGAAATAGAGGGAAAAAAAGACTAAATCTTAAATATTAATAATTTTAGTTATAATAAAAAAGATATATTACTTTATATAACTATTTAAGTAAGATTAATATAGTTAGAAATAAGTATCTTAGAGATATATAGCAGACTTAATAATACCGGATTAGACTATAACTTCCTTAATAATAATTAGGCTTAAAGCTAGGGCTTTATTACCTTAGCTAAATATAATTAAGAATTTATAATCTTTTATAGGAATAGATTTAAGATCTATTAAGCCTATAATTTTAAGATATTTATTATAGATAATTATAGTAAAATATATTTTTTTAAGCTCTGGTTCTATAAATATAAGAATATTAGTTCTTATAGCCTTATCTTTAGTATAGAATTTTATAAAATAACTCTTATATAATATATAAATTATATTAAGAAATAATAGATATATATACCTATATAGCCTAATAATATTAAGATCCTAATACTAAAAGAATTTAGTAAGAAGCTTAACTAGTATTCTAAGCTAGTACCTTAAGTCTTATTCTTAACTAAAGGCAAATATAACTATTCTAGATAATAGGCTTTATATATTTATAATAATTATTAGATTTCTACTTTATTATATAGTTCTAATAATACTAAATAGGAGTTTTTAATATAGTAAATTAATACTTTCCGGAAAGAGGCCTTAGAAATACCTATTTATTTCCGGGATAATAAATATAAAAACTTCTTAGAGATTTTTAATTCTAATAAAGCTTTAGAACTTCTTAATCTTAATAGTATTAAATACTTTATTAATATAGATAATACGATCCTATATAGGCCTTTATATAATCTATTAGAGATCTAACTAGAAATATTATATCTATATTTATAGGATATACTTTATAAATATTAAATAAGGCCTAGTAAAAGCCTAGTAAAAGTACCTATTCTTTTTGTCTCTAAGAAAAATAAAGGGCTATGCCTTTATATTAATTATTATAGACTTAATTAAGTTATAATTAAGAATTAGTATCTGCTTTCTTTTATTAATAAGACCCTTAACTAGCTTTAAGAAGCCAAGATTTTTATAAAGCTAGATCTCAAAAATATATATTATTAAATAAGAATTCATAAAGAATATAAATAAAAAACGACTTTTAGGACTCGCTATAGCTATTTTAAATATCTTATAATGCCTTTTAGGCTAGCTAATATACTAGCTATATTTCAAGTATATATTAATACTATATTTATAGGGCTTCTGGATTATTTTATAATTATTTATTTAAATAATATTTTTATTTATTCCCGAAATAAAAGTAAATACTATAATTATATTTACTAGGTACTTACTAGGCTATATAAAAATAACCTGTTTTATAAACTTAGTAAATACGAATTTAATATTAAAAAAAATCGAATTTTTAGGCTTTCTTATTAAAATAGAAAGTATTTATATAAATCCTAAATAGGTTCGTAGTATTATTAAATAACCAGAACTAGAATTATTTTATAATATTCAAATATTTCTTGGATTTACTAATTTCTATTATAGGGTTATTTACTATTATTCTCAGGTAATTATAGGCTTAATAGATCTCTTAAAAGAAATAGAAAAGAGCCAGAAATCCGGTTCCTTTATATAAATAGATAAAGTAGCTAAAAGCTTTAAGACTTTAAAAAAAGCTTTTACTATAATACCTATTCTAATCTATTTTAATCTTTCTAAGAAAATTTATATTAAAACTAATATATTAAAATTCATAATTACTAGTACTATTTTATAATAAATTAATTCTAGTAATAGCTCGAAAAAATACTAGTATTTAATAGTATTCTAATCCCGGAAACTCTCCGGAGCTAAATATAACTATAATATTTATAATAGAGAGCTACTTATAATTATTAAAGCCTTTAAGTATTAGTACTATTACTTTAAAAAGTCCAGGTTTATAATCAAGGTTATTATAGACTATAATAACCTCTAATATTTTATAGAAATAAAATATCTAGAAAGCTATTAAGTATATTAGGTAATATATCTTATAATATATAATTTTAATATTATTTATTATAGAGGCGCCTCAAATCTAGTAAACGGACCTAGTAAAAGACCTAATTATAAAGAAAGTCTTATTAATATAACTTGGCTTCTAATCTTTTAGAATAAGCTAAAGAAAGCTTTTATAATTATAATTTAGAGATTCTTATAGATATCTAAAAAATTTCCTCTTTAAAATAAGTATTATTTAATACTTGCTATATTTATAGTAACTAAGAAAAAATATTTATTATAAGACAAGTAAATAAATTATCTTATAGATTTCTTAATTATAGAATTAGTTAAAAAGCAAGATATAGAAAGATGCCTTAAAGGCTTTATTACTATAACTAAGGTAATAGGAATATTTATAATTATATTACTTAATAAAATTAAAGACTTTTCGGTTTCTCGAGTTTTTAAATTAAATAGTTATAAATATCTAATTTCCTATATATAGATATATACGGCTACTAAAAAAGCTATAATACTAGCCTCTTTATCTGAATTTCTTCTAGATATTATCTAGATAGCTTAGAGAAATAATTCTTAATATTAGAATATTATAAAATAAAGACTTAATAAGAAAGATACTAAGGGAAAAGAAATCTAGAAAAATAATTCGGGCCTATTTAGGTACTATTTCAGAATTATTATATCTAATAATCCCGCTTTATATTAAGAAGTTATAAAGCTTTATTATAATAACCTAATAATAAGATATTATAAAATAAAGAAAACTCTCGAGCTTCTTAGAAAGTTCTAGTATTAGGAGAATATAAAAGAAGATATTTATAATTATTATTAAGAATATAATATTTACTAGAAAGTTAAGGCAAAGAGGTATTTGCTATATAGCCTACTTAGTAGTTTACTATAGCCTAAAAGACTTTAGGATAAAATCTTTATAGATTTTATTATAGGTTTACTATTATATAAGAACCTAGTAAGAGGTCCCGATTTTAATATAATTCTTATAATTATTAATTAGTACTCTAAAATAGCAAGATATATTATATATTATAAGACTATTAATTTTCCGAAGCTTAGTAAGATTATATAAGAATATATTTTCTTAATCTTTAGCTTTTCTAATAGAATTATTTCTAATTAAGAAATAGTATTTACTAGCTAGTTCTAGTTTACTTTCTACTTTTATTTAATATATAAATAGTATTTAAGTATAGCTTATTATTCTTAGATAAATAATTAGATAAAAAGGCAAAACCAGGCCCTGAAATACTACCTGAAATATTATTATAATACTTAAAAAAATAATTAGTTTAAGAAGTTATTTTTTACGGAATTTATATATAATAATTTAAAATATTAGATTTTATAAAATATATCTTTCTATATATATTATAGATATTACCTTTAATTTCTATAAAATCCTAAGAATAGAATTATAGGGAAAGTACTAGTTATATATAGGAAACTAGAAACCCTTAAAATAAAGTAAAGAAAGCTCGAGAATTTATAGTATTATATATAAAATAACCGGGAAACCTATTATAATAAATACTAGTTAGCTAAATACTACTTTAAAGGAGCCTAAATAATACTATTAATAAAGAATATTAAACTTAAGACAGGAAAGCTTAAGCTAAAATTTATAGGTCTATTTAGGATCCTTAAATATATTAGTAATTTAGTATATAAGTTAAAACTATTAAATATATATAATTATTTATATCTAACTTTTTATATTTTCTTTCTTAAAAAGTATATAATAAAAAAGAATTAGAAGCTATACCTATATCTTTCTAAAGAACTTCCGGAATTAGTAAATAATAATAAAAAATAAGAATAGGAAATAAAAGCTATTATTAATTACTAATAAAATAATAGAAGTAAGAAGTAATAGTATTTAATTAAATAGAAAGCCTGGCCTAAAGATTATAATATCTAGTTACTTGCTTTTTCTAATCTTAAAAATTCTAAGAAACTTCTAAAATTATATAACTAAAACTATAGCTTAGAATTTAAAATTACTTTTTAATAATCTCTTAAAATTAAAAAGAATTCTAGACTACTAAGAAAAAGGCTACTTAAAAAAAGAAAAGAACCTAAATAGCTAAAAAAAAAGGCCCGAAATAATAATAAAAATACTTTTTCTCTAGGTTTTTTTATTTATAAAGGTTTTCTAGGGTTTTATTAAAGCTTATAAGAATTATATTTAAATTATTAGAAAAAGATTTAGGATTAAGAAAGATTTATTATAGGTAAACTAGTTATAGGTATTTTAAATAAATAAATTCTAATTCCTATAAATTCCTAATTCCTAAAATAAGAATACTAAATACTAGCCCTATTTAGGACTTAGTAAAGAATTAGCTAATATTTTCTGGAATTCGCTTATTTCTTAACGGGATATAGTTATACTATAATAATATTAGTATTAAGAATATTAAGAGAAGTAAGTAAGGAACTTATAATAGTTATATATATTTTATAAAAGGCCTAAATTTCTAAAGTTAGGTCCTAAATAGCTATAAATATTATATTATTAGTACTTGAAGTATTAGTAATAAACTACTTAGTAATTTTAGTAATAAACTCGGTAATAAGGTTAATATCTTAAAGGTAAATATTATAGTATTTCTTTAAGGAATTAGTAAGTATCTAAATATATTAAAAAAAACTTATTTTTAGGATACTAATTTAAATAGTATTATTATCTGCCTTATTAAGACAGAAAGAAGAATTCCAAAGCTTATTAGTATTTTTCTAGTCTTTAAAAACCTAATTAATAATATTATTCTCGTTAGTATAATACTATTTAGGATATACTTTAAGAAATTTCTTAAAAATTATAATAGTATCTTTCTAGAACTAGTAAGCCTCTAATAAGTAGTAAGAAATCTGAAATTATATTAGCTTTAATAAATATTAAAGCTAAAGAACTTACTAATATATAAAACTTAGAATTCTTATTATAATAGTTATAATTCTTCTTACTAGGTACTATGGCATATAAAGTAAAGAAATTAATAAGCAAATACTTAAAATATTTCAAGTATCTGCTAGTAATAGGAAAAAAGGCTATAAGGTTACTTTTATACTTATTATTATATAAATGGATAATAAAGCTAGAAGAAGATATTATAGAATTAATTAAAAATAATTAAAGAAGACTTAGAAAAGAGTAAAAGAAAAGGCTAGAAAGTAATAATAGGAAAAGTTATTATATATATAATTATTAGAAAGAAAGAAAGTATATAGTAATATAAAAAGATCCTTTTATAAAAGTAAAGAACTACCTGAATTAACTACTAGTTTTTATACTAGTTCTAATTAGAAATTAGTATAACTAATTAATATATGCTCCCAGAAGCCCGTAAATAATTTCTAGGACCTCAGAAATATTTATATAGGTTTCTTATATAAATATTTATTAAATTCTTTCTATATAGCTATTTAGATTATTCTAATACAAGATCTAATAAGTAATATTAATTTCGTAAGATAGTGCCTTAGTACTTTGGATTAAGCTAATTAGAATATTTAGATCCTAAACGAAATCGTAATTACTAGCTAGCCCTTATACCTGGAATATAATTATTCTTCCTTCTTGCTTACTTAGCCCTAATCTAATTAGATAATTTTTATATCTATTATCCAGATTATATTAGTAAAACTACCTCCCAAGATACTAGAAGTTTACCTTAATTAAATAATTAATTAATTAAATATTTACTAGGATAGATTAATAGATCTTAGGGACAAGATCCTAAGAGAGGGATATAGTTATAATATGTGCGGGGTCGCACGTGACTTAAGGGCATATGACGAACCTCGGATATCGCGGGTATTAATCAGGGAAATCGGCGGCCCTTTGACTTCACAACCAACTACTATTTACATTATAAGCATTAGGCTTATAAATCACTAATTATATATACGATATCGGGGCCCCCTATTTAGAGGGGGCTTCCCTAGACCTTACAGGAGGGACAGAGATTAGTTCTGTACTGAATTTGACACTGTGGTTTCACAACTCACTGATTCATTCTATTGTCTTATTGCCTACCAACAAACACCTCACAACCCTCTACCAGTCTTGAGTATGGTTGACCTTTTCGCGATCTACCAAACTGATATTAACCAGTGACATCTCCACTTAACATTCGAGTCTACGTGGGTCTTTACCAGATGCAGATAAATTGTTGTTAGCACAGGCGACCCCAAAATTGTACCGCTCGTATGCGAATTCCCTCTTATCGCCAAGTGCAATCTTTAGCTATAAATCAGCAACTACATGGGCTTTGTAGTACCTGAGGCTGATTTCTTTTTCCTCCTGAAATGGATAACTCAATCCTTCACCCATCTTGATTCACGGGTTGATCGCTGAGTGGATGCTTAAGGTAGCTAGTTGTGAACTCAAAATAATGGTCAGCTGGGGGGGGGGTTGTTTCGGTAACTAAAGAATTGATCTTGCTATAGAGAAGGCAGGACAGCCGTCAATGTATCGTATTGAACGAATTTGCTGTGCGTGTCACCTTAAAGGAACAAAGATTCGCGAGGACGATGAAGTTGAGGGCTGGGTGATGTTCGCCTTTCGAGCCTACGGACCAAAGTCCGTGATTTTAGCGATATTTTCAGGTATTGCAAAACTAAAGTCGCCCCATTCACTACACAATTTCTTAACAGCTATAGATTGAAACTTGGCATAATTCAAGAGCATACGATAAAGGAAGCTAGAATGAATTTAGAAAGCCTTAATAACTAATTTTGAATATAAAAGAAAAGCATCCAAAATAGTTATCCGGTTCGTTTCTTAGCGAAATGCCCTAAAAACACAGACTTTGGTCCGCAGGCTCGTTAGCGCCACCGCAGCTGAGTCGCAACGTCAGCCACGCTGCAGGGTGTCGAACCTGGCAACCAAACACCTCTTTTTGATTGGTGAAATCTGAAGTAAGGAGAAACGAGAAAATGAAGAAAGTCTGACGTCTGTTTACAGACACAACCAGTGAGTTTCAATTGTCGATAGCTTCCTCCAACGGCAGCAATCGAGCAATTTGAAGAATATTACATTCAATAGAAGCAATAAAATGAGGTGATGGACAGCACGCCAACCAGAATGAATGTATGTCTAGACGCCAGTTGAATTATTTTAAAACGCCGCTGTGGACTCATCCTCTATGTCTATATCGCAGTGATGCGGTTCGAATGGTACGCAGAGCCAGACGAAAAGGGAAAACAAAGCAAATTTCACCACACCGCTTCTTCTTTCCCCCTTTTTGCAACAGTGAAAAGGAAATGTATATACAGCCGAGTCAATCCAAGCTTATCACCCTTCAAATATCTCTTATGCGCTTGATCGGCCTTTGAAGTGTGTACTCACCAGCACCGTATCTTCTGTCCACTGCAAGGTCTCTCAGCTTTCCACTATTTAACTTCATGCCTGGGCAGCAGCAAGGCCGAGCATACTCCCTGCCACTAGTCCTGCAACTAATGTCATCCCCATGAATGCACCTGCCTCTTCTCTGTCTTCTTCGTTGATCCAAACTGGCACTCCCATCATGCTTGCACCAGAAAGCCAGCCATGTGTCAATCCAAAGAGGAATTGGACAATGATGAGGTAGAACCAGTCGCCAGCTACGGATCCACGGCCATCAATATTGCACATTAGGTAGAGCGGTACAAAGACAAGGCGAGAGAGTGAGAGTATGAAAAGCAGGCGTGGGTATTTGATGAGGAAAAGTGAGTGGACAGCCATAACGGATCCGAGGAGGTCACCGACGTTCCAGAGGACAATCGCAAGAGGTATAAATGCCTCTGGACGGAATATTATCGACGCTTTCTCAACTGGGACAACCGAAACGATCTTTGAGATGAATACCGGAGAGACTGAGGAGATGCAGAGACACATAAAGTTAGCCAAGGCAGGCCATTGAAGTTTGGAAGCCATCCGAGTCCGGTTAGAAGTCCGCTTCGTTGTTTTGGGATGGAAATGAGTTGGTGCCCGGCGGACAAGAAACTTGAATGCACACAATGATGCTGAGCCAACAACTGCAGCTGACAAAAAGTAGTTTAGTGTCAGGTAATAGGTTTGCGAGGTGTTATTTTCATCTACTTCGAAGTACGCAGAGGGAAAGGCTAGTGCTGATGCAATTTCTCCCGAAGTTAGTTAAAGCAACGGGAGTTGGGGCTGAATATTCGCATACCTATGCTCGAAGGGAGGAGTCCAGCAAGGGCTTCTCCAGTCATGATCGCCGGGGCGTACTCAGTTCGACCAAAACCTGCCGCGAAAGCAAAGGCAGCATTTTGGCTCAGCCCATTTGCAACCGCTGTGATAACAACCATCACTAATGTAAATAGAAAGTAGATGTTGGCCCCCATATTGAGGCATGGGAGTGTAGAGAGCATTAGAAGAGTCGCTACAACGAAGTATGCAATCAATGCTGAACCGAGGTAGCTGGTGTATGAAGGTCGAGACTTTCGCGACCCGAGAACGAGAGTGACGGTCAGCATAGTGAATGCAAAGAAGACGAGGTAGAACGCCTGGAAGTATTGTAGAATCCATGGGTTCTCTCGAAAGCGGCGATGAAAGAAAGGAACGGCTTGTAAGATCATGGACCTTGTACAATGTTAGAACAAATGTTATATCCGATATCGAAAGTGAATGAGGATCTATGTACCATGTCCACATCATTGACAACCCGATGACGAAGAAGCAAAAGTAATTGAGTAGCGAGAACAAATTTTTGCTGCACACCGCCTCCACATCTCGTCTGCCGTTGCTGTGTCGCTTGGGAGCAGATATCAAAGGGACATAACTCTGATCTGCTCGAGCCGAGGGCTTCAGCTTCTTCGGCATTGCTCCTAAGACTGGGGTGTTGGAGGTGAGGTCTTGGGGGCTTGCCGAAGGAAATTGTTGTCGGAATGTTTGATACTGTAACGTGTCAGTGAAACGCGGCGCCACGTCGCGTGAGTGCACGTTCCCTTCGATGGGTCAAGCAAACACGCTGAACGGCGGGACACCACCACAATTTATAGAGAAGAGTGTATATGAAGGACAAACGTATCATAATGGCGTTGCTGGTGCTGCAAACAATCCATTCATTTCAAGTACATTTCTGGCTCAATGGTTGCTCGTTCTAACCTTGCTTCACGCGACGCATCCACTCAGCAGTCGCTGAACTCAGGCGACCCCTCCTCCTCAACAAAATCTGCCTGCATGATATAAATGCAAAGCCGGAAATCATCGGGGATCTTTCTCTTGGGCATCAGAGAACTATTCCAGAACTCAATTCCTAGATGGGAAGGTGATAAAGTTCGAGAGACCTGTCGGCAGCACCACGATCTCGCACTCGCAATCGTTACTTACAGCTCAACCACAACACTGTATGTAGCAGGCTCAGCCCGAGGCATTCTAGGTGATATATCCGGATGCAGACGTCGGAAACGATCACTACCGCTACTCGGCGTCCCCAAGTGTTGATGTTCCACCCGAACCTCAGGGGTCTCACGTACTAGGCTGACTCGGAGGCATAATCTCCACCAAAGTTACCAACAGCGCTGGAATCATGACAATTGTCTCGCAGAATGGGGAGTATCAGCAAACAAACGCCAGCAAGTCACTAGTCTATGAATCTAAATGTTCGTAGGATATCTCATGACTAACAGACGTCGAATAGAAGCTTTCGGTAGATATGAGAGGGGTTAAAAACGATCCACGTAGGAGAGAATTTGCCCAACAACAGTTTAGGGCGTCCAATTGAGAAGTAATCATGACTTTTGCCTGAAAATATGAATTTTGCGGAGAATATCGAAATGTCAAGGCCTTGGTTCGCGGAGCATACAGCCCGGCCATTTGCAGACGTTGACAAAAGATCACCCAGCAAGCGGCCAGGGGCGGTGATCAGGGGTGGTCACTTGACCCAGCAAAACTAAACACCACCAAAACTCCCAGGTATGACACTACTTTCTTTTAAAAAAATTATAAAAAATAAAAATAAAAATTTAAAAACTCCCACTATCATGAAGTGCAATCCCATTCTGACTTTTATCGAAATGGAGATTGATGATCTAGTCTCAAGACTAGACTGGTATCCCTGAGCCGCCCCAGCCTAGGTCAGAATATCAATGCCCAGCTTTGAGCAATCCATGAAATGCCCCTGCTGCGTGATTGTCGGATGTCAAGTTCAGGAAATCCGATCTCAAAGCCCGACAAGCATGTCAGGTGACTTAGACCGTTAAAGGGCGCACCTATGCAGGTAAACATTCAGTACCGTAAAAATACTGGTTATGAAATCAGATTGAGCTTTGGGGGGCAGCGAGTGCTCCGCTCCAACTGATCCAACTCGGTGCAGGATCTCCCTTGAAGTACTAAAGCTCCCTCTCAGCCGCCTTAAAGCTGGCCGAGTATGCGACGGTGACCAAAGGAGGAAGGCCGCTGCATGCAACCCCCGTAACCCCCAGCGAAACTAAGCGATGGGGGTGACTATCAAGCCTATTTCTAAACAGGCTTCTTCGCAGTGGATTTCTCACTCTACATCTCACCCATCCTCCACGACATCGTGAAAACAGGGCTTTCTTGGGACCCTCCTATCGCGAGACCCTACACCAGCACAGCAACCCCCTCACATGCTGACTGACTGCGGCATTATTCTCTCGCACGAACATCACGTGTGTTCTATTATTCATCCGTGAACCACATTTGACGCTCGGAGTGGCTTCGAAGTCCGGTATGGCGATACCATCGACAGCTGACTCATTGAAGCAAGTCCAAGAACATACCCCAACGCAGACCACAGAAGGGTCCATGGTACAACACCCAAGCAGTGGCACAGAAGAGATTGTTGACTCTCTTTTAGACCCCACATACTCCATCAAACGACCCGTCAACGCCTTCAAGCTCCAGGCCAGCTACTCGACAAGGATCGCCAGATTCTGCGTTTGACGAGCCCTTAACCCAACTGTCCCAGCAAGTTACGTCTTTTTTCGGCTCTGTTAGCTCTGGGGGATTCCCAGACCCGCAACCAGAGAAAAAGGCACAGCCATGGAAAAGAGTTTGGCGACCTGGACCTCAGGCCCCTTCCGAAGATGGAAAGCTTATAGTTGCTTGTCCAAAGATTTGCGTTTATGGTGCGTCTCAATCTCTACTTTACGATTCAAGAGTTCCTTGCCTTGACTTTCAGAAGTCACCCTCTTCTTATGTACATTTTTACCCATCGAAACATCTGATATATGTCTTTCTCACTCCCGGTCACTTCAACTCAGAGAGAAAACAACGCTGATCAGCGATCAAATTATAGGGAGCAATAACCTCGGTGGGCTTTAAAGAAGGGAGCCTCAGCGAAGACTGGAGGTTGAAGGGTACATCAATCAAGAGGGGGAGTATGGATCCATGTGGGAGGGTTTGCATGTTCTTATCTTAGTAGTTGGGTTTTGGGCCTTCTGAAGCATGTGTCGGTTCTGGACGCTCGTTTAGTGAATATTAGGGCATTCAAAGACTTTTATCATAGTACATAGTTTCAAATCTCGGAATTCACAAAACTCATACTCTCAAATTGCAACACTCATGGGTGTGAGGCTGAGCTCGTGATCCAAAGACGTCGACGTTGGACTTGATCAGCCCAAGGATGCGCTTGGGCAGGATTAAATGCACGAAGCCCAAACAGTAACTGCATTGTCAACCATATTCTGCCTTATCGGCGGCTTTATGAGGTGTCGGGAGGTGGTTGGTTGAACAGGTGTCACATGCATCACAAATGCAGAACAGCAGTCATCAGGCTCTCCCCCATCATCGCCCAAGGCAACTCTTAACGCGGGTGGGTGTGCCGCCTGCATATATTGCTGCACAGTCAAATGCCACACACATAGGATTTCAGAATCCGCCTATCAGTCGTGGCGCTCTCCAAGGAACCCCAGAGTCCAGAGTCAGGCATATTTTGTGATCTTTCACCGCTTTTCTTTATCTGCTGGTTCTAAATTTTGGGGAGGCTGAGCACCCCCAGGACAGCCTTGCAACCGAGCTCACACAAACATAAGAATTTTATAAGAAGACATACATTGAACGCAACATCTTGATCACAGCTGTTTTCAACCCTTATTTTGACAAGAATGGAGGATGATATCGAACCGGGAGGAATCCCAAATCGAAGGAGATCCAGCTGGAAAACCTTCATTGTTGTATGTGCAATCCTTTACTCTGGAAATCCCAGGAATCTGAACAGCTTGCAAGGACGCGTCCCCAATATTCCGCCGTCCGTACACCTTGAATACAACTGTGACGGGTATATCACTTTCAGTGGAGCCGCAATTGCTTGGTATGTTGCTCAATATGTTCTTACTAGCCATGGGTAGCGCTGACGGGGCCAGAAAATCTGCCGAAGCTGACATATGAGGAGTCCCAATGTCAGGGAAGATTAATGTCTTTCATCGTAGGAGACGACCTGCAAAAAGGCTCGCTTCAAAAGGCCTGTCAATGGTACTCGAGGCATCTTCAGATGAGATTCAAGGAGGCATGGTATCTCCTGGCGCGCTCCCTCGTGGGATTGGTAGACGATTCCTCGGAACCAAAACCGGGAGACTTGGTCGTTGTTTACGACTTTGTACTTGCAGTGGCTCGACTTCTCAGCGTGAAGAAAAACGTTGCCCTGGTGGAGTTTGTGGATCAACTAGACAATGACAGCCTACTGAAGCCTCAATTGGATGACGAACGAGCTAAACCAAACCAAATTGTCTTTGCCGCCCTTGGCTGGCTTAGTGAGTCATAGATAAACCTGAACGGTGTTGATTTGGGGCGGTAACTGACTTGTGACTAGCCATGTTTTATGAGGCTGTACCGGATCCCGGAGCGGACAGCTTAGAAGTCAAGAAGACTTCCACAAGCTCTTCTGGCCTGAGAAATGCTCTTATCACAAGAAAGTATTCCTCGTTTCAGCAAGGGTTTGAGTACATAGCCCAGCCATTAGACACCATGCTAGACCATTTTGGCTGTTTGATACCCATGCCTCGAATCCGTCCACTGCATCCGCAGTGGCTATCCGGAAATCAGCAAAGCGAAGTAATTATGGTCCACTCCATCTGTTTCAATTTTCTTCACCAGATTGCTGGACTGAGAATTGAATGGGTGAGCTCCCTGACTTTACATCTTGAGCTTGATAGTGAACGAAAGACATTGAAATTGTTTCAATATCCTTCCTTCTGTCGAATGATGATGCGTGATCACAAAAATCATGTGCTTTCTCGGTAAGTCACCAGAAGGCGTAATAGAAAAGCTGCTCATAATTCTCTTAGACTTCTCAATGACCACGCTGAGAGGTTTTGTGAAGATGTTAATACACCTGACATCCCAACCGCACTATTATTCGAGGAGATCCTCCGTTCATACCGCTTAATCTTTGGTCAAGACGAGCGATCATGGAAAGCTTTCTCAAAGATGCTCACCAAAGTCGAAGAGGATCAAGGGCAAGGGAGAACAATTTCAGCGTGTGATCCTTTACTCCATGTGCTCTGTGGGCAGAGTTCTACATCTCCCGAAGCTCGTAAAATATACGACGAGATAGATTGCCGTCGAGACACAAATCTCAATGAGCAGACGACTTACTGCAACCCTGACACGTTCCCCTTCTTTGGTAAGCGTTTGTTAGAGCTGCAGCAATTTGACAAACAGCACCAGCCACAGACTGTGAGGTCGCTCCTTGGTGATAAACGGGACGTAGGAGCATGGTTTACACTATGGAACAATCAGGTAAGATCAGCCTAACACTGTTTGTGTACCTATAGTTAACTGGTTTCCAGCTTCTCGTGTTTTTTGCTACGTTCACGATTCTATTGATGGTAGTTTCTCTCGGGTTTCAAATTTGGCAGACAATTCTATCGAAGCAGCAACTCCAACAAGGGCCAGGGACAGTCAGTGGATCATAGATGTTTTTTTCGTTCATCTGGTAATGTCTATGGAAAAGCTGAGATGAATACATACAAATTGACAAAATTGGAATTTTCGCTACATATTCTGCGGAGCTTGACGCTACCACATTCTCATGAGATAAAATAGACAACTCCAAAGTAAACGCCCCTGAAGTCGACGAGAAGAATAAAATGCATTTTCAGCGATAGAACAATGGAACCAGAGCATCGTAGCTGGCCTCCTCCAGATCCCGATCAGCGTAATCAGCATTGAGAATTGGAATCTCTCCTCCTTCGCCGGCAGCAAGCAACTCTTGTTGGGCAGCAGCCGCTCGTCTTCGTAAAGTCGCAGCTTCTTCCTGGTATTTTCCGAAAGTATCACTCTCCAGAACCTTTGCCTGGGTCCACAGAATTCGAGCTATGGGGCCATCGTCACGATTTGGACTACGTAACTCTGCAATGGTGAGTGCCTTCTTGAGATAGTTTCTATTAGGTGTAAGCAGTCTTGCATTTGGATCCCGTCCGACAAACTTACTTTGCGTTTTCGATATTCTTTTGCTGCAGCTCGACACCAGCGATCGAAAAATATGCTGCTGCAGTAATCGGATGAATAGGCATACTTGCCAGACCAATCTTCAGGCATGATTCATAGTCGCGCAATGCATATGCCCAGTTTTTCTGTCTGAAGTGGATATTGCCGTATGCATAATGCACGCTGTACAGTGTCGATTAGCAAATTGATCAGCTCATGTAAACACTGAAGTTAATACTTGGCCATGAATCCTCTGTCGCCTCCAGTCGTTCGCATAAACAGCGTATCAGATTGAGATGTCATTCTCAAAGCTTCAGTCAATTTGCCCTGAAACATATACACTCGTCCGACGCAAAGATATGAAAGTGCTAAATGGGTGGCTGTTTTATCGCCGCCAGCTTTCCAAATGGGGATTGCGAGGTTGAAACAGCGCAATGCGTCTTCCGGATTTCCTGTCGCCAACTCGACGTTGCCAAGGTTGTTTTGTATGGCAGCAACTACAAAGCTTAGCAATGGATCGGACGTTTTCGCATTTACTCACCACTAGGATTGTTTTGAGGGAGGAACGATTTGCGGATAGCCAATGCCTCATCCCAAGCCTTTCGGCAAACTCCAAGTTTGTTGAGATCGTAGAAACGGGATCCAGCCGTGCTACGAAGCTCGGCATAAAGCAAAGAATCTCTGTTCTCGCAGGCTGAGACTGCTGTGTCAAGGACTTGCCCTGAGACTTCGTAATCGCCCAACTCGTGGAGATACCTGTGGAGATGAGTTGTGTTCGAGATGGGTGCCTGGAAGAAGGATAGACTCACCATGCGCAGTTGCTCATCAATTCAACGAGTGTTACTGAGCCTTTGAGGGCCCCAGCCCTCGTATGTTCCGTGAACCTCTTGCTCAAATTAACACCGTGTGGAATGTACTCTTGACAAATACTCCACTCTAAAAACAGTGATCCGTCCATTTCTGTCTTAGGAAATCGGTAATGAACAAGTCTCGTCGTAGCGTCGAATGAAGTCTGGAGATCGTTCAAGTCTCCGTAGGTGGTAGCCTCCTGCACCACTCGATGCACACTCAGATTTCGGCCATCTCGTTTGACAAGTGATTTTTCCAGCAACTCCTCGATAGCTTTCAAAAGCTGGGGAGACGGATCGATCACATCAGCAAGTGCAACCCGGTTATTTTCATCGATGTGCTTTGCATCTTGCTTGCAGAATTCCAGTGGGCCATCCAATATGCTTTGAACTGTGGGAAGAAACAATTCAACTGGAATTTTATCTGCAGAATGATTAGCAAATGGAGAGATATTGCACTTAGGGCTTTAAACTAACCCGGTGGCAACCATGCGAAAACTCCCAGAAGAACCTTTGCGTTCTTTGACAACAAGCTGAAATTCATGTCCCAAAGAGCGTCCAATGCTCGTTCTGCACTTGATCGAGCACTCGAGTATCGTTCTGGGAGGGTTCGGATTCTTTCTTTGAACACTTCAAATGTCCTGGAAATGGTTGGACCACCAATATTGTCATCTCTGATCAGATTTGCTGCTTGCTGAATAGCAAGTGCTAATCCCTCAAGCATGGCGAGCATAGCTTTGGCAGCAGTAATTTCGGACTGTGGGATTTTCATCTCGCGATCTTGCCGTTGCCACTCTGGCCCCAGAAGTTGGAGGAGGAGTTCCCAACTTTGCTTGCTGTCAAAGGGTTTGACCGTGTCACCTTTTCTGCCCATATTTTGGAAGTTATAATACTTCCTCGAGGTCAAAAGAATAGCACCACTGGTCCCCTGGGTGGGCCAGTACGCTTTGAGAATCAGTGCATTCTCTGTAGGCCGTCAGTTTCTTGCAGAGATGTCCCGACGTCCCGGCACCTACCTGCGTTGTCGAAGATCAGAAGCCACCGCCGTTCTAAAGTTCTACATGTTAGCACATAGAGATGAAGTGGATGCGCTTAGGGGTTCGAACTTGTCCTCTTCAGCCACTCTTTGACCGCCATCAAGTTTTCTTCGTGATGGCCATCTTTTTGTGCACCTGGAAGTTCTAAAGCCACCGCAATGTCTGTGAAGCTTTGACGAATAGCCACTGATGTCTCACACTGAACCCAAAACACAGCATCGTAGCCTGCAGGGTTCGAATAAGCAAACTGCAAGGCAATTTCAGTCTTTCCAACGCCGCGACGACCATAGATCGTGTAGGTTCGGTAAGATTTATCGTTCTTAGGCTTGAGATGTTCGTAAATCTTTTCGAGCTCATCTTTCCGTCCATAGAAATTCTGATTCAATTGAAATGGGAGGATTTTGTTCGGGAAGGTGCCAGGCTCGTCAGGCTCTGCAGTGAGAGCATATCTCTGGCTCATGTTCTTAACCTGGAGATCCAAATTGACCCTGGTATTGATCGTAATTTCATTGAGATGCTTGACTGTCGAGTCCATGGTTCGAAGCTGGGCACTGATGCTATCCTTCAAGTCAGGCCATGAACCCCGGTTCGCTACGAGGATCATTTAGTCAAATATATTCACGAAGGCAATCAAATAAGCTACTTACATTCGGAAGGTCCATGAAGGTAATCGATTGAATCTGTCAGTGCATACAGTAGAGGGTCTAGGAAATCTATCGCGGCGATACGAGCTTCTGCTTCGCTCTGCTTATCGCAAACATCCAGACATCTGGTAAAAAGTTCTACCAGACGCCGTATCGAGTGCAATAAATCAGTCGTCCGTTTGATTGTCTCTTCTAATCCGTATGACAACTAAGAGGCATTAGCATACTGACGCATTTCCAACAAAGTCGGCTCGCTTCTTACTTTCAAGTTAAGATAGATCAGCCCCCAAAGCAACTCAAAGTCCACTATTGAGGGAATCATAATGTTGGAGAATTTTCTGGTAAAAGTTGTGAGAACATGGGGAAGTGGCTGGATTTTGATCATATGTCGTTTGACAAATGAATTAGATGGTGTTTCTGCAAGCTTTACTGCAATCTCGCTGGCCAGATCTTGCCAGTCATGGTATTTGGAGGCAGTTTGATGATCTAGAGCATGTCAATTAGATGTTTCGGAGTTTTTCTTTTTGGAGAGCGTAATTACCTGATACAGTCAACCTGTCGGTCGCTGTGGTCACTATATCTTGCCATCTTCCAGTGAAAAAATCGCGTGCGTCGTCGAAATCAATCTCGTATTCATCCAACCTGCGAAGAGGCTCCTTTTCGGAGAAGACAAATTCATCAAGTCTCGCAGTCGTCACCTCCACGGCTCCATCACCGAGCGCCATGTCTGCGATCGTTTCTCTATCCGGCAATTCCAGCAGCTATTTCTTCACGCCCTCGGGATTCAAAGGTTGATCGCATATGAGCTGGAGAACGTGGCGATTCGACAAGTCCTCAAAGAGTCCACACTTTGCGAAGACTGGAAAAGGCTCAAGGCTGGGGCCACAAACAGCAGATCCGGCCACAGTCGTTGCTGGCAGCGAGAGCGACGGCGGGGATCGATGAAGTGTTAAAAGTCCGCATTCGATGTGAAGCAGGGATTCCATGCACCCTCCTCAACTGACCACCGCAAATCCGAGGCTGAAGCCCAAGTCCAGGATCCAATTGGTTGGGTGGACGGATGCGAGTCGATGGAAACGGCGACCCCCCACCCCCTCATCTTCAGAAAGCCTCGCCAATACTACGGAAAGCCGTAAGGACTACATTGCATGATTGACGCCACAAAAACTCTGTGTCGCACCCTGTAGCCTATAAGGCTCTCAAAGTCCGTTTCCCACTTCTCACTTTATACGTCTCGCTTTCCACTTTTTACTCTTCACTTTCAACCCCCTCGACGCCCCTCTTTCCTACCCGTATACTTATATAGATAAAAAAAATAGAGAGAGAGAGAAAATATTTTAAGAAGTAGCAGAGGCTTAGAGAGGGGGGGAGTGGTGGTGGACGTGGGGGAAGGCTGAGCGTGGGAAAGCACAAGCGGGATCTGGTTTTGTGTTTCTCGCTGGCACATCGCGTTCTTACGGCTTTCCGTACAGGACGCCCGACTACGCCGGAGGGGAAATCTGGGAAAGGGTATCGATGCCCGATATCAGGATGTGCAAGCACCCAAGGGGATGCTGCCTTCCGGGACCTGGTTCCAGTACGAGTGCTGGAACTGGCCACAAGTCCCGTGGCTTGCATTGCCATAAGATAAGAGCTGCATCGATGCGGCTGGAGCTTCCCCACCAGAGGGTAAAACCCGTGAAGCTCGATATTGCCAACATAAGCATGCGCGCGATCGAGAGAAGCAAGGAAATATAGTGGCCAGATCCGAGTCTGCCTTGCCAAAGACTGCCTAAGACACCTCGAGTTGTGGAACGGCACGGCGCGGCATCACCACGGAACAGCCTTGACCACCAGGAAGACTTTTTCAACCACAGCAAAAAGCGGAAGATCGTGACCGCTGCCATTATCTCATTTCATGTGATCGTGGTTCACGCTGATCACGAGAATCCGTCGAGCATTTAACGGCAACCTATCACATCAAACATTCGGACCGGGAGTGCTTGAGCCTCCAAAGGAAAGTTTGACGACATACCTGGTAGAGAGGCACCGTATTGCTTGCTTCCTCTGCATTTTCCACGACCTGCTTTACTATCGCCCCAATGCCTGCCGTCCAGGCCACTCTCGAGTACCTCCAAAAGCTGCCTCTTTATGAGGAGGAGAAGCCTTACTGGTGCTTCCTTCCTCCCCATGAAGGTTTTGATCCCGATGCACTACGAGTGGATAATCTAGAGTTCGAAAACCACTTGGATATCAAAATTGAAGATATACGGGAACTCGGCCGGGAAGTTACAATCGACAATTACGGATTTGAAGTCTTGCAGCACCAAAGCGAGTTTGCCCGCTTCGACCGAGCGCGTGACGTCGAACAATACAGAGAGGAAACAGAAGCTCTTTTAGAAGAAAAAATGGGTGCTGTACACGTAAAATGCTACGACTCTCGGCTGCGAAAGAATATCACGTTCGTCCGCAATGCGTTAGACCTCAATGATCTTTTGCTTACAGAAGGGCCGGCTCGCGGGGCTCACAATGGTAACATCTTGTGGTGTGTCTTAACTCGTCAAGGACTAATTTTCGCCCTTAGATATCACTTACGAGTCTGGTCCTATAGTCATTAATCGATATCTATCGACTGATGCCAAACGGAAATTTCTGAGGCCTGGTTATCGTATCCGCATCGTAAAGTAGGTACCTCTTCGCAACAGATTCAGTGGGCCTTTCTCTGACCGCACCAGCACATGGAGGACACTTAATCCTTTGCTTGAAGATCGCCCCCTCGCCTTGTGTGACAGTCGCTCAGTCGACCCCGAGGATCTGGTTGCTGCAGATCGAATTATCCCCAACGCGGTTGGAGAGGTATATTATCTTACCTATAACCCAAATCACCGATGGTTCTGGTTGGAGAAGCAGACCCCGTCGGAGCCTCTGGCGTTCGTTATGTACGACACCAAGGCAGGTAGTCATGCCAGATGTAAGTTTGATGGGTCCTGGCCAGGGTGATTTAGACGCTGAACCACACTTGTAGTCTGTCCACATGTGTCTTTCGTCAACCCGAACGCTTCTCAAGGAGCTGCACCACGGGAATCGATTGAGACACGTTCAATTGTAATCACGAAAGAATGAAGCTCTACTGGAATTTCGATGTTTGGTTCGAATCATCGTCATGTAGATACTGCATCTTGTGCAAATTAGCAAAATCCAAAAAGGAGCAATTCGAAAGTTGAATTGGAGTCTAATGGCATGCCATGCGTGCAGTGTGCCAAGCAGCTGCAGGGAGTATCGTGTCCTCGACGCGCTCCTCGCCGCTGTTGCGCTTTGCATTATACTCGAGTAACACCGATTCGATAGAGCTCGAATCGTTTCAAAATATTCAACAGGTGTACTAGACAGAGCTTGCAAACTTTAGCAGAGTGAAGCAGAGATGCTCTGGCTATAATCGAAAACCGAGGGTAGGAACTTGATTGAAAGTTAAAGACTAAAATACTAGTCTTAGGCAGGGTTTCTGCTTAAGGCAAAGCAGAGATTAACTCTCTTCTTTAGTCTATGCAATTAATCCCATCGACTTGTCTTCGAGATAAACCTAGCTTCTGAATTATAATTATATATAGCCTTTAAACGAAAATAAAACATAGTTATACTATTATATTAATAAAGACTCATTATAATATATTACTAATTTTACTTCGAGTTCTAATTATAAATTAATTATATTATATTTTTAATTAAATTAATTTTTAGTTATATTAATTATAAACTATAACTTAAATATTATTTAAGAAATACAAGATTTTTTATACTTAAATTAAGATTTTATTAATTATATATAATATTTAGAATTTAAAAAGCAAAATAAAAGATTTCTTTTAAAAATAATTTAAAGCTAAATATAATAGCGGAATTAAGGTAATAGTTTATATATATAAATTAAATAAAGAAAGAATTAAGTTATATTTATTTAAGATTTAATTTCTTAGAAATAAAGCTATTATTTTATATTTTTATTTATAATTTAATTCTATAAAAAAAGAAAAATACTACTTTTTATTAATTATTAAATAATTAGTTATTTAATTATTTAATTATCTTATAAAATTATTCTTTTTATAATAATTTAAATATCTAGAGCTTTTAAGTTTTAAAACTATTAAATTTTTTTAAAATCTCAATATTTTATTTCCTAAATTTCTTATTATAAATAAAATTTTTATTTTAAATATAATAACTTTTATAAATTATTTTTCTTTTTATAAATCTATTATAATAAATAATTTCTTTATTAGTATTAGTTTATTAGTAATATATAATACTATTATATAAATATAAAATACTAATTATATTAAATTAATAAAGTTATTATTATTTAGAAATAAAAAATATAATATTATAATATTAATATATAATTCCTAAATTTACTAAATCTAATAGGATCTAGTTTATTTATTAAGTTATTTATATAATAGAAAATTATATAACTATATTATATAATTTATAATAGCTATAGTTATACTAATATTAGAACTTTTTTAAAAATATAAAAAATAGTATTTTTTCTTTAATTATATATAAATTTCCTAATCCGGTCTAGTATTGGATTTCCTAAATATTTTATATATTTATATTATATTTAAGGTTTTAGTTATATATTAAAGGCTATAGCCTTTTATATATAACTTTTCTTTTTATAATATTTTCTTATTTTATATATCTATTTCTTATTTTAAATATATTTAATTTATTTCTCTATATTTAATTATATTATATTTATATTAATTAGATATTTAAGGGTATTTATTAGCTTTAATTTTATTATAGAATTAGTAGAATTCAATTTTCTTTTAATTTATTTAATTTCTTATTATTTATATATCTAATAAAAATATATTATATTAATTATTAAATACTTTTCTCGAATAGTTTCTAATTTAATAAACCATTTATATAATAACTTTAAATTTATATAAACTATTAATAATAGTTCTATTTCCAGTATTTTATTAATTATAAATTTAATTAAAGTATTTATATTAAAGCTATAAGTTATATTATAAAATTTTAAAGCTAGAATATTTTTTAGTAATTCTTTTATATTAAGTAAAGAACTAGTAAATAATATTAATATATCTAGTTCTATTTATTAGAACTAGAATATATTTAATTTAAGAAAAGAGATTTCTATTATTTATAAATAAAGTATTTATAAAAATAATTAAATATAAGAATTTTTTTACTAGTTTTATAAATCTTAATTTTCTAGTAATTTTCTTAATTTATTATTAAATATATTTATTAAGTATTTTTATATTAGTTTCTAAAAGTTTAATAGTTTAAATAGTAATTAATAAATTATATAAAGCTTCTAGTTAATAGATTAATATAATATATACTTTTTTAGTATATTAGATAATATATTAGTTTTTAATAAAGAGATTTTAATAAATAGTATTTCTATTATTTATAATAATAGTATTTTTTATAAAAATAGTTTAGAGGTTTTTATATTATTATTTTTATATAAAAGTAATTCTAGTAATTTTTATATAAATAATATTTTTATTAAACTTGAAATTATAATTAAAAATAAAATATTTATATTTCTTAATTAAAAACTTAACTTTTTAAAACTTTAATTATTTTACTTTTATAAAATTATTAGTTTTAATAAATAAAGTATTATTAGTTTAAAAGCTAATAATTCTAAAGAATTATTTATTATAAAAGAAATAAAAATTATAAGTTAATTATTCTATAAAAAGCTTATTAATATAATAGAAATAATAAGTCTTAAACTAATAATTTCTAGTTTCTAGTATATTATATAATAGTTTTATAATCTTTAAAATAGAATTATTTTTTAGATTTAGTTCTCTAGTAAATTTATAAAACAAATTAATATAAAAATTATAATTAAATAAAATTATTAATTAAATATAAGCTTATAAAATATTATATAAATATAATTTTATAGTATTTATTATTATAATAATAATACTAATAATAATTCTCTAGCTAATATATTAAATAATAAATAATTATATTAATATTATATATTTCTTATTATTATTATAGGCTTAAATAACTAGTTTTAATTTCTTAAATTCTTTTTTTATATCTTTATTCTTAATCTTATTAATAAACCAGAAATTAAAAAAATATTTTCTTTAATATTTAAAATTTAAAAATAATTTTAAATAAAATTTTTTCTAAAAAACTAGTAATTTTAACTTAATGAGAATTCTTATATAAATTATTATTTTATAAAAATACTATAATATTCGAGTTCTTATAAAAGTATTCTCTATTATATTTATATTGCTTTTAGTTTTATTATAAAGTTTAGAAATAGATTTAGATTTAGGGCTATTAATAATAACCTTAATATCTTTTATATAAAAGAGTTTTATAAAATTTAAATAGAAAATAGTATTATTATATAATAGAGCTAGTATATAGTTCTTTTTATTAATAGCTACTAGCTTATATAATTTATTATTATCGGAATAGCTATACTGCGAATTTCCTGGTTATATAACTAGTTATATGAGCTTGTATTACAGGCGTGACTCGACTAGTAGACTAGTTCCCATTAGGCTTAGCAGATTTAGAGATCGTATATTAATACCACGATATTATAATCCTTACTTCTAAATAATAATAACTTCACTAACCTTATATAAATAGTATTTCATACTTATATAATAGTGCCATATATTACTAGTAAACTAATAATTATAATTACTAGATTAATTAGTATTTCTTTTATATTATATAAAAATATTTAAATTTAAAAGAAATTTATAAATATTAGTAATATTAGAACTATTTCAGGTATTTAATATATTTATAATCTAATATTTAGCTTAAAGCTTCTGAATTTCTATTATTATTATTTTAAATATTACTAATTATTATAATATAATTAATAATAAAATATTATAAACTAAAAGAATTAAAATAATATTATTAAATTTTATAGAATTATTAATAGTCTTAAAAGCTATTTAAAATATAATATTTTTATTAATTCTATTAATTTCGGGTATAATAATAAAATAAATATATTAAATTAAATTATAATAATATTTTATAATTCTAATAAAATTATAAGCTTTTATAAAAATAAAAATAATTTTAGTTTCTATAATATTTATAAATTAAATAAACTTTTTATTAATAAATTACTTTCTAATATCTATTATAATTTAATTAAAAGAAACTAAATAAATATTAATCTAATATTATTTTAGGATATTTCAAATATATAAAATACTAATATTTTAAAACTATTAGCTAGCTTAATATTAAATACCTTTATTAATAATATAGAATATAGGCCTATTAGAAATATAGAAAATATTAATAATAATAGAATAATTAAAACTAATATTATTTTTTAGATTAAATTTAAATTATTTTAATAATTATTTAAATTTCTAGTATTATTTATAATATTTTATAAAATATTTAAAAGCTTTTATATTAATATTATAGCCTGTTTATTCTAATATATTTTGAAATTTAATAATAAATAAATAACTAAAATAATAATATAGATATTATAATTCGACTTTTATAAAAAAATAAAAGTTATAAATAAAGAATTCGAAAATAAAGCTTTATAATATAGTATTTTAAAATAGAAAAAAATATCTAAAATATTATATTATAGATATAAAGTATTTAATAGAAATAATAAAATTATTAGTAAAATTATTAAAATAGATTTCTAATTTGTTTATATTAATTAAATTAAATAAAAATAAAATCTTTATAAATATAATATAAAATTATATTTATTTAATTAGTATTTTTATTATTATAAATCTAATAGAAAATCTAAATCTAATATTAAACTAAATATTAATTTAATTTTTAATAGTTTATTAAGTTTAATATTATTATTAGTTTATTATAAAGCTTAAAATTAGTTAGAATTAGTAATTAAGAATTTAGAAATTCTAATATTAATTATAATTTTATAAAAGTAATAAATATTATATTATAATATATTATTAATTATAAATATCTAAATATCTTTTATTTATTTAATAGATTTTAAAATATAGATTTTATTTATTATCTAATATATAAAAAAAGAGAAATAAAATTATTTATAAAAGTATTAGTTATAGAAATAATAGAAATAAAAATAATAAAAATAGCTAAAAAGATTTTAATAAAAATGAAATAGAAATTCGAATAATATTTTATTTATTTAAATTTTAATAATAGAAACCAGGGCTTTTAAAAAAGCTATAGATATTTATATAAGTCTTTTTATATATATAATTTAAAAGCTAATTATTATAAAAGTAGTTTTATACTAGTTCTTTTAATATAATAGAAAAAGCTTTATATATTAGTAAATATTTAAAAAAAAATTATAATTAAAACTATTATTAGTTTTATTATATTTTTATATTTTAAAATATATCTTTATTATTTCTCTAATAAGTTTTCTAGTTATAATAATAAGTATTAACTAATAGAAGTTCGGGTTTAATAGTAATAAAAATAATAATTTAATTTCTTAACTAAAAATATCTAGTTTTATCTAAAATAAAAAAAATCTAATCTTATTAAATTATTATTAATAATATTAGTTTTATTTTTTATATTTTTTATTTCTTTTTAAATAAGGTTAATAAGGAATTATATAATAATAAAGCTTTTATAATTTTATTTAATATAAATATTATTATACTAAAATTAGATTTAAAGATTTTATAATAATATATAATTAATTTAACTAAATATTATAATATTAAAGCTTTTAGAATTATTCTAAAATAAATTCTATAAATTATTATTATTTTTTTTATATAAAATATACTAATATATCTTAATAATTAGATATTTCTGAAAATTACTTTTTATTATAATTATTAAATTAATACTATTTTTTTATTTCTTAATTAGTTTCTTTTTCTTATTAGTATTTATACTAAATTAAATTTAGATTCTTTCTAGTATATATATATAATTTATAATAAAAGAAATTTAAAAGTAAAATAGTTTATAATAAGTTTATAAAAAGAACTTAATAATAAAAATATCTAATAAAAATACTAGATATTTAGATATCTAGTAATATTAAAACAAATATTTTATTTATAATAAGAAATTTAGGAAATAAAAGGCTTAATTTAATAGAAAAATTAAGGTTTATAATTAAAGAGTTTTAAAAATATATATAGGATATATATTTTAGAAAAAGAATTCTATAAATATAAATATTATATAAATAGAGAAAATAGTTTTAAAGCTAAAAGAAATTAGGTTTAAAAAACAATAAAAGTTATATAAATAAATAATTAAATAGCTAATTATTTATTAATTAATAAAAGCTAAATACTTTTTTATAAGCTATTAAATATTTTTATAAAATTAATAAATAGTTTTTCTTTTTAATATAAAATAAACTAGATTTATTTTAGACTACTAAATACTTTTAGAACTAATCTAAAATCTTCTCTAATCTATATATATAAACTAATTAGTATTAGTTTATTAGTAATATATAATATTATTTATATAAAATTAGTAAAGTTATTATTATTTAAAAATAGAAATTATAAATTATAATATTAATATATAATTCCTGAATTTATTAAATCTAATAAAATCTAGTTTATTAGTTAAGTTATTTATAAAATATAAAATTATATAACTTCTAAAAAAATAGCTATATTTATATTTATATTTTATATTATTAATAAAGGTATTTAATATTAAGCTAGCTAATTATTCTAGAATATTAGTATAATAAATATTTAAAATATATTTATTTTATTATTATAACTAAAATTAATAGAATTAATAAAAATATTATATTTTAAATAGTTTTTAAAGCTATTAATAATTTTATAAAATCTAATAATATTATATTAATTTATAATACTTTATTATTTATTATATTATAATAATTAATAATATTTAAAAAATATTAATCGAAATTTATAAGCTTTAAATTAAATATTAAATTATAAATATTTTAAATATTTAAAATAGTTCTAATATTATTAATATTTATAAACTATTTTTAAATATAAATATAGATATTTAATATAAAGAAAATACTAATTAATCTAATAATTAATAATAGAAAAAATTATATATTAGTTCTATTATATAATAATAATATTATTTATTTAATTTTTATAAAGCTTTTTTATATAAGAAATATTAAAGTTATTATTAATAGTCTCGAATTTAGATCTATTTTCGGATTTTATAATAAAACTAAAAATAATATAAAAATAATATTTTTTATTATTTCTATTATTTTATTAAAATATAGTAAAAGTTATTTTTATAAGAATTTAAATATTATAATATTTTTATAAAATAATAACTTATATAAAAACTTCTATTAAATTAAAATTATTAGTTTTTTAAAAAAGAATAAATTTGAAATTATTTCTAGATTTTAGATATTAAAAGAAATATATATTTTTAATTTTCGGATTATTAATAAAATTATTAATAAGAATATAAGAAAGAATTTAAGAAATTAAAACTAGTTATTTAAGTTTATAATAATAATTAAAAATATTTAATATTTAATATATTAATTAAAGAATTATTTTTAATATTATAAAATTATATTTATATAATATTTTATAAATATATATTTAATTAATAATTTTATTTAATTATAATTTTTATATTAATTTATTTTATAAATTTATTAAATAATTAAATTTAAATAATAATTTAATTTTAAAAATTATAAAACTATTATATATATAATAAATATATATAATAGTATATAAATAGATATTAGATATTATAGATCTAGTTTCCTATTCTAAATAAAGCTTATAATTGGAATTATATGAATTATATAAGATTATATTTCCTAATTAAATAAAAAGCTTTATATATTTAGCTAAATACTAGGAAATATATAAAGAAATACTTCTAGCTTTAGAAAAAGATATTAATTAGTTTTTTACTAGAATTAGTTCTTAGAATTAGTTATATTTATAAGTATTACTTTATAATTTATTTATTTTAATTACTTATATATTATTTTATTATTATATATCTTATATTCTAATTAATCTAACTTTTAGGAAATAGTTTATTATGAAATAGTTAAGCTATTAATAAATAAAATTATTAATAGCTAAAATATTAACTAGAAGAAATACCTTTATTATTATTAAAATAATCTAATTAAGTATTTAGGAAAATACCTAATTAAATACTTTTTATATTATCTAATTAAAAAAAGGAAATAGAATTCAGATACTTTTAGAACTAGCTAATAAAATAATAATAATAAAGAAATTAGTAATAGCTTATTATTATATTACTAAATTAGAAATAAAAATATAATAGAAAATGAATTTAAAAAAGCTAAAAGTTTAGATTTATTATTTTAAAAATATTTAAATATCTAATATAAAATCTATTATATTTCTAATAATATTCTTAATTTAGAGAATTCTAAAAACCCGAAAAGCATTAAAGAAATTCAGGACTTCTTTTATTAAATAAAACTAAAATAATATAAAAATAATAAAATTATATATTATATTTTCTATTTTAAAAATATAGCTAGAAATATTTAAAAATATAAAAAGTAATTAATAAATATTAATATAATAAATTAAGAAACCTTTATTAAATTTATAAAAAATTCTATTTTAGATTTAGAAAACTATAATAATAATACTTTTATTAAGTTTAAAAATACTAAATAATAGCTAGTATAATATAATAAGCTATATTTTCTAAAAATTATATTATTTTAATAATTTTAAGGTTTTAGTTATATAATAAAGGCTATAGCCTTTTATATATAACTTATAAGAACTATATAAAAAAGCTAGTTTTTCTATAATTCTAGAAAATAATTCTTTTTTTATATTTAATTAATTAAGCTTTTATATATTATATATTATATATTATTTATATTTTATTATTTTATTATTTTATTATTTTATTATTTTATTATTTTATTATTTTATTATTTTATTATTTTATTATTTTATTATTTTATTATTTTATTATTTTATTATTTTATTATTTTATTATTTTATTATTTTATTATTTTATTATTTTATTATTTTATTATTTTATTATTTTATTATTTTATTATTTTTTATATTTTAGTATATTTTATATAGGTTTTTATTTTATTATAGTTTTTCTTTTATATATTTTATAATAAGTAATATAAGAAAAATTAAAACTTTATAATTAAAATAATATTCTTATAAAGTTTTAAGAGATTTTTATAAAGCGAATTATTAGCTTAGTAAATTTAGGAAAAAGAAAGCTATTATAATATCTTAAGCCTAAAGCTAAAATATTAAGAATATATAAGTATTAATCTTAGTATTTTATATTAATTTCTAATATATCTTGTAATTTAAATATAAATTAGCTATAAGATATAATTATTAATATAATATATAGAAATAGTAAAAATAAAGGCTAATTATAAAAGAAGAAAAAGTAAAGAAAATAAAATAAGAAATATTATATTAAGATAATATAAATTAGATCTTAATTAGAAATAGATTTTAATATTCGGAAATAAACTAATACTATTAATTTATATATTATTTTTAGTTATAATAAAAACCGAAATAGAAATAGTTTTAGTTTTAGTAACAAGCTTATTTTTAAATTCGGGGAAAATATCTAAAAAAGAAAATATTTTTAATTTTAAATAAAATAATAAATAAAAATCGGAAATAAAAATCAAAAAGAAATTAGAAATAAAAAATTATATAAATAATCTAGAAAAGCTTCTAGAAAAAGAAAAAAAAATACTAAATAGAAATTAAAAAAAGAATTTAGAAAAATTAAAGAAATTAATTAAATTATATTAATTATTTTTATTATTATTTTTAATAATATTATTAAATATATCTAGTTTAATAAAATTAAGAAAAGATATTATAAGTATTAAGCTAATAAAATAAATAATAGAAATAAAACTAGAAAAGCTATTATTTTATTATTACTAATATTAAAACTTAAATTTAGATTATATTTATTATTATTAACTAGTTTTTTTTTAAATTCCGGTTCCTAAACTAAAAGATATATTTAAATAAGAAATTAGTCTTTTAGAAATCTTATTAATAAAACTTTTAGATATAGAAATTCTATAATTAATTATAAAAGAAATTATTAAGATTAATATAATTAAAAATAAATATATACTAGTATTAGATTTAAATCTATTATTTATAAAAGCTTTTAGAATATTATAATTTTAGAAAAGTAATATTTCTATATTCTTGAAATAGTATATAGATATATATAAGAACTATTATATTTCTAATAATACTAAAAAAAGAAAATTATTTATTATATTTCTTTTATTTATAAGAATTAAATTAAGGCTATATTAGAATATTATATTTTTTAAAGCCTTATTAAAAGAATTCCGAGAATATAACTAGGAAATACTTAAAATTAGTTATAATTTTTTAATTAAATTATTATATAAGTTTAGAATAAAGAAATTTCTTTTAAATCTTATAATAATATATTTAATAAAATATTAAAAAAGTTATTAAAGAAAAAAGAAATAAAAGAATTTATTTAATATCAAGAATTATCTATTTTAGTAAAAGATTATATTTTTAAGAATATAAACTTTAAGCTTACAAACATTTCTATCTATAAATATAATAATATTTTATTAATATAAAAAAAAGAAATACCGTTTTAATATTATTAATAATTTAGATATATCCAGATTTAGATAAGAATATTTAAATATAATAATTTATAATATAATTCCCAAACTAGAAAATAATTATTTTTTACTAATTTCTTTTATTATACTTTTTAAAGCTATTATAAATATAAGTAAAAAGAAAACTCAGCTTATAGCTAATTATATAAAATTTATTAAAAGTAGTAAATCTAAAAGAAATAATATTAACTAGCTAATAAGAAATCTGGAAAAACTATTTATTATTACTATAATTTAAAAGAACTTATAAAAGTAACTTAATATAGCTATTTTTATAATTCGGGAAAATATTTATAGCCTATTTATATAATCTAGTTAATTATAATAGGAATAATAGTATTAATAGTTTAGTAAATATAATTCGAGTTTTTAGAGAAAAAATATAGGAAATTATAATAAAGATTATAGAAAATACTATAGTAGCTATAATAATTAAATTAGAATAAATAAAGAATCTAGATAATTATATTCTAAAAAAATTAGTTTTAAATATAATTAGAAAATACTATTTAAATTAATATAGCCTATAATATAGATCTAGAATTAAGGAAATAAATTTATTATAAATATTATAATAAAAATAAAAATAAAAATATTAATTTAGAATATATTTATATTTTTTAGTTTTATTATTTACTATTAAAAAAACATATAAATTATAAATATATTTACTAATTTAATAGAAAATAATATAAAGAACTATTTAAGTCTAAATAAGAAAATATTTCCTTTTTCTCTATTAGTAAATACTAGTAATTTAACTAAATTATTTCCCAAGTTTAAAAAAGAATATTTAATTATAATTTAAAAATATAACTTAAGAATATCTAGAGAATAATAAAAGATATCTAGTTTACTAGATAAGAAAGAAATAAAAGAACTAGCTAACCGGGATTTATATATAAAAGTAAATAAATTATATCTAGGGAATCTAAATAGCCGCTTTACTTTAAAGGAAATTATATTAGAATTACTAATATTTTAAATTCTGAAATTAATAAATAATATTAAAATTTAGCTATAAATAGTATTTCTATTATTATAGTAAGAATTACTAAATTGGGGCCAGTATAATTACTTTACTTAGTCAGGATTTATATACTTATTTCCTAAAGCTTTATACTTTACTCGAGCTCTTTTCTAGCTAGTTTAATTAACTCTTTTACTATTTAATATAACTCCCTATTCTATAATCTTTATATATATTAGTTATAAGCCCGGCCTCATACTAATAAGCTTTTTAATTAGTATATTATAGAGAGTATTTAAGAGCTTATTTAATTTATTTCTTCGAAAAATTATACTTTAGTTTATATTTCCGTAATTAACTAATTAATAGAAACTATTTCTATAGTTCCTATAGTTTTCTAAAACTTAATTATAATTATATTAGAAGTTATAGTAAAGACTATTATTCTAAAAAACTATAGTTCCTAAGTAAACTAGTTTAATACTCTCTATAAAGCAGCCAGTAATAAGGATATCTGGAATGAGATTAATCTATTTAATAATAAAGTAATTAAAACAAATATAGTAGCTCCTCTCAGGCCTTTCCCTATAATTAACGAGCTTATACTAAAGGAAATAGAGGATTACTATATCAGATATTAAGTTAATACGGAAAATTAAAATAAAGATACTTAATTTATAATTAAGAAATAATTAAAACTGGTATCTCTATAGCTTATAATATTTGGGGATATTAGAGATTACTATTTAGTACTCTTACGGGACTATAAGATCAAGAAACTAGATTAGATAAATAAGCTAGTATATTATTATATAATTAGATAATAGCTCTATTAAATAGTTAATATAAAGATTTTTACGAATTTTACTATGGGATTTAAAGAAAGCAAATAGAGTTCTATTTGCGAGATTCTTAAGGCTTTATTAATGAAATATAGTTCTATAAATATAATATAAATTACTACTATTCGGAGAATATATAGCTCGGTTCTATTATAAGTAAGTAAAGAAGAAATAAGCTCAAAGCACTAGTTTACTAATTGGGAGAAGGTATTTAATTATATTAGAGCTTTTAAAATCGCTAAAATTAAAGGCACTCTAGTAGTAATTGAGTTCTTAATAGCCTTCTAGTAAAAACTTATACTAATCTAGGTAATAGAATAGCTTAGTAATCTATATAATAAAGACGAGTTAGGGCTTCTAATTCTTATACTCGAATAGTATAGCCAGGTATTTAATCGGATTATTTTAGAGAACTAGAATACCAAGTATTTAGGAGCTTCTATAATCTTTACTATATTCGGGAATTAAACTAGTAAAGAATTAGATAGCAAACCCGATTTGAATAAGTACAAGTACTATAAGTGCCCTTATAAGGGTTTCTAAATCCTATAAATATAAGTAGAACCTACTTAGCTATATTACTATAGAAATTATAATTACTGGATTAAGTAAGACTTGAATAAAATTCAAGCCTAATAAGAAATAGATTAGAAAAATCCGGAAAAGGCTCTTAACTAAGTATTAAAAGAATCTAAAACCTTAGCTAGAAAAGAAATATAATATGAAAATTACTAGTAGACAAGCTATAAAGAAGCTAATACCCGGTACTAGTTCTAAAAAAAAAGCCTAAAGTATCCGGAACTCAATTTCCTAGAAATTCTAATACTATTCTAGTAGATCCTATATTTATAATCCAGAGTTCAGGTTAAGAGATCTATATAATACTCGATTTCTTAAGATATTCGCTTTCTTAGAATACCTTATTAAATAATTATAGTATTCTATACCTGGTTAATAATAAGAATCTAATTAATTCTAATACTTTTATTAAGATAAAAATTAATAATTATATAAAAGCAGGAATAACTAGTCTTCTAATTATTAAATATAATACTTATATAATTAAAAACATAATTAATAAACTTATAGAACTATATACTAAAAATCTAATTCTCTATAATATTATAGTTATTAAAGAATTTTATATAAATATTATTTCCGAAATTTGCCTAGTAAAAAAGAAAGCTTAATATTATAAATATAATTTTATAATTAGACTAGGAAATTATAAAAAGAATATAATATTAATATAATTAGAATATAGGTTTAATTTAGTTTTTTTTAAATATAAGCTACTTTTTACTTATTCTAATATTTTATTCGAAATTTCTATTAGTACTAGTAATATATTTATATTTCTAATACTCGAATATTTAATTAGAGCTTAGTATAAGAGATTAAGGAAGTATCTCAAGCCAAGAAGTAATTCAGAAGAAAAATAGTATATAAAAGCAGGGTATTTAGTCTATAAAGTTCTATAAAAGCTTATTAATTATATATATAATATAAAAATTAATAAACTAATAAGAATTATATATGAATTTTATATTTAGATATATATTAGATAAGTAATCTCATATAGGCTAACTAAGAAAAAGTTTATTTAATTATTTTAGAGAATCTTATAGAACTTATTTAATTACCCAAATAGCTATAATAGTTCGAGCTAAATTCTAATAATTAAGAACGAATTTAGTAGAAAGCTCTTTAGATATCTTTTACTAAATAAAGGAAATTTAGTAATATTTAATATAATTAGGAATTTTAAGTAATAAATATATAGGTAATATAATCTTTTAATTATTTATATTAATTATAATTAGGAAAAAGCAGTTATTCCAATTTAAGAAATATTAGCCTATTAGATTTAGGTAAAAGAAAAAAATATTGAAATCGAGCTTTCTCTTTTATATATATATAAGTCAAATAGTAATATTAAGTAAATAAGGCTATTATAATATATTTAATAGCTAATTTACTTAAAAAGCTATAGCTAGAGAACTTTATAACTATAATCTATCTATATAATCGGAGCCCCTTATAAATAAACTATTAGAGAATACTAAATAAAGTATTTAATTCATAATTCCGTAATTATTTCCATTAGTATAACCCAGAACTTATAGTATAAATAATAATTAATCTTAGGCCGGATTAAAATAAGATTTATATATATAGTTCTAGAGTATATCTAATAATTAAGAACTATAAAATAGAACGAAATAAGAAAGTATTTAAGATTATATTATATAGGTATATTAGATATTTAGTTAGATATATTATATTTAATATTTATAAAATCTGGGTTCTTATATTTAATAAAGTAATTATTATATATAATATTATATTTAATAAAAATATCTTTTATAAAAATATCTTTTATAAAAATATCTTTTATAAAAATATCTTTTATAAAAAGAATTATAAATATACTAAAGGCTATAGTATAGAGATTATAAAGGATATAATAGAACTATTTCTAGAGAATAAGATTCAGGATACTAAATTAATTTTTAAGAATAAGAAATTATAATATAATAGCTTATTAGAGTAAATAGAAAATAAGTCTGAACTAGAAAGTAATAAATAAACGAACTAATAATTAAAAAAGCCTATAAATATACTAATAGATTATAATTTGGAAATAAGAAGCTCTATAACCTTACTAGAAATAGGACTTATAACTCTATAAAATACTTTAGAGCCAGAAAATATACTAGAGCCTAGAAATAATAGAAATAAAAATACTAAACTCTTAAAAAGGCTTAATACTATAGAGAGAGATATAATAGAATATACCGGAACTATTAGAGAAATATATTAAACTAATAAAAGTAAAGAAGAATCTTTTTAGAACTAGTAATAAGGTTTACTAATAACTTTTATAAGTAAAGCAGGAAGCTTATTTATAAAACGAGTAAATAGCTTAATAGAAATAGGAGAATTCTTTATAAAAAGAGTAAATAGCTTAGCTAAAATAGAAAATTAAATAATAAAACCAAGGAGAAAATAAATAAGAAAGCTAATTATTAAAACTAGAAATAGACTAATTCAAATATACTTATATAAGGGAAATAATTAGGATAGAGATCTAGATAAAGCTAATAGTAATATAATTACTATAGTAAGTATACTATTATAAATAATAGATAGATTAAATTAGATTAATTACTTAGAGTCTCTTTTAGAATCTCTCTAGCCTAATTAGCTAGAAGATTATAAAAAGGTATTTAATTATAAAACTATATATATTATAATCATAATAGTAGTTTAATTAAAAATATATCTAGAGTAAAGTATTCCGGGTAATATAATAATAAGAAAAATTTATATTAATAATCTTTTAAAAGCTCTAAAAATATAAAACAATCTAGAGAAGTATCTAGCTAAAAAAACATTTCAAATCGGATATTAAACTAGAGATTAATAACTTTAAAGCTCGAAATTACTAGAGAATTATTTCTAGTAATAAAGTAAATATATCTCTAATTTCTTTAAAATAGGTATTTATATATAAAATCGATTCTAATAAATATATTATTCGGTATTACTTAAGGCTAGTAGTTTATAGAGATTTTTAAGAAGAGGTATTATTTCTATCTATATATATTACTATATTTATAATAAGATCTTTTCGAGTAACTAGTATAATTATAGCTTATTTTAATCTAAAAATAAAGTAATTTAATATTATAAATATATTTATTAATATAGAAAAAGATTCTAATAGGCCTATAGTAATATATAAGCTACTAGATAATTTCAAGATATTAGACTATATAATAGAGATAGATCGAGCTTTATATAAGTTATAAGACTTTTCTATTCTATAATATAAATACTAGACAGATACTTTTAAGAGAATTAGATTCTCTAAATTTAATAAAGAGCCTTATATTTATATAAATACAGATTATAAGGTTTTTATTATTTTTTATATAAATAACTTTCAAATATTCTATTATAAGAATAATAAAACATATATTTAATTAATTATTATTTAAATTAAAATAGTTTATAAGCTTTATAATATACGGAATATAGAGTAGTTTCTAGGGATTTATATAATTAGAGATTAGAAGACTAAAAAGCTCTAGCTAGTTTATAATATATATATTAAAAAGATTACTAAAAAGTTTAGGGTAATAAATAGGAAGTATTTTAGTATTTTATTACCTGGAATTAATCTTTAAAGATATAATAGTCAAGCTTATCTATATTAAATTAAGGTATATTAAGAAAAGATTAGATTACTACTTTATATTATAATTATAATTAGATTAAATATAGCTTTTACTATTTTAGTATTCTCTTAGTTCTTAATAAATCTTGCTTTAGAGTACTTTATAGCTATAAATTAGGCTCTCTAATATCTATTTAGAACCCGGTTTCTAGTAATTTAGTATAATAGAAAATATAGAGAAATATAGCTATAGATTATATCTAATACTTTATATATAAATAATCTAAATATATAATAATTAAGCTATAAATATATAATCTTCTTATTTAGAGGTTTAATATTATAGAAAGCTATTTAATAAAACTCTATAATTACCTTTTTAACTAAATTAGAAGTATATAAAGTTACTTATATAATAAAAGAAATTATAGCTTTCTAGAGGCTATTTAGAGATTTATATTTAGATCTTAAAGAGCTCTGAATTATATTCTATAATAATAAGTAAACTATTTAATTAATTATTAGAGAAAATAAAAGAATTACTATAAAGCTTTATTATATTAATATCTAGAATATATAGCTATATTAAGAATATAGTAAAGATATATTTCAAGTTATATATCTTTAAATAAGTAATATATTTATAAACAAATTTACGAAAAATCTATTCTAATTCAAATTCGAGAACTTTAGAGCTTTATTAAATTTTTAGGATATTAGAGTAAAAATTAAAATAATTAAATAATATAAAAAGAGGCTTTTATTTATATCTTTTATTTATAAAATCTATTAAAATAATAGAGCTTAAAAGCTAATAGTAGGAGATCTAAAGGCACTTTACTATAATATTAATAAGCTTATATAGAAGGCCCTTTACCCGATTAGACTACTTCTTATTTCTATTAATAGCCTCTTAAACCTTAGTAAAAGAGCTCTTATTACTATTTTCTTTATTAGATTCGGCAATCTCAAGTATAATATAAATAGAGTACCTAAAAGTAAATAAATGCTTTAAAATAGTCAGAATCTATAAAAGAGAATTAAGAAAAGAAAGCTTATAATATTTTTAGTAATCGGAAGTTCTATAAAAAAGAGCTATATAATAGGGATATAAGAGATTAGAATAACTAAATAAGAATAACCAGAAGTATATTTCTAGTAATAAGAACCTCTACTAATAGTATTATAATAAGAATTATTACTCTTATTCTTTAGAATAAATAAGACTATATTAAATTAAAACGAGCTTTAGAATAATATAAAAAACTTATAATAATTCATATAAGGGATCTTTCTGAGACTAGTATAAGTAAAATAAGAAATACGAGGCTTTAGTATAAATTTCTTTACTTTTAGTAAAGAAGTACTAGAAGTATTAGAAGATATTATAGGGATCTAAACCTTAATATTCTATTAAAAGTAAGCTTTATATTAATAGTTAAGAGCTATACTTATAGCAGACTTGCAAGCTACTTAATATTATTTAAAGTTAGTAAAAAACAAAATAAGAATATATTTTAAATTAAAAATATCTTGGATTTGCAAGTCGGAATTAACTTAATAGTAGTATAAAAAGAAATAGAAGCTATATTTATAATAATCGGAAGCTTAGAAAGGGATCTCTAAAAGGGTATTAAAAAAGAGTATTTAATTAGAGGCTCTGGAGTTAGTAAAAAGAAAGGGTTTATATAGAGTTCCCCTGAAATTTAGTAATCTGGGGAAATAATATATACTAAGCCTATTTGAATTAGAATATTAATACGGCTTTATAAAACCTATATATTAGACGAATTTCGCTATTTTAAGGCTCTCTAATTAAATAGAATAAATAGAATATAATATTATACTTTTCTGGGAAATATATTATAATAAGAATTACTAAATTAGGACTAATATAATTACTTTACTTAGTTAGGATCTATATACTTACTTCCTAAAGCTTTATACTTTACTTAAGCTCTTTTCTAGCTAGTTTAATTAATTCTTTTACTATTTAATATAATTCTCTATTCTATAATCTTTATATATATTATTTATTAATATTATAATAGGTTTCTTATTAAAAAGAAAAAGAAAAAAATTGAAATAGCTAAAAAGGTTTTCTAAAAATAAGCTAGAATAAAAGAAAAGCTATTTTATATAAAAAGCTAAAAGAATACTATTTTAAGAAATAATAAATAAAAAAATAATCTAGCTAAGAATATAAATATTAATATTTCCGGAAATAAATAAAACAAATTAGGAATTTAGTATATTCTTAATTATAATATATATAGAATTCCTAAAATTAATAATATTTTAATAAAACTATTAAAAAAAGTAATTATTTTACTTTTAAAAATTTAAAAAGAAATAAAAATACTAGATTTAGCTATTATATTTTAGAATTAATAAATTAAGAATAATATTTTATTATTTTATTATTTTATAAATAGGAAATACTATTATATTAAATATAATTAAATATACTAGAAAATCTATAGAATTAATAGCTGCGGCTTATATAATAAATAAAATATTTAAGAGATTAGAAATATTAGCTTAGATATTAAATACTAATAGAATTATTTAGTTTAAAGGTAATAGTATTAATATTCGAATATTACTAGCTTATAAATATATTATATAATTTCTATATTTTTAATTTATATTTCAAGAATCTTAAAGAAATATTAAATATAAAGAAATAATTAATACTAGAGCTAAAATTAATATTTTTCCCGAAAAAATCTCTAGAAATATTAATAAAGTAATATATAATATTACAGATTATTAAATATTTACTATTATTAGAACTAAATTTGGATTCATAATAATAATAAAGTTTAGAACTAAGGTTATAAATAAAATAGAATATAAAAAAATATTTTTTCTAGTTAAAAAAGTTCTAAAAATTCTATTTAGTTAATTATTTTTAATAAAAATAAAAACAAAAATTATATATAAAAGTAATACTTTATAAAATAAAAGATTTATTAATTCTGAAAATAATTAAAATACTTATATTATTATAATTATTTTATTTTTAAAAAATACTAGAAAATAAAAGAAAATAATAATTTAAAAAGATTAAATTTTTAAAATTAAGGAATTAAATAATATAAAACAGAAAACTAAAAATAAAAAGAAAAAGAAAAAATAGAATCTAATATTATAACTAATAGTAATATTAAGGAAAATAAGAAAATACCGGGATTTCTTACTAATTCTTTTATTTTAGGTTTAGAAGTTTAGAAAATTAATAATATTTTTAGGGAAACTAAAATAGAAAAGACTTTAATTAGAGTATTATTAAAAATAGTTCCGAATTTAATAAAAAAGGAAATAAAAAAAATATTAAATAAAAATATTTCTAAAAATAAATAAAAAATAGTATTTTCTAATAATAAAAAAATATATTTCTAAAGTTATAGAACCTGAAATCTGAAATTAAAAAGAATTCTAGAATATATAAAAACTTAAAAAAAGTATTTTAGAATATTAGATAAAAAGGTATTTTCTATATCTAAATAAGAAGAAACTAAATAGAAAAGTTATAAATTCCGGAAATTAAATAAAAATAGTATTAGAAAAAATAGTTATAGCTCTTAAAGAAAAAGATAATAACTATAGTCTATTTCTAGTTATAGGAATATATAAAATAAAGAATAAGAAAATTCGACTAATAAATACTAATAATAAAACTAGAAAAGGCTCTAATAAATATTTAAATTAGTTTAAGAAATCCAAAATTAGAGAATATTTATAAAAATATATTAGGAAATATAAGAATTATTTTTTACTAAATATATTAGCTATTTTAAAAGATTTATAACTTATTCTAGAATGTTTTAAATAATTAGATATTAGAAACTGGTTCTAGAAAAAAAACTAGTTATATTTCGAGAATTAATAATTAATTAAAAAAATACTATTATATTTAATTAGAAAAAAGTAAAAAAAGTCTATAAAGATATTAGTTTACTTATTCTAATTAAGACTATTAAATATAAGGCCTAGTAAGAAAAGAATTTCCTATATTCTAAAGCTTTATTATTAGTAATAATAAAAAAATTATTAGAATATCTAGATTATAAAACTCTTAAGAAATATAATAAATCTTATTAAAATCTATAGTTTTTAGTTATAAAAAAATTATTAGAACTTATAGATTAATTAATACTATTATAAAATATTAATTTATTTCTATTTACTAATAAGATCTCAGAAAAGTTTATTAAATATATTTATATTTCTTTAATTAATTTCTTTTCCGGATATAATTAACTTATAATAAATATTTATAATAAAGATTTAACTATATTTATAATATTTCTGGAACTATTAAGAATAACTATATTATTTTAAAGAGCTACTAATTCCGTTATATAATTTATATAGATTATTATAACTATTTTAGAAAATCTATTTCCTAAAATTATTATATTATTTATTAATAATATTAGAATAAAGAAACCTTATATAAACTATAATAAATAGCTTATTTTATCTAATATTTAGTATTTTATATTCGAATATCTTTAAAACCTAGATATAACTTTAAATAAAATTAAATAAACTAGAACTAGTATTAGAAAAAAATTATAATATAATTATTATTAGTTTTATTTATAGAATATTTAAAAGAAATCTTTCGAATTCAGGAATTACTAAGATTTTAAAATAGAAATATTATAATAATATAATTAAAAATAAAGCATTTATTAGAATTATTATTTATTATTATATTTGAATTAAAGGCTTTATAATTATTATTAAACTCATTTATTATTTAATAAAAGAAGCTATAATATAGGAATAAAATAATAAATAAATATAAATTATATAAATTCTTTAAGAAAAGCTTATTACTATTCTAATATTTTATAAGTTATATTATAATTTATTAGAAAATTAGAGAATAATTATATTAGTAATAAATACTAGCCCAAATAAATAAAATAGAACTTTTAGTTAATATAATAGTAAAAGAAAAAAAAGAATTATATAATATAAGTCTAGAATCTAGAATAATACTAAATAAAGATATAATATTATTAAAAGAAAATATTAAAATCTAGTAAAGTATTTATAGAAAATATAATTCTAGCTATATAGAATTTATTTTATTCTTAAACTAAATACTAATATACTTATTATATAGCTAAATAAAGTAACTATAGATCTTCCTAAAGCTCTAATTACTAATTAGCTAGTATATATTTAATTATTTAATTTTAAAATTAAATATATTAAAGAAACTAAATATATTATTAATAATAAATTATTAAAATACCTATAATAAAAAAGTAATATTAAAAATAATAAGAATATTAATAAATAATTAGTAATAGAGCTTAATACTATTAAAATAGTATTTATTAGATAGAAAGTTTAACTAAAAGAAATAGTTCCGGTTTAGTTATATAATATTATTTTAGGGAATTAGGTTTCTAAAGCCTTTACTAGATATTCGAATAATAGTATCTAGTTACTAGAAATTAATAATTAAAGCCTTATTATATCTAGAAATAAAATAATAATATTTAAAAATTATATAGTAAAAACTATAGTCTTTTATATATAATCTCTAATAAAATAATAAATAATAATACTAATTCTTATATTTTATTTAATAACCCGATATTTTTATTAGATTTTTTAGATAATAGCTATTTTAAATAATATTAGAATATTATATAATATCTTATAATATTTTCTAGATTAGAAAAAATATTTAGAACCGAGTTTCAAAAATTAAATAGAAAAGCTTTAAATTATAATATAAAAAACCAATTACTATAAAGAATTATATCTAAAATATATCTATTATAGCTTATTATTAATAACTAAAAACAAAGAAAGATTATTATTAAAGAGCTATATAATAAGATTAGATATGTCACGAACCTGTAAAGAAAGCTCACGAATAAAGCGCTTGTAAGAGGAATCATTTATTGAGAATTCTAAGATAAGGAAAGAAGAAGGTTTCTTAAGGAAAGAACCGAGCTTAAGTATAAAGTGCACGCGTATAGCTTAGCGAGCTGTGCTAGTCCCAATTAGGTATGGAGCACGTGACAAGAACTATTACAAGATATATTAGAAAAAGAATATTTTTATTTAATAGCTAGCTATTATTACTAGTAAAATTACTATAACTATATATATAAATATATTAGTATTTATAAAATAAAATAAAAAAAAGCTCTATATCTAATAAAGCTATTTTTTTTTTACTTTAAAATTAATATAATTAAATTACTAGATTATAAAGAATATAACTTATTAGTTATTATTAGAAATAACTTTTTAGAATAGATTAAAGATAGATCTTTAAAGAATTTAATTAGTAAAAAGATTATTAAGTTTATTTAAAAAGAAATTATTTATAAATATAGTCTATTTAAATAGCTTAAGATAAGTAATAAATCGGAATTTAAAAAAGTAATAATTTAGAAATTTAATAAACTAGAAATTAATAGAATTATTATTTTAGTTTATAATTCTAAAAAAAAAAATTTAAAAGAAAATATTAACTAATTATTTAAATATTTATTATATTTATAATAAATAAAAAGAAACCTTAAATATATTTACTATTATATATAAACTAATTAGATTTATTTCTTTTTATATAATCTATAATAAAAAAGCTATATTATTTATAGAAATATACTTTTTAATCTAGAAAATACTCAGATAAAATAAAGTCTATAATAAAGAAATATTTCTAGAAATATATATAAAATAAATATAAATAAGAAATAAAGATATTAAAAAAGCTAGAATAAAGAAAAATAGAAGATATTAAAAGAAAAGAAGTAATTTAATACTATTTACTAGATTTATTTAAAGCTTATTTCTAAAAAGAATCTAATTCTTATATATAATATTAAACTAATAAATTAAAATAAATTAAGAAATATAAAGCTATTATATTACTAGTTTGGCCTATATAAAATAAGATATATAAATTAACTAAAAGAATATTATATACTAGAAGAACTTAATAGTATTATATTCTAAAAAACATATATTAGGAATTAATTCAAGTAGTTTATTAAAAGAAATAAATTCTAGTACTTTCCTAAAAATAAAATTAATAATAAATATATATCTATAAACAAATATTTTAAAATAAATATAAAGTTAGAAAAGAAAATAATAATAGAATACTATAAGCGAAATAGTATTTAGGAAATTAAAAAAGCTACTAGTATTATTATATATATTCTAGAATTACTAGAATTAGAAAAAGTAAAATATATTTCTTTTATAAAAGACTAGAAGAAAGTATTTAATAATAGAAGCTTTTCTTAACTTGAAATAAAGCTTATTATTTTTAATTTTTTATATATTTTTTAATTTTTTCTTTCTAACTATTATTTATAGCCTTTAAAGAATATTATTATTAGATTATTATTTTAGAAATCGAATAAGCTTTATTATTATTTATTATTTACTATTATTTAATTATTATTATTAAATAGTATTCTTAATATAAGATTTTATTATTAGATTTTGGAAATTAAATATAAAATATTTCTTTTAATATAAAAATAAATAAAGAATTAAAGAGTTATTTTATAAACTCTTAATTTCAAATTATAGTACTTTTTAGAAAGTTTTAGTAATATAAATAATTATTATATATAAAAAAGAAAAAAGAAAAAAAAAAGAAAATTAAACTAAAAGTCTTTTAAAAGCTCTATTTGCCTTTTTAGCTAGCTATTCTTATAGCTTATACTAGTCTAAAGCTTAATTATAATATTTATAGATTTTAATATTAACTTAAATTACTATTATAAGTTTATTTATAATATCTAAATAAACTTTCTAATTAGAAGTTATATATAAATAAAATAGCTAAACTAGAAGCCTTATAAAAGAAAAAAGAAACCTTATTAAATCTAATAGTTGTTTCCGAAAGTATTTAATAATATATAATTCTAGAAATCTTTTAGATATTAGATAAACTAAATCTATTTATTTAAAGCCTATTTTATACTAAGAAACTTACTTTTTTTTCTATATAATTATAATTATATTTAAAACCTATATCGAGGTTTAGTTAATATATTATATATTTCTATTTCTATATAAAGAGAACTTCTTTTATATAGAACTTATTCCCTAATTATAATACTATTTTATTATTAGAAATTAATTACTTTTTTTAAAAAAAACTAGTATAATTTATTAATTCTCATTATTAATTTATTTCTTATTATTAAATATTATTTAAATAATTAGAAAAATATTTTTAATTTTGTATTTTTAATATTAATTTTTAATATTTGATTTTTCTATATTCTATATTAATTTTAATATTAATTATTCTAAATTTACTAATAGTATTATAAATCCTATTTATATTATCTTATAATTCTTTTTTTCACGATTTCTAAAGCCTTTAATATTACTTTCTTAAATATAAATATTACTTTAAAATTCTAATTAACTAAATAGTTTTCTACTAAATAAAATTAACTTTAATAAATATTAAATAGTTATAATTAGCTTTTGGAAGAGATATAAATTAGTTCGAAAAAAGTAATAATTTATTCTAAGTTATTTCTTAATTCTATTATTCTAACTTTTTTTTTATTAATATTTATTTTATATTTTCCTAATATTTTTAATATATTTATATATTTTATTTTTATATATATTTCCTATATTATTTTCCTTCTTTTATACTATTTCTTAAGTTAATAGAATATCTCTAAATAAATAAGGAATTAAGATATATTTATATTATAAAATTTATACTATTTTCTTTTATATTCTAATATTTTAGATATTATTATTATATTTATATTTCTATTATATTATTTTCTTATTTCCCTATTATTATTATTTAGTTTAACCTGTATTAATTATTTCCTAGATTATATTTTCTTAGATATATATATTTATATTCTTTTCTATAATAAAAGCCTAATTCTATATTTTATTTTCTATAATTATTTCTAAATTATAATTATATTATTTTAAATATATCTAATTATTATATTTATTTTCCCTATTATATATATTACTATTTTAGCTTTATTTTCTTAATAAGAAAAAAGAAAACTCAAATATATATAATATTTTTATATAATTTAAATTTATTCTAATTTATTTTTTATTTTAGAAAATATTTAAAAAAAACCTTCTAATTTTAAAATTCTTTAATTCTATAACTTATAACTATTATATTAATAATACTTATATAATCTTTTCAAAAATAATAAAATAGCTAAAAACTAGATTTCTTAAGCTAGTAAAATATAATAGCTAATCTTTATAAGCTATAATATTATTAAAAGCTTATAAATTAATAATATTAAGATTTAGAATATTAAGAAAGCTTAGATAATTATAGAAAATCTATAAATATTAGAAAAGATAGTTATAATTACTGAATTTAATATAAATATTCCAGATAAGCTAAAGAACTATTAAGCTAATAATAGAGAATTCGAGAATATTATTAAAAGTATTACTAAAAACAGATAAGAAAAGCTTAATAAAATTAAAACTATAATAAATAGTTTTAAAACCGAGAATTAGAATAGAATTATATAATATAATAAAGCCTTTAGCTAATATATTAATAATATTAATAAGAATATTTATAAGAAGTTATATTTTCTTTTTAAAAATAAAAGCTTTAGTATATAAAGCCATTTAATTAATTAATAAAGCTATTTTGGAATATATTAAAAATAAGAAATATTAGAATATTAGTATATTTACTAAATTAAATATTATTAAGGTATTTAAATATACTAAAGCTATTTTAGAAACTAGAGAATTAGTTTTTAAGTTACTATTAGCTAATATTCTTAAGGCTAAATAATATACTTTTAAAGCTTTCGGAATTCTAATTAAAAGAATTTATAATAATAAGTTTTTTCCTGCTTTTTAAAATAAGCCTAAAAAATCGGCCTCTATTATAATTTTAGCTTTAATTCAATTAGATCTAGCTAATAAGAATAGAGCTAATTTAATATAATCTAGTAATAATTCTATTAGTAAAACTAGTAAAACTAGTATAACTAATTAAAAAGAATCTAATAAGAAAAGAGAATAAGCTAAGTCTAAAACTTCTAATAAATAGTAAAAATTCGAGTATTAGTCTAAATATAAGACTAATAAAATAAAGGAAAATAAGAAATAAATAAATAAAAAGAAATTCTTTATTTTAAAAAAAAGATATTATTTAGAAAAACTTTTATAATTATATCTAGAACTAAGAAATAAAAGACTAAAGATATTAAATTCGAGAAAATTAAAGGTAATAAATATACTATAAGATATTAGCTAAATAGAAGTTAATATTTATTTAATAAAATAAATATATCTTTAAAGAAATATATAGTAGTATTTTAGAACTTATTTATAAATAAGAATATTATAGAATTAATAATAAATTCCTTAAAGCTTCTTATAAAATATATAATTAGTAATTTATTAATATTTTATTTATTAATATAGGAGATATTAATATTTATAAAAATACTTTAAAGCTAGTTATTATAATTTATAAAATTACTAAAAATAAGAAATATATTTCTATTATTTAAGTAAATAAAAAAATATGAGATTTCTTTTTAGAAAACCGAGAAATTATAAAATATAAATATAAGTATTATATTTTTAATTAATTTTATCTAAATTTATAGCTTTAATTTAATACTATAATTCCTGTTTCTAAATCTAGTACTAGTAATCTAAATATAAATAGTTATATTTATAAAAAGAACTATTTAAAATAGATTAAAAAGCTTAATATAGAAAATAGAAATATTATAATTCTATTTCTAAAAAAAAAATATAATAAAATATAGAAATCTAAATAATAATTATTTTATTTTAGTCTTTTAATTCTTAATAATAGATTTATTAATATAGTTCGGATTTTATGAGATATTAAATAAGTATTTTATTTATCTAGTTATTTATTCTTAGCTAGTCTAATATTATATTTCTAGAAATATTAATTATAATTAATATAAAAATATTATTAAAGATCTAGCTATTACTAAAGTTTTAAATAGCGAATTCTATTTTAGTAAGAAATACTAGAATATTAGTTATATTTTTCTTATAAACTATAAAAAGGCTATTATTTTTAGTAAGAAGTTCTTTAAGAATATTAATTACTTTTTTATTTCTAATAATTTTAAGCCGGAAATAATAAAAGAAATAAGCAAGTATTTACTAAAAGTAATAAAAGAAAAGGCTTTAAATATAGTTTATTTAATTAGATAAATAAATGCTTTTAGCTAAATAATCTATAAGTCTAGAATTATAAGTAAGTAATAATTTTCAAATAATATAAAAACCGAAAAATAGCTTAATAATAATTTATTATTTAATAGGCCTTTTATTATAATTCTAATAAGTCTAGTTATTATTAAGAATAAAATATATGAAAATAAAATCTTCTATAAAGTTATTATTAGTTTACTAGTAATGCATGGCACCGTTATATAGGCGTGGAAATACTAGTTATATTAGTTAGTAAAGTTATTATTATTATTCAGAAGTAAGGATCGCAGATTATAGTATTAATATGCGATCCCTAAATCTGCTAAGCCTAAAGGGGTCTAGTCTACTAGTTGAGTCACGCATGTGACGCGAGGTCACATGACCCAGGAAATTCGCAGTATAGCTATTCCAATAGTTATTAAAGCCTTTTATCTAAAGTTTTCCTTTTTTATTAAAAATTAATTTAAGAATACTATAGATAATACGAAATTCGAAAGAATTATCTATTTGAAATATATTAGTATAATTTATAATATAATTTACTATAATAAGCCTCTTTAATATCTAATAGTAAAAATAGAAATTAAATAATAATTAAAGGCAAATACTAATTAATATAAAGAATTATATTAGATTTAATATAAGAATATAATTAAACGAATTCGAATTACTTTTAAATAAGTTCGGGAATATAAAATAAAACTATTTAAGAATAATGGATTTTATTTTAGATATATTAAAAAGAAATTAAATTAGCTAATAAAAAAGAATTCTAATTATTTTATTATTTCGAATTCTAAATAGGATTTTTCTATTAGTTTTAGTATTTAAAAGACAAGTATAAATAAATAGGGAATTAAATATAATATAATAAACTATATTTTTTAAAAATTATATTATTTTAGTAGTTTTAAGGTTTTAGTTATATAATAAAAGCTATAGTCTTTTATATATAATTTATAGAAATTATATAAAAAAGCTATAATTCTAGAAAATAATTCCTTTTCTATATTTAATTAATTAAGCTTTTATATACTATATATTATTTATACTTTATTATTTATATTTTTAATTTTATTACTTTATTATTAAATTGTATTTTATATTCTAATATACTTTATATAGGTTTTTATTTTATTATAGTTTTTTTTCCTATACTAGACTAAAGTATTTAAATAGCTTATTAAATAACTTAAAATATATAAATTTATTATAAAAATAAAAATATTTATTTAATAGTTTAAAATAAGATTAATTATTAAAGAAATATTTTATAAAAAAGAGAAAAACTTATTTCTATAGCTATAAGAATAAAAAATAACTTAAATTTATTTATTAAATAGAAATATAATAATATACTAATAAAATAATAAAATAAATAAAAGAAAAGAAAAGAAAAATTAAATAAAGAAAAATTAAAAAATTAAAAAATTTCTATTATAAGATTTATAAAACCGGAATAATAAAAATCTAATAATAAAATCTAATATAATATTTATATTAGAATTTATAAAACTAAATATAATTTATTTTATTTATTAAAAAAAGAATTATTATATAATTATTTACCTAAATTAGAAGAAACTAATTTATTATAATTATAATAAGTCTAGCTATAAAATATATAAGTATTTAGAACTAAAAAAGCCAGAAAATAAATATACTTTATAATAATTATATTTATTTATATTATAAAAAATAAAACTTTTAAAACGAGAATAATAATTAAGATTATTATTAAAAAAAAATTAAAAATATTAGTTAACTCGAATATAAAAACTAATTATATAAAAACTAATTATATAAAAAGAAAACTAGCTTTAAATATAGAAATTCTATTAATATTAAAAGTAATTTCTTTAATTTTACTAGAAAAAACTAGAATTTATATTTTTAAAATTATTACTAAAAATATATTAAAGAACTAAAAAAAAACTAATATATATTTTATATTATATAATTTTAATCTAACTTATATTAATATAATACTTGAATCCCTATAGCTTTATTAAGTTAATTTCCTAATTTTCTTTAAAGAAATAATATAAAAATACTAGATTTAATTATAAAAAATTAAAGTTCTAAATATTAGAAAGTTTACTAAAATAATAAAATATAAAACTTTTTTTTTATTAATTATTTATTCTATAACAAATAGCTAAATAATAATAATAATAATAATAATAATAATTATTATTATTATAAATAAAATAGCTATATTTCCTAGAAAATATTTTCTATAAAAACTATAAATATATTATTTAACTATTATATAATAAAGTATTATATAAATCTAAAACTAGAATTCTAATTATTATATAATCTTATATATATTTTATTAAAAAGAAAATTTAAAGTTTTTCGGAAATATTTTAATATTAATTTAAAAAAGAAATAGATTTATTATTTTATTAGTCTAATTAATATTCTAATTATATTTATTCTAAAAAAGAAAATAGCTTATATTTATATATTAATTACTAGAATCTAAATAGAATTACTATTAAGAACTAAATATTATTATTACTTATTAGTAAAATAAGAAATAGGCTTTATAAAATTAAAATATATATAAAATTAGATTCAAAAAATATTTATTATTAATTATAAATCCGGGAAAGTAATAAATAAAAAATAATATTTTAAATATTATATTATATTTTTTAGACTTTCTAATATTTTAATAATATTTCAGATATATATTAATTATATACTAGTAAGCCTTATAAATATTATTTAAATAATCTATTTAAATAATATTTTAATTTATTTAAAAAATCCAGAATAATATATATTCGAATAATTATAATAATATTAGCTTTTTATAAACTTAATAAAATACGAGTTTAATATAAAAAAATAGAATTCCTGATATTTATAATTAGTTTAAATAATATAGAAATAAAAACTAGCCGGGTTATAGTTATTAAGAAATAGTTAGCCTCGAAAAATAATATTCGAGAAATTTAAGTATTTCTGAATTTTATTAACTTATATTAAAGATTTATTTATAGATATTTTAGGATAATAAAAGAATTAACTAATTTATTAAAAACTAATAGAAAACTATAATATTATTTTAGCTAAATAAATAAGGCAAATAAGGCTTTTAAGAAACTAAAAATTATTTTTATAATAGTACTAATTTTTTATTATTTTAGTCTAGCTTTAAAAATTTATATAAAAATAAATATTTTAGGATTTATAATTATAAATATAATTTCCTAGTATTTTAATAAAGAAATAAAAATCAGGTAATATTTTATTATTTTCTATTTAGTAATATTATTTAATATATATTTAATATATTATTATTATTAAAATACTTTATAATTAAAAGAAAACTAAATAATTAATAAATAAAATAAATAAAATAAATAAAATAAATAAACTAAATAAAATAAATAAAATAAATAAAATAAATAAAATAAATAAAATAAATAAAATAAATAAAATAAATAAAATAAATAAAATAAATAAAATAAAAATAAAATAAATAAAATAAATAAAATAAATAAAATAAATAAAATAAATAAAATAAATAAAATAAATAAAATAAATAAAATAAATAAAATAAATAAAAAAACTAGTTATTTTTAATTTTATTTTAGAATACTAATTAGAATATAGTAATTCTATTAATAGGCTATTAAAAAAAGCCAGATTTTATGATTTATATTTTATAATAAGTTATAAAATATAAAATAGAAAGTTTTATAAATAATAATAATAAAATATTATATTATTCCCATAATACTATAATATAAAACCTAGAAAAAAGAAAATAAGTATTTTTTAATTAGTAAAATATTAAGAAATTCTAAAAAAGAAATCTATTTTAATAATAAAATAATACTAGAAATATTATTATTTAAGCTTATTATTAATATAGCTAATTATAAATAATATATATTATAAATTCTAATTATATAAATAACTAAATCTAAAATAATATATAAGAAAAATAGAAAAATATAATTTAAACTATTATTATAGTACTAAAGGCTTAATTTATTAATATAATACTAGTAATATAAATAGTTCTTAAAAAAAATTATTAGAACTATTAAGATTTAAGAATTTAATATATTTAGATTATTAAAATATTAAAATACTATTTATATATTAAATAAGCTAGCTTTTAAAAAAGAATTATTATAAGCTAATTATAATAATTTTATAAATAAGTATTTTAGTATTAGTAAAATACTAGAACTTTTTTAGAAAAAGTATTTCTAATAAAATATTAAAAAAAATAAGAAACTATAATAGAATTTATTTTATATATTAATAAACTAAAATAGTTTTTTTAATTATATAATATATTTAGTTTATTTCTTATTTTTTTAAAGCTATAATAAGAAATTATTATAAATTTTATTATAGAACTATTTCTTTTTAGATTTTATAATAAAATATATAATTTTATATTTTATTATTATTAATAAATATATAAAAATAATATAATATATTTTAATTATTAAAGAAATTTTAGCTTTTAAGCTAATAAAGCTATTTATATATTATATTATTAAAGACTTTAATATATTTATAAATATAATTTCTAATAAAAAATCCGTTTTAATTAATAAATTCTAATTAAATTTTTATTTTTATTTAAAAATTTGATAATAACTAAATATAATATTTTATTTATAAACTAATAAATAAATAGAAAATCTAAACTAAATTTTATAATAATATTTGAAATATTATATTAGTTACTAGTAAAATAACTAAATAATAAAGCTTATTTTTATAGAATTTATATATAATAACTTTATATATTTAATAATAGAAATATTTTTATTTTATATATTATATAAATTCTATTTTAATATTAAACTATATATTAAGAATAATATTTCGGAAAAAGAAATATTAGTAATATAGGAAAAAGTATAAAGAATTTAAATAAAATAAGAAATATTAGAGAAATAATAATAAGAAATAATAAATATATAAAAAATATATTAATAAGAAATTTAAAATATATAATAAAGTTATATTTTATATATAAAGTTAATAAATAGATATTTTAGTCTTTTTAAAATTATAGAAATATATAAATAAATATATTACTTGAAATTATTATTATATTAGATCTATAATATTTTTTATATTTCTTTTTTAGAACTATAATACTTATAAGCTAGTATTATAATAGAACTAGAACCGGTTAAAATTAAAAATAAAAAAGAATTCGGGATAAAATCTATTATAGCCTATAAAAATAATAAAAAGAAGAAAAAAGATCTTATTTATTAAAAGAGTTATTTACTAGTAAATAATATATAGAAACTATTAAATAATTTAGAGAATATAATTCAAGAATTATAAGAATATTTAGAAAAAAAATATTATAATATTATTAGCTAAATAAAAATATAAAAAATAAATATTTTTATTAGAAAACTATTAAAAAATCATATATTTATTTTTAGAAAAATTATATAAAAATTATTAAAAATTATTAAAAACTTTAAAAACTTTAATTTTTATATCTTATAAATATTTTACTTTTATAAATATTTTTTATTATTTTTATTATTATTTTTATTAGAATTCTTTTAAGAAATAAATAATAAATTAGCCTAGGAAACTATTAGCTATTAATAGGAAATAAAAAGAAAATAAGTTTACTTAATACTAAAAAATATTAATTATATTTTTAAGAGTACTTTATATTTATATTAAGCTAATAAGAATTATTTAACTTATTTCTTGAATTATTAGAGAAATTTATTAGCCTTAAATAATAGTTTTAATATAAGAAATACATATAGTTTAGTATAAAAGAATAATAATAATAGCTTTCTTTTTTTCGAATAAAAATTAGATAAGATATTTATATATATTTATAATTTAGAAAAGGTAATTTAATTATATTATATATATTTAAAGAATTTTAAATAATATTAGAATAAGAAATAAAAAAGGAAATTATAATTTATAGAATTATATTTCTTATTCTTAAAATAATAATAATTATATATTAAGTAATTATTATTTTTAATATAAATAAAATCGAGAAACTTAGTAATATTTTTAGAATATTAAATATAATAAAAGCAAATTAAGGCTATAAAAGTATTAGCCAAATAAGTAATAATAGGCTAATAAATATTAAAAAAAGAATTTATTTTAATAAATAAAGAAATTAAAAAGGAAATTAAAAAAAAGTTTAAAAGAAGCTTAAAGAAAGCTTAAAGAAGTTTAAAGAAAACTTAAAAAAGGCTTAGAAAAGAAAAATAAGAAATAAGAAAAAGCTAAATATAATATTATAATTAAAGAAAAAGAAAATTAGTTAATATAAAAAAGAGGCCTTTTTATAATACTTCTTTTTCTAAATAGTAATTATAAATTTGGAATTAGCTTTATATTAGAAATATTTAAAAATTCTAAAAAAGAAATTTATAAATAAATTAAAAAATTAAAAAAACTTTTCTAAGCTTTTAGATTTGTAAAATAATAATTTATTTATAAATAAAGGCTAAGTTAAGATTTATAAACTCTATATTTAATAATATATATTATATTTATATTACTTTTATAAAAGAAAATTATTAAAAATAATTTATAAATTAATTAGATAGAATTAATAAACTATATCCTTAATTTTATTATTTAATATAATAATAAAGTAATTATAAAAAGTCTTTAGAAAAAGCTAATAGCTAGAAAAGTTTTAGAGAGATATTTATAAAGCTATTTATAGTTTTTTTTAGGCTTTTTAGAAATTAGAGCTTAGAAAAAGAAGCAATATAATAAATATATATAATAATATATAAATAGATATTAGATATTATAAATCTAGTTTTCTATTTTAAATAAAGCTTATAATTAGAATTATATAAATTAAATAAAATTATATTTTCTAATTAAATAAAAAGCTTTATATATTTAGCTAAATATTAGGAAATATATAAAGAAATATTAATTAGTCTTTTACTAAAATTAGGTCTTAGAATTAGTTATATTTATAAATATTATTCTATAGTTTACTTATTTTAATTATTTATATATTACTTTACTATTATATATTTTGTAATATAATATATTAGAAACTAGAAATTATTAATTTAAAACTTATTATTTCTATTATATTAATAAGTTTTTTATAAAATAATTAATTTATAACTATTATTTCTTTTATAATAAATAATTCTTTAAAATTATTAGTTTTTAAATTAATAATATTTTATTTATTAAAACTAATAATTTTATAAAAATAAAATAATTAAAGCTTTAAAAAGCTAAGGTTTTAATTAAAAAAATATAAATATCTTATTTTTAATTATAATTTCAAGTTTAATAAAAGTATTTTTTATATAAGAATATTAGTATAAAAATCTTTAAATTATTTTTATAGAAAATACTATTACTATAAATAATAAAGATATTATTTATTAAAATCTTTTTATTTAAAACTAATATATTATCTAATATATTAAAAAAAATTATATTAATTTATTAACTAAAAGCTTTATATAATTTATTAATTATTATTTAAATTATTAAATTTTCGAAAACTAATATAAAAGTATTTAATAAATTAAAAATATTATTAAAAAACTATAATTTATAAAACTAGTAAAAAAACTTTTATATTTAATTATTTTTATAAATTTTTTATTTATAATAATAAATCTTTTTTTAAAAAAACTAAATATATTTTAGTTCTAATAAATAAAATTAAATATACTAATATTATTTATTAGTTCTTTATTAAATATAAAAGAATTACTAGAAATATTTTAGTTTTAGAATTCTATAATATAATTTATAGTTTTAATATAAGTATTTTAATTAAATCTATAATTAATAAAATATTAGAAACGAAACTATTATTAATAATTTATATAAATTTAAAGTTATTATATAAATATCTTATTAAATTAGGTATTATTTAAAAGAAATACCTAATAATTAATCTAATATATTTTTATTAAATATATAAATAATAAGAGATTATAAAAGTAAAATAAATTAAAAAGAATTATATTTTATTAATTATATAATAAAATTAAAACTATTAAATATTCTTAAATATTTAATTAATATAAATATAAATAAAACAGAAAATAAATATATAAAATAAAAGAATATTATAGAAAAGAAAGTTATATTGAAAGATTATAATCTTTAATATATAACTAAAATCTTAAAAATAATATAAATATATAAAGTATTTAAAAAATCTAATATTAGAAAAAATTAGAGAATTAATATATAATTAAAGAAAAATATTAATTTTTATATTTTTTAAAGAAATTTTAATATTAATATAATTATAGAATTCGAAATATAAAATATAAGTAATAAAATATAATTATATAATTTTATATTTTATAAATAACTTAACTAATAAACTAATAATAATTAAATAATAAAATAATAATAAAAAGATTAATTAATTTATAAAAAAGAAAATTATTATTCTAGAATTATAAAAAAGGCTAGTATTTTTATATAATTCTTTTAAATTATATAATTAAATTTCTGAAATTATTAAAATAATATAATTTTTATAAAATATAATTTATTATATTATATTACTTTTTTATAGCTTATTATAAAGGCTTTATATTTTAACAAACTGCCTTATATTAAAAGAAATTCTTTTTAATTATAATTATAAAAAGGGCTCGAATAATTAAAATATTATTTATTATAAATTTTATAACTCTATTTATTTAATATAATTTTTAATAAACTTAATTATTAATTAATATATATTTTAAATAAATTTTTTTTATTAAAATTACTAGTTTTAAGATTTTAATAATTAAATAACTAATAATTAAATTAATTTTATATATATTAAATAATATTTAATATTAAATTTAAAGTTTATAAATTACTAATATTAATAATATAATTTAAAAAAGACTTCTATTAATTAGTTTTATTAATATATTTATATAATAATATAATATTTTTAAAATATTAATTTTTTAAAAATATAATTAATATTTAAATTATAAAATTTATTTTTAAATTTTTAAGTTTTAAAATCGATTTTTTATTTAAAAGAATTATATTATATTAAATAAAAGAGTTTTTTATAAAATAAAATTTAGTATTAATTTTTTTTAATTAAAATTAGATTTATATATATTTATATATTTAATAATAAAAATTATAATTTTTTATTAATAATATTATATTTATTATAAAATTATATAAATATTTTATATATTAGAATAATAGTTAATAATTAACTTTATATAAAAAAGCTTAATTTTAATTTTAATTCTTTTTAGTTTTTAATTCAAATTTCTTCTTTTAATAAAACTTTTTAATATAAAATTAGAATTTTATAACTAATATATTATTTTATATAAAAAATAATAATACTAATTTTTAAATATATATAAAATAAAATTAAATTAAAAGTATTTATATATATAAAAATATTAAGTTTTAAAATAAAGAATTTAAGATTTTTTAAATTTTTAAATAAAAGCTATATTTAATATATAAAGAAATATTTTAGCTTCTTTTCTTTTTAAATATAAAAGAATTATATTATTATTATTAATAATAATTATTATTTAATATTATAGGTTTAGCTAAGATATTATAATAAAGTAATATTATAATAATAATAAAAAGCTTATATTAAGCTAAAGGCTATTTACTAGATTTAAAATATTAGCTATATATTAAATTATATATAATAGTATTATATAACTAGTATTATATAATATAAAATTAGAATATATATTAATTAGAAACCTTAATTATTAGCTTTATATTATATACTAGAATTACTTTTATTTACTAGAAAATTAAAATGAAATAATTTATCTAGAAATAAAAGCCTTATTTTATAGAGCTTATAAACTAACTTTATTTAAAATATATTTATATTCTATATAATATTAAGTTATTTTTATATAATATAAATACTATTATATAACTAGTTCTTATTTATATAGAAATACTAAAACTTATACCTAAACTTATATAAGAGTATTAAAGCTTAAAAATATATAGAATTTTTTTATAATAAACGAATACATATATTCTATTTTCCTATTTATACTTGTTTTTTATTCTTTATATTAGGCCCGTTAATTTATTTTAAATATATCTTACCCGAACTATAAATAATACGAAAAAATATAATAAAACCTTTCTTTCTTTTTAAATACTTCTACTATTCTAAATATAAGTCTTTCTGGCTAATTATAAATTATTCTTTAGATTAATCTAACTTTCGAGCCATAATATATTTTATATATTATATATAAAGATATAATTCTTATTATAGGTAAAAGAGCCAGCCGGTTTTAAAGAAAAAACGAATATAGTAATTTATATAGGTATAATAGGTAGTAGAAAAGGCCTTATAGGTATAAATACAGGAAAAGAAGAGAAAGTAAAGGTAATTAGATATATGAGAGTAGTAGATATAAGGGGCATTTATAAAAGGCTAGAATATAATATAAAAGGAGATTAAGAGCTAGTAAAAGGGAGAAAAGTATTACGAGGGCTCCTATTAGTAGTGAGTAGACTATACGGACCTGTAGGAAAGTTCTACGGATATAGGAAAGAGCTTATAAGGGGAGAAAAGGGGAGATATAGGCCGGGAAAAGAGCTAGAAGGGCCTAACGGACAAGGAAGGGAGTTCTACGGGCTTGCAGGATGGCTAGGGAGGGTTTCCTGGTAAGAATAAGGCTTGGGAGGATTTATAGGAGGAAAGAGAGAGCTTTGCAGGCGAAAATACGGATAATAAGGGGCTTGCGGGGGCAAGTAAGGCTTGGAAGGGCCTATAAGAGATCCAAAAGAGCCCGTAAAAGTAATACTGCTCCTCTTATAATTAAAAAAAGCCTCTTACAGACTTCGGCCAGTTCTTTATATATAATATATACCGGGAACGAAATAAGAAAGCGAACCGGGTCCGGAAAGCAAAGTAAAAGAGAGCTATTTCTCCTTGCCCAAAAGCTATAAACGAGTAATTAAAATACGCGATCCAAGCTCTAGCTCCTACTAGCGAGTATAGGCTTGGCTTGAACTTTGTAACCCGGCTTATAACTATAGAGGATTATATAATCTCAGTCGAATCTGGACCTCTCCAAAGTCCACTTCCGTCTTTGGACCTGAGCAGTCGCTGCCTTAACCTGAGCTAAGCCCTGAGCCAAGCTCTGTGCCCTGAGCACACTTGAAAGTCAGCTGGATCACGCTCAGGGGGATCCTTTCTAGCTCCCTCGAGAGTCGGTTATAGTTTCTATATTATTTATATATAGAATTTTACAGATCCTGCTGCCTGCAGCATAGCCACCTCTCTAAGCCTATTAAGATATCGTGACGGTGGCCATTCTCGGTCCCCTGTCGGAGCCGATTTGGGTCCCCTTTTTAACCGAAGGAGCCTCGCTTAATGCCCCTATAACCTCTCCTCAACTCCCCCCAAACAACCCAACTCGTATACGAGAGTATACGACTTCAATTTTCTAAGAGCTTTATCAACTTTTACATACTTATTTAGAAAGGTACTAGCTTCTCTTCGATCAATACACCGTCGCCGAGATGAGTCTGCCTGTGTACACGTTAACGAAGCACGCCTGCTCTTGTTAAGCTGCGGGGGCGTGCCGATGTGGCCTGATCCTGCACAGTACCTTGTTAAACAGAAGCACCAGGGCATTGTATTCCTCATAAAATTATAGCATGCAGAAGGAGCTGAGAGCCCAGGCGTGGACGGACGTTGGATCTCGTAGCACCGTTTTTGGTTAGTCACTGTTTGCTAACTACAACGAGATCCAGGTAGCAGCGACGCTATATCGAGCAGGATTCATTAAGAAGTTTGGGAGATTCATGCGGATCCTAGCAAGGCAGAATTGCACCAATGTTGTACTAACGAAGGATCAGCTGGGTGAGGGAGAGACATGCAGCGGCGATGCCGCGTCAGGTGGCTTTAGGGGATTCATGCAGATCCTAGCAAGGCAGACATCACCGATACTCAAACGGTACTGGCGAAAGGAGTAAAGGATCAGCAGGGGGTTCATTCAGAGGCACTATAGAGATTCATGCATCTGTGATACGGCACAGAGGGGTCAAAGAACAGGCTCGTTTGCGTGGATACGACACTTGTCCGATCCCGGGAGGGTAACGTAAGGCAGAATCATCTCGGCGCAGCCAGCAGATTCATGCACTACAGGTGAGTACGACCGACACAGGACAGGCCTGTAGCGGTGCTCAGGCGGTTTTGTCACGCCGTATGAGAGATACTACGGTAAAGGGTATGTCACAGCTTTAACATTTAACGTAGGTAGAGACAGACGAGGGAAACGAGCTTTTATGGCAGGGATATCAGGAGATTGGGCCGAATAGCAGTTTATGTAGCGCACGGCAAGGCAGAACAATCTTAGCAGAAAAGTTGCATTAATAAGGAGCGTCATTCTTAAGCAGCATAGCTCTCAATGCCCAGCTATACCAATAGCATACGCGGCCCAGCCAATACGCCCCTAAGCATTGACAGCTGAACCCCCTATAAGGCAGACTCGGGTAATTGAGGCAAGTCATGATGCTAGGAGGTCGTTGCTCCGCTGTAGGGGCTGTCGACCTTTCCTTGACGCACTCGCTGCTGCAAGAAGTTCACTGTACAATCTCAGACGACAACATAACTTCTTTCACAGCATTTTCGATTTTAGGAGAAGGCGGACAATATTCAAGAGGGATCCCAGGCCAGACGCGCTTGTGTGAAGTGCTGCTCTCCGGAGCTCCAGGGCCAACAACAGCATCATTTGAGCCGGTGCCGCCAAAGATGCGATCCATGACATACTTGGGCCCGTCCTGCATGCTCATTATGAGAAGAGAAGTTGACAAAGTTTTGGATGAAGGAATACTGAAGGACGTCTGCAGCGACGTCTGATACAAGTCTAATCCTTAGCAAACTCTAACTGGTCTATTTTCCGCAGTGTTGATAATAGAGCAGTTAGGTTTGCTCTTGTAGGGCGACGAACCTCCTTAAGTTTCATGCTACAAGACTCTCTCGCTGGCCTCAACAACTTCTCAGCCTCTTTTAATCGGCCCTGACTTTTATATATGAGGGCCAGGTTAGCCATACTTGTTAATGTGCTAGGATGGTCGGCACCTAGTTTAGTCTTGTAAGTCTCCACCACCAGTATCTCTAGCTTTTCAGCATCCTCCCACTTGCTCTGGTTGGTATATATAGTTGCTAGTTCATCCATGCTCCCTAGGGTGATAGGATGGCTGACACCAAGTTTGTTCTTGTATATCTGAGTCAGCTGTACGCTTAGTTTCTCAGCCTCCTCCCACCGTTCCTGCTTCGCGTACATTAATTCTAGTTGGCCCATACTTGAAATCAGTTCAGGGTGGTCAGCCTCGAGCTTAGCCCTTCGAATTTCCATCACCTGTAACTCCAGCTTCTCAGAATCTTCCAATCGATGCTGACTCCAGAGTATCGATGCCAGAGTAGCCATAGTTTCCAGCGTGTTAGGATGGTCGGCCCCAAGCCTAAGCGTACAGGTCTCTATCACCTGCCTAAGTAGCTTCTCAGATTCTTCCCACAGGTGTTGGCTCCAATATGAGATGGCTAAGTTGACCATGCTTGCCAATGTGGAGGGATGATCGAGCCCGAGCGTGGTCTTCCGGATCTCTGCGACCTGCGTCAAGACAGTTTCAGCTTCTTTGATCCGGCCTTGAATAAAATATACACCCCCAAGTATGTCTTTAGATAGTACCGTGAGAGCATGACTACCGCCAAAAACGATTGTCAAATCATCAGTTTCTTGCGTTAATTGTACCTCCGCCTGGTCAATTCTTTCCTGATCAAAGTAGAGGTACGCAAAATCTGACCGAGGGAAATGGCCAAAACCTCTCAGCTCAGACACAGAAGAAGATGGAAATTCGCTCCGTCTCTGACACAGAACGGAGGCTATATCTTTAACTCTTTGGATTTTCTGGTTGTTTCGAAGTAGGATTTCCCTAGTCTTGGCTTCGTCCCTCTTAACACCGAAACCAATATAGTAGCAGAGAGCTGCCTGAATCGCTATTGGCGCGGATTGAGAATAGTGATCTAGAAGGCATTGAGCAATATAGGACCGAACTCGATAGTCAGTGATATAGAAATCAAATATCGATCCTTCAATCTATGTAACGTTAGAAATTCATGATGGCATCCGCTGGATTAGGGAAATTCGTACCTTGAAGTCACTACTTTGTAGACTATATTCAGAAGTTGTGGTGATGACTTCTTGGTAGAGTGGCCTTCTTTCTTCTGGTCAGCTTGGTAATTCTCTGGAAGGCCGAGCTTACCTTTGTGGATCCATCTTTTCCAGGAACATCCGCAGACTCATCTGCCGTTCGTTGGAGATATGACTTAAGCTCGAGTCGAAGAATTCTTGTAGGGCCATATTTTGGTCTTGTCTCAAGCCTGTGTCGCATGATAAGAGATAGCTGGCATACGTTTTGAGCTTTCCCTTCATGATGCGCAGAGTGTCTTCTGCCGGTCTGGGAAGTTCAATGTCTACTACCTCTAGATTTGGTAGCAGTAGTAACCCTCCAGATATACGGGGCTCAAACAAAAGCCAGAGACATAGCATGCCGAAACAAAACATATCAGCTTTTACAGCCTCTGATAGAGTCCACTTATCCTGACGACCGTCATTTTCTGGCGCGTTCCATGGCTCCGATCTTGCCAGTAGGAGGTATTGGTTTCGGTCGATGTAGCGGCTGGAGTACCCAAAGTCTATGACCTTTGCGTTAAATCTTCCTGTCATTCCTTTAAAGACGAGAACATTCTCCGGCTTAATATCACCATGCACAATCTCTTGCAGTGCCATTTGATTAGCACAAGCTGCATTGAAAACTGTAGTCTCACTTACTGTTACAGTGCATGTCTTCGATCGCTCTTCCGATGTCCAAGCAAAGATCGAGTCGCTCGACGACTGTCATGTCTCTTCCCCCATGCATTGCAAAGTGATGTAAGTCTCCAAAATGCGATTTTTGGAAAACCAAGACGGGCCACGGCTTATCATCATCGGCAGAAACATCCCAGGAAATCCCACGCAGCTGGGCGATACTTGCATGGCTACGGATAAACACTTGACTTGACACAATGACCTCGTTTATGAGATTGCGGAAGACCTGGTCCTCGGTCATGCCTCGCTTGTGGTGGACTTTGAAGGCAAAGCTCGTGTCCACGTTTACGAGTGACTCGTGGATTGTGGAAGTTCCACCAATGCCTATAGCTTCCTGCCCTAGATCCTTGACAATTGGGAGGAATTCAATCTGCAGCGCCTGAGCTATGGCGAGAAAGGATAAGAAATTGAACTTGTCAGGCTCAGCTTCTGTTTCATGCACCTGTGCGCTTGAAGTCGATCGCCAATGCGACCAATAAGAAGTTGGATACCACTCGGACATGGTTGTGGATGGTAAATTCAATTCCAATAATTGTTAACTCTTAGAAGCTTTCTCTAGAAACCGAGAACGATCAATTTGGTGAAAATTGCTAAGATATAGAATGAGTTACGGCAAGCGCCGGTCAGGTAACAAAAATTCGAGGCCTGAACCTGAAAATGCAATATTGGGCAGCCATGCAGATGTTACGCGTAGCGGATATAAGCACTAAAGTTGTGTCAACCGATGTCAGGATTGGCGTCAAGTGCTGAGTGTATATATTAGCAAGCAAACCCTTATTTTATTAAGCGAACTAGTCAGCTTATATTATAAAAAGAAATAAACGATAAAGGTATTATAGTGCGATTTTCGGGGACGCTTGGCTGGGGGTCACGTGCGCTCGCATGTGCCATTCACGTGACTTACCCCTATGTACATAGGCTTCTCCTCCCTCTTTCTCTCTTCTTTACTTACTTACGAACCGGTTTAGTTCTCGAGTTGTTATTATATACTTTTGTCCTCCGCAGTCCTTCTATAGTATTTAAAACTTTTAATCAGTAAAAAGAGGTTACGAGCCCACCACCGTAGGTCTGTGCGTTCAGGCTCCATTTCAGGCTCTCCCACCACTAATTTAATAAATTACACTTTACGATGGCTACTACCCCTCCCCTCGACTTTGAGTATAATAAAGGCGATGAAATCCCTACAAAGCACAAGGAAGCAATACGCCAGATATACTGGTTTGCAAAGGTACCAGTCTACCAGCTTATAACGCGTTATGAGCTCAATGAATCAACAATTCGTCGCGTTCTGAGCTACGACACACCAGAACGCTTTCTGTTAAACTGAGAATCGATTTATATAGGGAAATCGATTAAATTGAAGGTTAACAATCTGTAGAATAGCTAATTACAGGAGTATTCCACCATGAAAACTAAGGGAATGACTTCCATAGCTATATTCCTAATTCCCAGTATACTATGTGATTTACCCCGCATTGTAATAGTAATACGATTACTATACTAATTCCTAAATATAGGTTTAATAAATATAATTAAATAGGAATATATCGCAAATAGCAAGGAACAGTAATTTGCATAAATGGTTGTCTGATTAGAAGCTCGCAAGGAGCCTCTGGATCTAGCTAAATAATGGGGAGCTGCTGAGTAAGCGAAGCTAAGCTCCCTAATAACCGTATTCATATAACAGAATACTAATAAAGCAATTAGTATAACTATATATAAGCATATTCCAATAATAGAACGAACTAACTAGTAGTTAAAACTAGAATAAAAGAAATAGATAACCTAAACTAGCTAATTTAATATATCTTCTTTTTATAATCGAGATTTAATATTAATAAGGCTAATAATACTAAGCTTTAAATATAGTAGTTTAAAAGCAGGTTTAGCTAGTAGCTTAATAAAAATATCGGCTATTATTTCTATAATAGAAATATACTTAAGCTTAATATCTATAATATTAATATAATTTTTAATAAAATAATATCTAATATTAATATATTTAATTTTCTAAGAAAATCGTATATTTATAACTAGATTAAGAGCTTTTTAAATATCTATTTTTAGATTAATAGTTTCTATAGGAATTAATATTTCCTTAAATAATTACTTTAGTTATAAGGCTTCCTTAATAACTAGAATAAAAATAATATATTCTATTTTAATAATTATAGTTACTATTATTTTTTGCTTTATATTAGTCTAGCTAATTACTTTATTAAAGAAAGTAAAAACTATACCAGAAGTTAATTTATAGTTTTATAAATTGCCTTTATAATTAGTATCTAAATATCTAATAAGTTCTTTTTTAAATATTATATTATATAGAATATCTATATTAAGAGATCCTTTAATATATTATATAATACGCTTTTATATGGAGCTATAGGAGGCTTTAGGGCATGAATTAAACCGCTCTAAATACCTAGTAATATAGTAAAAATTAGATCTAGTTACTAGAAATAGCTATATAAATAATTTAGTATAACTCTAATATTTAGTAATATTAATATTTTTCTTTCTAGCTATTATAATATATATTATTAGTATAAATATAAGAGTTAAACCCTCTATTTTATATCTTTAAAATAAGTTTATAAAATATTAATTTTAGTATAGAAATACTAAACTATTCTAAAATTATATAATTTCTATTACTAGAAATATTTTAATTTCTTTTAAATTAATTATATTAAATTTCTAATAGAATTCATTCTTAATTTAATTAATCTCAGCTATATTTTTACTAATAATAATTATATTATTAATATAAATAGTAATTAGAAAAGATAATTAATTAATTTTATATATATATAATATATATAGAACTAAATTATTAAATAATTTCAGGAAACTAATAGTATTAAAGAAACTATTAATTATTTAATTCCAGACTCTAAAAGCTTATTTTAACCTATAAATATTCTTTTATAAATAATAAATAAGGTTAATTCTTTTAATAAAACTAAATAGTTATTTTATATAATATTTCTTTTCTAGATCTCTATATAAAAAGGCTATTTAAATATTTATTTAATAGATATAAAATCTATATTTAGCTATTAGGGCTAATAGAATTTAAATAATAAAAAGCCTAGCTATTAAAATAAAGGTTTTAAAGTAGTTTATATTATATAATTAAGTATATTCTTATATTATAAGCCTTAATTTATAGTATTTATTAGACTTGATTTTAAATATTTAATAATATCTAATAATCTTTTATTACTTTTATATTACTAGATTCTATATATAATTATATAAATAGAAATATAGTTTCTTTCTAATAAAAGGTTTCTATAAATAGATATTTAAACTAGTAAAAGCTTCTTTAATTAATAATAGAATCTTAGAAGCTTTAGTATTTTAATTAATAGTAAATAAAGTATAATAATTATAATTTCTATTTATAATTCTAGTTAATTTATTTCTTATTTAAATTATATTAAATAATATGAGTATTTTCTAAATAATAGAAATTAATTCTAAATTACTAGATAATTAAGATTCTTAGTATTTAAAAGATTTACTTATAATAGAATATTAAATAATTAATTTCTAATATTAATAATAATAATATTTTCTTAATTTAAGCTAAAGTTATTTATATTATTACTAGAAGTATTATTTTAATTATTAGTAATACTAATAAGTCTTTTAAAAAGCTAGAAGATTTAATTTAAGAAATATACTTTTTTAATATATTTTTTAATAATATAATAATTAAAAATAATAAATATATACTTATAAAACTTTTAAATATAATATTTAGAATTATTATAGCTAGTAAAAATATTTCTAAAAGCCTTAGTTATATATTTATATTATAAATAGTATATTAAAAAAATCAAGACTAATTAATTATAATTAACTATAGTTAATTATGGTTAATTATAATTTGATTTAGTAAATTTTGACTTGATTTAATTTAATTATAATTATTATATAATACTAAAAAAACTTGAATTTCTTAAGTAACTTAAAAGATTATTAAATAACTAATGGCTATATTAATAAGATATAAACAAAACTTATAGAATATATATAAGAGCATAAAGCTAGTCTAAATCGGGTATAAAAAACTGAATATCTTTCTTAGAAACCTCTTTTTTATCTTTTTTATTCTTTTTTATTTCTTTCTATTTTAAGGGATATTAAGATTAATTAAAGATTATTAAGACATTTTCAAATATATCGAGTAAAAATAAGTAAATTTATAGTTAAAAGCTTCTTAATTAGAGCTATAATTATTGAGATATTTATATATAAAATAAAGAGAAAAGAAAGTAACCTGAGAAAAATTACTTATTTATATATAAATCCTCTAGAATCTAGAAGATTATTTAATAAGCGTCTAATTAGATATAGCCCTCTAATTTTAAAGTATCTATTTATAAAAGAGCCTATTTTTAGCTAATTTATTTATAATAATAAGATTTATAAGATAGCGAAGAATTACTAGAAAATCGAGGAGATTTTAGTATTTTTGGCTCGCGCCGCTTCGCTTACTAAGTAGTATAATACCCGATTTAGTAAGGAGTGCCTTAAGTAATACCGGATACGGACTAGTCTAAGCCTAATTTTAGCCTTATCTCGCTTTCGAACCTCCGAGCATATATATATACTCACGTAACTAAATAATTAACTATAATTAACTATAGTTAATTATAGTTAATTATGATTTAATTAAGTAGATTTTGACTTAATTTAATTTAATTCAGAGGCTATAATTAAATTAAACTAAATTATTTAATATACTAATTATAAAGCTATTTTTTTTTAAATATATATATATATATTAAAAAACTAAATATTTATAAATTAGAAATATCCGATTTAATTCTATAAAAAGTTTTATATAAAATTATATTAATTTTAAATAAATAATATTAATTATAAGTATAAATTCTATATATAGCTATTTTCTTTTAGAACTTATATAATAGACTTTAATTATTCTAGTTCTATATATTTTATTTTAATAATTATATATATATTATATTTAGAAATATTATTTTATTTAAATATATAAATAATTATTAGTTCTAATTAAATATTCTTTAATTTATACTAGTTTTTAATTTAATCTAATATAAATATTTTATTTTATTTCTAGTTTATATTTCTATAAAAGTAATTTAGTATTAAAGGTTTATAAAATAGCTCTTTTAATTTAATATATATACTACTATTAGTTTATTAGTAATATATAGTATTATTATATAGATATGAAATACTATTTATATAAAATTAATAAAGTTAATATTATTTAGAAATAGAGAGTGTGATATTATAATATTAATATATAATTCCTAAAAGAATAGCTATATTAATACTAGAAATATTTTAAAAAATACAAAAAATAGTATTTCTTTTTAATTATATATAAATCTTCTAATTCGGCCTAGTACTAGATTTCCCAAATATTCTATATATTTATATTACTTTTAAGGTTTTAGTTATATACTAAAGACTATAATCTTTTATATATAACTTTCTCTTTTATAATATTCTTTTATTTTATATATTTATTTCCTGTTTTATTTATATTTGACTTATTTCTTTATATCTAATTATATAGTATTTATATTAATTAGGTATTTAAGAGTATTTATTAGCTTTAATTTTATTATAGAATTAGTAGAATTCAATTTTCTTTTAATTTATTTAATTTCTATAATTACTTATTATTTATATATTTAATAAAAGTATATTATATTAATTATTAGATACTTTTCTCGAATAGTTTCTAATTTAATAAACTATTAATAATAGTTCTATTTCTAGTATTTTATTAATTATAAATTTAACTAAAGTATTTATATTAAAGCCATAAGTTATATTATAAAATTCTAAAGCTAGAATACTATTAGTAATTCTTTTATATTTAATAGAGAACTAGTAAATAATATTAGTATATCTAGTTCTATTTACTAAAACTAGAATATATCTAATTTAAGAAAAGAGATCTCTATTATTTATAAATAAAGTATTTATAAAAATAATTAAATATAAGAACTTCTTTATTAGCTCTATAAATCTTAATTTTCTAGTAATATTTTTAATTTATTATTAAATATATTTATTAAATACCTTTATATTAATTTCCGAAAATTTAATAGTTTAAATAGTAATTAATAAATTATATAAAGCTTCTAGTTAATAGACTAATATAATATATGCTTTTCTAGTATATTAGATAATATATTAGATTTTAATAAAAAGATCTTAATAAATAGTATCTTTATTATTTATAGAAATAATTCAAAGGTTTTTATATTAGTATTTCTATATAAAAGTAATTCTAGTAGTATTTATATAAATAATACTTCTATTAAACTTGAGATTATAATTAAAAGTAAAGTATTTATATTTCTTAGCTAAGAACTTAGCTTTTTAAAGCTTTAATTATTTTGCTTTTATAAAATTATTAGTTTTAATAAATAGAATATTATTAGTTTAAAGGCTAATAATTCCGAAGAATTACTTACTATAAAAGAAATAAGAGTTATAAGTTAACTATTTTATAAAGAGCTTATTAATATAATAGATATAGTAAGTTTTAAACTAAAAATTTCCGGCTTTTAATATATTATATAATAGTTTTATAACTTTTAAAACGGAATTATTTTTTAGATTTAGCTCTTTAATAAGTTTATAAAATGAGTTAATATAAAAATTATAGTTAAATAAGATTATTAATTAGATATAAGCTTGCGAGATATTATATAAATATAACTTTATAATATCTATTATTATAATAGTAATACTAAGAATAATTCTTTAACTAATATATTAAATAATAAGTAATTATATTAATACTATATATTTCTTACTATTATTATAAGCTTAAATAACTAGTCTCGACTTTTTAAACTTTCTTTTTATATTTTTATTCTTAATATTATTAATAAACCAAAAGTTAAAAATATATATCTTTTTTAATACCTGAAATCTAGAAATAATTTTAAATATATCTTTTTCTAAAAGGCTAGTAATTTTAACTTAATAGAAATTCTTATATAAGTTATTATCTTATAAAAATACTATAAAATCCGGATTTTTATAAGAGCGTCTTCTATTATACTTTAATAAAATAGCAGGAATAGTAAAAGAAATTATATTTATATTACTTTTAGCCTTATTATAGAATTCGGAAATAGTTTCAGGTTTGAAACTATAAATAATAACCTTAATATCTCTTATATAAAATAGTTTTATAAAAATTAAACGGAAAATAATATTACTATATAATAAAGCTAGTATATAGTTCTTTTTATTAATAGCTACTAGCTTATATAGCCTATTCTAATTATTAGATTAATTAGTATTTTCTTTATATTATATAAGAATATTCGAATTTAAGAAAAGTTTATAAATATTAGTAATACTAGAACTATTTCGGATATTTAGAGTATTTATAATTTAATATTTAGTTTAAAGCTTTTGAATTTCTATTATTACTTTTTTAAATATTACTAATTACTATATTATAATTAATAATAAGGTATTATATTTAGTTATTTAAGATAAAGTATTATAAATTAAGAAAGTTAAAATAATATTATTAGATTTAGTAGAATTATTAATAGCTTTAAAAGCTATTTAGAATATAATATTTTTATTAATTCTATTAATTTTGGCTATAATAATAAAATAAATATATTAAATTAAACTATTATAGTATTCTATAATTCTAATAGAATTATAAGCTTTTATAAAAATAAAAATAATTTTAGTTCTTATAGTATTTATAAGCTAAATAAACTTTTTATTAGTAAACTACTTTCTAGTATTTATTATAATTTAATTAAAAGAATCTAAATAAATATTAATCTAATATTATTTTAAAATATCTCAAATATATAATATATTAATATTTTAAAGCTATTAGCCGGTTTAATATCGAGTACATTTATTAATAATATAAAGTATAGGCTTACTAAAAATATAGAAAATATTAATAATAATAAAATAATTAAAGCTAATATTATTTCTTAGATTAAACTTGAATTATTTTAATAATTATCTAAATTTCTAGTATTATTTATAGTATTTTATAAGGTATTTAAAGGCTTTTATATTAATATTATAGCCTGCTTATTCTAATATATTTTAGAGCTTACTAATAAATAAATTACTAAAATAATAATATAAATATTATAATTCGATTTCTATAAAAAAGCAGGAATTATAAATAAAGAATTCAAAAATAAAGCTTTATAATATAGTATTTTAAAATAAAATAAAATATCTAAAACATTATATTATAGATATAAAATATCTAATAGAAATAATAAAATAATTAATAAAATTATTAAAATAGACTTCTAGCTTATTTATATTAGTTAAACTAAATAGAAATAAAGTTTTTATAAATATAATATAGAATTATACTTAGCTAATTAGTATTTTTACTATTATAAATCCGATATTAAACTAGATATTAACTTAATCTTTAGTAGTTTTATTAAATTAAATACTATTATTAATATATTATAAAGCTTGGAATTAGTTAGAAATAGTAATTAAGAATCTAAAAACTCTAATATTAATTATAATTTCATAAAAATAGTAAATATTATATTTTAATATATTATTAATTATAAATATCTAAATATTTTTTATTTATTTAATAAGCTCTAAGATATAATTTTCGCCTATTATCTAATATATAAAAGAAAGGGAAATAAGGTTATTTATAAGAGTATTAGTTATAGAAATAGTAAAAGCAGAAGTAATAAAAGTAGCTAAAAAGCTTTTAATAAAAATAAAATAGAAATCTAAATAATATTTCTTTCTTTTATTTATTTCTACTAGTAAAGCTTTAAAAGTATTATATACTAATTTATTTTTATTCTTTTTATTCTTTTTCTTTCTTTAAATTTAGTAATATATTATATATAAATATTATTAAAATATTTATTAAAATTATAAGTATTTCGAAATCTAAATTAATAAATGTTTTTATTCTTAAATTAAGTCTTTTTAGTCTTTTATTTCTCTAATATATATTTCTATAAATAGTATTCGGGTCTTTTATATATAAAATATAACTTCGAAATATAATTATTATAGGTTCTAAAATTATAGCTGAATTTATATTAATAATTTCAGAATAAATAATAGCTTAAAGAATTTTGAGAATAATATTATTAATTAATAAAATAGATTTCGGTATTAATTTATTACTTCTTTTTATAAGTAGTAATAAACGATTAAAGCTTATTAATAAGCTAGTCGAGTTTATTAGAAGAGTTTAAAACTATATATTAGTATATTAATAAGTTTTAATAAAAAATAATAATCTTATTATATAAGAATTTAATATTTTATAAAGCAGAAATAAGGCTATATTATAATTTATATAAGTTATTAATTAGTATTTAGATAAGCTTAAATATTTTTTTTATTTTTAGAATTCTTTACTATTATAATTACTAAAATAATAGTATTTTATTTATTTAAATTTTAATAATAGAAACCGAAATATTTAAAAAAGCTATAAATATTTATATAAGCCTTTATATATATATAATTCGAGAGCTAATTATTATAAAAGTAGTCTTATACTAGTTCTTTTAATATAATAGAAAAAGCTCTTATTAGTATTTCTTTTAGAAGCTCTATATATTAGTAAATATTAAGAAAAATAGTAAATTTATAATTAAAACTATTATTAGTTTTATTATATTTCTGTATTTTAAAATATATTTTTATTATTTCTCTAATAAGCTTTCTAGTAATAATAGTAAATATTAATTAATAAAAGTTCGGGTTTAGTAATAATATTAATAGTAATAAAAATAGAAATAGTAAATAGCCTTAATTTAGAAGAAATAAATAAATAGCTTAATTTCTTAACTAAAAGTATCTGGTTTTCTTATATCTAATTCTATCTAGAATAAAATAAACTAATATAATAGGCCCCTAAAGAAAATCTATTCTAATTAGACTATTATTAATAATATTAGCTTTATTCTATATTTTTTTAATTTTCTTTTAAATAAAATTAATAAAGAATTATATAATAGTAAGATTTTTATAATTCTATTTAATATAAATATTATTATATTAAAGTTAGACTCGAAGATTTTATATAAGTATATAGTTAATTAGATTATATATTATAGTATTAAAGTTTTTAAAGTTATTCTAAAATAGATCTTATAGATTATTATTACTTTTCTTATATAAGATATACTAATATATTTTAGTAATTAGATATTTCTAAAGATTAGCCTTTATTATAATTACTAGATTAATACTATTTTCCTATTTCTTAATTAGCTTCTTTTTCTTATTAGTATTTATATTAAACCGAATTCAGGTTCTTAGTATATATAATTTATAATAAAGGAAGTTCGAAAGTAAAATAATTTATAATAGATTTATAGAATGAATTTAATAGTAAAGGTATTTAGATATTTAGATACCTGGTTTAGCTACTAGATTTAGATATCTAATTAAAATACTAGATATCTAGTTCAATATTTAGTTAAGATATTAGATACCTAGATATCTAGAAATATTATAAATATTAAAGTAAATATTTTATTCTTAAATATTTTATTTATAATAAAAAATTTAGAAAGTAAAATATTATAATTCCGAGAGAGTCTAAAGCTTAAAGAACTCGATTTAATAGCAAAATTAAAGTAGTAGTTAAAGAGCTTTAAGAATATATACGAGATATATATTCCGGAAAGAAGTTTTATAAATACAAGTATTATATAAGTAATAAAAATAGTTTCTAAAAAAGTAGTTTTAGGACTAAAAGAAATTAGTTTTAAAAAAATAATAGAAATTAAATAAATAGATAATTAAATAGCTAATTACTTATTAATTAGTAAAGGCTAGTATTTTCTTTATAAATTATTAAATACTTTTATAAAATTAATAAATAGTTTCTTTTTTTAATATAAAATAAACTAGATTTATTTTAGGCTACTAAATACTTTTAAAATTAATCTAAAATCTTTTCTAATCTATAATATAATATAGTAGGCTATGCTTTCTAAAAATTATATTATTTTAGTAGTTTTAAGATTTTAGTTATATAATAAAAGCTATAGTCTTTTATATATAACTTATAGAAATTATATAAGAAAGCTAGTTTTTCTATAATTCTAAAGAATAATTCCTTATAAGTATTTAATTAATTAAGCTTTTATATATTATATACTATTTATACTTTACTATTTATACTTTAAATTTATTATTTTATTATTAAGTTATATTTTATATTCTAGTATACTTTATATAGGTTTTTATCTTATTATAGTTTCTCTTTTATATATTTTATAATAAGTAATATAAGAAGAATAGAAACTTTATAGTTAAGGTAATACTTTTATAAAGTTCTGAGAAATATCTATAAGGCAAATTATTAGCTTAATAAATTAAAAGAAAAAAAGAACTATTATAATACCTTAAGCCTAAAGCCAAAATATTAAAAATATATAAGTATTAATCTTAGTATCTTATATTAATTTCTAATATATCTAGTAACTTGAATATAGGTTAATTATAAGATATAATTACTAGTATAATATATAGAAATAATAGAAATAGAGGCTAATTATAAAAGAAAAAGAAATAGAGGAAATAGAATAAGAAATATTATACTAAAATAATATAAGTTAGACCTTAGTTAGAAATAGACTTTAGTATTTGGAAATAAAGCTATATTATTAATTTATATATTATTTTTAGTTATAATAAAAACCGGAATAGAGGTAGTATTAGTTTTAGTAAAAAAGCTTATTTCTAAGTCCGGAAAAGATACCTAAAAGAGAAAATACTCTTAATTTTAAATAAAATAGTAAATAAAAATTAGAAATAAAAATTAAAAAGAAATTAGAAATAAGAAATTATATAAATAATCTAGAAAAGCTTCTAGAGAAAGAAAAGAATACTAAATAGAAAAAAAGAAAAGAATTCAGAAAAGTCAGAAAAATTAGTAAAATTAAGAGAAAATATTATAGATATTAAACTAATAAAATAGAAAAGAAAATAGAAATAATAGAAATAAGACTAGAAAAGCTACTACTTTATTATTACTAATATTAAAACTCAAACCTTAATTATATTTATTATTATTAACCGGTTTTTCTCTAATTCCGGTTCCTAAACTAAAAGATATATTTAAATAAGAAATTAGTTCTTTAGAAACCTTATTAGTAGAAGTCTCAGATATAGAAACTCTATAATTAATTATAGAAGAAATTATTAAGATTAATATAGCTAAGAATAAGTATATACTAGTACCGGATTTAAACCTATTACTTATAGAAGCTTCTAAAATATTATAGTTTTAGGAAAGTAATATTTCTATATTCTTGAAATAATATACGGATATATATAAGAACTATTATATTTCTAATAATACTAAGAGAAAAAGAATTATTTATTATATTTCTTCTATTTATAAGAATTAGATTAAGGCTATACTAAAGTATTATACTAATAATTTAGGAAATTACTAGGAAATCAAGTTTTTTAAGGCCTTACTAAAGAAATTCCGAGAATATAACTAGGAAATATTTCAAATTAGCTATAACTTTCTTAATTAGATTATTATATAAGCCTAAAATAAAGGGATTTCTTCTAAGTCTTATATTAATATATTTAATAAAATATTAAAAAAATTACTAAAAAAAAAAGAAATAAATGAAATTATTTAATACTAAGAATTTATAAAAGAGTTATTTATTCTAATAAGAAATTATATTCTTAAAAATATAAACTTTAAGCTTATAGACATTTCTATCTATAAATATAATAAGATATATAAGAAAATAGTAATATTCTATTAGTATAAAGAGAAAAAATACTATTTTAATATTACTAATAATTCAAATATATCCAGGTTTAGATAAGAATACTTGAATATAATAGTTTATAATATAGTTTTTAAACTAAAAGATAATTATTTTTTACTAGTTCCTTCTATTATATTTTCTAAAGCTATTATAAATATAAGTAAATAGAGAATCTAGCTTATAGCTAATTATACGAAACCTATTAAAAGTAATAAATCCAAGAGAAATAATATTAACTAGCTAGTAAAAAGTCTAGAAAAACTATTTATTATTATTATAACTTAAAAAAACCTATAGAAATAACTTAATATAGCTACTATTATAATTCGGAAAGATATTTATAGCCTATTTATATAATCTAGCTAACTATAATAAATATAATAGTATTAATAACTTAGTAAATATAATTCGGGTTTTTAGAAAAGATATATTAGAAGTTATAGTAAAGGTTATAAGAAATACTATAATAGTTATAATAATTAAGCTAGAATAAATAAAGAATCTAAATAACTATATTCTAGAAGAAATTAGTTTTAAGTATAATTAGAAAATACTATTTAAGTTAATATAGCCTATAATATAGATCCAGAACTAAAAGAACGAATTTACTATAAATACTATAATAGAAATAAGAATAATAATATTAACCTAAAATATATTTATATTTCTTAATTCTATTATCTATTAATAGAGAAACTTATAAATTATAAATATACTTACTAATTTAATAGAAAATAATATAAAGAGCTATTTAAGTCTAAATAAGAAAGTATTTCCTTTTTTCTTATTAGTAAGTATTAATAGTTTAACTAAATCATTTTTTAAATCCGAAAAGGAAAATTTAATTATAACTTAAATATTTGACCTAAAAATATCTAGAGATTAATAAAAGATATCTAGTTTATTAGATAAGAAAGAGAAAAGAGAACTAGCTAACCGGGATTTATATATAGAAGCAAATAAGTTATATCTAGAGAATCTAAATAGCTATTTTGCTTTAGAGAAAATTATATTAGAATTACTAATACTTTAGGTTCTGAAATTAATAAATAGTATTAAGACTTGGCTATAAATAGTATTTCTATTAATATTATAATAGGGTTCTTATTAAGGAGAAAGAGAAAAGAGATAAAAATAGCTAAAGAAGTTTTCCAAAAATAAGCTAGAATAGAAGAAAAGCTATTTTATATAAGAAGCTAAAAGAATATTATTCTAAAAAATAATAAATAAGGAAATGGCCTAACTAAGAATATAAATATTAATACTTCCGGAAATAAATAAAACAAATTAGGAATCTAGTATATTCTTATTTATAATAAGTATAAAACTTTTAAAGTTAATAATATTCTAATAAAACTATTAAAAAAAAGTAACTATTTTATTTCTAAAAATTTAGAAAGAAACGAGAATATTTATTAATATTTTAAAAATACTAAATCTAATTACTATATTTTAGAACTAATAAATTAAAGATAATACTTCTTATCTTATTATCTTATAAATAGGAAATATTATTATATTAAATATAGTTAGATATATTAGGACATTTATAAAGCTAGTAGCTATAGCTTATATAATAAATAGAATATTTAAGGAATTAGAAATACTAATTTAAATATCTAATACTAATAAAATTATTTAATTTAAAAGTAATAGTATTAATATTTAAATATTACTAGTTTATAAATATATTATATGATTTTTATATTTCCGATTTATATTTCGAGAATTATAAGAGAATATTAAATATAAAGAAATAATTAATACTAGAGCTAAAATTAATATTCTACTCGAAAAGATCTCTAGAAATATTAGTAAAATAATATATAATACTATAAATTATTAAATATTTATTATTACTAGAATAGAATTTGGATTTATAAGAATAATAAAGCTTAGAGCTAAGATTATAAACGGAATAAAATATAAAAATACATTTTTTCTAATTAAAAAAGCTTTAAAAATTCTATTTAATTAACTATTTTTAGTAAAAATAAAAATAAAAATTATATATAGGAATAATAGTTTATAAAATAGAAGATTTACTAATCCTAAAAATAATTAGAATATTTATACTATTATAATTATTCTATTTTTAAAAAATACTAGAAAATAAAAGAAAATAATAGTTTAAAAATACTAAATTCCTAAAATTAAGGAATTAAGTAATATAAAACAGGAAACTAAAGATAAAGAAGAAAAATAAAGTCTAGTATTATAACTAATAGTAATATTAAGAGAAATAGAAAAATATTAGGATTTCTTATAAATTCTTTTATTTTAGGTTTAGGAATTTAAGAAATTAATAATATTTTTAGAGAAACTAAAATAAAAAAGACTCTAATTAGAATATTATTAAGAATAGTTCCGGATTTAATAAAAAAAGAAGTAAAAAGAATATTAAATAAAGATATTTCTAAAGAAAAAATAAAATAATATTTTCTAATAATAAAGAAATATATTCCCGAAACTAAGAAATATAAAACCCAAAACTAGAAAGAATTCTAGAATATATAAAAGCTTAAGGAAAGTATATTAAAATACTAGATAAAAAGGTATTCTTTATACCTAAATAAAAAGAAGCTAAATAAAAAAGTTATAAACTCTAGAGATTAGATAAAAAAAGTACTAGAGAAAATAGCTATAGATTTAAAAAAAAAAGATAATAATTATAGTCTATTTCTAGTTATAAGAATATATAAAATAAAGAATAAGAAGATTTAACTAGTAAATACTAATAATAGAATTAAAAAAGGCCCTAGTAGATATTTAAACTAGTTTAAGAGATCTAAAACTAGAGAATACTTATAGAAATATACTAGGAAATATAAGAATTACTTTTTACTAAAAATATTAGCTATTTTAAAAGATTTATAACTTATTCCGGAATGTTTTAAATAACTAGATATTAGTAACTGGCTCTGGGAAAAGAAACTAGCTATATTTCAAAAATTAATAATTAATTAAGAAAGTATAATTATATTTAATTAGAAAGAAATAGAAAAAGTCTATAAGAATATTAGCCTGCCTATTTTAATTAAAACTATTAAATATAAGGCCTAGTAAGAAAATAATTTCTTATATCCTAAAGCTCTAATACTAATAATAATAAAAATACTATTAGAATATTTAGATTATAGAATTCTTAAGAAATATAATAAGCCTTACCGGAATTTATAATTCTTGATTATAAAAAAGGTTATTAGAACTTATAGACTAATTAATACTATTATAAAAATGAATTTAGTAATTTTATAAAATATTAATCTATTTTCGTTTATTAATAAGATCTCGGAGAAATTTACTAGATATATTTATACTTTTCTAATTAATTTCTTTTCCGAATATAATTAACTTATACTAAATACTTATAATAGAGATTTAATTACTTTTATAATACCTCTAGAACTATTAAAAATAATTATATTACTTTAGGGAACTACTAATTCCGTTATATAATTTATATGAGTTATTATAATTATTCTAGAAAATCTATTTCCCAAAATTACTATATTATTTATTAATAATATTAGAATTAAAGAACCTTATATAGACTATAATAAATAGCTTATTTTACCTAATATTTAGTATTTTATATTCGAATACTTTTAAAACCTAAATATAATCTTAAATAGAATTAAATAAACTAGAACTAGTATTAAAGAAAAATTATAGTTCTATTATAATAATATAGTTATTATTAGCTTTATTTATAGAATACTTAAAAGAAGCCTTTTAAGCTTAGGAATTACTAAAATCTTGAAATAGGAATATTATAATAGTATAACTAAAAATAAGGCATTTATTAAAATTATTATTTATTATTATATTTGAATTAAAGGCTTTATAATTATTACTAAACCTATTTACTATTTAATAAGAAAAGATATAATATAGAACTAGAGTAATAAATAAGTATTAGCTATATAAATCCTCTAAGAAAAGCTTATTATTATTTTAATATTTTATAAGTTATACTATAATCTATTAAAAGATTAGGAAATAATTATATTAGTAATAGATACTAGCCTAAATAAATAAAATAGAATTCTTAGTTAATATAATAATAAAGAAAAAAAGAGAATTATATAATATAAGTCTGAAATCTAGAATAATACTAAATAGAAATATAATATTATTAAGAAAAAATACCGAGGGCTAGTAAAATATTTATAGAAAATATAATTCTAGCTATATAAAGTTTATTTTATCTTTAAACTAGATATTAATATACTTATTATATAGCTAAGTAAAGCGGCTATAAATCTTTCTGGAACTCTAATTACTTACTAGCTAGTATAGATTTAACTATTTGATTTTAAAATTAAGTATATTAAAGAAATCAAATATACTATTACTAATGAATTATTAAGACATTTATAATAAGAAGAATATTAATAAATAGTTAGTAATAAAGTTTAATACTATTAGAATAGTATTTATTAGACGAAAAGTTTAATTAAAGAAAGTAGTTCCGGTTTAGTTATATAATATTATTTTAAAGAATTAGATTCTTATAACTTTTACTAAATATTTAAATAATAATATCTAGTTACTAGAAATTAATAATTAAAGCCTTACTATATTTGGAAGCGAATTAATAGTATTAAAAAATAATAATATCCGGAAGTTATATAATAAAAACTATAGCCTTTTATATACAATCTCTAATAAAATAATAAATAATAATACTAACTCCTATATTTTATTTAATAACTTAACTATTTTACTAGATTTCTTAGATAATAGCTATTTCAAATAATATTAGAATATTATATAATATCTTATAATATTCTCTAGACTAGAAGAAATATCTAGAGCCAAGTTTTAAAAGTTAAATAAAGAAGCTTTAAATTATAATATAAGAGATTAATTACTATAGAAAGTTATATTTAAAATATATTTACCTCGATTTATTATTAATAATTAAGAATAAAGAAAGATTATTATTAAAGAACTATATAATAAGATTAGATATATTAGAAGAAAGAGTACTTTTTACTTAGTAGCTAGCTATTATTACTAGAAAGATTATTATAACTATATATAAAAGTATATTAGTACTTATAAAGTCTATTAGTATAAGAGTAAAAAAAGATAAAAAGAAGTTTTATATTTAATAAAAGCTATACCTCTTTTCTATTACCTTAGGATTAATATAATTAAATTACTAGATTATAAAGAATATAACTTATTAGTTATAGCTAGAAATAATTTCTTAGAATAGATTAAAGCTAGACTTTTAAAGAACCTAATTAGTAAAAAGATTATTAAGTTTATTTGGGAAGAAATTATTTATAAATATAGTTTATTTAGATAGCTTAAAGTAAATAGTAAATCGGAATTTAAAGAAATAGTAATTCAGAAACTTAATAAGCTAGGAATTAATAGAATTATTATTTCGGCCTATAATTCTAAAAGAAATAATATAATTAAAAGAGGATATTAATTAATTATTCAAGTATTTATTATATTTATAATAGATAGAAAGAAACCTTAAATAGATTTACTATTATATATTTTATTTATTAATTAAATTATTATATATAAACCGACTAGATTTACTTTTTTTTTTTATAGTTTATAATAGAGAAGCTATATTATTTATAGAAATATACTTTCTAATCTAGAGAATATTTAAATAAAATAAAGTCTATAATAAAGAAATACTTCTGGAAATATATATAAAGCAAATATAAATAAAAGATAAAGATATTAAAGAAGCTAGAATAAAGAAAAATAAAAGATACTAAAAGAGAAAGAAGTAATTTAATACTATTTATTAGATTTATTTAAAGCCTATTTCTAAAAAAAAATCTAGTTTTTATATATAATATTAAATTAATAAATTAAGATAAGTTAAGAAATATAAAGCTATTATACTACTAGCTTGGCCTATATAAAGCAAGATATATAAATTAACTAAAAGAATACTATATATTAAAAGAGCTTAATAGTACTATATTTCAAAAAATATATACCGGGAATTAATTTAAGTAATTTATTAAAAGAAATAAATTCTAGTATTTTTTTAAAAACAAAATTAATAATAAATATTTTAAAATAAATATAGAACTAGAAAAGAAAATAATTATAGAATACTATAAATAAAATAGTATTTAAAAAATCAAGAAAGCTACTAGTATTATTATATATATTCTAGAATTACCGGAATTAGAAAAAATAAAATATATTTCTTCTATAGAAAACTAGAAAAAAGTATCTAATAAAGAGAACTTTTTTTAACCTAAAATAAACCCTTTTATTTTTAATTCTTTATATATCTTTTATTTTCTTTTTCTAATTATTATTTATAATCTTTAAAGAATATTATTATTAGATTATTATTCTGAAAATCAGATAAGCTTTATTATTACTTATTTCTTATTATTATCTAATTATTATTACTAGATAGTATTCTTAATATAAGATTTTATTACTAGATCTTAGGAATTAAATATAAAATATCTCTTTTAGTATAAAAATAAATAAGGAATTAAAAAGTTATTTTATAAATTCTTAATCCCGAATTATAATACTTTCTAGAAAGTTCTTATAATATAAATAGTAATTATATATAAAGAAGAAAAGAGAAAAAAGAAAGAAAAGAAGCCTTTTATATATTTTTTTTACTAAACTAGAAATCTTTTAGAAGCTTTATTTGCCTTTTTAACTAGCTATTTTCGCGGCTTATATTAGTCTAAAGCTTAACTATAATACTTATAAATCTTAATTTTAACTTAAATTACTATTATAAGTTTACTTATAATATTTAAATAAACTTCCTAATTAGAAGTTATATATAAACGAAATAGCTAAACTAGAAGCCCTATAAGAGAAAAGAGAAACCTTATTAAATCTAATAATTATTTCCGAAAATACTTAATAATATATAATTCTGGGAATTTCTTAGATATTAGATAAACTAGATTTATTTATTTAAAGCCTATCTTATATTAGAAAATCTATTTTTTTTTTAATATAACTATAGCTATTTTTAAAACTTATATTAAAGCTTAGTTAGTATATTATATATTTCTATTTTTATATAAAAAGAACTTCTCTTATATAGAACTTATTCTCTAATTAAAATACTATTTCATTACCGGAAATTAAATTTTTTTTTAAAAAAAAGCTAGTATAATTCACTAATTCTTATTATTAATTTATTTTATATTATTAAATATTATCTAAATAATTAAGAAAATACCTTTAATATTATATTTTTAATACTAATTTAGAATATCTAATCTTTTTATATTCTATATTAATTTTAATATTAATTATTCTAAACTTAATAATAATATTATAAACTTTATTTATATTATTCTTTAAATTAATAGAAATGTTTTTAAATAAATAAGAAATTAGAATATACTTATATTATAAAATTTTCGTTATTTCTTTCTATATTTTAATACTTTAGATATTATTACTATATCTATATTTCTATTATATTATCTTTTTATTTCCTTATTATTATTATTTAGTTTAACTTGCCTTAATTATTTCCTAGATTATATTTTTTTTAGATATATATATTTATATTCTTTTCTATAATAAAAGCCTAATTTTATTTTTTATTTTTTATAATTATTTCTAATTTATAATTATATTATCTTAAATATATCTAATTATTATACTTATTTTCCCTATTATATATATTATTATTTCAGCTTTATTTTCTTATTATAAAGAAAGAAAAACTCGAAGATATATAATATCTTTATATAATTCAAGTTTATTCTAATTTATTCTTTATTTTAGAAAGTATTTAAAAGAAATTCTTATAATCTCGAGAACTTTTAATTTTATAATTTATAACTATTATACTAATAATATCTTTATAATTCTTTAAGAATAATAAAATAGTTAAAGAATAGATTCCTTAAGCTAGTAAAGTATAATAGCTAGTTCTTATAAGCTATAGTATTATTAAAAGCCTATAGATTAATAGTATTAAAGTTTAAAATATTAAAGAAGCTTAGGTAATTATAGAAAACCTATTAATATTAGAAAAAATAGCTATAATTACCGAATTTAATACAAATATTCTAGATAAGCTAAATAGTATATATAATAAGTTCTTAAAATAGAAAACCTTTATTAGAAATAGAACTAGACTAGAATTAACTAAGGAAAAGCTAAAGAATTACTAAGCTAATAATAAGAAATTCGAGAATATTATTAAAGGCATTTCTAAAGGCAGATAAGAAAAGCTTAATAAGATTAAGACTATAATAAATAGTCTAAAAACTAAGAGTTAGAATGAAATTATATTATATAATAAAGCCTTTAGCTAATATATTAATAATATCTATAATAACCTTAATAAAAACGTCTATAAGAAATCATATTTCCTTTTTAAGATAAAAGCTTTAGTATATAAAGCTATTTAGTTAATTAATAAAGCTACTTTAAAATATATTAAAAATAAGAAATATTAAAATACTAGTACTTTTATTAAATTAGATATTACTAAGATATTTAAGTATACTAAAGCTATTTTAAAACCTAAAGAATTAGTTTTTAAACTATTATTAGCTAATAATCTTAAAGCTAAATAATATATTTTTAATACTTCCGGAATTCTAATTAAGAAAGTTTATAATAATAAGCCTAAAAAATGGGCCCTTATTATAATTTTAGTTTTAACTTAATTAGATTCAGCTAATAAGAATAGAGCTAATTTAATATAGCCTAGTAATAAATCTACTAGTAAAACTAGTAAAACTAATATAACTAGATAAAAAGAACTTAGTAAGAATAGAGAATAAGCTAAGCCTAAAACTTCTAAAAAATAGTAAAAATCCGAATACTAGTCTAAATATAAGGCTAGTAAAATAAAGGAAAATAAAGAGAAAAGTAAGAAGAAATCTTCTATTCTAAAAAGAAAAATACTATCTAGAAAGACTTCTATATCTATATCTAGAACTAAGAAATAGAAAACTAAGAATATTAAATCCGGAGAACTTAATAGTATCTAGTATACTTATAAAATACTAGCTAAATAGAAGTTAATACTTACTTAATAGAATAAGTATAGCTTTAAAAAAATATATAGTAGTATTTTGAAACCTATTTATAAATAAAAATACTATAGAATTACTAATAAATTCCTTAAAGCTTCCTATATAATATATATTTAATAGCTTATTAATACTTTCTTTATTAATATAAGAAATATTAATAATATTAAGAACTTTCTAAAGATAATTACTAAGATCTATAAAGTTACTAAAAATAAGAAGTATATTTCCGTTATTTAAATAAATAAAGAAATATAGGATTTCTTTTATAAAAACCAGGAAATTAAGAAATATAAATATAAATACTATATTTCTAATTAATTCCGCCCAAATTTATAGCTCTAATTTAATACTATAGTTTCTATTCCTGAGTCTAATATTACTAATCTGGATATAAATAGTTATATTTATAAGAAAGATTACCTGAAATAAATTAAGAAGTTTAGTATTTAAAAGCTTTTAATAAAGGAAATAGAGATACTATAATTCTATTTTTAAAAAAATAATATAATAAAATATAGAAATCTAGATAATAATTATTTTACTTTAGTTTCTTAACTCTTAATAATAAATCTATTAATATAGCTCGGATTTTATAAGATATTAAATAACTATTTACCTAATTACTTATTCTTAGCTAGCTAGATATTATATTTCTAGAAATATTAATTATAATTAGTATAAAAGTAATACTAAAGATCTAGCTATTACTAAAGCTTTAAATAGCGAATTCTATTTTAGTAAAAAGTATTAAAATATTAGCTATATTTTCCTTATAAATTATAAGAAGGCTATTATCTTTAATAAAAGGTTTTTTAAAAATATTAATTACTTTTCTATTTCTAATAAATTTGAGTTAGAAGTAACTAAGGAAATAGGCAAATATTTATTAAAGGTAATAGAAGAAAAGATTTCGAATATAGTCTATTTAACTAGACAAATAAATGCCTTTAGCTAGGTAATTTATAAATCTGGAATTATAGGCAAGTATTAATTCTCGGATAATATATAAATTAAAAAATAGTTTAATAATAATTTAGTACTTAATAGGCCTTTTATTATAATTCTAATTAGTCTAATTACTATTAAGAATAAAATATATAAAAATAAAGTCTCTTATAAGATTATTAAAGTATCTTATCTAGAGCTTTCTTCTTTTATTAAAAGCTAATTTAAGAATACTATAAATAATACGAAATTCGAGAAAGCTATTTATTTGAAATATATTAGTGCGATTTATAATATAATTTACTATAATAAGTCTTCTTAATATCTAGTAATAAAGACGGAAATTAAATAATAATTAAAGGCAAATACTAATTAATATAGAAAACTATATTAGATTTAGTATAAGAATATAGCTAAGCGAGTTTAGATTACTTTTAAATAAGTTTAGAAATATAAAATAAGATTATTTAAGGATAATAAGTTTTATTTTAGGTATATTAAAAAGAAATTAGATTAATTAATAAAAGAGAATTCTAATTATTTTATTATTTCAGATTCTAAATAGAATTTTTCTATTATTTTTAGTATTTAGGAAATAAATATAAATAAATAAGAAGTCGGATATAATATAATAGGCTATAATTTCTAAAAATTATATTATTTTAGTAGTTTTAAGGTTTTAGTTATATAATAAAGGCTATAGCCTTTTATATATAACTTATAGAAATTATATAAGAAAACTGGTTTTTTTATAGTTCTAGAGAATAATTCCTTATAAGTATTTAATTAATTAAGCTTTTATATACTATATATTATTTATACTTTATTATTTATATTTTTAATTTATTATTTTATTATTAAATTACGTTTTATATTCTAGTATACTTTATATAAGTTTTTGTTTTATTATAGTTTCTTTCTTATAATATATATAAATTAATTAGTATTAATTTATTAGTAATATATAATATTATTATATAAATATAAAATATTATTTATATAAGATTAGTAAAGTTATTATTATTTAGAAATAGAAAGTATAATATTATAATATTAATATATAATTCCTAAATCTATTAAATCTAATAAGATTTAATTTACTAATGAAATTATTTATAAAATATAAGATTATATAACTATATCCTGTATTTTATATTCTATTATTTATATTCCGTATTTCATATCTCGTAATTATATATATAATTTCTAAAGAAATAGCTATATTAATAATTATTATATAATATTTAGTATTCTTATAAATAATTAATAATATATAAATATTTTTACTAGAAAATAAAACCTTTAATAGCTTTTATAAATTAATAATAAAATATTTCCCTAAAAATAGTTTTTTAGAATATAATTTGGCTATATTAGCTCTTATAATCTTATTTATATTATATAAATTATAATTAAATATATTCTAATTTTTAAACTATAATTTATTAATATAATTTACTAATTCTAAAATATATTTTATATTTAAATATTTATAATACTAGTATTATATTTAATACTTTTAGAATATATCTGGAACTAAATTAATTAAATTAGTATAGTTTTATAAATAAGCTAAAAGTACTAATTATAATAATAATACTTTTATTAATAATATAAATATTTCTCTAAAAAAAATATTATATTATTTCTTATTTATATAATTTTTGAAATTAATAATAAGAAGAAATTCCAGAACTAGAAATTATAAAATATATTAGTAAGCTATATTTTAAGCTATAATTTAATAACTAAAAGAATAATTTCCTTTTCCTTAATTAGAATTAATAATTTATTACTAAGAATAATAAGAAATAGTTTAATATTTTATATATAAAAAAGAAGTTTTTATTACTAGTAATATATATTTTAAAATATATAATCTCTTTTAAACTAGAAGAAAATATCTTTTATTTAATAGAAAAAATATCTTTTTTTTAGAATTAAAGAATTTCTAAGCTTATTTAAAGCTTATATAATTCTTAATATTATACTTCTTATATTTATAATAAATATAATAGATATTAGGATTTCTAGAAAATTTCGATTTTTTATTTTTATTTTTTAATTATTTCTTATTTAATTAATTTAACTAAACTAATAATATTTTTAATATAAAATTAAAAGTATTAAGGCTATTAGTTATAAGCTGCTTTTTCTTAAAAGTTACTTCTATTTTATATAATTCTATTTTTAGTCTAGAGAAATTATTTCTTATAGAATTAATATAAGTTTTAAAATAAATAAACTTCTTTAGAAAAGCCTATATTATTAATTCAGATACTATAATATTTATAATTAATTCTTCTAAACTCTTAATTTCAGCTATTTTATAATTAATATAATTAATAAAGTTCTTTATTTCCTTATTAGAATTCTAAATAATATCTTCTAATTCCTAAAGACTTAAGAACTATTTTTAAGCTTTTAGCTAGTTTATTTTAGTTTAAATTTATATTTAAATCTAGTATAAAAGCTTAATTTTATTAAGTTCTATTTATATATTATAGGTAATAAAAAAGCTTAGAATTATATAAATAATAGTAATTTAATAAATAGTAATTTTATTATTATTTTAAATTAATTTAAGAATTATAGAACCTTAATCTAGATTAATATATTATTATAAATTATTAATAATAAGGAAATTCTTAATATTTATTATCTAAATAATAATATTAGTTTTAATAAATAATAGAATCTTTAATTCTTTATAAATAATATATTTCGATTTTTTAATATTTAGTATAATAGATTTTATAAAAAAATTTCAATTAAAAATAGCTATATTTTTAGTAAATTTATATAATATAAAACTAAAATAATAGATATAATTTAATAAAAATCGCGATTTTAATAATATTAGAAATAAAGAAAATAAATAATAAAATTATATAATCTAGAAATTATATAAAAATATTTAATATATATTAGCTAAACTCAGAACTTATTAAACTAAAAATTAATTTATATAAAGAAATTAATTAAATTAAAGATTAATAATTTATAAAATAGCTAATTATAAAAGTATTCTATTATAAAAGCTAAAGAAATAACTTCTATAATTATATTTCTAATTTTTAGTATATTATATAATTTATTTTATATTATAATAATAATATAATAAATTAAGACCCGATTTATATATTTAGCTAAAAACCTTATTTAGGTTATATAATCTCGGATATATTTATAATTATATAATATATTCTTTTTAATTAATAAAATAATTATATATTATTTAAAAAGCTTAAATATCTTAAAAAATATAATTTCTATTCTTGCTTTTTTTCTTCTCTTTTCTTTTTAGATAATTCTATTTAGTTAATTAAACTACTAGTTTTCTTTATATAAAGACCTAGCTTATAATATTAGAATTCTCTTTTTTCTATTTTTACTAACTAGAGATTATATATATATAAAGCTAGAAATAAGAAGAACCCAAATCTATATATAAATAATAAAGCTTAGAATAGATAAAACTAGAAGTAAATCTTATTTGAAACTATTTATAAAGCTAATATATTAGTAAGTTTTTAGAATATATAAAAGCTAGAATACTAGTATACTAGTTAATACTAGAAATTATAAGTTTTTTCTAAGCTAGACTTAAGAAAAGAAATTTATTAGACTTTTTTATTATATAAAAATATAAAAATAAAACTTCTAGTAATTAGTTAAATAAATATATAATAATATTAAATTTCTTTTAAATATAAATATTTATTTTATTTTATATACTTTTCTAGTCTTCTATTATAAAATAACTAAAGGCCTATTTCCTAAACCCTAATAGGTTTAATAGAAATAACTTAATCTATTATTCCTAATTTAAAGAGCTTTTAAAAGTAAAGCTAGAAATTAATAATAAAGTAATTAATAAAAAAAGAGAAAAAGTCTAGTATAAATTTAGATATTTATTTAGAGAAGTAATAAATAGAATATATCTTTAACTAAAATATATATAAAAAAAAAGAATTTATAATTAAAGAACTATTTAAATAAATAGACTTAGCTTTCTGGAACTTATAGAAGTAGTAAAAGGCCTTAAAAGAATTAAACTAAATCTAGTAAAAATTAATTCTTCTAGACAAGTTCCTAAATAATTCTATTTATTTAATCTTAGAAATAGAGAAATAGAACTAGTAAAATAAAATTAAAAAAGAATATCTTAAAGCTATTATCTTAATAGAGTTTATAAAAGAAATAATAGAAATAATAAAAAAAGAAATATATAAGAAATATTACTTCTAATTATAAATAATTAATAACTAACTAGTTAAAGTTAAAAATATAAAAAACTATTATCTAAACTAGTTAAATAAGAAACCGAAAAGCCTCTTTTCTAAAACTACTTTATTTATTTAACTAATAGAATAGAAGCTTATACTAAATAACTTAAAATAATAATTAAAGAATACTATTAATTAGACCTCCTATAATAAAATTAATTAAGAAAAGAAAGAGAGATTTTATTTATAATATAATTAAAATAACTATTTTATATATAATTATTAAATAAAGCTATATTTAAGTATTTCTTCTAAAGCTAGTAAATAAAAGAAAGAAAAAAGAAAAAATAGCTAAAAATAAAAATATAAAATATAAAAATATTAAAAATAGCTTCAAAAAAAGTAAAAATAGCTTAGGTAAAAAATAGTAATATTTTAAATAAGAGCTAAAATAAGAATAAAAAAAAGCTTGAACTTATATAATTTAGGAAAAGACTAGCTTTTAATAAAAGTTACTATTAGAAATATATAGAAATAAAATTAAATTAAAAAGCTTAGAAATAATTTTAAAAGAATATAGTTAAGTTCTCTTTTCTTATATTAGTAATAATTAATAAAAAGTATTTTATATAAATTCTTATTAATACTAGATATATATTATATAAAATAATTAATTCTTATTTTATTAATTAATATAATCTCTAGTATATATTAATTACTTTTAAGTAAATAAAAGCCTTTAATAAAAAAATACTAGAAATAATTAAAGAAATAGTAGTATTTAGTATAAATATTAATAACTATTATAAATCTTGTATTTTCCTTTATATAATTCCTAAGATCTTTAGCTTAGATATAATTTTAAATATATAATAATTATATTTACAAGATATATAAATCTATAATTCGAGATTAGAACTATTTATTTTATTATTAGAAACTATAGTATAAAATAAGATAAGTAATATACTAATTCTTAAATTAAAAAAAAATTATATATAAGTTTTAATAGCCTTATTTTCTTATTTAATAAAAAGAAATAAGAAAAGAAATATAAAAGTTTTCTTAATTAGTTTAGCTAATATCTAAAAGGCCTTAATCCGGAAAATAAAAATAGATTCTTATATAAAGCTTCTAAAATAATATAAGAACTTTCTAAATATATTTAGCTTAATAAAAAGAAAGAAGTTATTATTATTTTAAAGCTAAGAAATTAATTACTAAATTAAGCTAGAAGTATTTAAGAGAAAGAAGCTTATAGTATTATAGAAACTACTATATAATATATTCTAAGATAAACTTCTAATACTATAGAAAATATTTATAGAATTATTAAATAAAGAGTTTATCTAAATAAATTATTCTCTTATTATAACTCTTATTTTCTTTATATAAAAGTCTAGTAAAAGACTATAGTTTTATATAAACTATTAAGGCCTAAATAAGTTTATAAAGAAAAACTAGTACTTATTTCTATTAATTTATAAAACTCTTTGAAATATTAGAAAAATAAAATAATTTATAAAGCTTAATATTATAGCTATCTTTTATAAAATCTATATTACTAAAAGAAAAAAGTAGAAAACAGCTTTTTATATATAATATAAACTTTATAAATAGCTAGTAATTTCTTTTAGTTTAGTAAATACCTTAAGTATATTCTAGAAATATATTAATTAGGCCTTTAGAGACTTTCTAAATAAGTTTTATTTTATATATATAAATAATATTTTAGTCTATTTCTTAAAATTAAAAAAAGATTCTTTAGTAAATAAAAGAAATAGAATTATAGCTTAATATTAATAAATTTAAATTAATAAAGTATTTAGGATTTATTATAGAAGCTAGAAAGAATATTAATATAGATCTAATAAATATTAAAGCTATTTTAAGTTAGGAGGCCTTTAAATTAATTAAAGATATAAAGAGCTTTTTAGAATTTATAAACTTTTATTAGTATTTTATTTAGGAATTCTTAGAAATTATTTAACTACTTTCTAATTTTATATATAAGAACTAAATATTCTTATAAATAAACTAAATAGAGACTATTTTCTAGAAGCTTAAAAAGATACTTATTTTAGTTTTAATATTTATATAATTTAATTATAACTAAGAAACTATTTTTAAAATAAATTTCTTTAAATAAAGTATAAGTAATATCCTTATATAAGTTAATAAGAAAGACGTTTTATAACCTTATATATTATTTTTAAAGAAGAATAATTCTATAGAATATAATTATAAGATTTATAATAAGGAAATACTAGTAATTATTTATTATTTAGAAAAATAAAATACTAAACTAAAAAATATTTATTAATTTAAAGTTTGGATAAATTATAAGAATTTAGAATACTTTATAATAATATAGAAGTGTGAGGTATTTATTAGTAAGTAATAAGATAATAGAATAAATTAGTGAGTTATAAAACTATAGTATTAAATTTAGTATAAAACTAATCTCTACTTCTTCTATAAGGTTTAGGGAAGCCTCTTCTAAATAGGAGGCCCCAATAATATATATATAATTAGTAATTTATAAGCCTAATATTTATAATATAAATAATAATTAGTTATGAAATTAAAGAGCTACTAATTTCCCTAATTAATACTTATAATATCCGAGGTTTATTATATGCCCTTAAGTTATATATAACCCTATATATATTATAACTATACTTTCTTTTTAGGATCTTATTCTTAAGATCTATTAATCTATTCTAGTAAATATTTAATTAATTATTTATTTAATTAAGGTAAACTTCTAGTATCTTAGGAAGTAGTTTTACTAATATAATTTAAATAATAAACGTAAAAATCGTCTAATTAGATTAGGGCTAAGTAAGTAAAAAGGAAGAATAATTATACTTCAGGTATAGGAGCTAGCTAGTAATTGCAATTTCGTTTGGGATCTAAGTATTCTAATTAGCTTAATTTAAAGTACTAAGATATTACCTTATAAAATTAATACTATTTATTAGATCTCGTATTAGAATAACCTAAATGGCTATATAAAAAGAATTTAATAAATATTTATATAAGAAACCTATATAAATATTTCTAAGGTTCTAGAGATTATTTATAGACTTCTAGAAATATATATTAATTAGTTATACTAATTTCCGATTAGAACTAATACGAAAACTAGTAGTTAATCCAGGTAGTTCTTTATCTCTATAAAAGAACCTCTTTATATTACTATATATTCTTTTTCTTTCTAATAACTATATATATAATAACTTTTTCTATTATTACTTTCTAGCTTCTTTTTCTGCTTTTCTCTAAGTCTTCTTTAATTATTTTTAATTAATTCTATAATATCTTTTTCTGACTTTATTATTTGCTTATATAATAATAAATATAAAAGTAATCTTATAGTTTTCTTTCTTATTACTAGTAAATACTTGAAATATTTTAAGTATTTACTTATTAATCTCTTTATCTTATATATTATAATACCTAGTAAGAAGAATTATAACTATTATAATAAGAGTTCTAAGTCTTATATATTAGTAAGTTCTTTAGTTTTAATATTTATTAAAGCTAATATAATTTCAGATTTCTTATTACTTATTAAAGACTTACTAGTTCTAGAAAAATACTATTATAACCTTTAAGAAATTTCTTAAAATATATTCTAAATAGTATTATACTAATAAGAATAATATTATTAATTAGGTTTTTAAAAACTAGAAGAATACTAATAAGCTTCGGAATTCTTCTTTCTATTTTAATAAAATAAATAATAATACTACTTGAATTAGTATTCTAAAAATAAGTTTTTTCTAATATATTTAGATATTTACTAATTTCTTAAAGAAATACTATAATATCTACTTTTAAGATATTAATCTTATTACTGAACTTATTACTGAGATTACTAAATAATTTATTACTAGTATTTCAAGTACTAATAATATAATACTTATAGTTATTTGGGATCTAATTTTAGAAGTTCGGGCCTTTTCTAAAATATATATAACTATTATAAGTTTCTTACTTATTTCTTTTAATATCCTTAATACTAATATTATTATAGTATAACTATATTTTATTAAGAAATAAACGGATTTCGGAAAGTATTAGCTAATTCTTTACTAAGTTCTAAATAGGGCTAGTATTTAGTATTCTTACTTTTGGGAATTAGAAATTTATAGAAATTAGAGTTTATTTATTTAAGATACTTATAGCTAGTTTACTTATAATAAACCTTTTTTAATCTTAAATCTTTTTCTAATAATTTGAATATAATTCTTATAAGTTTTAATAAAACCCTAAAAAATCTTTATAAATAAAAAAAACCTAGGAAAAGAATATCTTTATTATTATTCCGGGCCTTTTCTTGGCTATTTAGGTTCTTTTTTTCTTTTAAGTAGCCTTTTTCTTAGTAATTTAGAATTCTTTTTAATCTTAAAAAGTTATTAAAAAGTAGTTTCGGATTTTAAGCTATAGTTTTAGTTATATGATTTTAGAAATTCCTTGAAATTTTTAAAATTAGAGAAAGTAAGTAATTAGATATTATAATTTTTAAATCAGGTTTTTTATTTAATTAAATATTATTATTTCTTATTTCTATTATCTTATTAGTAATTAATAATAGCTTTTATTTCCTATTCTTATTCTTTATTATTATTTACTAATTCCAGAAGTTCTTTAGAAAAATATAAATATAGCTTCTAATTTTTTTTTACTATATACTTTTTAAAAAAGGAAATATAAAAAGTTAAATATAAATAATTCTAATTTATATACCGAATTACTAATATATTTAAGAATCCTAAATAAACTTATAAATTTTAGCTTAAGCTTTTCTATTTTAAATTTAATATTTTTTATTAATAGTATTATTTAGGCTTTTTTAAAATAGTATTTAGCTAACTAGTATTTATTATAGTAGGTTTTCCGATTATTTTATATATAATACTATAAATTCTTAAGCTTTTTCTATTTTATTTTAAGAATTTCTAGCCTTTTATATATAGTTAGTATTTTTCTTATAATTCTATTCTCAGGATTTTATAAATATTAAGAATAGTATTTATAATATATATAAAAAAATATATCTTATAAAATCTAGTATTTTGAGTTATTATATATAAATTCTATAAAAAACAATTTCTTAAACTAGTTATTTTTTTAGATATTATAATAATATCTCAGGTAATATTTTAGAACCTGATTTTGTTTTTTTATCTAATTATTTATTTAAGAATAATAAGCTATATTTAAATACTATTTATATATTAAATAGAAATAGAAAGCAGACTAAAACTAACTAATAAATACTATTTCTTAATTAGAAATAATTCTATTAGAAGAGCCAAAAATTAAGAAAATATATTCCTATATAATTTTAGTAAACTCCGGAGAATTAATAATCTTATAGTATATAATATATTTTACTATTTTAGAGTACTAGTTAATAACTATAAGAATTATATTAAAATTAGAACTTCTTATTAGGTTCTTATATAATAGTAGACCTATAATAAAATCTATAGAAATTTTATTCTAGGGTCTTTTAGACTATAATAAATTACTAAATAAACTATATAGCAAATACCTCTTTGCCTTAATTTTCTGGCAAATATTATATTCTTAATAATAATTACAAATATTCTTTTTTATATTCTTTTAATACTAGAACTTTCTAAGAAATTCGAGAGTTTTCTTTATTTTATAATATCTAGTTATTAGGTTATTATAATAAAGCTTTATAATTTCTTAATATAAAGTAGAATTATTAGATATAATAATTCTTAAATAGTACCTAAATAGGCCTAAATTATTTTTCCAGATTTCTTTTCCTTTAGTATCTTTCTTATTAAGCCTCTATTTTATAATATTCTAATATTAAGAATTATTTCTTTAAGCTATCTAAATAATATCTAGAAGAAATTTAGATAGAGGAGCTAGTACTATAGCTCTTTTAATAGCCATATATATTTATATATAAGAAATTAGATATTTATAACTATCTAATTCAAAAACTCGAGGAACTAAAAAATCTTTAGTTTTATTAAGTAATATAGTTATAAATATTTCTATTACTTTAGCTATAGTAATAGAATCTTTAAGGCATTTCCTTATATCTTGCTTCTTAACTAATTCTATAGTTAAGAAATCTATAAAATAATCTATTTACTTGTCTTATAGTAAATATTTCTTTTTAGCTACTATAAATATAGTAAGTATTAAATAATACTTATTTTAAAGAGAGAACTCTTTAGATATCTATAAGAATCTCTAAATCGTAATTATAAAAGCTTTCTTTAGCTTATTCTAAAAGATTAGAAGCTAAGTTATATTAATAGGATCTTTTTTATAATTAGATCTTTTACTAGGTCTATTTACTAGATTTAAGATATCTCTATAATAAATAATATTAAAATTATATATTATAAGATATATTATTTAATATATTTAATAGTTCTCTAGATACTTTATTTCTATAAAGTATTAGAGGTTATTATAGTCTATAATAATCTTAATTATAAATCTGGATTCTTTAAAATAATAGTACTAATACTTAAAGGCTTTAATAATTATAAGTAGCTTCCTATTATAGGTATTATAGTTATATTTGGCTCCGGAAAGTTTCCGGAACTAGAATATTACTAGATACTAGTATTTTTTCGGGCTATTACTAGAATTAATTTATTATAAAATAATACTAGTAATTACGAATTTTAATATATTAGTTTTAATATAAATCTTTTTAGAAAAGTTAAAATAGATTAGAACAGGTATTATAATAAAAGCTTTTTTTAAAGTCTTAAAGCTTTTAGCTACTTTATTTATTTATATAAAGAAACCGGATTTCCGGCCCTTTTCTATTTTTTTTAAGAAATCTATTAAGCCTATAATTACCTAAAAGTAATAGTAAATAAATCTATAATAGAAATTAGTAAATTCAAGAAATACTTGAATATTATAAAATAATTCTAGTTCTAGCTATTTAATAATACTATAAACCCGTTTAGGATTTATATAAATACTTTCTATTCTAATAAAAAAGCCCAAAAATTCGATTTCCTTAATATTAAACTTATATTTACTAAGTTTATAAAACAGGTTATTTTTATATAGCCTAGTAAATATCTAGTAAATATAATTATAATATTTACTTTTATTTTAGAAATAAATAAGAATATTATCTAAATAAATAATTATGAAATAATTCAGGAGCCTTATAAATATAATATTAATATATATTTAAAATATAACTAGTATATTAGCTAGTCTAAAAAGTATTATAAGATATTTAAAATAGCTATAGTAGGTTCTAAAAGCCGTCTTTTACTTATATTCTTTATAAATTCTTATCTAATAATATATATTCTTAAGATCTAGTTTTATAAAAATCTTGGCTTCTTAAAGCTAGTTAAGGATTTTATTAATAAGAGAAAGTAGATACTAATTCTTGATTATAACTTAATTAAGTCTATAATAATTAATATAAAGATATAGTTCTTTATTCTTTTTAGAAACAAAAAGAATAGGCGCCTCTACTAGGCTTTTACTAAGCCTTATCTAATATTTATAAAGCATATTCTATAAATATAGATATAATACTTCTAGTTAGATCTCTAATAAATTATATAAAGGCCTATATGAAATTATATTATCTATATTAATAGAATATTTAATATTACTAAGATTAGGAAGTTCCAAAGCTTTATTAGAATTAAAAACTTCTAAGAAGTCTTTATATTTATTATTCCGGAAATAAATAGGTATTTCTAAGGCTTCTTTCCGGAGAATATTAATTTATTATATTAAAACCTCTTATTTAGTATTACTAGAATTATATAATAAAGTAAAGACCTAATAATTATTACAAATATATAAAGCCTATTATCTAGAATAGTTATATTTGCCTTTTATTAAGAATAAGGCTTGAAATACTAGCTTAAAATACTAGTTAAGCTTTTTACTAAATTCTTTTAGTATTAGGATTTTAATATTATTAGGCTATATAAATATATATCTCTATTATTTTTTAATATAGTCTATATATTATATAAGAATTACTTTATAAAATTCTATACTAAAAATAAGGCTATAAAAGCTAATATTCTTATATTTATAGAACCAGAGCTTAAAAGAATACATTTTATTATAATTATCTATAATAAATATCTCAAGATTATAAGCTTAATAGACCTTAAATCTGTTTTTATAAAAGATTACGAATTCTTGGTTATATTTAGCTAAGATAATAAAGCCCCGGCTTTAAGCCTAATTATTATTAAGAAAGTTATAGTCTAATCCGGTATTATTAAATCTATTATATATTTTTAAGGCACTTATTTCTGGCTATATTAATTTTATTTAAATAATTATATAAAATAATATATCTTTTTTATTATAGCCAAAATTATTAATATTTAAGATTTAGCCTTCTCTTTTCCCTATTTCTTAAGAAAGTCTTCTCTAAAGTATTTCTCTATAGTAATAGTATTAATTTATTTTTATAAATACCTTAACTCTTTTATGATTTTAATTTTATTAGGATTTTACTAAGCCTATTTAGTATATTTAAAATATTTTATATTTCCTAAAAAGTATTTTTTCTATTTATAAGTCTAATAAATTATACCTGAAATAGAACTAGTATTTTATTAAGGCTTTAAAGAAGCCAAAGTATTACCTAAGAGTTTCTTATATAATCTTCGAAACTTATCTTTTCTTTTTTAATAGCTTTATAAATTAGAATTTACTAAATTAGAATTCTTAGAAGTAGAATTACTTTTACTAGACTTCCCTGCTTTTATTTTCCTTAATTTGAAATAAGTAGTATATTCTACTTTCTGAGCTTTTTTAAGCTATTTAGAAATAGATATTACTTTATTTCCTAAAAGAATAAATATAAGTATCTAATAAGTCTTATAATTAGATAAAGTAGTATTAAGAGTCTGGATCCGGTCTCTTTTAGGATATGAGTTCTAATTAATTTCGAAACTAATTATCTAAATATATAATTCGGTAACTATTTTACTATTTTTCTAATAAAGATCTCGAAGTTCCTTAAAGGTATCTTATTAATGAATTTAAGGTACTTAAAGTATATTAGCTAAATAGGCCTTAAATCGCTTCTAATAAACCTTATATAATAATAGACTTTGCTTTATTATAGTCTTCTAAGTATTATGAGATTTGTTTCTAAAAGTACTTATAATAAAGTTAACTCTAGAAAATTATTTATTATAAGTCTAAGGTTAGATTCTAAAAACTATTTTCTAGGAAAATATAAATATTCTCTATTTCCTAAGAAACTTTTTATAATATAAATCAGATATCCGGACCTTAAAAAGCTTCTTTTAGTCTAAATATATTTTTAGGATATTATATAGTAGCTCCTAACGAATAGTATTAAGATTACTTTTAAAGCTTATTATATTAGGAAAAAGAATAAGTTCTAACCCTATTTTAGGAAGTTCTCTAATAGAAATTATTAAGGAAAATAGAATAGATTTATAAATAGAATTTCTATAAGATATAGTAAATTATAAGATATCTCTAAAAATACTCTTATATTACTCTAATTATAGGATATATTAGTTAATTATATTTACTAATTCTTGCTTTTATTAAAGTACTTTAACTTTAGTATATAAGCCTTATTTTATAGCTTGAGTAATAATAACCTGGGTATTAATCTCAATATCTTAATTATTACTGGAATTATTTCTATTATTATTACTAGCTTTTAGAGGCTTCTAAAGGGCCTTATTAAAAGTATTAGATAAGCCTTTACTATTACTTATATTAGGGTTAATCTAGTCGATTTCCTTTATAAGAATAGCTCTAATAAGAAATTATATATTTTATAAATTTCGAGATATAATTATTTATTAAACTATTTTCTTTAAAGATAGAAAGATTAGCTTATAAGGTATTTATTAATAGGTAATAAGATAATAGAATAAATTAGTAAGTTATAAAACCATAATATTAAATTTAGTATAAAACTAATCTCTGTCTTTCCTATAAGGTTTAGAGAAGCCTCCTCTAAATAGAAGGCCCTAATAATATATATATAATTAGTAATTTATAAGCCTAATACTTATAATATAAATAGTAGTTAGTTATAAAGTTAAAGAGCTACTAATCTCTCTAATTAATACCTGTAATATCCGAGGTTTATTATATGCCTTTAAGTTATATATAACTCTATATATATTATAAGAAGTTTATAAAATAATAAATAAAGTAGTTCCTAATTCTCTTATAATAGAATTTCAAGATCTTATATATTTTAGAGAAAAATAATAAATAAATAAATATATTCTTAAGATAAAAATAAAACTTATTTACTAGAAAAGAAAATAAATATTACTAGTTAAGAATATTATAATTATTAAAACCAGAAATCTTTAGTAATCTCTCTAAAAATATATTTCTTATAGTACTAGTATAAATAAAATAATAGACTAAAAAGAAGCTTATTCTAGTTCTTAAATCTAGTTTAAAAGATTAAAACTAGAAATATTAAAAGAAAAGTTAAAATAAAATATAAGTTTTTAGGAAATAAAAGAATCTTTTTAAACTAAGCTTAAAAAGCTAAAGTTTAGAAAAAGACTTTTCTAATAAAGAATATATAGGGTAATAAGTAGAAAATTATATTTAAAACGAGCTTAGGAAGCTATAATAAAATACTTAAAAAGGAAATAAGCTATATTAAGTAATAGTTAAAATAATAAATAAATAAAAACGAGTATTTCTATTTAGCTTAAAAATTAAAGTATTAATAAGAAAGTATTTATTATTCTAATTTAGATAATTACTATTCTAGAAATAATAATAGGTTCTAGACTTAAAAAAGTTCTATATAAAGCTAATCTAATAAATATATAATTTAATTTAATATAGTTATTTAGAATAAAATATTACTAATATTCTCTTTATATAATAATTCTTCTAGCTAAATATATTAAAATAAATATACTAGTTTATATAAAACTATAATATTTATAAGAGAAATAAAGTATAAAGAGATTACTATTAAAGGTTCTTAAAATTTCTTTTTATCCTAAATTAAATCTAATAAGAGATCTTAATTAATTTTATAATAGAACTCCTATTAAATAAAGAATATACTAATATAATAATTATTATAAACTATTTAGAAAAGGAAATAATACTTAAGGCTATAATAAATATTATAATAGAAATAATAATAAAGTAGTTTATAAAAACCTATTATTATTAATATAAGCTTCTAAAAGCTATAATATCTAACTAAAAGAAGTAATTTATAAGAATATTATAAATAAAAATATATAAGCTATTAGGGATTATTTAATAATTATTTATAATATATTATTCTAAGATAAATAAGTTTATAAAGAAAATAAACTAGATAATTAAGACTTTTCTTTATACTTTTATAAACTATAACTAAATAAATTAAATAGCCCTTTTACTATATATTAAACTAGTAATTAATAATTAGAATACTACTTTTATAAGAATTAGCCTCTTTTTTCTATTTTATAAATATTATATTAAGCTAGTCTAGTTCTAGAATAAAATTAGTAAAAAATATTAAAAAAAATATTACTAATCTAAATAGTAAATAATATTATATATAAGCTCTATAATATATAAGAATATATATAAGCCGTAATAGTAATAGCTTAATAGCTTTAAAAAGAAATAATAAACTAGAAAAGAGACTAGATACTAAAATTTAAGATTAGAAATAAAATATAGCTTAATTTCTAGAATATATAAATAAATAAACTAACTAAAAAGCTTAATATAAAGTATACTAAATATATAGTAGTTAAAGTAATAAGAAGTTATAGTTTTTAGCTTAATATACTTCTAGGAATCTATAATATATTTTATAATAAGCTTTTTTAGCTAGCTATAATAGATCTATTACTTTATTAATTATAAAATAACTTATAGCTATAATTATAGCTTATAGGAGATAAAGATAAATACGAAATTAAATAGATTCTTAACGAGAAGTATATAAGATATAGCTAGGGAATTTTAAGGAAGCTATTTATAAAATAGAAAAACTATATCTATTTTATATAAAAGCTATATTCTATATTAGATGAAATATTAGCTTTAGAAGCTTAGAAAGAAAGTATTAGATAGAAAGAAGTTTTGCCTATATATTTACGGGGCTAGTATTTGCGGGTAAGGAGGGGGGTAATATAACGTGTCGAGACCTGATTTATATACTTAGCTAGAAACCTCACTTAGGTCACATAATCTCGGACATGTTCGTCGTTATGTGACGCGCCTCCTTTAGTTAATAGAGTAACCACGCATTACTTAGGGAGCTCGGATGCCTTAAGGAATACGGTTCCCGTCCTCGCTTCCTTTTCTCTTCTCTTTTCCCCTTAGAGAATTCTATTTAGTTAATCGAACCACTAGTCTTCTTTGTACAAAGGCCTGGCCCGTGACAGGTGATACGATTACTACACCAATTCCTGAACATAGGTTTAATAAACGTAATTAAATAGAAATACTAATAAAGCGATTGGTGCGACTATATGTAAGTATATTCCAATAATAGAACGAACTAACTAGTGGTTGAAGCTGGAGTGGAAGGAATGGATAGCCTAAACTAGCTAATTCAACACTTTCGCCCAGGGCGAGTGGGCCCTGCACAGAAGCTAATAGACTTAAAGATAAACGAGATTATCGAATATTGCTCTGAGATTAATAGTGTGTCAAAGGATTATTCAAGTTATTCAAGTTATTCATGGATAATTCATGAATAACTTGGATAAAATAAGAGTAACGAATATCTTAAATAATTTGAGTAAAATAGAATAATTATTCATGAATAACATGAATAACCATGAATAACCACGTGGAAGTTACGTGGAAGTTAATTAATTATAGTAAATTGACATATATTTAAATTTTAAAAAAAAGAACTAAGGTATTTATTAAGCAGCCTTATATAAGCTAAGCTAATACTTATAAGGCTACTTAAATACAGATTTTCTATAATAAATAAACTGATTATTGCTAAGGTTTGATTCGCTTACCAAGTGCCACTACTACCTGATTGGGTAGAGAGTTGGCGCTAGGTGCGGGCCCCCCGAAAGCCTTACTCTATTAGGCTAGCTCAATTACGTACATAGATCACGTGCGTTATTCAAGTTATTCATAATTATTCATGAATAACTTGAATAATATATGAATAAAATAAGAGTAACGGGTTTTTAGCTTGAATAAAATAAGAGTAATGGCCGTTATTCTATTCTACTCTATTCATTTGACACACTGTCTGAGAAGTAGGAGAATCAAATCATGGACTACGACAAGCTAATTAGAGAGCTCAAGCTCTCTTGTACTGCCTCAACCTTGCGTAATAGACTCCACCAAAAGGGCTATTTTCGCTGTACCGCTTATTAGAAACCCTACCTCACTGTAACACAAGTTATTGGACGATTCCTTTGGGCGATTACACACATATTCTGGCATAAGGAGTAGCTTAAGGTCTTGTGGTCAGACGAGGTTACCTTCTTAATTAGAGAAAGGACAGCGAAGGAGAAGGTTATACGCAAGAGAGGAGAGAGAACCCACCCGACATGTATACAGTACTAACTTCACCGGGGCCATACGACGCCAGTAAACGCTTGGGGAGCAATTGGATATAGTTATAAGAGTCCCTTACTATTTATCCACGGTTCTGGTAAGAAGGGAGCCTTTTGTTAGAAGGATTACTTAGCACAAGTACTCGCACCGTATATTGAGGATATTGTGAACGCTTTTGCGGCTATCACTCACCTCCTTTGCCCTTCCGCCGAGCCTTTATTTATGGAAGACGGCAATGCTGCTCACGGTCATAAGTCTACTCGTAACTGCTGTGCTCGCTGGCGTACACAGCACGGTATTATATTAATGCCTCACCTATCTACGAGCCCTGATATGAATCCAATTGAGAAGTGCTGGAGGCATATCAAGCAAGCCTTGTACCGGCGACCCCACCAACCGACTAATAAAGGAGAAATGCAAGCTGCGGTAACAGAGGAATGGGAGGCAATACCATAAGAATGGATAAATGGGCTGATTCTTAAGCAAGAGCATTGGGTTCATATACTTATGGAGCGCCATGGCTGGTCTACTCCCAATTAAATGCTGCTAAAATACATAATTGCGATGAAAATGCCCTGAACGCACAGACCTACGGTGGTGGGCTCGTTAATGCGAGTAAGTATACTAGACAGCCTACAAGAAATATCTTATTTAATGAGAAAAACAATGAAATTAAATCTTTTAAGAAGGAGCATTAACTTTTCCCAGTCGGGATGGGGACTCCTAGATAGGGATAGTTCCTCTGCCACGTTAATGTCCCTGGGGGCTCGTCACCTCTCGTCTATCAAGGGAATACGGTCAATTACTTGACTCTGAAAAGACGCGTACCACGTATCTTCCGTATCCCCGGAATCTCCTGGTCTTCCCGCAAAGCCTCCTTCTAGACATATACGAGTCGCCTCCATGTAACGAGTTCCCATTGTGATGCGAAGCTGCGGGACCCTCGTCGCAAGAACTTGTTTTCTGAATTCTTCGTCCGATACTCCTTGGAAGTGGTCGTCCTTTGTGATAGAAGACAGAGTACTCCAGAATCCAATCTCTAGCAGGAGCATGCCGACTGAGTAGTAATCAAATTCTTCTCGGTAGCGTTCCTGGCGTTCAAGGTACTCTGGATGTTGGTAGCTCCGGAGTTGGCGGCTTTGATCTGGTCCATGGGTAAAAGAATCGAGCCGGTTTTCGCGGCTGCTTGCAAACCCTAAGATTTTCGGATTCTTAGCCCATTCGACATTCTCAGCACCCTCCGGCGGAGAAAATAGCACGTTCATCGAGTGGAGATTGCGATGTAGCCATCCGACCTTGTGAAGCGTGTAGATGCATTTGCATATTTCGAAGGCTAGTCGAAAACGGTATTCAAGCAGAGGGCGGTATAGGCCTTTGGCACTCAGGAGTCCATGCAAGGTGATTTGCTGCGTCCCCGGGGTAGGGAGACTATAGATAACGCCAAAGGCTCCGTTTGACGCGTGATGGAAGATGCCCTTGCAGCGTAAGCTACTAGATACCTGCGTAGTGCTTTCAGCGTGGAGCAGGCCAACCACAGATGTCAGTCGGCGGCGGAGCTCTATTCCGATGACCTCGTCAGCCCATGTTTCCCTATATCTGAGCCACTCTATGAGGATGAGTTCCGACGTAGGTGCTAGCAATGCTAGGCTATGGATATCAATGTCTGATTTTAACGTAATATTCTTCCGGTCAAGAAGAAGATCACTCTGCTCAATCAGACGGCCTGTTTCGGCGAGGGCTGTAAGATGCTTGACAGCAATCAAGACCCCGATGTCTTTGTCGCCCGCCTCGGTGATCGCAGTCGATAACCTGCCCAACTGCTCCACACTATCAATCTGTAAGACTTGCTTCACTAGGCGCTCCTCGGCGATGAGACGATAGGAAGACGGAAGAGCCTCGATTAGCCTAGCATGCTGATATCGGAGGAGAGACAGCTGCTGGTGATTTACAACGTTATCCCCCTCGACCCCCTCTAAGATGCGACGTGTCTCTTTCAGCGTCTGGGTTGTCTTGGGAAAGTCGAAGTCAAGACTATCTAGTTCGCTTCGCTCTGTTTCACCAAGCAATCGATCGAAAGCGAAGAGCCAGCTTTGAAACCGCATCTTATCCAGCACACGGTCGATGCTTCGGCGATTCACGGATAACAAACTTTCTAGAGCTAGATTGACGGTGCTTGCGAGCGACAATATCGATATGCCACGAAGAACTGTTAACACTCGTGCCGAGCGGGGACGTTTACTCGGGTCTATCGATAGCATCTGGCGAATCAGATCAATCATTTTCACGTAAAATGGCTCTCTGTTTACTTGCAAGTCATCTAGCCAACAAATCACCGCGTGATTCGGCGTTCCAGGACCTCGATGGAATCGAAACCATTCAATTTCCGGTGTCACCTGGACTTTCCGCTTGTCACGGAACTGTGCGACCCCATTAGAACCCAGTAACATATTCGTCAACACTTCGGAGAGAATGCAGCCGAAAGACCATATGTCACTTGCTCGGCTGATCTTCTGGGACTTGACGTGGCCGTCGTGCAACGTTTGGCACTCGGGAGCTACATATGACCCGCGAACCTCCTTGAATATGGTGAGAGAGTCTTCTTCCGCGTTCCTAAATGTAGATAGCCCAAAATCGGCTAGCAAGAAAGTCTCATTGTGGATCAAGATGTTTCGGGGTGCAAGGTCGTGGTGGCATCCAGATAAGCTAAGATCAAATACATCCGAAGTGAAGTTGTGCAAGGCATCAATTGCCGAGGCCAGATCCGCGAGCGCAAGCAGAAGTTGCGGGCCCTCAAGCTCTTTTTCACCATTCTGCCCATTGAGAAAGTCCGCTAGTGATCCACCATTGGCAACAGCAAAGATAAGATTGTATCTCTGCCGATAAATGTAGGAGCAATATAGCTGAACGATATTTGGATGCTTCAAGTGAGTAAGTAGGGATAGATTTTCCAACTCCTTTAGAAAAATAGCCATATCCTCGCTGTTGCCGCATTCAATTTGCTTCCTGATCACCTTGGGAGCGATATTGGGGTTAGAAACATTCGTGTGAAATAAGCTCATGGTCCTAGGCACTGACCTTGTGGTTTTCCAGCGGAAGTCGATGGCACTGAGGATGGAGTTCGATCTTCCAAGCAGTGCCCATTGAGCCTCGCCCGGTGGCTTCCTCGTGGAGAAAAGGCAAGATGGCCTCAGTTTCAAGCTTTCGAAAAGTCATGTGCTGGTGCATGATAGGGATAGCAACCTCCCATTGCTTCTCGAGAAAATGGCTGATCGTGGAGCTGGTGGATTCATCCTCAAAAATCTGTTGCAGTTTCCCTAAGGTGTAAGGGAGACGATCGTCGGGATAGGATCGTTGCAGCGAATCACGCCTGAAGAAGTTGGAAATGGCCTCACCTCGACCTATAAGGATCAAGATCGCAAAACATTTTCGCGCGCCTTGCAGAATGCTGATTGCCAAATCTCTAATCTCATAGACGGGGACTCCGAAGCTTCTCAAAGACATTTTGATAGCTGGCTCGGAGACCACCTCGAACAAGGCAGCCTCAGGAATAAAGTAACGGTGTTCGAAGTTGACATTCACGAAACGTATCCTTTCGATACTGTTCCGCAGTTCCGCCATCCTCCGACTTGTGCAGATCCCGCGGGACTCGAAACTTTACGTGGAATACTGCAGCCAGCCATTAGATTATACGTTTAAATAGATTAATCAGCAGATCAGACATGAGCACATAAAATTATTCACAATACCTCAAAGTATGCTTATTGACTCTGAATTGACTTGATCTCATCCTATTTTATGTGAATACGCTTCATCTCTAACATTGAAACATGGAATACTGACCTCTGTTAGTAGCTCTGGAATGCTGAGCTCATAGCTTTCGTCTCTTTCCTAGATAGAAATCAGAACTCACTCAATCGAGAAGTCTATGCTTTGTACCTACTTGTATTTTAAAATTGCCAGATCCAAATTTTGTCCTGAGCAGGCTGCGAAGATCTTCCAGCTTGAGATAGCGATTTGATATGGACTGACTCGCCATTTTGTGAGGCAACGAAGTATCTGCAAGACAATTTTTAGGGATGCAACAAAAATACTTGGGCAGGCAGACGTGGCAGCTTGAGCAAAAGGACCCCGATAAGCCGGGCTAAGCGATACTTATTATATGGCTCCACGTCACGCACTCGGGGCATCTTTATGCCGCTTTTCATGTGCGTGCGTTTCAGGTGACACAACTTCTTCCCTGGCATTGGTGCCACAATTCTTATGCTTCAATTGTCTCGTAACTATGATACCGGTTCCCTTAGGCGCCGAAAAAGGAGGCTGATTTTGGCACGTTAAGCAATAACGGAGATTCGGTATTATTTCCCAACAAGTCAGCCTACTTCTTTCCCCTGGGACTTTGTATAACTCATATTGGATCTTATAAGTCACTCGTACTATTTCTGAGCTTTCAATAACTTTTATTTCCTCAAAAGTAGACTTCGAAGGAGAGGTTTTAGTGTTCGTGCAGGGGCTAATTTCGGCGGCTTGTTTCGGCGCCTGAGAGCCCATACCCGTACCAGCAGACGCGTTCACTGCCCAACCGCCCGGTCAACCCAACCCCCCACCTTTATCCCTGTCGGAACATCAAAAAATAATTTCTCAAAGTGCTCAGATTTCTTTATTTAAAAAAAAATAGAATCACTATTTTGAGGCTGTTTGTCACGAATACCCCCTCAAAAACTTTGTTTTATGCCGTTGTTGTGGTGAAATTATAGTTTGAGAGGGTGAGTGGCGTGGGCGATTGGCTAGGATACTTCCCTCTGCACATTGTCAATTGAGGCTTTACGTTGACGTGTTTGCTCTATGCAAGCCTGACCATCTACTCCCTACCATTGAAAATCGCGCACGATCGGGCTCTTAAGAGATACTGCGATATTGTCCCCAACTCTTGCCTTCTCAAGTCATAGCTCATCGCACTCTACATATCCTACGACATCACGCCAGAGGTGAACAATTTCAGTTTAAATTGTCTCATCTGGACATTCTTCCCACAAATCGCAATGCACCCTTTAATCTATGAAGTGCTGCCTTCCCAGGAAGAAAGATACCCTGTAGATGCAGATTGTTATGCGCCAACCGGAGAGGATCGCGGTTTATGTGACCAGAGACTTAGAAACGAGTCACTGGGGCTCTTCCAAGTTGCCGGCGGCGGCGTTAATTTGATGTGGTCGATACGAGACGATGGTAAAACTCTAAACCTAAAAATCAAGCAGTCACCTAACATAGGCATGAGAATGTCAAAACTTGCTTCCCCAGCGGCAATTTATCACGAGCGAGGAAGTTGAAAGGCATGGAATCCATCAAGTAAGGCTATCTATCGATTTCGTACTTTCAGCAAGCCAGAGCGTTGACAGAGTAAAACAGTACTGGAAAAGAGATAAATGGCAGTATTTGATGTTGTAAGTTTCCTTAGAGGCCAGGACGGTTTAAATGAATATAATATGAAACGCTGGCCGCTGCTCACAGTCTACAGCGTTGTCCAACCAACCTTCTCATGGGGTCACTTATCTATCACTGAAGATGCATTCCGGAAGATATTAGCTAGCTTGCGCATATTTACCCCATTCTTGCAGGTTGTCCATACCTTTGGACAAAAAACGAATGACAAGCAGCGCGCAAGAGATTTAGTATATGACCGCCTATACCCATCTGCTACCTACGGTTTGTTTCATACTAATCATCTCTGGAAGGCTGTGAAGTTGACATAGTGGATAGAGTTCTGTTATAATATTCGCTATTTCGAATTGAATGGACGAGGGCGTGGCAATCCATGGTCACTTCGACAGACTGGAGTGTATCAAAAGTGCATGTCGAATGAGCGATCTGTCTGGCTTCTGCTGAATTATTCGAATTACCTCAGTGATCGCGTATCGGCTGCGCTTGCGGAAGAGAGCAATTTGGTCGGCGCGTGTGCAGCCTCACCACTCGTGCCCCATATCTTCATTCTGTCAACAGCAGCAAGGAACTGGGACCAATACACTGAAAATCTGGGGCAGAAAGTAATGCTATTTGTAAGGCTACGATGTTCTATGCCTGTCGGTAGATTCTCTTAGTTGACTTACAAGTAAATAGGAAGAGAAGGCATACTCGTCTCGCATCGATGAGAAGTACTTAGACGACTACGAGCTTTTATTCGCAGACGTCCAGAAGATAGCGTTGCTTGGCGATACAATTACCGTAGCAACAACCGTCATCAAAGGACAGAGAGCTACGCTTTCTAGATGTAGTAAATTACATATAAAGCTACATGGGAGAAACCTAAGAAAATGTAACTGCGATATGACAAGCACATTAAGCATGCTGAAGGTCGACCTCCAGCACTACCATGAAGTTCTGTTAGGTTTAGTGCGGACAACCTCGAAAACCACCCAATTAGTAAGATCACTACTGTCTTATATCTACTCGAGCTTTATTACTGATCTATTGGAGCTCTCCGCAATACTGGCGACTCGAGCGAACGACAGCTTACGGGCCATTATGGCTACAATTCAGACGGGTATCGCTGAGCTCCAATTGCAATCTAGGAAGACTGGCTTAGACACGGCCAGCTTACTGAAAATTACCACCCAAGGGCATAAAGATGGTTTCATAATCAAAGTCCTCACTCAGATCGCAACTGTGTTTCTTCCGGCATCTCTTGTAGCTGTTAGTGTATTCCTGAGGATTAGCAGATATTAGCAGCTAACTTGTATAGACTCTTTTCAGTTCGACAATATTCAGCAATTCCAGCAATAACATTTCATATGTTTCTCTCTACTTCACAATCACTGTCCCGCTCTTGCTAGTCACAATATTGCTTCTATTTTTTCTCGAGAAAGGCCTGTGGCTTCAACGCTTGTTTCGGAACTCTTAGTTGGCATAAGATAGTGACCACCAATTTTTTTTTTTTTTTTTTTCTTTTCATTTTTACCGGAATTAGGAAAATTTCGAGTCCATAAGTTTACTCAATTGGTTTGTGCACAGATAAAGGAATGGTCAGAGAGTACACGAATCTTAAGATATCTTTTACTACCTGTGCTGCAAGCTCTCTTCTTCCCGATTCAGCAGCATAGACTACGTGAATGCCGCCTTTTTTCTTAAATCTAAGCAAGTATCGGACCAAGAAGAAATCTAAGAAAATTTGGTGATTCATACTTTCGATTACACGAAGTATACATCTCGGCTAATTGTGGTGGAAGATTTGGAGGACGAAGAAGAAGCAAAATCAAATTCGGAAGTGGTACAGCTTAACTCGAAGGCCCAGAAGCGAAAGTCAAATCGAGTGAAAGGAGTCCTATGTGAGTCTCTCTAGGAGTCGACTTTGTCCCCTTAATACAGCAGTATAGGGAGAGCAGGAACGTGACTGAGCAACCTGGGTAGAAGGTGAGGCGAGGCTGATTAGCGCCTGAGCAGAGCGGCGATGGTGATTAACTGCGTTGGAAGGAATTGAGGTTTAGATTCGATGAGATTACTTAAATAAAAGCTCTTAAAAAAACCAATTTCCTATATGCTTATATATTATATTAGTATAAGCTTGCGAGCGTAATATGGCATACTTAATAAAAGAAGGGTTTTATAAATAAGAGAAGGGTTTTATAAATAAGAGAAGGGTTTTATAAATAAGAGAAGGGTTTTATAAATAAGAGAAGGGTTTTATAAATAACAGGGAAAGCTTATAAATAAAAGTAAGGCTTAAAAGAGCTTATAAAATGGAGGTAAGATCTTTGCGGGTATAATTAGGGAATGTGGTAGTTTATAAAGATAAAGAGAGAGCTTTATCTAATTAATCTCGTATGCAGATGGTCTCAACGGTGTGATTGAGGCGACTGGCGTACTTCACGATGAGGCCCAAGCCAATGCTTGAGGTGAACTGGATTAGTATGTTGTTCCAGAAGAGAAAAGATATGTGATATGAAGGGCGAGAGTATACATCCGTTAGCACCAGTGATGAGAACAATGGTTGACGACAAGTTCCTACAGATGAAACTATTCTGATTCGGTATTATTATTGCCATTAAGCGGCTTGCATTATTCCCTTCTTCAATCTTCCGTCAATACCCTTCCCTCAAACTATCAAGGTAGCTTTTCAAACCACCTGTGGAAGCAGATAAATTCCTACCATAATGAAAAGTCTACTTTATCCACCTTTGCCCCTTGCAATACTTTACCAAACAGTTGGATTTTTACCCGGACCTACTTTCCGGGTTAGGACAGCTGAGTTAGAATTTCAATCAGGGAGCAAGCTCAGTTCTATACGTACCACAACAATTCTTGCACTTTGGCATGATACATGCAGATGGTTCTGACCAACGCGTTGTTGATGTTTTAGCGAGTAGATAACATATGTTGGAATAACTGAACGAGACGCTCTACTTGTCCCATCCTACCCGCCATATCTAAATTGCTGCGTCTGGTGCAAGCATCCTCACACGAGATGAGAACCATGGGATCATTTCCACCACTGGTTCCCGAAAGTGATCATTCGCATCTCTCAATTTCTTTCCAATATTCTGGAAAACGACACCCATGGACTTCTGAGAGAACACCATTGTATCTGTAATGTGCTTGGAAACGGATCTGCCCAACTATCGAAGTTATATACTGATTCTGCTTTGACCCGATCGTTGAGCATCCTCTCTGGAAGGGGGTCCGCGAACTTCAACTCTTGTTCATCGTCGGCTGTACTTCCCGCTGTTTGGTTTTTAAAAGGAGAAGTGAGCATGAGCGAAGCTTAAAGTGTATCCACTCCGAACTGGACATTTTTGGCAGCGGAGGCAGGGCGTGCTTCCAAGGTCTTTGATGGTGGTAGCATTTGAGGGCTTTGGTTGAGCCATTTTCAAAGCCCCAGATATTGTTGTACAAAAAACGTGATTGATATCCAAATTGTGATTGATCCCAGTCGTGGTTGATGTGTGAGGTGTTGTGGTCGTGGCTCGCGGTTCCGTTCAGGAATCATAAGATCGGAGTCAAGGAAGGCGAAGCCAAAACAACGAGATCGGGCAATTCAATGAGGTGGAGAAATTTAAGACGGCAAATAATTGATTAAATCGCCCTCGAAAGCATCATAGCATGGTCTCCTAAGTAGAATTCTTTCGCTTGTATTCGTGAGATAGAATGCCATTATTTTAGTCAACCCTGTAACACCAACTGTGAAAGTTACTAATTCTGCGGTGACTAGGGATTGAAGCATGTGTTGATGTGCAAGGCCATGGCTTCGTGGAGTGTCTTGGTTCCGACTGGGCGCCCATTACAGGTCATATGGGACTCATCAAACACGGCCTAGAGATTTTAGAAATCTGATCTCAACCCTTCCTCTCCCATAGAAAGACGGTCTAGCTCACATGACTGTTAATATCCTATCGACAGGGCGAAATAAATGTTAAATGTAAGGTAACTTGGCCGTGTCTCTAAGGGTAGCTAGACTAATCCCCTGACTAGGCTTTGCGTATGGCCTGTGCTCATTAACTTTTTTTCCACCACGTACGTAGTATTTCAGAAGCCCTTCCTTCGTCAAAAACTGTGACACTGGTTAGTCATGCGAGATAGAAATATAGAAATGGAGCAGAAGTGCGTTTTCTAACATGGAGAGATTAATCTCGCCATCTGGAGAGGTTGTTTTGTTGTGTTTCTCTTTCCATTCTCGATCATGATCACTTGTGAGGCTGGACTTGGCGTATGCTTGACCCCCTGGTCAAAAGCATAGCATAATAGCGACGGTGTAGTGATGTAACAATTTCCGTTCCTAGGTTTCGAAAACCCGTATCTCGATAACAGAATGGAATACCGATCGCGGGCTCGGCGAGCTGAAAAGAGGTTTGGTCGGCAGAGTAACGCAACGCCATTGGTTCCTTGCTACTTGTGCACCTTGCTTCTTTTACGCCCTGCTTCTTGTACGCCCTGCTTCAATAGGAGGTTGATAGGATTGCTCTGGCGGGCGGAATCCGGTCTCAGAACGGGCGCACATCCCGATCAACTTCACCAAAGGAATCAGACGATCTTGCCAATGGCATGTGGGGCACGATCCGCGATGTGGCGTTTCTCGTCCATTTTGGGCACACCGAGATGCAGATAACGGCCCCGCGGTCCAATCAACGGTGAGAGGATTGCTCATCGTGAGTGACCATTCGCAACTTTGGATTTGGAAGGTTGGGTATATATCTATTCTGCTGTGGTCGCCACCTGCCTCCCCCCTCTTCAAGCTTTTCACTCTGCCTTCAAAAAGCACATTCTATTCGAAGCGCCGCAAAGACAGGCATATTTCGTTCGGTCATCGCCTCGTGCACCTTCACCCGCAGGGTTGAGGTATGGTTCTCCAAACCTCTATGGCCTTTTCTTTCTAGCTCTGAATTTCTTAGTTCTATTGTCGGTATCTAGAGACTGATTGCTCATAACTTGTGCGCATAGGTTCCATCATCAGGTCTCTCTTCCGTCGTTCTCGATTGCAACAGAAGGTCCACCCCACCACAACCCAACTTCGCCATCCGTACGTGGATCTGCAAGAGCAGAAGTGCAGGCACATCTCCCACGTCATGGATAGCCAGTTCTCCGATGGCTCACTCCTTTTGGAGTTTGAATATGACGATCTTGATAGCCTCTTCTGTCAAGTACCGGCCCCCCACATGAACAACAGACCTGACGGCGGCCCATACTGCTTTGACAGTCTTGCGTCGACCCAAGAGGTTGTTGAGAGAAACCCCACCTGTGCGATGAGGGCTGGAGATTCCGCGATTGGTGCTTGTATAAGACCCGGCAATGCTAGAGATGATGGACCTGGATATGGCATCTCCTCCTTGGGAGTTGACACGAGCTACCTAACACCACCCTTATTACAGTCGTCACTGTATCCGGCTAATACCACTGGAATCTCCTTCGCTATGGATGAGTGGAGTCCCAATTACCCTGATCTTGATACCATGGAACCTATTACAGTCTCCCACTCACAGCACAGCCTTGAGCCTCTATCCACCGAATATATCCATTCCACTATAAGGCCTGCTAATTTTAGTAGCCTAAGCGACCCTTTTTTCTGGAACCGTGAAGAACCATCCATCCAACGAGATTTAAATGACTCCGTCGGGATTGGAAATTCGTCTCTCGATGCCGAAGACAATTCGTCACCTGCCAACAATTTCAACATAGTCTTCGGTTATGAAACGTCTGAAACGCATGGTATGCCCTCGAACGGATACTTCATAGCGCAATCAGAACAATTCTCACTACAGTCAGAATTCAACAGCATCAGTAACGCCAACCATCATCAATCGTTGGACCTGGTATTTGGATCAGGTGGAACATGGCAATCAATGCTACCACCGCGTATCCCAGCTAACAACCAATTTGAGCACGACACAACAGATCGATGCCCTCAGATTCACACGACAACAGAGTCACACCCAACGGTTCCTTTCCCCGTCTCAATTGCGACTCCCACAGTCTCTGAGTCAAGTTCTTCAACTGCAAAGCACGATGTCCTTCTGAAGAACAGCTTAACGGTATTACCGACGTTACTGAGACCCCAACCTCTCTCACATCCTCCCGAGGCGTTGATGACTAGCTTCGAAAGTTCCCAAGTGGAACTATCAAGCTCGAGAGGTAAAAGGGCTTATACAACTGAGGCGAGAAAGAAAGTCAGCCAAGTAAGAAAGAAAGGAGCATGCTTGAGGTGTCGGATACGTAAGATTGCAGTAAGTTCAAGATTTTTATTAATTCTCACAGTATCCATTTGCTGAGAACTAAACCAAAGTGTTCCGCGGACGACGAAATATGTAGCCGTTGTCAGAATGTGACCAACACTCCTGGAATTGCACAGCGAATCTGTGTTCGACAGAAATTGATAGACGTCTTTATCAGTCATTCTAGTAAACTAGCCTGAACCACACATTGTGATTATGAATCACTGATCAAGACAGGTATTTATGAAATGATTCTGGAGTCGCAGGACCGTAACTCCAGAGCGATAAATCTTCTTCCTGGCCAGACTGAACAAAGGTTCTTCAGAATGGAGACGATGGGTTTGGACTCTTCTACACTAGCCATCACCGCCACACGATACGAGCGCGTTTGCCCCTCTTTAGGTCTCTCGGGCTCGTACACGATCCTAGTACCTTCTTGGCACGGGGCATCGAATGATCAACGGGCAATTTCTCCTATCTCCCTTCCCACGATCGAGGAGCTAGATGATTTTGCTAGATCAGGCACCTGCAAAGTACATGATCCATTCCTCAGCTACGACTTACATCACAAAATCGATCGCTTACTACTTCTGTGCTGCGAGCGTGAACGCCAATCCCCAGTCGTAAGACTTCCTTCCACCAAAGTTTACCTCAACTCAAAATAGCGCAGGGCAGACTTGTTAACGCAACCCTGAGGGTTGTGAATCTGCGGAGCTTTTTGATGCACAGCCTAGTGCATGCCCTCAATACCAAACAGGATGACTCGGACGGCTCCGCTTCCCGGTTCCAGTCTACCTACGTCGACCCTGTGCTCAACATGCAAATTCGAACCATTGCCCTCGCCGGCATAGCCAAGTCCGAAAGATTCCTGTTCTCCCAATTCAACGATCTCTCTCGTATCCTTGCCCTCGACGAATCTAGCCTGATGTTAGCCAAAACCTGCTTGCTGAGATTGATGTTGATATACCGCAACGATGTCTTGCTATGCCAGAGAAGCGTAATGATTCCAACCAAATCCCGAGGTAAGAAATTGTAGTGCTTAGATTGTTGGTGATTGAGTTTACAGACAGGTTGACAGTGATATTTGCAAACCGGCTCAAGAAAGTCAAGTTCATGTACCATCTTGCAGCAGCCACTTATGGCACACTCTCTGAGAGGGTTTCGTCGTGTGTACCCTTCGAATGGAAACTCGATGCCTACGAGAAATATTCGGGACATGATGGCTCTGCTGAAGGTTTTGAGAAGGCGGTCAAGGAGCTTAGTGTTGCTTACACGACTTTCTGTGAGCTTTGTACTCTCTTCTGCGGAAAACCACTGATAGCTATACAGGTGAACATGAATTGCTGCCAGAAGATGGAATTTTCAATTTTTTTGTCATGGAGTCTGGTAGGAAGGTCGGAAGAACTTGAATCAGGATAATAGTCCTTGATTCGATCTTGGTATCTCGATATGAACACTTTTAATTCTCATCTTCTGACTTGAGCTATGAGCTATAATTGAGCAAATTTAGGATATATATTGATTTATGTTACACAGAAATCACGTGTTATTGTGGTGGCCTCAGGCTTCCGGTTCTGGACCATGAAAAGGGGCTTTCAACCCATTTAATTTCTGCCCTTTAGAATAATTTTCCAATGTCATAATCATAAGCCCTCGGTTCGCGGCGTTCTTTTAAGACAACTTTACGCGGCGTATATGCTCACTAGATGCTCTCTACTTCATTTGTATTTACAGAGAAGCGTACTCGACCTCCCGCTTAAATGCACGCGCACTACACCAAATTTTTTCCTCACTCTCTCCTACTTCTAAATTAAATTATTAATTAACTAAGATCAATTAGCTTGAAATCAAAAATAGAGATAAATTAATAGTTAATAAATAATGTCTCAAAGATTACTCGTGGTTTTATTACATGCCTCTAAAAGCTTTATTTTACTAGTATTTTTAGGCCTCTCTATTAATATTAATATTAAAAAAGAAAACGACTTTCTTTTTAATAACTAGTACTTTTTTAGGTTTTGTAAGAGTTTTAATTCTTGTTAAAAGAGCCTTTAAAACCTTCTTTTTTAAGCTTATAATTAAGCCTTTTTCTTAATTCTTATTTTATTAATATTTCTTGCCCTTATTACTATTTATAAAGTATTTACTACTTTTTTAGTATTCTTCTTTTATTTTTCAAAAACCTGAATAACTTTTTTAATATTAATTTATTCTTATTCTAATTTTATAAAGGCCTTTTTTTAATAAAAAGCTTTTATATTTATTAAATATTATTTATTAAGAAATATATTAATTTTATATATTTATTTCTCGAAATATTTAGTTATTTTTATAATATTTATGCTTTTTTAATTTTTTAATACTTTAATTAGCTCTTTTTTATATATTTATTAAATATAACTTATATAATAAGGTTTTTATTAGTTTTAAAAAGCTTTTTAAATTTTGCTTAAAATAGATTTTTATAAAAGTTAGCTTAAAAGTATTAAATTAATTTTATAAATTATAAAGTTTTTAATTATTAAATTAATAAAAAAGCAAATTAAATAATTATTAAAAAGTAATTAAATAAATAATAACTTTAAAAATAAAAGTAAGATTATATAGCTAAATACTATATTTTATAAACATTTTAAGCTAAATAAAATAGCTTTAGAAATTATTTCTTTTTTATTAAAATATAAATGAGACTTTAAGCTTATTATTTAAATATATAAGTAATAAAAAGCTAAAAAAAATTATTATATTAAATAATTAAAAGTAAAATAAGAAATATAATATAAAGGTTTTAATATTTATTATTAAATATTATATTTATATAATTTAAATAACTATTAATAATTAAATATATTTTATATAAAAAAATTATTTAATTAATTTAAAGATTTCTATAAATTATTAAAATTTATATATATTATTATTTTATTTATTATTTAATATATTAAAAAAGAAATTATTTTATTTTTATAAATTAAATAATTTATTAATATATAAAAAAGTTATAAGAATTCTTTTTTTAATTATAGAAAAATAAAATATATATTTATTATTTATTATAAATAATTTATATAATTCTTTTTAATTTATATATTTTCTTAAATATAACTTTTTTATTATTTATATTATTAGTAATTATTAATTTATATTTAGAAATAAGAATTATAATATTATAATATTAATATATAATTCTTGAATTTATTAAGTCTAATAAAAACTAATTACTAATTAAATTATCTATATTTTATTATCTATATTTTATTATTTATATTTTATTATTTATATTTTATTATTTATATTTTATTATTTATATTTTATTATTTATATTTTATTATTTATATTTTATTATTTATATTTTATTTATTTATATTTTATTATTTATATTTTATTATTTATATTTTATTATTTATATTTTATTATTTATATTTTATTATTTATATTTTATTATTTATATTTCATATTTCGAGTCTTATAATTATATATATAATTTTTAAAAGAATAGCTATATTAATATTAGAATTTTTTTAAAAATATAAAAAATAATATTTTTTTCTATTTATATACTAATTTTCTAATTTAGCTTTTCTATTATTACTTTTTTAAATACTACTAATTATTATAATATAATTAATAATAAAGTATTATATTTAGTTATTTAAAATAAAGTATTATAAATTTTAAAAAAAATTAATAGTTTTAAAAGCTATTTAAAATATAATATTTTTATTAATTCTGTTAATTTTAATTATAATAATAAAATTATAAGCTTTTATAAAAATAATTTTAATTTTAGTTTATATAATATTTATAAATTAAATAAATTTCTTATTAATAAACTATTTTCTAATATTTATTATAATTTAATTAAAAGAATCTAAATAAATATTAATCTAATATTATTTAAGAATATTTTAAAGCTATTAATTAGTTTAATATAAAATACTTTTATTAATAATATAAAATATAAATTTATTAAAAATATAGAAAATATTAATAATAATAAAATAATTAAATTTAAATTATTTTTTAAATTATTCGAATTTCTAATATTATTTATAATATTTTATAAAATATTTAAAAGCTTTTATATTAATATTATAGTTTATTTATTCTAGTATATTTTGAAGTTTATTAATAAATAAATAATTAAAATAATAAAATAAAAATAATAAAAATAGCTAAAAAGCTTTTAATTATAATAAAATAAAAATTTAAAAATTTATTTTTATTTTTATTAATAAAGCTTTAAAGATATTATTTACTAATTTATTTTTATTCTTTTTATTATTCTTTTTTTAATATTAATAATATATTATATATAAATATTAGTATAGCTATAATTATTAATAATTATATAATATAGTTATATAATATAGTTATATAATATAGTTATATAATATAGAAATAACTAGAAATAATAAGATATAAATAACGAGTAATAATTAAATAATTTCGTATTATATAAATAATTTAACTAGTAGCTAGTTCTTATTAGGCTTAATAAATTTAGGAATTATATATTAATATTATAATATTATAATTCTTATTTTTAAAAAACAAATATTTTATAATTATATAATAGTATTATATATTTCTAATAAACTAATAATAAATATTATTATTATTTAGGGTTTAATATTCTAGTTATTTAATATAATTATCTAATAGTTAATATAAAAATATATATAAAAATATTTAAAATATTAAATTCTTTATAAGCTTAATATATTATAAATATATTTTATTTTTATAGTTTTTTATATTCTAGTTTTTTATATTTTAGTTTTTTATATTTTAGTTTTTTATATTCTAGTTTTTTCTTTTTTAGTTTTAAATTATTTTTATAAAAGATTTTCTATTTTATTTTTTAAGTTCTAAATATTATATCTATAATAATAATTAAAATTATTATTAAAATTATTATTAAAATTATTATTAAAATTATTATTAAAATTACTATTAAAATTATTATTAAAATTATTATTAAAATTATAAGTATTTTAAAATTTAAATTAATAAATATTTCGATTTTAAATTAAATCTTTTTAGTTTTTTATTTTTTAATATATATTTCTAGAAATAATATTCGAATTTCTTATATATAAAATATAATTTTAAAATATAATTATTATAACTATAAGATTTAAAATAATTATTATAGATTCCGAAATTATAACTAGATTTATATTAATAATTTTTAAATAAATAATAATTTAAAGAATTTTAAAAATAATATTATTAATTAATAAAAAAAATATTTAAATAATTTATTATTTATTTTTATATATAATAATAATTAGCTAGAGCTTATTAATAAACTAGCTAAAATTTATAAGAAAATCTAAAATTATATATTTATATATTTAAAACTCTTAATAAATAATAATAATTTTATTATAAAAAAATTAAATATAAAATTAAATTATAATTATTAGTTTACTAGTAATATATAGTACTATTATATAGGTATAGAAATACTAGTTATATTAATTAGTAAAGTTATTATTCTTTAGAAATAAGAATTATAGTATTATAATATTAATATGCGATTCCTAAATCTATTAAGCCTAAAGGAGTCTAATTTACTAGTTAAGTTACTAATAAGATACGAGGTTATATAACTATATCTTATATCTTATATCTTATTACCTATATTTTATTACTTATATCCCGTATTTCGTATTCCGTAACTATATATATAACTTCTAAAGAAATAGCTATACTAATACTAGAAACTCTCTAAAAACGCGAAAAATAGTATTTCTCTCTAATTATATACAAATTCCCTAATTCGGCCTAGTACCAGATTTCCCAAATACTCTATATATCTATATTACTTCTAAGGTTTTAGTTATATATTAAAGGCTGCGGCCTTTTATATATAACTTCTTTTCCTATAATATTCTCCTATCCTATATATTTATTTCTTGCTCTATTTATACTCGACTTATTTCTCTATATCTAATTATATAGTATTTGTATTAATTAGGTACTTGAGGGCATTCATTAGCTTTAATTTTATTATAAAATTAGTAGAATTCAATTCTTCCTTAATCTATTTGACTTCTATAATCTCTCGTTATTTATATGCCTAGTAAAGGCATATTATATTAATTATTAGATGCTTTTCTCGAGTAGTTCCTAATTTAATAAGGTATTTATATAACGACTTTAAATTCGTATAAATTACTAGTAATAGTTCTATTTCTAGTATTTTATTAATTATAGATTTAACTAAAGCACCTATATTAAAGCCGTAAGCCATACTATAGAGTTCCGAAGCTAGAATACTTCTAGTAATTCTCTTATATTTAGTAAAGAACTAATAAATAATATTAGTATATCTACTTCTATTTACTAGAACTAGAATATATCCGATTTGAGAAAAGAGATCTCTATTATTTATAAATAAAGTATTCATAAAAATAATTAAATATAAGAACTTCTTTACTAGCTTTACGAATCTTAGTTCTCTAGTAATATTCTTAATTTGCTATTAAATGCACTTATTAAGTGCTTTTATATTAGTTTCCGAGAGTTTAATAGCTTAAGTAGTAATTAATAGGTTATATAAAGCTTCTAATTAATAAACTAATATAATATATACTTCTTTAGTATATTAGGTAATATATTAGTTCTTAATAGAGAGATCTTAATAAATAGTACTCTTACTACTTATAGTAGTAGTATTTTTTATAGAAATAATTCAGAGGTTTTTATATTAGTATTTCTATATAAGAGTAATTCTAGTAGTATTTATATAAATAATACCTTTATTAAACTTGAGATTATAGTTAATAATAAGGTATTTATATTCTTTAGCTAAGAACTTAGCCTTATAGAACTTTAGTTACTTTACCTTTATAAAATTATTAGTTCTAATAAATAGAGTATTATTAGTTTAAAGGCTAATAATTCCGAAGAATTACTTATTATAAAGAAGGCAAGAGTTATAAGTTAATTATTCTATAAAAAGCTTATTAATATAGTAGGAATAATAAGTCTTGAACTAGTAATTCCTAGTTTCTAGTATATTATATAGTAGTTTTATAACTTTTAGAACCGAATTATTATTTAGATTTAGCTTTCTAGTAAGCTTGCAAGATAGGTTAATATAAAAATTATAATTAAGTAAGATTATTAATTAGATATAAGCTTGCGAAATATTATATAAATATAGCTCTATAATATCTATTATTATAGTAATAATACTAAGAATAATTCTCTAGCTAATATATTAAATAGTAAGTAATTATATTAATATTATATATTTCTTACTATTATTATAAGCCTAGATAACTAGTCTCGACTTCTTAAACTTTTTTTTTATATCCTTATTCTTAATCTTATTAATAAATCGGGAGTTAAAGATATATATTTTCTTTAGTATCTGAGATCTAAAAGTAATCTTAAATATATTCTTTTCTAAGAAACTAGTAACTTTAACTTAATAAGAGTTCTTATATAGGTTATTATTTTATAGTAATACTATAATATCCGGGTTCTTATAAAAGTATTCTCTGCTATACTTTAGTAAAATAGTAGGAATAGCAGGAGGAATTATACCTGTATTATTTTTAGCCTTATTATAAAGTTCGAGAATAGGTTTAGATTCGGGGCTATTAGTAATAACCTTAATATCTTCTATATAAAAGGGCTTTATAGAAATTAAATAAAAAATAATATTACTATATAATAGAGCTAGTATATAGTTCTTTCTATTAATGGCTATTAGCTTATATGGCCTATTTTAATTACTAGATTAACTAGTATTTTTTTTATACTATATAAAAATATCTGAATTTAAGAGAAGTTTATAAATATTAGTAGTACTAGAACTATTTCAGGTATTTAGGGCATTTATAATCTAGTATCTAGCTCAAAGCTTCTGAATTTCTATTATTACTTTCTTGAGTACTACTAATTACTATAATATAATTAGTAATAGAGTATTATATTCGGTTATTTAAGGTAAAGTACTATAAACTAAAAGAATTAGAATAATACTATTAGGTCTAGTAAAATTATTAATGGCCTTAAAAGCTATTTAGAATATGGTATTCTTATTAATTCTATTAATTTCGGCTATAATAATAAGATAAGTATATTAAATCGGGCTATAGTAATATTCTATAATTCCGACGGAATTATAAGCTTCTATAGGAATGATTTTAATCTTGGTTCCTATAGTATTTATAAGCTAAGCAAACTTCTTATTAGTAAACTACTTTCCGATATCTGCTATAATCTAATTAGAAGAGCCTAAATAGGTATTAATCTAATACTACTTTAGAATATCTCAAATATATAATATACTAATATTTTAAAGTTATTAGCCGGCTTAATATTAAGTGCCTTTATTAATAATATAAAGTATAGGCTTACTAAAAATGTAAAAGATATTAATAATAATAAAGTAATTAAAGCTAATATTATCTCTTAGGTTAAACTTGAATTATTCCGGTAATAGTTCGAATTTCTGGTATTATTTATAATACTTTATAAGATATTTAAGGGCTTCTATATTAATATTATAGCTTGCTTATTCTAGTATATTTTAGAGCTTACTAATAGATAAATAACTAAAATAGTAATATAGATATTATAATTCGATTTCTATAAGAAATCAAGAATTATAAATAAAGAATTCGAAAATAAAGCTTTATAAAATAGTATTCTAAAGCAGGAAAAAATATTTAAAACATTATATTATAAATATAAAGCATTTATTAGAAGTAATAAGATAATTAGTAAGATTATTAAAATAGACTTCTAGCTTATTTATATTAGCTAAGCTAAATAGAAATAAAGTCTTTATAAGTATAATATGAGATTATACTTGCCTAATTAGTATTTTTATTACTATAGATCTAATAGAAGATATAGATCCGATATTAAACTAAATATTAACTTAATCTTTAGTAGTTTTATTAAGTTTAATACTATTATTAGTTTGCTATAAAGCTTGGTTTAGTTAGAACTAGTAGTTAAGAATCTAGAGGCTTTAGTATTAATTATAACTTTATAAAAATAGTAAGTATTATATTTTAATATATTATTAATTATAAATATCTAGGTATTCTTTATTTATTTAATAGGCTTTAAAGTATAATTTTCGCCTATTATCTAGTATATAAGAAAAAGAGAAATAAGATTATTTATAAGAGTATTAGTTATAGAAATAGTAAGAGCAGGAGTTATAAGAGTAGCTAGAAAGCTCTTAATAGAAGTAAAATAGAAATTAGAATAATATTTCTTTTCTTTATTTATTTCCGCTAATAAGGCTTTAAAAGTATTATTTACTAGTTTGTTTTTATTATTCTTATTATTCTTATTATTCTTTTTTTCTTTGAATTTAATAATATACTATATATAAGTATTACTAAAGTATTTATTAAAGTTACGGGTATTTTGGGATCTAAATTAGTAAATATTTCTATTCTTGAATTAAGTCTTCTTAGCCTCCTATTTCTCTAGTATATACTTCTATAAGTAGTATTCGGGTCTCTTATATATAAAATATAACTTTGAAATATAATTATTATAATTACGGGACTTGAAGTAATTATTATAAGTTCTGAAGTTATAGCTGGGTCTGTATTAATAATTTCCGAATAGATAGTAATTTAGAGAATTTTAAGAATAATATTATTAATTAGTAAAATAGGTTTTAGTAGTAATTTGTTATTTCTTTTTATAAGTAGTAATAAATAATTAGAGCTTATTAATAAACTAGCCGAGATTATTAGAAGAATCCGAAACTATATATTAGTATACTAGTAAGCCTTAATAAGAAATAATAATTTTATTATATAGGAATTTAGTACTTTATAGACAGAAGTAAGGCTATATTATAATTTATATAAGTTATTAATTAGTATTTAGACAAGCTCAAATATTGTTTTTTTTAGGGTTCTTTACTATTATAATTACTAAGATAATAATATTCTATTTATCTAAATTTTAATAATAGAAACCGGGGCCTTTAAAAAAGCTATAAATATTTATATAAGCTTTTTTATATATATGGCTTAAGAGCTAGTTATTATAGAAATAGTCTTATACTAGTTCCTTTAATATAGTAGGAAAAGCTCTTACTAGTATCTTTTTTAGAAGCTCTATATATTAGTAAATATTAAGGAAAATAATAAGTTTATAATTAAAACTATTATTAGTTCCGTTATATTTCTATATTTTGGAATATATCTTTACTACTTCCCTAATAAGCTTTCTAGTAGAAATAGTAGGTACTAATTAATAGTAGTTTGGGTTTAGTAATAATACTAGTAATAATAAAGATAAAAGTAGTAAATAGCCTTAACTTAGAGAAAATAAATAAATAGCTTAATTTCTCGACTGAGATTATCTAGTTCTCTTATATCTAGTTCTATCTAGAATAAGATAAACTAATATAATAGGTCCCTAAAGAAAATCTATTCTAATTAGATTATTATTAATAATATTAGCTTTATTTCATATATTCTTTATTTTTTCTTAGGTAAGATTAATAAAGAATTATATAATAGTAAGGTTTCTATAGTTCTATTTAATATAGATACTATTATACTAAAGTTAGGCTCAAAGATTTTATATAAGTATATAGTTAATTAGATTATATATTATAGTATTAAAGTTTTTAAAGTTATCCTAAAACAGATCCTATAGATTATTATTACTTTTCCTATATAAGATATACTAATATATCTTAGTAGTTATATATTCTTAAAGTTTAGCCTTTATTATAATTACTAGGTTAATACCGTCTTTCTATTTCTTAATTAGTTTCTTTCCCTTATTAGTATCTATACTAAACCGAGTTCAGGTTCTTCCTAGTATATATGTATGGTTTATAGCAGGAGGGGTTTAAAGGTAAGATAGTTTATAGTAGGTTTATAGAAAGGATTCGGTAGTAAAGATATCCAGATACCTGGTTTAGATACCTGATTAAAATACCAGATACCTGGTTATTAAGATACCAGATACCTGGTTTAGATACTAGATACCTAGTGGGATATTAAAGTAAATATTTTGCTTTTAAATATTTTATTTATAACGAGAAATTTAGGAAGTGAAATATTGTAATTCCGGGAAAGTCTAAAGCTCAAAGAACTCGATTTAATAGTAAAATCGAAGTAATAGTTAAAAAGCTTTAAGAATATATATAAAGTATATATTCCGGAGAAAGAATCTTATAAATACGGGTATTATATAAGTAGAAAAGATAGTTTCTAAGAAGATAGACTTAGGGCCAAAAGAAGTTAGTTTTAAAGAATAGTAGAAGTTAAATAAATAGATAATTAAATGGCTAACTACTTATTAATTAGTAAGAGCTAGGTATCTTCTCTATAAGCTATTAAATACTTTCGTAAAATTAATAAGTAGTTCTTTCCTTTAATATAGAATAGACTAGATTTGTCTTAGGCTACTAAATACTTTTAGGACTAATCTAAAATCTTCTCTAATCTATATATATAAACTAATTAGTATTAGTTTACTAGTAATATATAATATTATTATATAAGTATAGAAATACTAGTTATATTAGTTAGTAAAGTTATTATTCTTTAGAAATAAGAATTATAGTATTATAATATTAATATATAATCCCTAAATCTACTAAGCCTAAAGGGGTCTAGTTTACTAGTCGAGTTATTAATAAAACGCGAGGTTATATAACTATATCTCGTATCTCATATCTTATTACTTATATTCTATTACCTATATTTTATATCCCGTATCTCGTAACTATATATATAATTCCTAAAGAAATAGCTATACTAATAATAATTAATATAATTTATTAATTAATAACTAAATAGCTTTAAATATTTTTTTTTGAATATTTAGCTATTATAAAAACTAATTTAATAATATTTTATTTATTTAAATTTTAATATTTAAAATTAAAGTTTTTAAAAAACCTATAAATATTAATATAAGCTTTTATATATATATATTAAAAAAGCTAATTATTATAAAAGCAGTTTTAAGCTAGTTTCTTTAATATAATAGAAAAAGCTCGTATTAATATCTTTTATAAAAGCTTTATATATTAGTAAATATTAAAGAAAATAATAAGTTTATAATTAAAACTATTATTGAATTTATTATACTTTTATTTTTAATATAAATTTTAGCTATTTCTTTAATAAATCTATAAAAGAAAACTAGTAATTTAATTAAAGAAAAAAATAAAAAATAAAAAGAAAAAAATTATATTTTTTTAAAATATTTAAATTTTTTAAATAATATATAATTATTTTATTAATTTAAAAAAATATATTATATAATAAGAATTTTAGTCTTTATTATATAATTTAATAAAAACTTTTAGCTAAAGATATAAATTAAATCTCGATTTATTATAAAATTATATATTATAAAATTATATATTATTATTAATTTATTAGTAATATATAATACTATTATATAAATATAGAAAGACTAGTTATATTAGTTAGTAAAGTAATTATTATTTAGAAGTAAGAATTATAGTATTATAATATTAATATATAATTCCAAAATCTGCTAAGCCTAAAGAAATCTAGTTTACTAATTAAGTTACTAATAGAATATAAGGTTATATAGTTATATCTCGTATTTTATATTTTATTACTTATATCCTATATCCCGTATCTTATAACTATATATATAATTCCTAAAGAAATAGCGATATTAATAATTATAAAATTATATATTATAAAATTATATATTAAATTATATTATATATAAAAAATTAAATATATTTAATATATAATTACTTTTTAATTTAATTAAATAAAAAAGTAATATTAGAAATATAATTATTAATAAATTTAATAATCTAGTTTTAATATAATAAGAAATAACTTATAAATATATATATTATTTTTATTATATTATATTAATAATTAATAAAATAGCTTTTAATATATATAATATAAATTAAAATATAATTTTTTAAAATTAAAAAGCTTTAAAATTTATTTATTTATTTATATAAAAAAATATTAAAGTTTTTATAAATAATATAAAAACAAATAATATTAAAACTTATTTATTTATAAAAAAAATAAGAAATATTAAAATTATTATATTTAGAAAATTATATTAAATCTTAATATAATATTTAAAAAAAATTATTTATTTATATCTTTTATTAGTTTTTATTAATAGTTTATAAAAGTAATTAGATTATACTAATAACTAGATTAAATTATATATAAATTATTAGTAATTAAAAACTATTGCTTTTATATAAAATTTACTAGTATTATTAATATTTAAAAATTATTATTATAGCTTTTTTAGACTTATTTATATTACTTTTTAAACTAGAATAATTAGTTCTATTTTTTATTTAAATAAAAAGCTTATATAGTTCTTTATAAGCTTTTTTTCTTAATATTTTATTTTTATTATAGCTATTATATTCTTTATTAAAAGCTTTAAATTAATTTTTAATTTTTAATATTTTTTTTATTTATCTAATTAGAATATTCTCTCCTTTATATTATCTAAAAATTCTTATTAAATAAATTAAAATAAAGAAAAAAGTTTCTAGTTCTTATTTTTTTCGATTTTCTTTTTCTTTTTTTCTTTATTTAATATTAGATTTCTAAGCTAAATTCTTTTCTTTATTAAATATAATTTATTTTCGAGTTATAATACTAGCTATATTTTCTTTAATTTTCTTTTTAGTTTTTTTTTTCTTTAATTAATAAGCCTTTTTTATAATTATAATATTTCTTTTATAAAGCTTTTTTTTAGAAAAGTATTTTTTATTTTATTTCTTAAATTATATTATATAAATTATAATATTTTTAAATTCTATTAATTAAGTATTATATAAGATATTTTTTATTTTATATTTAAATGAGTTTTATTTTCTTTATAAAAGAAAGCTTATTAATAGTTATTTTTTTATTAATTTTCTAAAGTATAAAAAATATTTTTTGGTTTTTTTAATATATATAATTATAAAAAAAGCTCTAGAAATAAGAAATTCAATTATTTAGCCTCTTTTATTTTCTTGGCTTTAATAATCTTATTATTATATTTAAATAAATAAAAATAAAAATAAAATAATCTAATTATAATATTTTAAACTTCTTATTTATATAATTATTATTATTTAAAAAAAAAAAGCTTTAAACTATTCTAATTCTTATTTAATTAGTTTTCTATAAACTAGAAACTTTTAATAATAATTATAAATAATATATATTTCTTTTTTATAAAAATACTTTTAATTAAAATAACTATATATTTCTTTTTAAGAAATAATTAAAAGACCTTTAAATTAGCTTATTTATTAATAAACTAAAAAAGAAAGAAATATTTATTACTAGAATTTATTTTTCTTTTTTCTTTATATATCTAATTTTAAAGCCTTTTTTATTAAAATTCCAGATATTAATTTAATAAACTTAATAAAACTCTAGAATTTATATATAATTATAAAACTAAATCTCGATATTCTTTAATTATTATTATATAACAGATATATAATAGAATAGTATATATATATATAAATAAGGCTTTATTTTATTTAGCTAGTTTTAGATAAAGAATTTAATAAATTATTCTTTATTATATATATAGTATTTAATAATAGTAGTAATATTTTATTAACTATTTATTATAGGCTTTATACTAGTTCATAATATATTCCAGATTAATTTCTTATTTATTAATACTATAATTATATTATCTAAATATATTTTAATACTAAGCTAGTTTTTAGTAAATATTATTAAGCTTATATACTAGCTTTAAAATATTATTAATAAGAACTTTAAACTTATAGAGTTTATTAGTTTAGAGATTCGAATAGTAATTAAGGCAATTTTATATAATTATCTAAAAAAAGAATATATTTCCGAATTATAATCTAATTATTCTAATAAACTCTAATTATTTCTTAAACCCGATTTCTTTCTAATAAAGTAGTTTAATAATAAGTATATTTTTAATATAATTTTATAATAATTTATTACTATAATAAAACTATTTATTATTTTCCTGCCTAATATAAGTAATTTATAAAGCTAGTAATAAACTTCTAAAAGTAGTATTATAAAGAAAATTATAAAAAAAAATATTTCTTCTAGTTCTAATATATATATTACTATACTAGATATAAATCCTAATAATTCGAAAAGTACCGGAAATAGAAATAATAGTAATAGTCTTATATTAGATATATAAGAAAATATAGTTTAATTAATTATATAGACTATATAAGTATTAAATACAAGATAAAATAATAATAATATATATTCCGGAAATAAAAATAGAAATATATAATAAAACTCTAATAAAGATTTTATAGACCTAAAATAATAATTATAAGATATTAGCTTCTTTAATCTAAAGCTTAATAAATTATATAAAAAAGTAATTATATTATAATAAAAACAAATATATACTAGTAAAATATCTATATATTTATAGACTAAATTAGAGATAATAATATAGGTTTATAAATAGCTATAATTAGATAGAACCTATTCTTTTTATTTTATAATAAAGTCTTAATATAGTATATAAATAAACTAGATAAGCTTTATTAGACTAGCCTTAAGTTTTTATAAAATAATATAAAGAATTAGTATATAGTACTAATTAAGAGATTTAAAAATATATTAAATAAAATATTAAAGAAAATATAAAAGAAATAATTTACTAAAGAAAATATATATTTCGAGAAAGATATATAATTATATATTATTATAATTATAAGATATATAAAAGCTATTAAGTTCCTAGAAGTAATTTAATAGCTTTCTTAAGCCTATAATAATCTTAATCTAAAGCTTTATATTTATATTTCCTGTTTAGAACCTATTAATACTCTTAATAGCTTTATAGAAAAAGTATTAATAAAGTTATAATTATAGAAAAATATATTAGATTTCTAGTTATAATTTTAAAATAATAAATAAGGCTAATAGTAATTATTTTAATAAAAAAGTAAAAGAGGTAATAATAATTTCAATATTATTATAAGAAATAAGGTTTACTAATATTCTATAATAAGACTAAACTTTAGACTAGTATTTAGATCTTTTATTTCATATATAAATTTTAGATCCTAATATTCTTTTATTTCTTAATTTAAAGCTAAAACTTAATTTAATACTAATAAGAAACCTAAACTAAAGTCTTTATTAGCTTTAAAACCAAGATTAGCTCTAATAGCAGGTTTTATATAAAAATAAGAAAAATAAAATAGGCTCTAAAATAATAAGTTCTATTATAGATCTAGTTTCTTTAATAATAGTTCCTTATAAAATAATAATAGATTCTATTATTTCAAATACTATAATAGAATAAACTTTATAAAAAATAACTATTATAATATATCTAAAAAATATAAAAACTAATATAATAAGAAATTAAAAAAAAAATACTTTATTAATAAAGAAATATATCTTTTTATTAAGAAAAAATAATTCGAAACTAGTAAATCCGAAAATAAGATTTATCTAGTTATTAATTATATAGTTTTTAAGAAACTTATATATTGGAAATACTAGAAATCCTTTCTATTTTATAATAAGCTCTTTAAATATATCTATATAAATTTATATAATATTAAATTCGAATAGGTTCTTTAATATTTCTAGTAAAAATCCAATTTCTAGTATTAAAAACTGCTTTTTTATTCGAGTTTTTATAATATGGAACTCTTTTTCTAAAATAGAATATAAGTTATTTTTCCGGTATTTCTAGCTTATTTCTATTCTAATATATTAATTCCTAAAGTTCCTAATATAATTAATACTTTACTAATTAGACTAACTAGTATATTTATTTCTAGATATATAGTTTATTATAAATAGAAAGAAATATAAGATCTATACTAATATAGAATATTTCTAATCTTTTATAAATAGGAATTAGCTTATAAAATATCCGGATATTAGTATTAATATAAAATAGTTTATAATAATAAAAGAAATCGAATCTAAGCTAAAGTTATATAAGCTAGTAATATTTATATTATATATATTTAGTAAGATTAATAACTAGAATATTCTTGAAAGAATAACTATTAGAGCTTAAATTACTAAGAATATTAAGTCTTATTTACTTTTAAGTAATAAATTCTTATATTTTTATAATACTATTATTAATTTAAAAAGAAATAAGATTATTATTAGTATTTATAAGAATCTAATAGCCCCAATTATTATTTATTATAAGAGTAAATATATTATATATAAGATATTAATTATAAAAATAGTTACTATTTCTCTAAAATTTATAATTACTATTTTCTTAATATATATATTATTATTAAAGAAATATAATTATATATTTAAAGCTTTTTATAATAATATTTATAATACTATTATAAAATATATAAACTTTATTATAGTTATAAATTTTTCTAATAAAGTAAAAAAGATTCTAATAAAGACTAGATTTGAAATAATAATTGAATTTAAAGAAAAAGGCTATTATCTAATATAAAATCTAATAGTAATAAAGGAGATCTAATATAAGAAAGTTTTTAATTCTTAGGATTTCTCTAATAATAGCCTTATAATTAGTATTTCGAAGCTATTAAATATTTCCGAAATTATAATAGAAAATAGTATTTATATTTATAATCTTAAACCCGAACTTATTAAATAAATTCAAGTATTAGTTATTAAATTTATAATATATTAAAAAGAGAAAAACCTAATTAATATATTCGAAAAAGAAATAATATTTATTTCTTTTATAAATAGCTAATAAAATAAAAAGATTTCTATAAAGATCTATTTTATTAGTTTCAAGAATCGGGAAGTAATTAATAATATTTTTAATAGTCTATATATAAAAAACCTAATAGATTAAATAAAGTTTCTAATACTATTTAATTATATAATATTTATAATCTAAAAGATTATAAAAAAAATATATAAGATATATCTAGTAATTAATCTCAAACCATTAAATAAATAGGCTATTTCTAATATTTATCTAATATTATTTTAATTAAAAGTTATTAAAGCTTTATATAATATATAATATATTTTATATATTAATAATTTTATTTTCTTTTACTAATTTCTAATTAAGTTCAAATATAGGAAATACTTTATTATTATTAGCTATTATAGCCAAAAATAATTTAAGGTTATATTAATAGAATTTAAGAATTCTCTAATATATATTTAATAATTTATAAATAGAAAGCTATATTTATATAGAGATTTTACTTATATATTTATTAATAATATAATTGTTTTTTCTAAAATTACTAACTAATATATTTATTATTTTTAATAAATCTTTTCTCTATTTACTAAAATAGGTTTTTTTCTTTTTCTAATAAAGTTCTTTCTGGCCTATTTTTTTATTTAGTTTCTTGAATATTAAATAAATGAACTTGAAATATCTATAACTAAAGAATATATATTAGTAATTAAGAATCTTATATTTCTATTTTTATTTAAGGAATTTGAAACTTTTATTAGTATTATAAAATTTCTCAAATAATATATTTTCTTTTATATAAAAGTAATTAAGCCTTTATAATAATATAAAACCGAGATATTAGTAAAAGAATATAAATAGATATAAATTAGATTTAAAAAAAAGAAGTTCTATATTTATTTTATCTAGAAACTAATTAACTTAAAAAAGGCCTTTTTTAAATTAATAAAAAGTTATTTTCTTAACTTTTAATTTCTAATATATTATAATTCTAAAAAGATTATTTATATAAAAATTAATATCTTAAATACTTATAGCTTTAGAATTATATTCTTTTATTTTAAGGAAAATTATAAAATATCTAAAAATCTAATAAAGATTTCTTTTATAATAGTCTAATTTATTTTATTTCTTAGTAAGCTTTTTAGTTTTATAAAAAGAAATTATTATCTAATAGAACTAGAAATTACTTGTCTTATATATATCTATTATTATTTATATATTATATTTTATTTATTAAAATACCCGATTATTATATTTATTATTTATTTTATTATTTATAAAATATATAATTACGTTATATTTATAACTTCTAATACTAATTAAATAAATATATACTCATATTATATATTATAATATCTTTACTAGTTTAGCTTAGAAATATATTATATTTCTAGAAAAATAAATATTATTTCTAATATATTTTCTAGACTTTATATCTTTAAACTAAAGAATATTTCTAAGAATAATACTTTTAATAATATTTATATAATATTAGAAATATATATAATTAAGGAATTTAGAGAATATTTAGTAACTAGATATATTAAGGATCTATATTTCTAAAATATATAAATAATAAGTTTCCTGAATTATATATTTGGCTAAAAGTTTTATTCTTTATTAAAAATAGTCTATTATATAATATAATAATAAAGAACTAAAACAGATTATATATTTCTAATACTATTTTCTAAAATATATTTAAGAAAGTTTATAGTCTAAAGTATTTTAAAATTCTAAAAATAATTTAGAAATTAAAACTATTCTATATTTCTAAACTAACTAAGAAAATTAAAAACTTTATTAAATATTATCCGAATTATTTTATAAATACTATTCTTTATATTTAATTAAATAGTAAACTCTAGTTTATTTATATTATTTTCTATTTATTTTATATAATTACTATAAATTTTATTCTTATATTACTAGAAATTAATATAGTTATATCTTAGTTCTTTAATAACTATAATACTTTTAATTATCTAATAATAAATACCTATAAGTTTTCTTATAAGTTTCTATTTATTTCCAGATATAATATATATATTATAGAAAATTAAACTATTATTCTAGTTAGAATACTATTATTTATATTCTAGGGCATTCTAAAAGAGTTTATTTCTAACTAGAATTTCAAGTTTATATTAATAGTTTAGAAAAAGATTTTTATATTACTTAATATTAAGCTTCTTTATTTAATTATATAGTATTTATAAACTAATAAATAATTCGAAATCGAAAACTAATATATCGAGATTATCTTTTACTATTATATATATAAATACCCGGAAATTCTCTAGTCTAATAATATATTATTTCTTTAATATATTTTAAATAATTTCTTTTATATACTAATTAGATATAGCTCTAATAAAGTTATTATAAAAATAAAAACTAATATAAGATTAAGCCTTATTATACTAGAATAGAAACAAGAACTTCTTTTAGTTATTTATAAGCTATATTATTTAAATACTTAAATCTCGATTAATTTTATTATAAATATTATTAAGAAAAGCTATAATACTAAATACTAACTAATCTCTTTAGAAATTAGTAATAAAATATATCTGAAACTATATAAGAGCTATAGTTTATCTAGAAAATCTAATTTAAAGCTTTCTGAATAATATATAGAATTTTTTATAATTATAAAAAAGATTAGCTATCTTATATATAAGCTAGATCTTTTATTTTCTTAAAAGATTTATTATATAATCTCTATTATATATCTCTAGCTAGCTTCTAAAAAAGAGGATTTATTTAGAAAACCCAAATTAAATATTTAAGAACTAATAAAAGAAATTATAGGAAATACTAATAAATAGAAGTTCTATAAGCTAAAATATCTTATAAATAAATATATTATAAGATATAGTAATAAGATATCTATAAAATATCTTATATAATATAAGAGCTATTTATTAGTTTATAATAAATAGTTTCTAGTTAAGCTTTTAGAAAATATAAAAGAGCTAATTAATAATTATAAGAGTTCTTTTTTAGTTCTTTTAGTTCTAAAGTATTAGAAACAATTTACTAATATTTCCTTTTATATTTATTTAATAATTTTAGTATTACTTTATTATTTATTTTTATAATATTTATTTGGCTTATTTATAAATTAATTTTTTTATTAATTTTTTTATTAATTTTTTTATTAATTTTTTTATATTTCTAATAACTTTAACTTTTAATTATCTTATAATATTACTAGAAATATTATTAGACCTTTTTTCGAAATCTTTTTTCTAGAAGTTTTTATAATATTTAATATTTACTAAATACTAAATACTTTTCCTAATATATATATAAAATACTAGCTATTTATAATTAAGAAAGAAATTAGTAATAAACTTAATATAAGTAATATTAAAAACTATAATAAGCCTAATTAAAATATATTTAATATATATTATAATTCTATTTTATATTTATTCTTTATTTGTAATAATAATAAGCTTCTAATTACTTAAATATTTCTATTATAATAATATTAAATAAATTCTAAACTTTTTTTTAATAATAAAGATTCCGAAACTAGTTCCTAATAACTTTAAGTAAATCCCGAAGATAATATAATAAAGTATTAATAATTTAAACAGAAATACTAATAGTTCGAATATATTTCTTAAGTTTCTATATAGGAATTCTAATAATCCGAATATACTTTTCAAATTCCTATATAGAAATACTAATAATTCAAATATATTTCCCAAGTTCCTATATAAGAATACTAGGAATTCCAGGTTCTTATATAAGATTACTAGTACTTCTAATAAGCTTTTTAAGTTCTATAATAAGAATTCTAATCTTTCTAATAAGCTTCCTAGCTTTCTAATTAAGGGAAGTCTGAATTCCTTCTTATAACTTTCGGTTCTATTTTTAAATAATCTAGAATTCTATATCTAACTTCTAGTATACCTATATAACTTTATTAGATTAAGAGGCCGGCTTTTTAGTTAGCTAGAATAAGCCTGCTTTAAAAGTTATAAAGAATTAATAAGGAATTCTAGAAAGAATTTCTTTATTTCTAATTAGATTCTAAATAATAAATAGTTTTATAATAATATTAGTATTATAAGATTTATAATCTAGTTAGAGAAAAGAAGTTACTAAGATAAGAGAAAATTAATAAATATATTAAAGAAAGTAATAATAGTTATTTTATATAGGCTATATATATTTCTATTAAAAATCTAATATAAGAATTAGGAACTCTGAAAAAAAACTTTAGATTAGATTTAAAGAAATCAAAAAAAACTAGTTTAAAAGTATTAATAATATAACTTATAATTCTAATAACCTTTTTTTTAGAAATAGTTCCGATTTCTAATTTAATTCCGATATTAGTCCTAACTAAGATATATTCCGAAACTAGTTTAATATTAGTTCTAAAAATAAATACAGATTTCCAGATTCTAAAAATAAGCTTAAATTCCGAATTTATTCTAATATTAGTTCTAAAAATAATTATAGATTCGGAAATATTAGTATTTCAGATAATTATAATAGATATTGAACTATTTTATAATATATAAAAATTAGTTAGACTTATAAATAAACTATATTTCTAGTTATAATAAAGTAAATTAATATTTTATAATATAATATATTTTATATAATTTGCTTATTACTTTATATAAAATATTATTAAAAAGAATTTCAAAAAGAATTTTAAGAAACTATAACTATTTTTTCTAGAATATAAATATAATAATTATTTTTATTTTATTATTTCTATCTCGAAATCTAATCTTATATATATAAAATAATATATATTAGAATTTAAAAATTATTTAATAGAACTAATATATATAAAAAAAGTCTAGTATTTAATATATTTCTTTATTTTTTCAAGTAATATTACTAGAAGCTTTATATTATAATACTAAATAATAATAAGCTTTATATATTATTATAATTATAAGAATAGCTTTATATTTAGAAATTATTTAAAAATCTATTTAAAGTTCTATAGAATCCCGAAGCTCTAAATAATCCCGAAGTTTTATAAGATTCTATAATAGTAAATTTCTAAGCTAGTAATTAATAAATCCTAATTATTAAATATAATAAATTCTTATTATTATATATTTAAAAAAATATTAAAAAAAAAGAATAGAAAAACTAATTATATCTAAAGAAAGCAATTAAGGCAAACTATATTAGAAAGATTAAGAATAGTATATTAGTTCTAATAGGAAATATATTCTATTTCGACTTTATTTCTAATAAGGAAATTCTCTAATTATTAAAGAAATAATAAACTTCTAAGGAAATTATTATAATTTCTAATAATTAGGAAATACATAATACTAGTCTAATTTCTTTAGTTATATAATAAATATTATAATTTCTAGCTATTTATATAGGCTCTAAAATAAGATTAATAATAATTATAGCTTAAGCTAGTAATAATAGTTCTTAGTTCCCGAATACTAATATATTTCCGATTTCCGGTTATATTACTATATATGGTTTTTTAGTAAATAGTTTAATATAAGAAGATATATATTACTAACTTTCTTTTATTATAAGTTAATAATTTCAAGTTTAGTATTTATTTCCTATATTAAGTAATTATTTCTAATATATAATTATATATTTTATACTAATTTCTAATTTTAGTTCTATTTTATTTCTATATTTAAATATAATAGATTTTTATTATTATTAGTAATAATATAATTCTAGGCTATAATAATATATTTCTTATTATTTATAAAAATACTATTAAGGTCTATAGTTTAACTAGAACTAAAAATTATTAAGAAATATTAAATAGCTATAATACTTTTATAAAATATAATAATATATATTTAGTACTTTTTATTTACTTTTCTTTTAAAGATATTATAGATTATATATAAATATATTAATTTTATAATAAGAATATTATAATTAGTATATTAGAGCAAATATATTATATAATAAATATATAATAAAATATTATATATATATATATAAGTAAGGCTTTACCTTACTTAGCTAGTTTTAAATAGAGAACTTAATGAATTATTCTTTACTATATATATAGTATTTAATAATTATTATATAATTATATATTTGAGTTCTAATAGCCTTATTTATATCTTATATATTAGAAAAAGATTTTTAAGGAAATTATATATTTACCTAAAACTAGATATTAATTAGAAAGAGTTCTCTTAGTTAATAATATATCTAATTATATCCTGAATTATTTTATAAGATATAGAAAACTCTATATATATTTAATTTTTAATATAAAAGAAAATAGTCTAAATTTGCTCTTTATTTAGGATCTTGTTTTTTCTACTATTTTCCTTTATTATACTCTTATTCCGTTCTTTCTAGTAATTCGTAAGAGTACGTCTATTAATGAAATGGGCTTTGGCAACCTCGGAAATCACAGTGTATAGGTGCTCCCTTAGAAATTGGAGAGCTCCAGAGAGATCTGGTTTTGGTACACTTGGTGGGCTGGATGCCACTGCAGCCTGGGCAATTTTTGAGACGTGATCAGACATGATTGCGCAACTGAATTACTATGTAAACTACATACAAAAATGGTAGGGTAAGAATGATTCTGTGGGTCACGTGATTTGGCCCAGTCGCTTTCACGAACCACCAGTGGAAACTAGTGGAAGGTACGAACGGGTAAAATAGTTTTGCGAGATAGAAAGGAAGCAGAAATAACTTTTATAGAATATTTGCGATTATTAAATATAATACGGAATTACAAGAAATTCTTATTGCGAGGGTCAGGATTGCGCCTGCGCTCGCTTAGCGAATTGGACGAATTTTAATGCCGTCTGCCTTTATAGAGGAAAGGCTTGCTCTAATCAGCGACCGAAACTACCACTATACACCTCGCTTAAATTTTGCTTCAAAATGTGGTGCCCGGTATTTCGGGGTTTGAAGGATAAATGAAGAGATAGTATGGAGTAAAAGAAAACGCAAAAAGAAATTCTAATCCTCAATTGACTGCGTTCGCCGGGAATCGAACCCGGGGCCCATCGAAACTGCTGACATTTCTGCCCTGGCAACGATGGATTTTACCACTAAACCACAAACGCTGGGGTCGGGGGTTGGGGACCGGCGGAAGGAGGCCACCGCTCGAGATGTGCGGAAATCGCTTATTTAAGAACATATGCCTTGTGAGAAAAGCAGGCGATGATCACGTGATAGAACACAACTGCTGGAAGCAGAACTTGTACATCTGGAATCTTCCACCTTTAAAGACAAAAATCACATCTTCAAATTTAGTCTTGACTTGGAGTAATTGCTCTAACTCTTAGAAGATAACTTTTTCGCGTTTAAGAGATTCTCCTTCCTGTAACTACTGCCTGCTTTTTGCTTCTGCCCTTTGCGACCGTGGGCGGGCAGAGGCACTAACTAACCGAACTCCCTATCAAAAGCACGACCCGACCAAAAACACGCTAAATCGCGTCCCACCACCAGTACCAAAACTATGGCTAGAATCGACAAATCAGCTCGGATTACGAAGGCAATTAGTATAATTCAAAGAGGAAAGTTCACTGATTATAATAAGGCAGCTAAGTATTATAAATACTTGCATTCTGCTATTTCTTAATATATTCGGGGCCTTATAAAGACTTAATAGTAAGCTAACTTATTTTAGTACTAATACCTTACTATTAAGTAAGAAGAAGTTCTAATTTATTAAATTAATTACCTTATAGATCAGGAAATACCGCCTACTAGTTATATTATTAAGAATCTTATAAAGAAAATCAGGAAAGCAGAAATAGAAAAGAACTAGGTAGGCCATTTTATTAAGTACTATAATATTAGGCTAAAAAGCCTTTACCTTTATAATATTAATAATTTATAAGCTAGTACTAAATATATTCTAATATTTTTTTTTTTTTAGTATTATAAGCTATTTTCTAATATTATTTTATATATTTATTACTTAAATACTTACTAATATATATCTGGCTCTTTAGCTTATAATAGTTATTAAAAAATACAGAATTATAGCCGAAAATATATATAATTTCAATAAAAAGGAATTCTTAATAGAATTTGAATATTTCTTAAAGAAAATAATAATATAAAAAGCTTTATATTTAGGGAGAATTATAAAGGCTAAGTAAAATAAAAGCCGGGAGTTTATTAGTATTTTAGCTTATATATCTATAATTAGAAAATAAATACTATTATTTCTAATATATAAAGACAAATCGGGCAATTTAATAAGTATATAAATTAATAAAATAAAAATAGATTTGAAAGCATATTTTATAATTTTAAATAATAAATAGTCTAATAATATAATTAGGCTAATATAGCTTTAAAAAATCTTTAAATATTATACTAAACTCAAATATATAATTCAAAAGCATCTTTTAATTATAAATAGATATTTAAGCTATATTAATATAATATTTATTAATTAGGCTAATTAATATAATATAATTCTCCTGATTTTATTATCTTATATAACCTATTACTTTTAATTTCTTAATATAGGCCTTTTCTAACCTCTTTTAATATATTACTTTATTAAAATTAATAAGCTAATAAACGAAATAATAGAAATTATTAGAATAATAAAAGGGCTTTTTTAGCCGAGATTTAAGATTATATTTAATAAAGCTTTTATTAAGGAAAATATTTAATTTACTTTTTATAAATCGAATATCTGGCTAATAAATAGAAGTATAATTATTAAAACTATTACTTGTCTTATATTTTCTTTATCTAAAAAGTATAATATATATAGGGTTATATATAACTTAAGGGCATATAATAAACCTCGGATATTATAGGTATTAATTAGGGAAATTAAAGGCCCTTTAATATTATAACTAACTACTATTTATATTATAAGTATTAGGCTTATAAATTACTAATTATATATATGTTTTCGGGGCCTCCTATTTAGAGAGGGCTTCTCTGGACCTTATAGGAGAGATAGAGATTAGTTCTATACTAAATTTAATATTATAGTTTTATAATATACTAATTTATTCTATTATCTTATTACTTACTAATAAATACCTTATAAGCTAATCTCTCTACCCTTAAAGGAAGTAGTTTAATAAGTAATTATATCTCGAAATCTATAAAATATATAATTTCTTACTAGAGCTATTCTTATAGAAGAAATTAACTAGATTAACCCTAATATAGGTAATAGTAAAGGCTTATCTAATACTTTTAATAGGGCCCCTCAGGAGCCTCTAAGAGCCAGTAATAATAACAGAAATAATCCCGGTAATAATTAAGATACCGAGATTAATACCCAAGTTACTATTACCTAAGCTATAGAATAAAGATTATATACTAATATTAAAGCATTCTAATAAAAGCAAGAATTAATAAATATAATTAACTAATATATCCTATAATTAGAGTAATATAAGAGTGCCCTTAGGGATATCTTATGGTTTATTATATCTTATAGAAACTTTATTTATAAGTTTATCTTATTTTCCTTAGTAATTCCTATTAGGGAATTTCCTGAAATAGGATTAGAACTTATCTTTTTTCCTAATATAATAAGCTTTAAAAGTAATCTCGATACTATTTATTAGGAGCTATTATATAATATCCTAAAAATATATTTGGATTAAGAGAAGCTTTTTAAGGTCCGGATACCTGATTTATATTATAAAAAGTCTCTTAAGAAATAGAGAATATTTATGTTTTCCTAGAAAGTAGTCTTTAGGACCTAACCTTAAACTTATAATAGATACTTTTCTAGAGTTAACTCTATTATAAGTACCCTTAGAAATAAATCTTATAATACTTAAGAGGCTATAATAAAGTAAAGCTTACTATTATATAAGGTTTATTAGAAGTAATTTAAGGCTTACTTAGCTAATATACTTCAAGTACCTCAAACCCGTTAATAAGATACCTTTAAAAAGCTCCGAGATCTTTATTAGAAGAATAATAAGATAGTTACCGAGTTATATATTTAGATAATTAGTCTTAAAGTTAATTAGGACCTATATCCTAAAAGGAACCGGATCCGGACTCTTAATACTACTTTATCTAATTATAAGATTTATTAGATACTTATATCTATTTTCTCAGGAAATAAGGTAATATCTATTTCCGAGTAACTTAAGAAAGCTTAGAAAACAGAATATATTACTTATCTCAAATTAAAGAAGGCAAAGATAGAAAAGTCTAGTAAGAGTAATTCTGCCCCTAAGAATTCTGACTTAGTAAATTCTAATTTATAAGGCTATTAAAAAAGGAAGAATAAGTTCCGAAAATTATATAAGAAACTCTTAGATAGTACTTTGGCTTTTTTAAGGCCTTAATAAAGTACTAGTTCTATTTTAGGTATAGTTTATTAGACTTATAAATAAAAAGAATACTTTTTAGGAAATGCGAAGTATTCTAAATATATTAAATAGGCTTAGTAAAACCCTAATAAGGCTAAAACCATAAAAGAGTTAAGGTATTTATAAAAGCAGATTAATACTATTATTATAAAAAAGTATTTTAGAAAAGACTTTCCTAAGAAATAGGAAAAAGAAAAGGCTAAATCTTAAATATTAATAATTTTAGCTATAATAAAAAAGATATATTACTTTATATAATTATTTAAATAAGATTAATATAGCTAGAAATAAATACCTCGGAAATATATAGTAAACTTAGTAATATTAGATTAGATTATAACTTCCTTAATAATAATTAGGTTTAAAGCTAGAACTTTATTACCTTAGCTAAATATAATTAAGAATTTATAATCTTTTATAAAAATAGATTTAAAGTCTATTAAGCCTATAATCTTAAAGTATTTATTATAGATAATTATAATAAAATATATTCTTTTAAGCTCCGGTTTTATAAGTATAAAAATATTAGCTCTTATAGCCTTATTTTTAGTATAGAATTTTATAAAGTAATTCTTATATAATATATAAACTATATTAAGAAATAATAGATATATATACCTATATAGCCTAATAATATTAAGATCCTAATACTAAAAGAGTTTAGTAAGAAGCTTAACCGGTATCCTAAGCTAGTATCTTAAGTCTTATTCTTAACTAAAGGCAAATATAATTATCCTAGATAATAGGCTTTATATATTTATAATAGCTACTAGATCTTTACTTTATTATATAGTTCTAGTAATACTAAATAGAAGTTTTTAATATAGTAAATTAATATCTTTTAGAAAGAAGCCTTAGAAGTACTTATTTATTTCCGGAATAATAAATATAAAAACTTCTTAGAGGTTTTTAATTCTAATAAAGCTTTGGAACTTCCTAATTTTAGTAGTATTAAATACTCTATTAATATAGATAATATGGTCCCGTATAGGCCTTTATATAATCTATTAGAGATCTAACTAGAAGTATTATATTTATATTTATAAGATATATTTTATAAATATTAGATAAGGCCTAGTAAAAGCCTAGTAAAAGTACTTATTCTTTTTATTTCTAAAACGAATAAAGAGCTATATCTTTATATTAATTATTATAAACTTAATTAAGTTATAATTAAGAATTAGTATCCGCTTCCTCTTATTAATAAGACTCTTAACTAGCTCTAAAAAGCCAAGATTTTTATAAAGCTAGATCTCAAAAATATATATTATTAGATAAGAATTCGTAAAGAATATAAGTAGAAGATAGCTTTTAGGACCTATTATAGCTATTTTAAATATCTTATAATACCTTTTGGGCTAGCTAATATACTAGTTATATTTTAAGTATATATTAATACTATATTTATAGAACTTCTGGATTATTTTATAGTTATTTATTTAGATAATATCCTTATTTATTCCCGAAATAAAGATAAATATTATAATTATATTTACTAGATACTTATTAGGCTATATAAAAATAACCTGTTTTATAAACTTAGTAAATATAAGTTTAATATTAAGGAAATCGAATTTTTGGGCTTTTTTATTAGAATAGAAAATATTTATATGAATTCTAAATAAGTCTATAGTATTATTAAATAGCCAGAACTAGAATTATTTTATAATATTTAAGTATTTCTTGAATTTACTAATTTTTATTATAGGTTTATTTACTATTACTTTCCGGTAATTATAGGCTTAATAGATCTTTTAAAAGAAATAGAAAAGAACCGGAAATCTGGTTTCTTTATATAAATAAATAAAGTAACTAAAAGTTTTAAGACTTTAAAAAAAGCTTTTACTATAATACCTATCCTAGTCTATTTTAACTTTTCTAAGAAAATTCATATTAAAACTAATATATTAAAATTTATAATTACTAGTACTATTTTATAATAAATTAATTCTAGTAATAGCCCGAAAAAATACTAATATCTAATAGTATTCTAGTTCCGGAAACTCTCTAGAGCTAAATATAATTATAGTACTTATAATAGAAAGCTATTTGTAATTATTAAAGCCTTTAAGTATTAGTATTATTATTTTAAAGAGTTCAGGTTTATAATTAAGGTTATTATAAACTATAATAACTTCTAATATTTTATAGAAATAAAATATCCAGAAAGCTATTAAATATATTAGATAATATATCTTATAATATATAATTTTAATATTATTTATTATAGAGGCGCTTTAAATCTAGTAAATAGATCTAGTAAAAGACCTAATTATAAAAAAGATCTTATTAATATAACTTGGCTTCTAATCTTTTAAAATAAGCTAAAGAAAGCTTTTATAATTGCAATTTAGAGATTCTTATAAATATCTAAAGAGTTCTTTCTTTAAAATAAGTATTATTTAATACTTGCTATATTTATAATAACTAAAAAGAAATATTTATTATAAAACAAGTAAATAAATTATCTTATAGATCTCTTAACTATAGAATTAGTTAAAAAGTAAGGTATAGAGAAATGTTTTAAAGGCTCTGCTACTATAGCTAAGATAATAGGAATATCTATAATTATATTATTTAATAAAACTAAAGATTTCTCGGTTTCCCGAGTTTTTAAATTAGATAATTATAAATATCTAATTTCCTATATATAAATATATATAGCTACTAAAAGAGCTATAGTACTAGTTCTTCTATCTAAATCCCTTCTAAATATTATTTAGGTAGCTTAAAGAAATAATTCTTAATATTAGAATATTATAAAATAGAGGCTTAGTAAGGAAGATACTAAAAGAAAAGAAATCTAGAAAAATAATTCGGGCTTATTTAGATACTATTCCAGAATTATTATATCTAATAATTCTGCTTTATATTAAGAAATTATAAAGCTTTATTATAATAACCTAATAGTAGAATATTATAAAATAAAGAAGACTTTTAAGCTCCTTAGAAGATCTTAATATTAGGAGAATATAAAAGAAGATATTTATAATTATTATTAAGAATATAATATTTACTAGAAAGTTAAGGTAAAGAAGTATTTGCTATATAGTCTATTTAGTAATTTACTATAGCCTGAGAGATCCTGAAATAAGATCTTTATAAATTTTATTATAGGTCTACTATTATATAAGAACCTAGTAAAAAGTTCTAATTTTAATATAATTCTTATAGTTATTAACTAGTATTCTAAAATAGTAAGATATATTATATATTATAAAACTATTAACTTTCCGGAGCTTACTAAGATTATATAAAAAAATATTTTCTTAATCTTTAGCTTCCCTAATAGAATTATTTCTAATTAAGAAACGGTATTTACTAGCTAGTTCTAGTTTGCTTTTTATTTCTATTTAATATATAAATAGTATTTAAGTATAGCTTACTATTCTTAAATAAATAATTAGATAAAAAGGCAAAACTAGGCCCTAGAATATTACCTGAGATATTATTATAATATCTAAAAAAAATAACTAGTTTAAAAAGTTATTTTTTACGGAATTTATATATAATAACTTAAAATATTAGGTTTTATAAAATATATTTTTCTATATATATTATAAATACTATCTTTAATTTCTATAGAATCCTGAGAATAGAATTATAAGAGAGGTACTAGCTATATATAAAAGGCTAGAAATTCTTAAAGTAGAATAAAGAAAGCTTAAGAATTTATAGTATTATATATAAAATAACCGAGAAACCTATTATAATAGGTACTAGTTAGCTAAATATTATTCTAAAAAAGCCTAAGTAATACTATTAATAAAGAATATTAAACTTAAAGCAGGAAAGCTTAAGCTAAAATTTATAGGTTTATTTAGGATTCTTAAATATATTAGTAATTTAATATATAAGTTAGAACTACTAAGTATATATAATTATTTATATTTAACTTTCTATATTTCTTTTCTTAAAAAATATATAAGTAAAAAAAATTAGAAGCTATATTTATATTTTTTTAAAGAACTTCCGGAATTAATAAATAATAATAAAGAATAAAAATAGGAAATAGAAGCTATTATTAATTATTAATAAAATAATAGAAATAAGAAGTAATAATATTTAATTAAATAGAAAGCCTGGCCTAAAAATTATAATACCTAGTTATTTGCTTTTCCTAATCTCGAAAATTTTAAGAAACTTCTAAAATTATATAACCGAAACTATAGTTTAAAATCCGAAACTATCTTTTAATAATTTCTTAAAATTAAAAAGAATTCTGGATTACTAAGAAAAAAGCTACTTAAAAGAAAGAGAAAACCTAAATAGCTAAAAAAAGGCCCGGAATAATAATAAAAACGCTTTTTTCCTAGAGTTTTTTTACTTATAAAGGTTTTCCAGAATTTTATTAAGGCTTATAAGAATTATATTTAAATTATTAGAAAAAGGTTTAGGATTAAGAAAGATTTATTATAGGTAAACTAGTTATAGATATTTTAAATAAATAAATTCTAATTCCTATAAATTCCTAATTCCTAAAGCAAAAATATTAAATATTAGCCCTATTTAGGACTTAGTAAAGAATTAGCTAATATTTTCCGGAATTTGCTTATTTCTTAATAGGATATAGTTATACTATAATAATATTAGTATTAAGAATATTAAGAGAAATAAATAAGAAACTTATAATAGTTATATATATTTTATAAAAAGCCTAAACTTCTAAAATCAGGTCCCGAATAACTATAAATATTATATTATTAGTATTTAAAGTACTAATAATAGACTACTTAGTAATTTCTATAGTAAGCTTAGTAATAAGGTTAATATTTTAAAGGTAAATATTATAGTATTTTTTTAAGAAATTAGTAAGTACCTAAATATATTAGAAAAAACTTATTTTCGGGATACTAATTTAAATAATATTATTATTTGTCTTATTAAAATAGAAAGAAGAATTCCGAAGCTTATTAGTATTTTTCTAGTTTTTAAAAACCTAATTAATAGTATTATTCTTATTAATATAATATTATTTAGGATATACTTTAAGAAATTTCTTAAAAGTTATAATAATATCTTCCTAGAACTAGTAAGCCTCTAATAAATAATAAGAAATCTGAAATCATATTAGCTTTAATAGATATTAAAGCTAAAGAACTTACTAATATATAAGACTTAGAACTCTTATTATAATAGTTATAATTCTTCTTATTAGGTACTATAATATATAAGATAAAGAAATTAATAAGTAAATACTTGAAATATTTCAAGTATTTACTAGTAATAGGAAAGAAGGCTATAAGATTATCTTTATACTTATTATTATATAGATAAATAATAAAGCCAGAAAAAGATATTATAGAATTAATTAAAAATAATTAAAGAAAACTTAGAGAAGAGTAAAAGAAGAAGCTAGAAAGTAATAATAGAAAAAGTTATTATATATATAGTTATTAGAAAGAAAGAAAATATATAGTAATATAAAGAAATTCTTTTATAGAAATAGAGAACTACCTGAATTAATTACTAGTTTTCGAGCTAGTCCTAATCGGAAATTAGTATAACTAATTAATATATACTTCTAGAAGCTTATAAATAATCTCTAGAACCTCAGAAATATTTATATGGGTTTCTTATATAAATATTTATTAAATTCTTTCTATATAGCTATTTAGATTATTCTAATACGAGATCTAATAAGTAGTATTAATTTTATAGAATAGTATCTTAGTATTTTAGATTAAGTTAATTAGAATACTTAGACCCTAAACGAAATTGCAATTACTAGCTAGCTCCTATATCTAGGATATAATTACTTTTCTTTCTTGCTTACTTAGCCCTAATCTAATTAGATAATTTTTATATTTATTACCCAGATTATATTAGTAAACCTATCTCCCAAGATACTAGAAGTTTACCTCGGTTAAATATATAATTAATTAAATATTTTACTAGGATAGATTAATGAATCTTGGGAACAAGATTCTAGAAAGGAGGTATAGTTATAATATATGCAGGGTCGCACGTGACTTAAGGGCATATAATAAATCTCGGATATTGCGGGTATTAATTAGGGAGATTAAAGGCCCTTTAATATTATAACTAACTACTATTTATATTATAAGTATTAGGCTTATAAATTACTAATTATATATATGTTTTCGGGGCCTCCTATTTAGAGAGGGCTTCCCTGGACCTTATAAGAGAGACAGAGATTAGTTCTATACTAAATTTAATACTATAGTTTTATAATATACTAATTCATTCTATTATCTTATTGCCTACTAATAAATACCTTATAAAAAGGCTCAGGAATTATATATACTTAAGACTTTAAAAGTAATTTATTAATTTTAGCTTATATATAATAAAGAACTAACTAAAGATAAAGTTAAGAAACTCTTTATTACTACCTTATATCTCTCTATATAAATAGCTTGCCTATAATACCAAAACCGAGGCTTATTTAAGGCTATTAACCTTTAGAAGAAGAAGGATTAATAAGGAGTTTATTTGAATCTTTATAGCTAGCCAAATAAGGGTATTATTAATTACTACTCTCCTATATAGGTAATTAAGGCTAGGGAATATTAGGAATAAAAGAAAGTACTAAAAGTAGCTAAGGAGGAGGCGAAATTGGAAAGAAAAATCAAGAGAGCCGCAAATGCCCTCAAAAATAAACTAGAAAAAGAGAGGAAAGCGAAGAAGAAAGCTATAGGGGGGGCTAAGGCCGCAAGAGGGGAAGGGGAGAAGGAGCGAGCTACGGTGGCCAAAAAGATACTAAAGAAGCAGCCAAATTATACTATTCCGAAGGCAAAAAAGGCTGCTCCGAGAGTATTAAATCGGACAAAGGTGCTCCCTAAGGTAAAGGCACCAGTGGAACTACCCGTATAATCTAATGTAGTTCTGCCAGATCAGGGGATAGTACTAATGGTAGTAGGAGCAAGGAAAATAGCCATACAGATAATTAGTTTACCATAATACTTTAAATAGCTTTTTTAATTGAAATAATATCGAGTCCTCAATTAATACTACGTATTGCTTCAGTTTTATTATAATCTATTAGATAATTATTAAATACTAATTTTTGGAAGTTTCGGGAAATCTCGTCAATTCACGTGCTTTTGGTGGGGTCGTGCTTTTGGTAAGGACTTCGGTTATTTGAGCCAATTGATAGTTGGTAGCTAGCGTAATTGGAGCATTGCATGCCCGTTGTCCCAGTATAAAAACCGAGTGTCTTTCTAACTTCCACAGTTCTCTCTTCTCTTTTACTACAGATACTCTCGGTTCTTGATTCTCGGATCTTAACTCCCAACTTCCGATCCCTGGATTCTTCGATTGCCCGATTCTTCTCCCTAGCTTTTACCCTTGCAGGTAGTTTAGGCAATCCCTCGTCGTACGCTGCTAATTATCTCGCAGCGGTCTGTCTTTTGTTTTACTCGTCGATAAGCCCTGCTTTGGAGCCCGTAGGGGAGCGGGAGCAGGGACGAGGTGGAACACGCGTTCCTTGGCGGTTGCGAAGTCTCGGCCGTAGAACTGGCTGCCTGCGCCTGCGTGGAGCTGGCATAGCACGATCATGAATGCCTCCCCTCTGTCTCACGGCATCACATGGATCGGCTGTACCCCATGAATTGGTCGTATTGGTTTTTGTTTGCTCCAGGTAGGCCGGGCAAGCCAAGCCATCCGTCCACTCTTTGCAGTGTCCCGCGGGGCGCCGTCGATTCATTTGACAGCCTCGATTTAGACATGGCAGTCTGCATGCAGAACGCGCTGCTCAAGGGGTGCCTCCTCGTTTCTCACGGATGCTATCCGCTTTGCTGATCCCGCGCTCATGACCGAGTGTTAACTTGGCGCATCAGGCATGTGTGCATTATCCTTCACTCCGTGTCATGAATTGATTGGGATCGGTCGAACGGAGTCGAAGTTGCCCACAGTGATCCTGCGGCAGGTGAATGTCCTGTGGCTTGCGGTGCCGTTCGATCCGGTGACAGAGCGTGAATATGCAGAGCAGAGGCTTTCCTGTCTTGCTAGTGACGGCTGGAGTTTTATCCGGCAGTCTGCAACTGCCACATTTCATATAATGTTATGCTCGTTGGCTGCAAGCAGTCTGCCGATCGAGAAGTTCAACATATTCAACAACTGTTGACTGCAGCACGCTGTAGCCTGGCTTGTGATGAACTTGGTAACATGGGGTTCTCACACAAAGGACTTGCCACTTCTTTTGCATCTTCGAAGTCACTGTCAGTCAGCCTCTCGGATAGGATACATTTAGACGCAGAATGATCCTATGACATGGCTGAGGTAGTAACCTCGATTTATTCGAGGGGGAAAGAGACATTGACGACATGAGGCAGACGTGGCAGAAGATAGTGATTTTATTGGCCTGCAAAGCTTTTACAGCTCGGCAGACAAGTAGAGGACCTCGAAGTACGTCATTATCGCCGCAGTAAGGGCCTGATGGGAGAAAATGAGAAATCGACCCGCATTTTGAAAGGCTGTTGCAGCGTGTAGCTTCAATAGAGACGCTGCCCAAATTGAAACGGACAAAGCTTCGTGGGCTTTATGTCAGATAACAAGACTTGCTTTCATAGGTTCAGCTGACAGGGGTCCGCAAGTTGGCAATGCATGTATTCATGACTTCTGGAATATTCAGATCCATCTTCGGCTACTGTGCTTGCGATGCTGCAGGCGTGAAGGAGTTGTACTTTGACAAACCGTTCGAAACGGAGGAACACGGATCCGTGTTTTTCGTTGGGCACAGGTTTTCCCAGTACCCGCCAGTTGGTCCCCGCCCCAGTAGGAACACACTCCAGAGCAAAGGTGCCCAGGTCAAGTAGCGAATCTCTTACTATTCTGGGCACGGCCATGTCATATGATCTCCTGTCACGATAGTGTACTCTCGATACTGGTGGAGTGAGTATGGACCACCGTCCCTGGGATATGTTTAGGGTCTACCAAGGCACCGCAACCAATAAGCTGGTTTATTTCTCGGGGTCGTCAATGCACTTTCAAACGACACCCAGTTTAACGGACTTCCGGTTATGGGAAACGGAAGCACAGCCATTGATTTCGCCATTTTCGCTGCGAGTACCGACAACTAACTTTAGTGGTAAAGTCAGACGTGAGTTAATTTATCCAGGTTAGTCAAATGTCTGAGGCACTATTCATCTGGATAGCCGGCTGGCTCGGACAACGCCAACACATCTTTTTGGGCACTCTCGGAACATGTCTGAGTATGATACTAAATACGACAGCCCCAAACTTGTTGGTCTTTATTAGAAGTCGATTCTTGTTAGCGTTTTTCGTTATACTCATTTTATTATATTTCTCTTCTTAAGAATAATACTTCTAATATAATAACAACTCCAATATTATTATATTAAAAGGCTTTTATAATACTTATTATAATAGAAACTGGTATTTAAATAAGTCTTAATAAATTGGTTAAAATATATTATTATAATAAATTGCATTATTTATAATAATTAATATTACTAACTTATTAATATAAATAAACTTTAATAAATTAAGGAATTATTAATAGATACTTTTTATTTGGGTTTTTTTCTAAATTAATTAAAACTATTATTTTAAGAAATAACTTAATTAAATATATTTTTTCTCTTCTAAAAATAAAGCAAGTATTAATAGTTATAGTTTTTCTGTTTTTTTCTAGAATTCTTTTATTTATCTAAGCCTCAGTTACCTAGCAAATGTATAATTAGCTTTATCTTCTTTAATTATAGCCAATTGGAGTCCTAGAAGTTTCCTTAGTAACCCGCTGTCTCCTAGGAAATGGTAGGTGACATATGATCGTCTTACAAGAGTTCAATCCGATGTGTTCACCCCTTTACTTCTGACAGACTTGCGTGTTCATCGAATCTGTTTGATGAGATGAAATGACGACCGTATTTCATCCACCGCGGTGCGCAAGGGAGGAAGATAGTAGCCCACATGGTCACACGTTACGGCTTGCAATTTGAAAGAATTTCCGTGGCAGCTTTATTCAGGAATGCGGTTTTCCTTTTGGCGAAGAATTAAGTTTATGAAACATGATTTCAGTTTCTCGATAGACCATGGAAGCGTTAGAATTATCTGGCTTGTTTCTATCATTGGGCTAGAGCGCTTCAAAAAATCCAAATGCTGACCTTGAGAATCATCAAATTCTCCGAGGTAAATGGAATTTTAATTACCAATTGCAATTTGAGAGTTAGACTTGAGAACTTCAGCTAACTCAAAAGCATACGCAATCCACTTAACCAGTTGTCTAAGCGAGAAGTGCAGTGAGCCGGCCGAGCGAGTAATAGTTCCGTCCATCTCTGCATAACTGCATGCCTCACAATGTTGAACGTAACAGGTTGACCTACTTTAAAGCCGGAGTAGCTGCAATCTCATCATCCTCCCACAACGGCTTCGAATCTTTCTGCATCTTCAAGATTTCAGGTCTCTTAAAATGTCCATTTGCATCAATATAAACCTTGACCAAATCCAAATCGTTCAAATTCACCTCCGAAGTGACGATTTGATCGCCCCCTTCCTTCCCCCTCACAGGCCCCGCGATCAACTTGCAAAACGGATGCACTATAGCTGACCAGCCTCCTCCAACCTCGAGATGTGTTTGCGGCCCTATGTTCTTATCCAGCCATTCCAAACACGCCTCATCTACGTAGTTGGATGCGCAGATGACAAAGACTTGAGCTGTTAGTGCGTGGTTCTTGGCTAGCGCTTCGATCTGGATGTCTGCGACGGCCTCGAAGCCTTCAGTTGTGGACAGTGCTGGCCATGCTGCTGCGAGGATTTGGTGCCCGGATTCAATGAGCGACTGGCGGGCCAGATTCATCGTGTTCTCCCAACAGCACAAGCCTCCCACGGTGAAGCCCTCGCTCTCACTACGGTCGAATCCATAAGTCCGTAACGTGTGCCCCGAGCCTTGAGACCATATGTAGCGTTCGGCATAAGTTGGTTGCAGCTTTCTATGGGTGCCCAATAAGGTTCCAGCCGAGTCTATGAATACCAATGAGTTAAAGAGCTGATGGCCTCCTTTGACTCTCTGGGAGACCCCAAGCACTATTCCCACTTTTGCTGCTTTGCAAACCTCTCTCACTCCCGCGAGATCTCCTCCCGAGGCACTGACCACTACCGATTGCCGTCCATACTCTATGATTGCTGATACCTGTGCTGGTGGCGCGTATGAGTTGAGGAAGTACTGGCAAGGAGTCAGGAGAGTCTCATGAGGGAAGCAATGTACCCACGGGAAATCCTGGGACGAAAACTTCAGGGAAAACTAACAGCTCCACATTCTGTTTGCCTGCCTCTTCGATCAAGGAAACAACCTTTTGTAATGTCTCTATCTTCTTCATGTAAATTGGCGCTGCATGCATCGCTCCAACTTTGACTTTCTGGTCTGTCATCTCTGCGCAATGAGATGAAACGAGTACAGACACCTGGATTTATTGGGTCAAAACCAACTTTGATCTTTTCGATAAGGTGACAGGCAAGTCTGCTAACGAGTGACAGTTATCTTCGGATTGATATGTAGAATCTCGTATAATCTCGTCCAAATGTAAGTTAAAGAGTAAAGACTCACAGAAGGATTGGAGCTATATTTATTCAAGGACCCGCGATGGGAACAAAGGTGCCGATTTTCGGAAGAGATTCCGAAGGTGGAGAGTCGGACACCCTATAAACTTTTGTGGGCTGATCGATCAGCAGCCAACATGCGTTTTAATTCTTTCAATGAAAGAAAGATATAGCTAGTTAAGATAGATTAATTACTCCTTCTCACAAGGGTAAGCAAGCTTTTATTCTATAGATATAATATTAGAAATGCTCAAATAAACCCCTATCCAGCCAGCTCCAGGAGCTATCCTAATTAGGATTATGCATCTTGATACGCCAAATCCAGGCTCAACTCCTTGTCAACTTTCTTTTATGTATCTCTCTAGGACCGTACAAGGGCATCTCTAGTAGGGCGCTCGAGGAATTGAGGTCCGTTGCCAATTGCAATTTGAGAGCTAAACTAAGGCGTAAGTCTTGTCTCTGTGTTCAATTTGGAGCCTCATGAGGACGAATTCCACGGAACAGGAGATCGGGCAGCTTGCAGAGAAAGGGAAATCGTCTTTGAAAACGTTGATTTTTTGACACGCAACGTTCTCAAACTTCTAGGACAAGAAATCACTGCGTATATGAACTGGAACTGGAATGTCTGCCATGCTACCCCTAAGCACTCTCGCTTACTCGTACTCCGTAGTACTCGTATTCGCCGGAAAATGTAAAACGAACCCCCCCGGGTGCCGATTGGGGGGCAGACTAGCCACTAACCCAAAGTCAAAGTAGAGGTGATCGGCCAAGAATGCCGAAAACCTAGCTCTCTCTTTAAATTTAATTTACTTCACGAGAGATTAATAGAATTTATTGCTTTCATTATTTCATTATAGCACTAATCAAGGGCTACTTACATATAATTTTTTTTAGTGAAATATAAATTAGTAATAGTTTTTCAAATTAAAGAAATTAAAAAGTTAATATATTTCTAATAGTAAGCTTAAGAAAGCCTAGAAATTTAACAAACAAGTCCCTGAAACTAGATATGAGAGCCTTGTAAGCCCCTAATTTATAGGGCTTTATAGGGCTTAGAAACTAGAACGTAATTAATTAGTATAAATTTCTTTAATTAAAACTCTATTTTAAGAAATCTTTTTATTATAAGTTAAGAAACTAGTAATTACATTATAAGCCTTATAATATACTAGCCCATACTTATATTAAAAATCTAATTCAAGGTCTTTAAGGACCTGAAGTGGCCAATTACAAGTCGTTAACACCCTAGCCCCCAATCGACACCCGGGGGAGGTGGGTCATTTACATTTTCCCGTGTTTGCGCCAATCCTCCCCAGCTCTGACGTCGCCAAGCCCAGGGCCTCGTCGCGTGCATCTTCAACACCTCAAAGTGTCACAGCTCTTCAAACAATGCTTTGAGATACAATGGCAGGCAGACCAAAAATGGCTGCTCTAACTCTTTATGTCGTAACCTTCAACTGCGGTCTCCGGCCAATCGACACCGAAACCTTCGCATCTCAGCTCTTCACCGGCCTCCACTCCACCAACCTGCCCGACCTCCTCGTCCTCTCCCTCCAAGAAATCGCTCCTCTACCACTAGCATTAATTGGTGGATCATTCCTTGTCCCCTTTTTCGAGAAATTTTATCATGCGGTACAAAAGGGTTCCCGAACGTACGCCAATGCGGCGGACAATGGGCCAACATACGCTCCGATAGCAGCTCGGAATCTGGGCATGACAGGTATTATGGTGTTCGCCAAAGATCCCTCCCGCATACAAGATATAGAGACTGGGGGAGTAGGAGTAGGGCTTTGGGAGATGGGAAACAAAGGCGCTGTGGCTATACGGTTCACATATCACCAAGGGTCAGCCTCAACAGAGTTGACCTTCGTCGCCGCACACCTCGCAGCGATGGAGTGGGAGCTACAACGAAGAAACGAAGACTGGAAGAACATAGTTCGAGGCCTTGTCTTCTCCTCCACCACATTCAAGCGCAAGACAGGGTCTGCATCTCTGTCTGGAGAAGAACGCCCCCTCCTCTCCATCTCTCCACACGACGCCTCGATCTACAAGCCCACGTCCCACCTCTTCGTGGCGGGAGATCTCAACTATCGCACCTCGGTCCTCTCTCCTTCTCCAACCGACCACATCGACATCTTCCCGCAACCACATCACCCGCCCGACTCCTCACTGCACTTCTCCTCGCTCTTCGAATCCGACCAACTAAATCAAGAACGATTTGCAGGACGAACCCTCCACGGTCTCACCGAAGCCGAAATAGCGTTTCCACCAACCTACAAGTACAATTCCGAAGAGCCATTCCTGACACCCGATGACAAGTTGAAGAAATGGCCATGGGCTAGACATCGCTGGCCAAGCTGGTGCGATCGAATCCTTTACCTGCCTCTTCCGACATGGGTTACACGCTCCCAGCCTTCGCTATCCATTACTACACACAAATACACTGCGCTCCCACTATTCCCCACGTCAGATCACAGGGCTGTGACGCTTGAGATCTCTGTTCCGATAGTGCCTATCCCACCTCCTAAGGATGAGGAAGGAGATGATCCTAGGATTAAGCCGCCGTTTGAGATTAATGTTGATTGGAAGCGGAGGAGAGAGAGAGCGAGACAGCTAGAATTGGTGGTTGGGTTTGCATTGTACTTTACGACGACCAAGGAGGGAGGTACTGTGGCTGCGGCTGTTTTGGTTGGGGTTGTGGGAGCTTATTTTGCCATCAGAGCCATGGTAGAGATGTGAGCTTGTGTCAGGCGTAGGGAGGGACGTTGACTCCGACCGTTAAAAAGGAAATCTCATAGTGCAGTAGCCTCTAGGAGTGACTTTAAGTGCGTCAATCAGATAGGAAATCGCATGTGAAGTCGATTTGAATTACACGTCTCCATGGAAGCGGTTCCTGATTGCCTCTCTTCAAGCGTAGCGAGATGGGACTTTGCGGGCTTGCCCCATGAAGGAGAGGAGGGAGATGCTCGCTGCGCTAGCAAGAATGAGGGGGTTCGCGGGTGACGCTGCACAGGCAAGATATATTTGCTCGCTGGAGGCTCTCCTTGCCCCCAGAGCCGAGAACAGTAACGAAAGCACGATGATGGACTCCTAGAAAGCTCAGACAGCCGTCTGTCAGAGCCACAAAAGAGACGAGCGAGAGCCTCTTGCAAGGGAAGAACTTGTGGCAAACCACGAGCTGTTGAACAATAGCAAAGACGGTGACGACGAGCCCGATCTGGTGGCCTTGGACCGCAGAGATATCGAGAGATAGCTACAATCTGGTGCTTCCATTTTGGTGCTAGAGTTCACAAAATCCTGGAAGAGTCACTGCCGAGCTCGGTTTTGTATCCCTCGAGAGCGGTGGGAGAAGCCAAACATCGAGTCAGAGTACCGACTTAATCTCAAGGACCTCATCGGTGAAAGAAGCAGTCCAATATCATACTACAGACGTAAGTTGGAACAGTTGTCTTTGAATACGTGAATACAGACTAAACACATCGCAGAGCCTGATCGCTTCTACCACGTCTCTTGTGTTGAACAGATCCTGGATCTCAGCACCCTTCTAGAATCAAAGCAGCTCCTGCACGATTGGGGGTTGGCACTCCAAGGTAGTTTATTCGGAGTCAGCACTTGCTGTTATCCCATCCATATTGCAATTGACGACTGGTTGGAGAACGCTGGCTCTTCATTCGACCTTGGTGAATATAAAGATCACAAGGAAGCACACAAGAACTGGGAAACACTCACGCTATTTCGATTTACGGGTCACTTTAAACACACACAGGATGGAGACACTGAGTGTTCATGTTGCCCAGAACCTGAGAGACCAAGCTACTCAACGAAAACCCGAACGCCACGCCTACTCGGTGAAGTACTTGCGTCCATCGCCGAGGTCGAGCAGATCGATGGTATACCGAAGGACTGGCAGGACTTCCTCTCCCAACTGAAATATGAGACGAATGATGAGGAAGATCCCGGAGGCGTCATCGAGAATAAGGAGCCACTAAATGCAATGGAGTCTCAGGTGGCTGACGGTAGAAAGGCAGCTGACTTAGAAATAAAGGGGAGGCGTAAAGAATTGGTGGACTTTATCAAAGAGCTGAAAAAGGTGACAAAGTCGAATTTTGAAAGACAAGGATCAGGAACAGGCCAGAGAGCGTGAAGTCGACAACAATGACGCAGCAGAACATTGAAGGAAGAATCACATGTTTAACTTTTCAAGACGAAATCCAATAATAGCAAACACGGCATCATATTCATCCCAAAACTACGGTCTAGACGTTTGGTATTTCTGTTCTAAAAATAGGGGAACTCGCAAAACGTGACACCATTTTTCAATGTTCCATGTCAAAGTTGGACGATCGTTTCCCCTCCAACTTTTATATCGAAATATTGTATATTCACACGCTGCCACCCCTGTTAAACATCTTGCATTGTATAAAATGAAGTCCTTCCCCATCCGAGTTGAGATAAGTGTCAAACTTTGACTTGAAGCATTGGTATTTGGTGCCCCTCTTTTAGCGAGGTGGCCGGTTGATGTCAGCTCCTCCAAAGACGCCTGCCTCGGGATCTATTTATTAGGAACCGGCAAACCCAACTTTTGAAACAATTCCCAGATCTCTTCCCCGCATCAAGCCAACCTCGAATAATCCAAGACATCTGCATCCTGCATTGACGTTGTCTCAAACACGGCACGGCACGGATCCTCCAGAACACTGCCGTGTCTCCAACTTGGTTAGCATCTTCCGAAAATGTCGAATCATTCAAAGACGCCAGTGCCTTGGGATCGACGATGGACTGGCCCCTTTTTTGTGGCACTTGCCATCTAGTCGTTAATAGAGCTATCTCCGAACTTCCCAAAGTGGAGTCCGTATTTACGATGCATGTCTTGCCGCCCGGTCCTGACAACGGGCCTGTTTCGATATCAAGATACTCTCCCAGACACCTCTGCACGTTCTGCATGCATAGCTCCAGTCTATCTGCAAGGGGCTCGTCCTCCTAAACCCTTCATAGGCAATGATCCCAGCCTCCACGAGGTCAACTCCTGGTCAAGGACGGGGTCCCCTCAGTAGTGCTAGGTCGGTTGTTTTGAAAACGTCTCAATCGATGTTAGTCTCCGTGATGGTGTGGTCCATTGGCATCTAGAGTTCATATGTATTTGTCCTCGACGCAACCCCGCAAAAGAAGGAAGTATTAGAAGGTATTGATCGTAGTATGAAATACTTCGGGGTGAAACATGAATATGAAAGGGGCTTCATGTTTGCGGGATTGACATTCAATGTTCTTGTTTGTGGCTTCGTGGTGGCGATCAGGTTCTCATCTCACGGTGACTCTTATATGGCTCTGAAGCTTCCATCTAGTGATGCGGTCTCCACGCAGTCGAGAAATTGGACCAGCTCAGGTAGCTTCCAAAGAAAACACCCACATTGTGCAACTCTTGGTTCCCAACCATAAGAATCCATACCAGTCCAGAATCTCGGCTAGCAGATCGCCCAATACCTCTCGCAGTTCCAAATCATGGCCAGCAACATCAGTGACTTTAAGTTGGCCTCCACCGTTGCTGGCTTCACACTTGGGTTTGGCGTGCTCTGCGTCTGGAACGCCATCCAGCAAACCAGAGCAATTCGATCGCCACTTCGCAGTGTCTACATCTTCATGGTTTGGGGAGAGATCGTTGCCAACCTCGCCATTGGCATTATTGGATGGCTTTTCCTAGATGGAGTCCTCAGTCCGAGGCAAGTTCCCCTCAAGCCCACAATACCCTGCAGCCAGAGCTCATTAAGCGACAGTGTTCCCCTTTTCTTCAGCATTCTCTTCCTTTGGGTGTTCGAGGTCCAACTGCTCATGCAGATCATCATTAATAGAATCACTGTCGTTGTGGATGATCATCAACTAATCTCAAGGCTCAAAGTAAGTCCCAAGTTCCGATTGAGACTCAAATGTTGACTGGAGCAGTGGGGAACTGCGTTCGTGATGTGAGTATCTCAACAGTATTGCGTCGTAACACTGCTAACTTGACTTCTAGCACGATGATCAACATTGCCGTGTTCGTCATCTGGATCCCAGCTCATCTTGTCCCTCCTCCCATTCCTCTGTAAGTGGCACTTTCCCCAGCTTCACGTTTTGGCTAACAGAACAGCTTCGTGGAAATCAACAAGTACTGGGACAGAACCTCGAAAGTAATCATCCTCATCGTCGACGCAGGACTCAATTACTTCTTCCTTCACACTGTCAAGAAACGACTTGTCAACTGCCACGGCCTGACTAAATACGCACCACTCGTAGGCTTCAACGCCAAGTTGATGGTGCTGTCAATAGGAATGGATGTCAGTATTCCTCCTTGTCCCCTCACCTCATCATACGAACTGACTAACGCCCACACAGCTCATGCTCATCTGCCTCATGTCCCTCAAAAACCAAGTCGTATATATCCAATTCCACCCTGTCGCCTACATGGTAAAACTCAACATCGAAATGTCCATGGCCTCCCTCATTACAAAAATAGCGCGCAACTCCGTCGAAGCTCGCAACAACGAGTTCGTGGTCCAAAACTCCTCCTCGCACAACCACTCTCATTTCCACACCTCTCATATCCAATCCAAGGCCGCAATTGGTCTGCAGCCGGGCGTGAATGCGAGCGCTGTGAGTAAGATGAGAGGTGCGGCAGAGGAGAGACAGAGCTTTGAGGGGATCAGGACCTTGAAGGAAGTCGATGTTACGGTTGAGAGCGTTCAAGTCCCGCAGACCGTGTGGAGGAAGAGTGAGAGTGATAGTGGGGTTGAAGATGGGTTTGGGCGAAAGCAGACGAGTAAGATGGGGAGTGAGGATGAGCTTCCGTTGGCGCCGGAGGTGCCGAAGAAGCAACATGTGGAGTGGAAGAACTGAACTCCTGAACGCGATGTTGGTTGTTTACCTACCTTTCATTTCGGATTGGGAGGATTCGGTCGGGTTGCCGGCGAATTGGGGATGTAATGGGAAAGGAAGCGAAAACGATACCCCGTTGTTGTTCTTGACACTCTTTTGGTCCTGTTGGACATGTGTTGTTTGTATAGGATGGAGGCTTGATGTAAAATATATGTCTGAATTCACTTTATACAAAGTCTATGATGCTCTTCGTCGCTCATGATACAATATCCTAGAACTCCAAACTCCTCACCACAGTCTCATAAAACAACCGCTCAAATCAAAATGCTCAAACAGCAGGCCTGTCTCCCAACTATTGATTCAAATCGCCTTGGACAACATTGACTGTTACGTGATTCGGCGGCGCTGGCGAAGGAGAATGCACAGGTCTGTATGGTTCATAACCAGGCCGTTGCACATAACCTGGTGGAGGCCCGTAGCCGTCAACTCGATTCCCAAACTCATCATACTGTGGGATCGCCGTATCGTAACCATACGCCCCGGGAATAACATTCCTGGTCCTCCGCCTCCTGCTCTTGCAGATAGAGAGCACGACACATAATAGCACGAAGAGGGCGAGAACGCCGACTCCAGCCCCGATCTTAGTCGCAGTAGGCCATTTGCTGATGTTCGTTGTAGCGGTCGTGTTGCCTGTGGTGGGAGAGGCTGAGGAGGGGTTAGTTTCTGTTGGATTGCTGGCCCCTGTGGCCGTTGCGTTGTTTGAGCCACTTGCTGTGGCCATGGGAGCTGGCGTCGCTACCGCAATACCGATTTGAGACGCGATGGTTGCAAGTTGGGATTTAGGGACAGGTTGATCGGCGGGCTCGCAAAGTCCGCCCTCCTTCCCTGAAGAAGGGTTCATTCCAAGCTCTCCAGGTTCACAGCAGAAGAAACCACCACTGCCATTCTTGAACATTGTTTGGTTGTTGGAAGCACATTGAGGGAAGTTCAAGACTGCTTCATGGCAATCGTCGGCTGCTTTAATTTAGTGGTTGTAGTTTGGCTGGTTGGAAGGGGGCTGACCTGTTGGACAGCAATAGGTATCGAATTGCCCACCTGCCCAGAAACAAGTATTGCCTGATGGACAACATGTTGGGTTGATTAAGTCTGTTGGGCATGCTACCGGATCGCTGGCTGGACAACTAACACCTGGAGTGATGGATAACGCGAGGGGCCACCCGCCATTGTATTGAGACCTCTCTGCCAAGCGCTGGATAACTGGTTGAGCGAGGGTACGAGCGGTTGCGATAGATGCGAATGAAATGCAGGAAACTGTTAATAATGGTAGTGAAATCATGCTAAGCGTTGATCGTGTAATGATCTGAAAATGGTCGGAAATAGTTTCTGTTCTCTAACCCTTATAAAGATTCACGATGCACTCGCACCACCTCTAATGAGCAAGATGGGGAGACTTGAGACGCGGGGCTGTGATAAACCCAAAAGGGCTGTGTGAGACAAACCGACTATCGATTTTGGGCTGCGCTGCGAATCAAGAGGTCTGAAAAATCTGGTGGCGTCCAAAATGCTGTGCGGCTGAGTGCTGCAACCGTTGTCTCGCGACTTCACAAGGCAGACTGGGGAATTTTGTAGCACCGAATCCTCGGTCAAGTGACCACTTTGCGAAGTCAACAGGAGGCTCAGCTAGGAATGCAAAAGCATGGACATCGACTTCGATGGAGAATTATCTACCGATATCGCTCCCCCTTACTTTGCGATGGGCTGGAAATAGGCACATAAAGTGCGCTTCTCGCCGTCTGCCGCAGATATCGAGGGCATGCAGCTCCTCGGAGGAAGTCTCGCATGACGTGGAGTACACAGCTGCTCAATTGAGTATTGGGTACAGCCACTCCTTCATCGAGTTTGATAGCGTGTACCCGAGGAATTGACTTGTGATTTAACAGCCCCTCTCGATGTATCAACGTTCATGCTCGCTTCATTTGGCAGACTTCGTCCGACATTCCTTGCGCTTCGATTCGCAAAGTCCTCCACGATGACAGCTGTCGCCGATCAGTACAAACATCAAGTCAGGAATCGAGAAAGTTAAAAAAAGAATTCAAATAAAAACAGAAAGTTGGGCGATGGTCGACTGATGAGGTCCTTGAGAGGACATGAGAGAGCATAACACCTCCCTTCAAATCCCTTCAAAAACCAAACCAGGCATCGTTATACAATGGTGTTCAGGGCAGCCCCGGAGAGTAGAGCGAGAATGTTGTTTGCTTCCACTCTCCCCAACGTCTGCAGGTTTGCCGATGATGATTAGAACTCGCCCATCGATCAGCTACATGGGGGTAAAATCCACAAGCATATAGCGGTATCTGTAACATCAAACGAAATTCCTGGAAAGGGTTCGAACGCGCTCGGTTATGCGCCGGCGCGAGTCCTTGAAAGTTGAAACCTGAAAGAACAACAGTAGGAAATCTCAAGCTTCACAATTGCGGCACGCCTAACTGATGAAATGGTCGATCACTGCTTGGCAATGCTTGACAGGGACGAAGAGAGAAATCGACCAGGGACCGAAGTGACTTCAAGCTTTGATGTGGCATCCTGTTCGAGTTCCTCAGAGCTAGCAAGACCTGTTCTCAACTCCAATGCTGCAGCCTTCATCGCACGACGCCGCCACGTTCATGCGTACCCTTCCTGTTTCGAATGGAAGAAAGAAGCACTATGCTCGATGGCTGAACCGGGTGAGTAAAGACAGATTTGTGCCTAATCTCATCCGTGAGGATGGTTGGGAGCGGTAAGGCGCGAACAGTGATTTCTTAAAATCCTGTTCTGGTAAATTCGCAGGCTTGTCAGATGGTGCGCATTTTACATCACAGCTATGCTACCTCACTCAACTTATCTTGCTAAGCGAGCCGAATCTTCCCCCTTTCTAGCTTCACTTCACAGCTTCGCTCTATTCACCTTGATCTCCTTCCTCCTAATTCTTACTCCTCCGAATCCACTGCAAGTTCGTGCTGCCCCTACCGACCAATAAGAACCAGCCCAAATTGGTTGCACACCGCAATTTCTATGGCGCGTTAATTTATAGTGGATGAAGCTCTGTAAGTATAGGCTTTTCTACGCTGTAAAGTGTAAGTTTCGGGCTTTCAATTCGGGTGTTTAGGTGGAACGACGATACCCTCATTGGCGTTTTTGGCTGTATGAAAATGAAAACTTGTGGGAAACATCAGCTCCTGCCTCTCACATCCCCTCTAGCAACAGGTAGGAAGCTGCGTTATTGAAGGAATTGTCATGCAAAGAGGAGTGTCACAAAACCAAGGCAACCTAAGCATCGCCTCTGCCTCCCTTTCCCTCTATGCATGATTTATTATCAGATCCCGTCTCAATTTCCAAATGCCTTCTAAGCCTTGGATTTTCATGCTTACTTTGTCTTATATCTTTAAAGCACGACATACTTGTTTATTCAAGCCAATCGAGGGACCTCCTCGGATGAGAAGCAGCATCCAATATCCAACGCAACCTAACCTATTTCTCCGAAATTGAGTATTCCAAAAAAAAAAAAGAAGAAGAAGAAGGAGCCAATATAAGCTTGGTGGCATAAATTTTGGCTTGCCTTCCCTTTTGAGATAGGCTGAACAGTGCCGTGAGGCATCGGCAGTCATACGGTTGAGAAGGCAGATCAACCCCACTGATTTACAAACTATGAGTTGCTCCATGTTTCACCTCTTTCTGCTGAATGGCAGAATTATACGTCTGGGTATTTTCACCCGAGTAGGAGCAGACTATTTCAATTTTTGAAAATTGATTTTCTAACTTTCAGAAGTGTCAGATAGATGAGAAGAAAGCAAGTCCGATTCAGTGTCTCAAGCTTCCCCCCAAGCCCAATTTTGTTCCGTTTCCGTTTTCTGTTCCCAAGAACCAAAGAAACCCAAATCCAGTTAACTTACACCCCACTCAACCCGCAACCATCCCTTAACTCCATCCCAAGATCCAGCTTACAAAGCAAAAGCCCCAACCATCACCATCAACCCCAGACCAACACCGCTCAGAACTTGCTTCTTAATCGTACCAGATCGCTGCATGACCTCGACTCGCTTGCCGTTCTTCTTGCCTTTGCCTTTAGCGCTCTGTTCCTTGCCGTTTTGTTGTTGGCTACTGGCGTCCGCTGTTGAGTTCGCGACAGCGGTAGAGTTACTCGCACTAACACTAGCTGTTGAATTCGAGACAACCGTTCCATTCAAGCTGTTGACATTATTATTGCCATTATTTGAAAGGTTCAGGTTATCCTGTCCGCTCGCAAAAAGTTGCTCGAGGCCTAAAACCTGCTCAAGACAAGGGCTTAGGGAACCGGCGAGGTTGAGGTTGGTTTCAATCATGTTGTTGAAGATGGAGCTTTGCGAGAGCGATAGCAGTTGTTGGAGTTCGTTGCCGCAGGATTGCGAGAAGGAGATGAGTTCGGGCGCGAAGGTGAAGAGGTTGTTGGATTGGGAGAGGGAGAGGATTTGGAATTAGTTGAAGGACTCTAGACCGCTGGAGAGGGTCAGGATCTCCGCGATGAGCTCGGCGGAAGACATATCTAGTGTTGATGAGACCTGAACCAGAGGTTGTGTGGTTGAGTGAATTGTAAGAGAAGCCTTTTAAAGAATGGAAAGTCGGCTTTCCAGAAGCAGAGGATATTAAAAAAAAAGTAGATTGGATGAGTGCAAACGCTTGCTTGGCAAGGGGAAGAAGGGGGAAGGAAGGAAGACAGTAGGAGGCATAAGTAAATGGCATACACGTGATGAAAATGCATGAGGAGGAAAACAGCATGACTTCCCCAAACGGATCAACGTTTTGATACGGCTTGATGATTGGACTCGTCACTTATCTGATGCAGAGAAATGCCATCTGACACTAGAGTGAGGGTTCGACTCCAAGTTACCGCATTTTCCGGGGTTGACATCTAATTATGCGGGACGATTGGCAGGGCAGGATGTTCAAAGCCCCTGCACAAACGGTGGCGCACGGCTTCGAATCCCCTCGAATTGCGGGGATCGCCAAGTCTGAAGCAGATAACCTGATTGTCTCCGACGAACCTGACACCTCCACACCTTCGCACGCAGACATCGAACCACTAGATCGTCCAAAAGAACCCCGATGCCCAGTGAAATCGCCCATCGGTGGGACACTTTTGGTTGGTGCATAAAGACAACTGCTCGGATTGATTGCATACGTCACTGTGTCACCGTCAATGAGATATCCAGTCGACCGTGGTATCGTGCAGGAATTTCGAGACCAATTCGATGACCTTCTCTGGCTGCTCTTGCTGAAGCCAGTGTCCAGCGTGATCCACAAGAACTGTGCCTCTAAAGCGGCTGCACACTTCGCCCATCTTTTCCACCACACCCGGCTCTTGGTAAGTGCCCCAGTCCTTCTTGCCTGAGATGAAGAGAGCAGGAACTTCGATCTTCTTCCCTGCGAATAACTCGACGTCTTTCATATTGTTTGGGTCGGTAGCCACGCGGTACCAATTGAGTCCTCCTTGGAACCCATTCCGTCCAAACTCCTGCACATACAGGGCCAAGTCTTCGTCGGTCAGCCACCTCGCACTTAATCTTGAGACAGTGGTGGGATCCTCGCCGTCCATGGAGATCTTCACGGCTTGGCGCATAGTAGCTTCAAGAGGCATAGCGTAGTAGTATGGTAGCTTTGCAAGTTCGGTGGCTTCCCATGCATTTAAGGGCTTCGGATCATTACCTTTCCAATCAGCACTTTTCAGATGAAAATACCCTCGAAGGAAATCATGGAGATCTTCCCTCGGCTTGTCCATCTCTGCGGCTGCAGGATTGGTGGAATAATACCATTTGTAATGCTTCCGCGGTTCTGGAAGCTCGGCCAATGCCTTGTGGACATCTTCCTTCTCTGGGGCGGGCTTCGGATTCGACACGATATCGAAGGGGAGAGACGGAGAGCCTTTGAATGGGTGGGACATCATGACAACACTGCGTCCGCAGGGTTAGATATCTCAATTGTAATCAAAAAGAGCTAACATACGATTTGAACAAATCTGGCCGCATCAAGGCACACATGCTCGCACCAACGGCTCCGAAGTCATGGCCAATAACACAAGCTACCTCTTTATAACCCAATGCGTTCACAAGTATAACAGCATCTCGTACCAGGCGTGTAAACGTGAAAGTATTTAAATCAACAGAAGAAAACTCGCGCGTATCCCAACCGGTGGTTCGCCCATATCCTCTCTGGTCATATGCTACGACATGATAGCCTTCAGCTGCAATTGCTGGCATTATCTTTCGCCACGAGAAAGCCAGCTCGGGGAAGCCATGTAGGCAGAGTACGAGAGGGTTGCCACGCTGGCCAGCGCTGAGGACATGGTACGTGAGGTCGTGGGAGGGGAGATATGATTCTGTGACTCCTGGTGGAAGAGGGAGAGGTAGATTGGAATCCGCCATGTTGGAAGATTAGTTCCATACAGTCAGCAGAAAATAATCAAGGGATTGTACTCGAGTAGCAAATGGACCCCGTTTAGGGTTATGTAACTGTGGTGGTAATAATGTTCTCGGTCCATCCACCAGATCTGGGGAAGTTGGTTGGTGTCTGCTTACCGGTATGCTCGGTGGCTCGGAGGATTCGGTAAGAAAGAGCCCAGCAATCGAAGCGAGCAGCGCCCAAAAGAAAAAAACATGTGACACTAAATTGCCAAAAAAAATTGTACATTTCTGGGATGTTCAATTACCTCAAGCTTCACCATTGGCAGGTCAAAGGGGCAACGTACCCATTGAAAAAAGTGTTAGAGAATCTTAAAGGAGAGTTTGTGCCAATTCTTAAGCTTTTCTGATTACTGGACATCTTAATTCTGAGACGAGGCGAGCGTTCTCGAGAGAATTAGTGTCTTTCCTTATTTCCTTGCCGAATGCCGGCTACGTCATAGTGTGGCTTGACTGAGGTCCCTGTTTGCACCGCCATTAGTGGCAATGAGGATATGTGCTTGACAAACACCTCCGCACTAGTTCCAGCATGTAGCTAAAGTGATTCTGTTTGTCTCTTCTCTGTCTGGCCGTATCCAATAAATGTAAATTGATCATACTGCTTTCGGAGATGCTGTGCTGTAAAAGTCTAAAACCATGCTGGCCAGTCTTGAGAGAGAGGGGCCCCGGATTGCCGGAGACGTGGAAGTTGTTTGTCCAGGCCATACACTCGGGCCCCTCTGGTGTCTGCTTGCTGCAAGAGAGTCATGATGTGGGCGTTTTTTGTTGGAAGGTCCAGCTACACAACATGGCAGTATTGGCTAGCCGATCTCTAGCGGCCCAACTAGATGGAGGGAGTGCTCAAGCACAGAATCCTGTCGTCTAGGTCCCAGGCAATGATATCAACACCACATCGGCCGGCCTGCTGCAAACTGCTCTCTCATCAAAGACCTCATAAACACAATTCGTTCTGTCTTATACTGCTGTGCCTATCCTCATGAAATCGTGGAGAGTCTGTATCAGATTCTGACGCGGATGCAGCCCGATATCCACCTTCCACGCGGCGGATTTATTCCCTGCCTCTCGGCTCTGTGACCAGTCAAAGTCCGACAACGCCCTGCGCCCCATAGACGGCCCATCGTCATCATCTGCTGAAGCTCTACCCTCGAATCGAAACCTCACCTTCTCTCTCTGCAATGCGATAATCCGGATCAGCCCCCGATCGGCAGAGGTGAGGTTGAAGGGCCGTGAGCCTACAAATCGACATGTTTGGGAATAGAAGAAAAAGGGCAGCAAGCAATCCCGTGAGTCCTGATTCTTTGCGTCGCGCGTTGCGCATTGCGCAACTCACGACAAATGCGCGAGGGAAATCCCTTGGATCGACCATCCGTGACTGAATATCAGAGAGGAAACACCTGCTAACAAGTCTATCGACAGGCCCTCGATGCATCCAATATGGATCCTTCTGCAGCTAGCGCAGCTGCCCAAGCCTTCCTGAAGAACCGGGCCTCGAACGCTTCGCTTTCCTCGGCCGCTGCGGCTGCAGCTCTTAAGGCTCGGCCGACAACTCCAACCTTCGTGGCAGATGTGCAGACAAAGAGGACACTCCGGAGGACTGGCTCGACTTCGTCCATGGGAAGTTCTACTGGATCAGCAAGAGGGCCACCAGGATCCCAGCTGGAACGCAGGTTGAGCTCCGGCTCAATGTCAGAGCGGACTTTCCGGGCCTCTTCACCTGCTCAAGCACAACATGTCCCCAGTGCTGTTGATGCGCCTCCAGTCCCTGCTATCCCTAATAACGTGCTCCAGCAAGGCCGGCCGCCCGTACCCTCCAAATCCCATCGAAGAGCTGCCAGTGTGGAACAAAAGCGCGTCGCTTCTCCTCCTCCAAACCAGGCATCCGGACGGGGATCTAGTCTAGGTCCTGGAGTGTCGAGTCCCCCAAGGAGAGGTGGCCAGAGGGTGACAAGCTTGTCCAGTGTGCAAGAGCTAACAGGTTTAGAGCGACCAGCAAGCAGAGGGTCCGTTAATTCTATTAATTTCTCTTACCCAAGAGCGACATCCCCCATGTCTCCTATGTCCCCATTCGGACAGAGACGGCTAACTTCTCCCTCACCACAAAGGGTTCGGCCAAGAATGCAGGTGCCAGACGTGCCTCCAGGTCAAGATCTGATCTACGACCCCAATACCCGAACTTTCCTTACACTGGCCAAGATTCGTGAAATCGAGCGACATATAGATAGTCTCTCCAGCCAGCCTGTCAAGAAAAAGAAGAGGGTTGCTCCAAAGCCAACAGAAGGGACATATCTTGCTCATGGGACTGTCGGTGGCAGACCTAGAGGGACAGCTATAGATGCCATGGAAGCTGCAGCAAGTCAGCAGCAGATACCAGCTGAACCTACTCCAGCCCCAGCCACAGCACCCGAAACGGTATATGAACTTCCGACTGCCCCCGAGTCTGATGTCCCCGAGCCCACACTTGGTGTCCCAAAGAAAAAGAAAAAGAGGAGAGTTGTGGTGGCCAGCGATTCAGATAGCGACCAAGCATCCTATATCCCCAACTCTTCGGACAATGACAGTGACATTTCTTTCCGGCCAGCAACCTTCAATACTCGGGCCGGCACTGGCCTAGCCAAGAAGCCGTCTATTGTCCGGGAAGACAGGGAGCGAGAAGAAGAAGAGGATGATACCCCCACGAAGCCCAAAGCTTCGGAAACTCTTCCAAGGTTGGATACGAACCCTGCTATAGCACGGGCAATTTCCCCTACACCATTGCCCCACTCACAAGCCGGACGAGGTCATGGCAGGGGTCAAGCTCTCGCTTCAGCTGCGTTTGCTGAAGGTCGACAACATACTAGATCTGCCAGTCAACCTGCACCCACTCTCGCAGATTTGCCTACAGCAATCACCGGGGTTGGGCTCGTGAGTAAGGATAGTATCCGAGCAAACAGAGTGCAATCTGTCAGTCCAGCTCGAACCACACATTTTGCAACAGCTTCCGACAATTTGGTGGTCAAACATCAACCTCCTCCAAGATCTATCTCTCCTCGCAAGTCTGCTTTGAAGCATTCGCATTCAAATTCGCCAAGAGGACCATCTCCTTCAGGTGAAATTCCAAGTGAGGGGTCGAATGCCTCGGTCATGACGGATGAGTTGGCAGTACCTAGGAAGAAGGCAAATCGAGTCAGCTTTGATGAAACAAACGTTGTAGTAGGATCGGCAGCTACACCAACCTCCTCCGATTCTCCAACTGTGCAGAGTCCTCAGACAAAGAGACCATGGTACAGCATTGGTCGAGGAAAGAAGAAGGAGTTGGCCGTGACGGACGATGACGACGAAGTGATGAAGCCAAGACCTGCATTACCTTCTTTCGGGAGTGTCCGCGAGAAGAAGAACACCCGAGAGGTTGAAGAGCGACCATTGGTGAAGCCAGCTGAACCCGTTGAATCCAAACAATCGGTGTCCTCCCCACCGCTCTTCACAACTCCAACTGGGGACATCATGGAGTATCCATTGGGACAGTCCAACGACCACGTAGTCGGAGCCATCATTTCCCAAGATGCTGCATCCAAGAACGCGGCCAACATCTCGAAGTCTCGAGAGCCATTACCTCCTCAGGTCACATCTGTTGAAGGCAGCGGCTACCATTCCGATACCGACAGCAGCGAAGACAGTTTGAATATCAAGTCAGATGTGGGAGTTGCTCAAGCAGATACCGTTAAACGCAGCCCTGAAGGTGGAAATACCGACAGCTATAAATCATTAGCAAGTCCTGTACCAGAACCAGAGCCAGAACACGTGGAGACTGAAGACGACACGCCGACGCCGATTCCATCTCCAACTCTCAACCCAGTAGAGAACCCAAATGGCGAGGTTCCTGAAATTGCTGTTGTTCATACGACACCTACCTTGAAGACTACAGAATCGCGGAGTGGAATGCCGCATATGCCGGGAGAGTGGGATTCCTCTGATTCAGATAACCAGCAAGACGCGCCAATGCCGACAACAGTTCCCAACTACTCAGCCGAACTAAAGCAGGCTGCCATTGGCATTGCGGAAACCGCGCCAATAATTCATGAACACGACGGGGGCGAGATGGCTTGCTTCAATAATTCCCATGCAACTCCTGCTATCATTGAAGAAGCAGAAGAGTCCGATGCAACAAGTGTTTACAGCGATGCAAATGAAGATTTTTCAGATGTTGAGGGGGGTTTCCTATCTCTGGATGCTGTGGTCGAAAGTCCAATTGTCAGCCATCCGATAGTCAATACTGCAGTACCGGGTGTCGCCGTTACAACTTCGCCTGAAAGCCCCACCCCAAGATCAACAAAAGAAATGGCTTTCAGGCAAAGCCAGTTGTCAAAAGAATCGAGCGAGCCAGACCTTGGTGAGGGCTGGGACAAGGCGCAGGAGTACTGGAGTAGTCTTTCTGCTGATAAGAAGAGACAATTGGAACTAGACGCGCGCAAGCAAGCTGAAGACTCCGGATCCGATACCGAGGTTGAAGTCAAGCCAATCCCAAAGCCCAAAAAGAAAAAGAAGAAGCCTGTTGCGGTCGTCCAGCCTCCTGCTCCTGTTGCACCTACTGTACGGGCTCAACCCACCATGGCCAATGAACGGAACTATATGATACAGCCAGGTTCCAGGGCCGGTCCGAATGGGCATGCACCCATGAGATCTTCAATGCGACCAGAACCTCGGAACACAGGCGCGGATACTCATATGCGAACATCGATGAGGAGTGGAGACACGATGCGAGGATCATTGCGAGGATCATTACAGAAAAAGCATCATCCAGTGTCATTGCCCGCGGAAGAAATCAAGGCAGATCCCGCTGCAGTCAAGAAGCACATCAGGAATTTTTCAGAAGCCAGTGCAGCTGCTGCTCCAGCCGCTGCAAAGAGAGACTTAGCGCCGCCACCCCTTCGGCGAAAGAACTCTGGGGATTCTGATAGCAGTTTCAAGCGCACCAGACCATCAACTGATGGATCGAACTTCAGACGCTCGATGCGGAATTCTGGTGAACAGAACTTTGGTGGACGCCCTCAATCACCGCCGCGCTCAAGCAGATTTAGCCTTCGCTCCTTATCTCCTACTGGTTCTGCAATCCGGCGACCCTTTAGCAGTGCTGCCTCTCCAGTTGCCCTTTCTCAGACACATATGCGAAGCTCAATGCGCCGTTCTTCGGATTCAACGTCATCTCTCCGCACGCGAATGCCTGGCTTTGGAAAGTCCCGGGGCTCCAAACAGACCAAGCAGAAGGCGCCTCAACGTACAAGTCGCTTCGCCGACTCGAGTGACGAAGAAGACGATCGACCAGCATTTCGAAGCCGATTTAACGATTCCAGCGATGAGGATGAACCAATTTCACGACCAATTGTTATGCCTCGATCAATGCGGTCGAAACCTGTCGATGCTCCGGTCCGAGGGATACCCAAACGTGCCGGTGCTGAAGATGGCGATTCGAGTGACTTGCCCGATTCCGATGATGAGAAACCATCCGGAGGGTTGAAATTGGCCAAGAAGCGTGGCACGAACGGACCAGCAATTACCCCTACTCAAGGTACAGCACTCGCTTCTGGATCATTGCGAAGATCTGGATCAGGACGTGAGACAATTAGTTCTCCAACTACAATAGCAACTATCACTGGGCCAGCATCGCGTCCAAGCCACTCTCGTCGTGGCAGCTTCATGTCTATCCTTCGTCGCAAGAAACCTGATCCTTCCTCCAAAGTCAGAAAGTCAGACGCTGAATCGCCAGCTCGTCGTGACACGCCTCTGGAACGAAGTAAATCGGATCTAGCTGTTTTGCGCGGTGACCGACCGGCAACACCTAAATTGCAAAAGCGCAATGGACCCAGCAGACAGAATAGCGGTGCTTGGCCATTGCCAGAACCAACGAGCCCGCCGACAATTGTAGGGGGAGAAGAAGGACGACCCGATACGGCCGATGGAATTGTAGGAGGCGAGCTTACGAACGGCCACAGGCCAGATATGGGTTCGAGGAGATTCACAGCAACAGGGCTAGCAGACGTCGACATCAACGGCATTGGCAAGCCCAGAAGGAAGAAGAAATTCGGTGCGCTGAGACGGATCTTCAGGCTGGACGACTAATTCATTCTCCACGACGGAGATCGCATTTCATTTTGTAGGTTGGCGTCAACGAGAGAATGGCAACAAAATGGCAGGGAGATATCGTTGGGGGTGGTCACTTGGTTGCCTGATTGATGATGGGTGGATTTGTCCACTTCTGGTGCCATATCGCATCGACACGCACGCACTTAAAGCGTATATTTTCCTTGCATGTCGGACTTCTTGTATAAAACTTTACTTCTTTCTTCGACGTACATAAAATGGTTGCGAGCAAGATTGTACGAGGAAGATAATACGTAATTACAGAAAAATCGAAAATGCGTCCAGTTTCACCATGGCCCTCCGAAGTACTTTTTAACGCCGTGTAATGCTCCTCTATCCGTGCGCCTTTTCCGGTTCTCAAATGTACATGTGGGCCGTGTCTTCGTAGCTTCGTAGTGTTTTAATGGTACAAGTGAGGTCGCGATTTTCAATCCCTACTTTCATAATCAGCCCCAACTCTCTGGATACGATGGGAACCACAACTCACCCAAAGACAAACCCCAAACTCCTTTGCAGCCCCGACTTTCACCTCACAAAGTCTCAACTTTCAACACTTTGTGCCCCTTCTCCTTATGCAACCGTTTCGCATTTGGATTCGCATCGTGGTGCCCAAGTCCCTTGACGGCTTTGTAGCAGCTTGCCAGCATTACTGTCGGACAGTACACTAGATAATAGCCGAGTGATGTTGTGCTTGTCATTTTTCGATATGAGTCTTTTCTTTGGGAATAGTTTTCAAATGTCTTGCATTTCAAATCGGGGGTAAAGACCAAAAGGGTGGTGTTATTTATACAGTTATTCATCTACACGGAGATAAGGCGGTCGGTGATAAAATCGGCGCTTGAGGACGTTTCCGCATGTCGGATGTGTCGTGCTGACGGGTGGCTTGGCTGGTGACGAGGATCGGAACGAAGAGAGCGTGTGGTGTAGGTGTGGGTGTGGGTGTGGGTGTGGTGTGTGCTTGAGTTTGCGGTTCATGATGCGAGTGGTCAAATGAGGGTTGCTTAGAAATCGCTGGATTAGGAATCGAGCTCGCGAGTACCAGTTGGAGGGTGGTTGTGTTACACGTGATTAGTGAGTAGGGAAGCAACTGGAGAGCAGTGGTGCGGGATGCGCAGCGACGCACAGGGACTTGGATTTGGGGCCGGTGGAAGTATGGGTTGTTTCAAATTTTCTCTGCAACTTCGCAGGATATCGAGAGAGTATGAGAAAATGTAAGAGCCAAGGAGACGGGAGTGATGGATCTGTGACTAGATCATGTGACTGAAGGAGACTTCTCTCTCTGATCTCAGAGCTACGACATGCTTGGCAATATAAGTCTCTCATTTATTCCTGTTCTCATTGTCTCGAAAACTTGCTTCCTTCAATCCTTCGTAATGCAGATGTTGACCGCTACTTCAATAACCTTCTCCCAATCACCTTTGTCAGCCGTCTCATGTATATCATATTAGGGGAAAGTCTGGCAAAAAGTCGTCCGAAGGTATAGTATATCAAGAAAAGCCGTCCCGGCTGTGCATCTTCAAGTGCCATATCAGAGCCGTCTCTTTGTAGAATATGATCTAAGCGCCGTTGAAAAGCTTCTCACTGCGCAAGGAGGTACGATTAGGGGCACGAAGACTCGAAAATGGCGCTCGCTAAAACCTCCAATTCGTCCTCCTGTAGCGCTCCAATTTAGCGCTGTCACGTCCCACGTCGATCTTATTTGCACTTCGTGATTCTTCCTCTCTTCTTCGCTTCGCGTTGCTCTCAATCTTTGAATACACTCAATTGTTTCTCTGCACGATCTCTCACGTTGATTTTGGATTTTGGGCCCGTTCAATCGCTCTTGCACCGTCCGCACCACCGTCGAAACTCGCTCGAAATGGCGCAAAGGGACTGGTACACAAATATCATGCTCGACCTTGAATGCGCAAGCGTCGAGGCTTACAATCCTGTTCTAATTGAGCTGGGAGCAGTGCAGTTTGACATCGACACCGGAGAAGAACTGGGCCATTACACTTCCATTATCAGTTACCAATCTTGTCTGGATCATGGCCTTGTCCATGACATCGTTGATGGGAAGGATGGGGAGACCACGAAGTTCCTAAAAAGAGACCCGATCCTAAAGCAGACACTACTTGAGAGCAAAGCCAGCGAGATCCCGCTTGAGCGTGTGCTCTCTGAGTTCACAAAATTTGTGAATGAGTCTTGCCAGAGGACGCTGAGATCGCTGGAGAGAAGGTCTCCTCCACGGAAGTACACCCAACCAATGATATGGGGAAATGGTGCTGTTGCCGATAATGTGTATGTATACTCTCAAATGCATTCTCTCCAGTTTTCAGATTGCCCGAGGACATTTAAACCCGTCTTTTCTTTCGAACGTCTCACAAGTTATGGCATTTTCCCAAGCTTCTTCGTATCTTCCTTGCCTCCAGATATTCAAATATTCCAAATGCTGGGAAAACCGGGTCAACTAATTACAAGTTTTCAGCTGGATCACCAGTGCCTACAAATCCTGTAAAATGGAGAGACCATGGATGTTTTACAACAATATGTGCGTTCGGACTTTCGTCCAACAAGCAAAAATCATGACCGGGAGAGAATTCGTCAAGGAGGTCGAAAATGGACAGAAACATCGCGCACTCTCTGATTGCAGAACTCAGATTCGGTATCTGGTGATTGCTAGAACTGCACTGCTGCCACAACCAGTGGATAGAACGCCGCGCAGTCCAGAGACATCATTCTCGATTGCGAACGTGAATAGTGAGCAAGTCCTCGAGAGAATTTTGCCCAGTCCGGAGACGTCGTTTTCGAAGACAGATGGAGAGATTGAACAAACACCTGGCAGCGCTGCTTCCTCCTTCGATCCATTCGAGGAGACATTGAGCGAACACGAAGCATTTCTTGAGATGGTTATGTCAAGCAAAGAGATTGAAAGAGAGGTAGCCAACGAGGATGCATTGGTGCCAAGGGCAAGATCGGGGATAATGTTACCTAGTCCAGAGACATCATTCTCAAGTGCGGGTGGGGATGTTGAAGAAGCTCTCCGAAGCGCCACTTCCTCGCTACTTATACCACCACCGACCGAAAACGGAGCACTTGGGATATTTCTGTCAACCATCGAGGCTGAAACAGAGGCCGAAACAGAGACTATCAACGGAATTCCAATCGCCACCGGATCACCAATCGGAAGGGATGAGCAGGACCTTTCCACGAATTTCCAGATGCAAAACTCGGCATCGGAAGCTTCGAGCGGCCACAGAGTCCGAACTTCCCCCTACAAGGTTGTGAAGCAAACATCAAACAGCAATCTCAGACGGCGAAACGTTCAAGTAAAAACCCCTAGGCAATTACTAACGCCGGAGACTTCTTTCAACGCCGAGGAGTATGAGAAAGAATAGTAAGTCGTTGAGAAACCCAACATATCCGAATCTGATTATCGCAAGTTCTCGATAACTGAGGACAAGCAGCCCGTTGATTGTATATACAATTTCCCTCGTTCTGCAAGTGCTGGGCCATTCATTTGAGCTATCCCACCCCAAACTGTTCACCATTGACCTGCGCTGACTCCTGGGTTTTCTACAGTGAACTTGGCAAGCAGCAAGAACAACGCAACTTCATTGCCCAGGACTGAATGCTACTAATTGCGGCTTTACGCAACTTGGCTCGGAAGGAGAAAGGCGCTTCAATTGGTTGAGGCGAATACCCATTCACCTGATCATCTCATCTCTTCGAAGGATCCCGAGTCCAACTGGTTCCAAAGTCTGCTGGTGGCCACGAAACATGACGAGAAAACCAAACATCAAGACCGACCGAGAGGTCCTGTGAGTGGGGAGTCGGAGCAGTCAGTCTTGGCCTACCGGTCGAACGTGAGGACATCGAGTGTGAGTAACAGTTTGAAGACATCGGCAATGAACTCAAGATAGATGCTGCAGATGAAGAGATCAAACTTGACGATGATGAAGGTTTAAGGGAGCGTGGCTGCCATTCACGCACAGATTTGGTGGCAACACTACCCCCAGGGGCTCAGTGGGCTGATGACTGGCATTCATATTGTTGAAATGTAAGTCTTATGCTGAGACTAGGGACAGAGAAAGATGGAGGTGCCACCAATTAACGGTGATTGATTGTATCGAAGATTCATCGTAAAGTGAGTGTATTATGAACTCTCGCATGTATTGCAACAAGACGCTGAACTGAATAGAGTTCCAGTCTTCTCTGCTCATAAAATCATTTCGATTAAAAGTATGATTCGTTCCCAAACATCTACCGGGTCATAAAAATACACCCAAAACCCCTACAAACAACTCAAAGACCCCCGAGCTCACCTCCCAAATCCCCGTACCCCCCCTCACCCCTCCTCTCCCATTCGCAGCCCCCGCCCTACTCGTCGAACTCAGCACCCCTCCCGCCGCGCCCGGACTCTGAAAAGGTTGCCCCACCTTCGTGCCCGTATTCGACGGGTTCAGCGTCGTAAGAACATGCGGCGTGACTTTTGTGATCTTCGCCGCATTCGCCGAGCTGTATGATGCAAGTATTGCAAGAAGTCCAGAGTCGGTAGTTGTAGGTGTTGCGGGTGTGGAGACCGGGTCATTCTTTGTCAGTGCGCTGCGCCAGGAGGCGATTTCGGAGTCTACTGCGTCGGATGTTTGGGGACTGGGAAGGTTAGTGGTGGTGGGAAAGGGATGGATGGAGATGGAGGCTTACCCGCAGACTGCAGGAGTTGAAGCATCGACCACGAGGTAGATCATAGCGTCCGTGGCTCCGGTTGCGTCGTTTACGAGGGCGAATACCCATTCGCCGGGTATGATGAAAGGATCTGAGGGTGGGACGGTCCAGCTGAAGGACCCGGTGTTCTTGATACGATCTGATGGAATTGGTTAGCCTACTTTCAACGACTATGCGAAAGGAGCCAGACCTGCTAAGGTGACGTTGGCTCCATGTGGGGAATCTCTGATGATTAACAGCGAGATTGTTGATGCTGTGCTTGGAGACCAGTTGAACGTGTGACTCTGTCCAACAACTAGAGGAGCGTAGGGACCAATGAATTCATCCTGGCTGTCAGGAGGTAAGATGTTGAAGCTAGGAGAGATGCTCGTTGCGCCTGTAGTATCATCCACAAGAGTGAGGTACCAGCCACCAGCACCTGTGCCATCTAGGGTACTGTCATTAGGAGGCGTCCAGGCAAAGGATCCAGAATTTGAGATGTTTTCTATCTGATTAACAAGTTCGAATTGCACAGGGAAGGGAAAACTTACTCAGGATGGTGGCCGATGAGATCATGTATGAATTTGACATCGAGGGATTCAGAATCAAGGAGACGGTGCCTTTGGTGGTCGGCTGCCATTGGATATTAGTTGCAACACCGACACGCATGACGCCGTTTTTGTCGGCGGGGGTCACGAAGGGATTGGGCCCTGTTGGCACAGGGAGTGCAGAAGTGCAGGTTGTCGTTTGCGGAACCGATGTATAGGTAGCATAGTCGATGGAGCTGAACGTATACGGTCCAAGGGCAAATTTAGGACTGTACGAAACGGGGAAATTGAAGTCTCTGGCTATGGAAAGACAGTAAAAGCCTCCAAGACTTGCTGGGACATTCCAGACATAGCTTCCCGAGTTGGGAATCCCCTCTGCATATCATTAGCGCTTGGTTTGTTCACAGGACTCGGGATGCAGGTATGCAGCCAGGCTCTTTCTCACTTACGAGAAATGGGAATGGCTATCGTTGGTACATAAGACGGATATCCAGTCAAAGAATACAACAGGATGTCGATGGTGGAATAGGTTCCTGGGGCCCATGTGATTGTGAATGGCTTGCCAGCGACTGGGGACCCGGTGTAAGTGAAATCATTGGCCGCAATCGTTGCCCGTGCCAGAAAGCCCAACAAGACAGCGAAGATCCATCTAAACCTCACCATCATGTTCGCGGAAAATTAGTGTTGAAGATCATCGTGACTCATTGAAGATGAGATTATTGCCATCCATCAGCAAGACGCGCCACTTTCATTTTCACAAGTTAATCAACACCGGAGATTGAAGACATTTTATCCGGTGGCACAGCAAACAAATTTTGAGGCAAGAGACATGACTGCTAACATTTCCAGAAATGTGATGAAACTGTTCGCAATTACATTGATGAAGGTACGAAGGTAGACTCGAAAGCAGATGTTTCAAATATTGAAATATGTTATTGAAGATATTCAGGGGTTGCATAGCTCTTGGGATATCTGTGACGGAGGTATTTTACCCCTTTTCTTAGCGAGCGACAGGGGTTCCAAAGTCATATTGCATCAGTGAGCGTGGCAGAACCTCGGCACAGGCACAGGCACAGGCTCAGGCTCAGGCTCAGGCTCAGGCACGCGCCTCCGCTTAGTCGTGATACACCAAAGTCTGGCCCGAAAATTAACGTTTTCTATAATTACTCCCACAATATTTGCAAATAAATTTTTACAAAATTTCAGAGTATAGCCCTATAGACGATATATCGTTCGATATAAGTTTTAGGGGAAAGCCAAGTGTCTTAGCTGTATAATAAATCAATAAGGGACTTGACTTTCAGGCTCGATTCGCTAACAAATTTGGCGGGTGTGTATGTCACGATAAGGTGATATTGCAGTGGTGGTAAAGAGCTTGAATTGAGCTGAAGGCTGTGCGCCCGGCTAAAAGCACTGGCTACACGCTAAGTCACGTGCAGTGGCACCACGTGACTGGTGCCACGTAACAGTGTATTACGACTAAGCGGAGGCACGTGTGAGCTTATAAAGACTATTCCACGTAGATACAAAGACTATATTGATGGCTATGGTCAAGTGATGGCCTGGTAATTTATTTATATTTTTTTTATTAATTAAATGTGGGGTTATTTGCAAGTGAAGTGTGTTTTTGGTGGTGCGGGCGCAATTTTGTGTGTACCACGACTAAACGGAGGCGCGTGTCAGGGTATCTCGCACTCTGTAAAGCTCTTGTCTTCGACCACCAGCAGTCAGAGTTGCCATGCAACGCTCTTCAGCCTCTCTGCTTGCACTTCAGACGTGCAGTTGTTCTTCGTCCCTCTATTAAATTGCGGCTGTGGCCCTTACATAGCGGCATAGAACTGACTGTCCCAATGTTTGGGCCCTAACGGCAAAGTCAGCCCACCTTGTCGGTGGGGGGAGCTCTGCCAACAAGTCAAATGAATAGAGCTTGGGCGTCTCCAGCTCTGACTATCTGAATCCGCAGGAAAATTCCAATTCTCGAGCAACCGAATGCGAGATGGTTTTCCGCAGAGCTTCATCGGACCTCGCCTGTCAACTCGCTAAGACAACCAGCTTCCTTGATTGTATAAAATCACAACCGATCTCTCATAGATACAGCGTTATCCTCATGCTGCTCTCAACCCAATCAAGAAGACAAATCCTCTTTTCATAGCTTTCAAGGCTTGGTTTGGCGCTCCGAGAGGCGCTGGGTAGGCGACAACTGATGTTCATGCATCGAAGGTGGACATCGTTCCATTGTTCCGGTGAGAACCCAGAATTCTCTTCTTCGGCCTTCACCAATGCCTCCCCAATTCTTGCAACCATCATGCTGTCCCACAATCCTTCTCTTCTTGGACTAGCAGCTTTCAACGCCGCGATCGCCTCCCATCGAACCATCTTGTCCCGACACTTGACGACCACGAGAAACAAAATTGGCACAATTCCAACGTCAAACACGTAGGACTTCACAAATCGTGGGTGGATTGTGACTGTTTGACACAGGCCGACGATTTCGCAGTACTCTGGGAGGAAGACGTCGTATGACTGCGGACCGGAGCTTTCAAGTCTTGTCGCTCGAATGCAAAGTTTGAGGGTCAAGGCATGAATGCGCAGAAGGGTAGCTCCTACAAAGTCCTTCTCTCCTTCTGGGCTCCTCGAATGCTTCAGTACGGGTGCGAATGCCGATTCCCAGTGAAGAAGCTCTTCTTCTACTTCATTAAAATTTTCGGGGGATATCTGACATGCGTCATAGGGAGGGGTGAGCAATGACTGCGCGGCATCCTGCCTGCCTTCCTGCACAGCCGATAAATGGTGAAAGATTCGGGCGGAGGTGATGTCAAAGTAATATTTACTTTCAGCTAGGGAACAGAAGCTGGTTGGCATTGATTGAACGTCGGGTACTCTGTTGCGGGGGTTCCGTGCGGATGTTGGAATGTCGATCCAGGTAAGCATATGGATGTCCAATTTGGCAAAGGCTTGAACCATCTCGTCTTCAATAACAAACGGTGCTGGCGAAAATCCTCTCGGTGTTGCAGGCTCTCCCTTGCTCTCGAGCCAGTTATGCATCAGCTCTTGTGCACTGCGAACGTTGATCAAGGCTAATCGCACGTCTCCATGGAAGTTTTCGAAGCAGAAAATTAACAGAGCAGCGATGAGAGCAGTTCTCAGAGAATCCTTTCCCAACGAAATAGCTTCTCGTACTCCTTTCAGGGCTTTGCCATACTGAGAAAGCGCATATCGATGATGTGCTTCGGACGCTCTCGAGGGTGATTTTGAACCTGCGTCTCTGCAAGCTCTGTCTAACGCGGCAATCGCAACAGTGCAATTTAAAATGGATGTCTCCTCGTGGCACGCTTGGAAAACAATCCGCTTCCACAACGGACTGTCGAATCCTCCAGCAAGGGCATCTGCGGTCTCGTGATAGAAGAATCGAAAGTAGCGGGCTTCCTCCTGATCTTGGAAAGCGATCGAGATTGGTAGACCGGTTGGACACGGTTCGGGTTCCAGAGGTATCGGCTGCAGAATGTGTCTCCGTAATAGCAGGGATTTATGAGAAGCCTTTCGAGAAGTTGGGGTGATCTTCCTTTCATACCCGTCACAGGATCTCCCAGTCCGTGTGCATCGCAAGCAGCAAGGTTTCGTCTCGTCACATTTGATACGACGTATCCTGTCACCGCCGTGAGATTAGCAGAGTTCAGTGCCTTCCCTTGAACGAGTGGGAATTTGCCGGTGTCCGTTTGGTGGCCCAGCAAAGTGTGCTCTTGATGATCCAGGCAAAACGCCGCGGAATCGACAAATGAAAGAAGGACCAAACGCTCACCTGCAGGTCTGACACCCGCCATTACTTCTACATCCAGTTGTTTTCTTCTTCCTAGCCAGATCTTCCTTGGCATTCATGGTCCCCGCGTGCCAGATGCCAAACTCGGGTGATTTTTAGAGCCGCTGCCTCAAAGGGTTGTTAAGAACGGCCGAGAAAGTCCAGTGCTGTACTGGGGAGAGAGCCAGCGTTGGATGCGAGGCAATGTTTGTAAGGATGACACGAACGTTGATTAGCATGACAAGCTCAACTGATCTAGGGCATCCTGGCCCGCCCCGCAGTGAGCGGGCGCCGTTCCGTCGGGTTCATCCTTCCATGGCTCGATTCCCAGGTAGGGCTGCAGCGGAGATGCGAGGCACAGCTCAAAAGCCGTTTCTTTTGGGAATGGCTCGTGGAGTGAAGATGGGGAGCATATGCCAGGCCGATGGCTGATGGCTGATGGCTGATGGCCGAAGGCTTGTCCCGGGAAGACACCTACTGTAAAGACGGCGTTTACTTTGGATTGAATTGGACTGAACTGGATTGAACTGGATTGGATTGGATTGGACTGGATGGGATTGGATGGTCGGCCGACAGGTCACGGGACCCGCACTGTGCAGAATGAGCGTGGAGTGGGTCGGAGACTTTCGTGCACCAGAAAGCGGAAACGAGCGGGTTCTTCTTTGCCTCCTCTCCTGAGCGAGCTCAACCAGGTCAGATCAAACGCCGAGTTTTCCGTTCATGGAACGAAGTCCACCGAGTGAGTGCCAAGGACTGGGCCGATGAGGAGGGGAGGGAAGGAGAGGATAAGAGATATGTCCGAGTTGTCCGAGGTGTCTCCAAGAATCCCGTTTCGTTTTCAAAGTCGACCCCGCTCTCGTCTTCAACGCTTTTAAAATCTACCTCGGGTCGAAGGCGTCGATGTACAGAAGTCAGAGGGGCTCCGGATCAATATTCCCCCAGACCCGCCAGGCCCCTGACCCCACATTTATTTCGCTTCGCTCGTTCAGGGGGCGGGGGCGGCGCCGCCCGCTTGCCGCTCCAGTCAAGCTTCTCACCCCCCGCCCAAGTTTCCCAAAGTACCATCCTTCAGTAACATCAACTTCCATAGTATTGCTGCCAACAACCAGGTGCTCCGAAAAATCGAACGTCTGATAGACCAGCCAGTGCCCGTAACTCGTCCACCCAGGCGCTAGAATATGATCTCCCACTTTCCTCCCATTAATTGCCGCTTCATACACCCCATGGGCCGTGATATACAATCCCGCCTCCTTCATATTCCGCCCCACCTCCACCTCCCGTCTAAAAACCAGAGGGCGATGTGGCTTCCCAGGTGCGGTAACATAAGGCATTGCAGGCTCGATGACCTCACACTTCCAATCATCAAGCTTGAGGGGTCCCGCTTCCACGATTGCTCTCTCAGCCCACTCTGTGGTTTATCCCAAGGTACCGGTGGCCCGTACGCGACCTTCAGCTCGTTATCCTGAGACTAACGGTCGCCCCACCCATGGGACGAGCATACTCTCTCCCCTCTGAACCTCTCAACGCCACTCTTCCTCCTAATTTCCGACTCATAAGATCTCTGTACCCAATCTCTCTCGTCCCCCTCACTTTCAAAGCTCCACGAGACCCGCGGTTCACTCTCACTAATCCCAATCGCATTCTCATGGTTCTCGAAGCGAACCCTTGTAACATTCACCATCTTTCCTTCCTCTATCGGTATCTGTGAATTTAGGCTTGGTTCGAAGGACTAAAGATATTCTTGTTGCATGTCTTGTTTTATTATAGAAACGAGAGGAGCATTTAGAAGGGCGTGGGGTGAGCTCATCCGTGAAATGGAGCTGGGCAACTTTTGACCCGAGCCAAATAGCGGGGAAACGTCTCGACGGGGTTTTTGGGGAGTGAGGGATTGGGCGCTCTTCTCACGGCATTGTGATTTGTTGTAAGCAATTTGCTGCAGCTTTGCGAAAGTTGATTTGATTGTCCAAACAAGCAGTTCGGCTTCTCGGTGCGTTGTGTTGTGTTGGGTGAAAATCGCGTGTTACCCCTGAGTGGACCCCGCTTCGTTTCTCTCGTCTCGCTTAAATACAGGAGACCAAGTGAGAGTTGGCCCGATTTACTACCTGGTGGCTTCTTCATCTACTTTTCAAACGAGGGGCCTTTTGGCGCGAGGGATGATTCATCGATAGATAATAGTTTTCATTTAGTGTGGTCTGTTTCGGCCTCAGCCCTGCTTTTCCTACAGCATCGATCCCAATTCGACTAATCCACCCTTCGCTGTGCCCATTTCGAAACAGTACAGCGCACGAGAGAAGCACACCCAGTTATTGCACCGCGCCGGTTTCCTATAAACTTCATCTATTCTCAAGAACGAAAATTTTCGTCTTTCTGGGGGGCTCCGATTCCTCTAACCAATGCCCCTTGCCAATGCCCAATGCCCAAGTCTATTTGTATTTTCGTTTTCAAACCATAACGTTATGCCGCGCATGAATAAGATACAAAAGGCGGTCTTCCCTCAATAACCCAATTGCCCCCCAAGCACCAATGGAAATAGTGATTCAACCAGAATACTACAAAAACACGGCTCCACTCTCCTCACTTCCACCTGCGATTCTCCTACGTCTCGAACTCAAAAATAATTCCACCATCCTTTTACTTCCAAGCGCTTGAGCCTCCAGATCACTTGCACTCATCCTAGGCCCCACAAGCCCAGCACCTTCTGTTCCATATATATCATCTTTCTCTTCCTTGATGTTCTCGCTGTTTGTAATTCCTGGAGTTCTACATCTCGAGTTAGTGGATCTAGAGCCAAATTGACCCTCCACAGCCAAGCCCAAGCCTGGACTCGGGGTATTGACATTTATTGGACGGCCGGCCCTCTTCACTAGTTTTGCTGGCGTCTCGACACTTTTGATGCTTGCGCTCTTGGTGCTGCGGAGTGTAGTCTGGGAGCCATTCCTCTTGTGCAATAGGTTTCTGCCACTCAAGCTTGAGACTTTGACAGCAGAATTGGGTGCGCTCGCAGTGCGGGAAGTGTTGACGGTAGCGACAGAACGCAGAGACGACTTGGAGGGCATAGGCCTGAGAGGGGACCGGACAGGAATCGGAGGAGGTGGTGGTGGTATTGGAATTGTTGAGGTGCCTTCTTTTTGTACTTCAGTGTTCTCGACCAGCGAAACGGCAGATCTATTCTTAAGAATTGGCTTCAGGGCCGGCGCACTAGGAATGTTTGGATTTTGTTGTTGAACTAGGCCAAGTGGCTGCTTGGCAACATAAGCTTTCGGTTGAGAAATCTCGTCGTCGTCGTCATTTATCTGAGCAGCTTCTCGCACGTGCTTGGCATGAAATGATTTTGGCATCGTCGGCAAAGTGTAATTGACATAAGACGTGCTTGCGTTCTCCTTTGACCTCTCCAGTTTTGCGACCTCCGAGGACATCCATTTCTTCCACTCAATCGATCCAGTTGAACCCGTGACGCGGTGGCTGCCACCACTTGGCATCACAGGTCGATACGTCGTTCTATCAATAATGACAACATCACCATTACTTGATCTCGGAAACGGCATCTCCGGGATCTCCGGGTGGCTAATTGGAAGTGATAGAGCACTGTCCACCGCCGCAGGAGTCTGACCACTCGTGGTTCTTGAGTATATGCTTTCACTGTATGCCTTCTCGGAATTCGGAGCTGCATTCGGTAAGGTATCCACCGATACTGCAGCTTCGGGACCAAGGTAAAGAGGATTTCTGAGCGGAGACGCCTGGCCGGGTGGGAGAGGGTCGTCCGTGGCAACTACAGTGTTGTACTCTTCTGCCATGGCACGTCGGAAGGGACTGGTGGTTCTAGCTATCGTGACAGACGTTCCACCGAAAAAGGTTGATCTGGACTCGCGCAAGACTTTGGTGCTCTGTACAACGGGCTCATTTCGAACGGCGAGCTCCTGTGGGGTCAAACCAAAGGTCTCTGGAACCGTATGATAGGACATTTTTGTGCTCGCTTCACGAGAGAGCCCCGAAGTTGAAGCAGTCAGTTGTCCTCGCTCTTGGGGTTGCTCAACGGGGGGAACATTCTCCTTGCTCCCTGGGCCGTTCTTTGGTGAGAACACATCGTCTGGATGCTTCATCCTAGCCTTCCGAAGGGGATCTGCTGCAACCCACTGGTGTACATGACTTCCAGCAAATCCGAAGACGTCCTCAGCACGAGCAGAATTGATCGAGTCTGCTCTGGCCCACTGGTGATCGTGCTGCTCAGAACCACGGCTTTTGCGACCGCCGGTAGACTCCTCAGGCAATACATGCCTAATTGTTGTTGGAGTTCGATTGCCACGGCTACTGCCAACCGAACTACTTTGGAGTGGTTGCCGATTTGAGACAGCAAAGTTTTCCATGCTCGATTTGTGCGAAGCTTCAATTCTGGCTTTCGGACTATTTCCATCGAGGCGTTTCATCAATGCAGAGTAGACTCGTGCACTATCAACGAGGCCTTGGCCAGGGGCTGGGACGTGGCCAGTGCTCTTACTTGGTCTGTGGGAAGCTGGATATCCCGGGAATTGATTGACCAGTCTCGGACGAGTGAAGGAGGAGGAGGGAATGTGTGTTCCAGTCTCATTTATAATGGAAAGTCGTTGTTGCTCGCGATCCAGGTATGGTCTAGGAGTCTGGCTGACCATTATATTGACACCAGTGCTGTTCCAGCTTGTCACACGTGACTTATCATCGCTCTGTCCACTCTTTGAGCTTCTGATGCTTCTCACGCTTCCGGCATGCGATCTCAGCTGCTGATTCGAGTTTGCATTGTGGAGTGAAGGTACACGGGAGGCGACACGTGAGATTGCGGCCTCATCTGGGTGGGGAATATCCGAGAACTCTTGGTGTACCGTACCTGGATCGCCGTTATATTGGCGGACATGCGTCTCGCGAGCATCAACTTGTTGATTCGGAACTGCAACTGACTCGTCCTTGCTGCGCCCAAATACTCGCCGGAGCTTGCTCTTGATGGTCTTAGAAGCCCTTCGAGCCGCAACCTTCAAGCTAGACTCCGTGGAAGGATGAGCTTGGGTGCCGGAAGAGACTGGAGCACCGTAGCTGTTGCCACTGCTGGAGCGGACTGATTTTCTGAAAGGTTTCTCTTGCCTCTGTGCCTTCGATCGGAAGAGAAAGGATGGTTGTTCACGCAGCCTCTGCTGTGCCGTTTCGTGAAAGAATCTGTCCCGAGCCATCTGTACTGCTTCGTCATTTCGCTCGAAGATTGCCTGGCCACCTCGCAAAAAACTCATGGACTTTGGTGCCCGTAAAGCAGCCTGTCGAGGTGGGCTTTGGGGGGTCCTGGAATGCGAGAGGTTGTTCTGACGGCCAATGTATGAACTTTCCGGTCGGTCTGGAGTACCGTTGGTATAAAAGACGCTCGGGGCTTTGAGAGGGCTGAACATGGACTTTGACCGTCGAAGTCGGCGGTACGACGATGGAGTAGAGGGGGCATCTTCTTCATTGTTGTAGTATTCGACATATGGCGCAATTGATAGGGTGTTCTCGGCCGTTGCCTTGCTCATCGAAGCTTTGCCAATTGATGATGAACGACTCGGAGGTCGATAAGCTGCTGGTACAGCAGCGTTTGTTGTCATCGCAATTGGCCTCAGGTTTGGAGCGCGCGATTCTTGCGAGGGGCGTTGTGCAGCTCGAGACCCAATCGACTGCCGTCGCTGTACGGCATGCGGTCCAGCAAAGCGAACGCTGTGCTGCCTCTTGATTACATGGTCGCCGTTGGCAGAATTGGTCTGCTGTGAAAGTGGCTGTCGCTCCGGGACGAAGCCGATGTTATTTTGGAGATTGCTGCCGCTGTGCCCAACATCAGCACTACTCCTCTCCTGTGCTCGAGCGAAGGCTAACGTCGCCGCTGTATGCGCATGTTGACGAGCAACCGCCGGATCGAGGGATTCATGCTTGCTGTGAACTGATGATGTTGATTTTCTCCGACTTAGTCGACCAGAGTTGTTCCGTCTGAGCATCCTTGTAGATGCAATTGTTTCGGGAATGAACTAATTGAAATTAAAACTTGTAGAATGCGATACAGGTGCTGCCGTTGTCGCATGCATGTATTAACCAAAAAGTAAGACGAGAGCTTGAAGAAGAATGAGAACGAGGCCAGGAAGCTGGTGAGAGACTTGTTCACTTGGGAAGGCGCAAGCCTTCTTTCGCAAGACCAACATGAAGTAAGAGGGGAAGGTACTACCCAGATGGACCTAACCATCGGTTCTTATGTTATTTATTAACTCGGGAGGGCTTCTTCACACATGATCACCATTCCCAGTCGCATGGAAAGAGGAAGTCAAAAGAGGGTCATTGATACAATTCAGCAGTGGTCTATTGTGCAATACAACAGAGAAACCATGAGGATGCGACGCAAGGAAACCGGTAATCAAAATGCATACAGTAGGAAACCACCGTCCAGCCCAAGATCATGCTCCGGCGACAAAAGAATGGGAAATCCATGTCCAAGCGCATCAATGTAACATCCGCATATGGTACTTGTATACTGTCAGTCGGCTTCTAAAAGCTGAGCTCCTCGAAGAACTCGTTGAGCTCTTCGTCCACCATCTTCTGGATCTTCTTGGAAAGCTTCTCAGTCTTGGAGATCATGGACTCGCTGCTCTTGACGACTTCCCCAGAGATCATGTTGAAATCCTTCTCAATGGCTGCCTCCAAGAGTTCAACTGTGGTTGGTAACCTAGACTCCTTGGTGGCCATCACAGAGAATCCGCCAGCCTTGATGATAGAAGAGTAGTTGGACGATCCACCGCCGTTCCATGCAAGCACGTTCTTGGTGTCAGCTGGAACGTCGGTCAACGCACCCTCAGTAGCGATGGCAATAATGTTATCCTTCAGCTTCTTTGGGGTGATCTCAGCAACGGCATAAGCAGAGTCCTTGGATGGCTGAAGAGAGAGGTAGTATGCGAGGAGACCTGCGATATGTGGACTGGCCATGGAAGTACCGGAGATGGTGTTGGTGGCATATTTGCTGCCAATCCAGCAGGATTGGATGCTCAAACCTGGGGCAAAGATGTCGTTGCACTTTCCGTAGTTGGAGAAGTAAGCTCGAGAGTCGTCAAGAGCAGAGGCGCCAACAGTAATGGCGAGCTCAGCAGCAGCGGGAGAGTAGTTGCAAGAGTCGGCATTGTCATTTCCAGCGGCCACAGCGAAGTGGATGCCAGCTTCAACAGCACCATTGACAGCACGATCGAGAGCAGGGGACTTTCCTCCACCAAGACTCATGTTGGCGGCGGAGCCTTTGAAGCCCTTCTTTCCATCCTTGACCTTCTTTGTGTGAGAGAGGGCTGCCCATTCAACACCCTTGACAACATCTGCCATGGTTCCTGAACCGTTGGACTTGAGCACCTTGACGGCGTAGACATTAGCCTTCTTGGCAACACCGTACTTCTTGCCGGCAACGGTACCGGAACAGTGAGTTCCATGTCCGTTTCCGTCCTCATCAGGATCGTTGGCGGGGATAGTCTTGCCCCAGTGTGCGCGGCCTTCGAAGTCAACATGTTCGATGTTGGTTCCGGTGTCAATAACGTACACGTCAACCCCCTCACCAGCATCAGCGGCATAGAGATATTTGTTATAGTCGCTGAATGACAAGCTCTTCCGGTGGGAGATACGAGCGAGACCCCATGGGGCGTTCTTCTCAAGCTCTCCGGTGTCCCCTAAAGTGTGGACAACGGAATCTTTCTCGACGTACTCGACCTGATTGATATGTCAGTTTTGGGTATCAATAACGACAAACAAGGGTCTGAAGCCAGAGGCAGCAGGGACCGATCAAGGGAAAAAATAGGTCTTAATGTTTCAACCTGGAGAAGAGGGCGATGGGGGAGGATGGTGATGGGCAAATGAAGCTCTGCGGAAGCAACTTACATCAGGATGCCTTCGGACCTTCTCAATGACGGAGTCATCGAAATGGCCGGAGTAACCCAAGAAGTTCCCTGCAATATTATAGGTATGCTTGAGACCCTCAAAGATATCGGTCGTAATGGGAAATTGCGATCGCTTTCGAAGCTCGGTTCGTTCGTTCGCGTTGTTGAGGTGGATGTCTTGCACCCAGCTGTGATGATCCGAGGCAGCAGCCTCGGAAACGTGTTTCTTGAAGACGACGATGTAGGAATCGGGCACCTCAACTGAATTTGAGGAGGAGATCAGAGGAGCAACTCCGTCGTGGATTGTCTCTGTGCTGAAGGTGGGTGCCGATGACGCCAGCAGCGGCAATAGCGAGTAGCCGATAAGCCCGCGCATGTCGATGAAGAGAAGAATAATGCGGAAATGAAGGAGTGTCTGCCTGCGACGGTCGATTGATGGACTGTAGATGGGGGTGAAGACAGGTGTTGATGCTGTCTTCGGGGGGGGGATGGGAGTGGTGGGGGATGAGGGAGTTGTTGTGATAGAAGAGGACGAGGGAGAGGAGCGAGCACGAGGGAGCACGAGGGAGCACACGATGGTGACGGATGGCGATGGAGGCCAACGAATGGGGCGAAGCCCGAACCGGCTAAGCACGGGGCGGCTAGCCGTTTTCGGAAGCTTATCTCGAGCATGACTCTGGACGATAAGTGAGGCAGAGGAGAGCAGAGCAGAGCAGAGCGAGCAGAGCAGAGACCTGCAATTGTGTCTTCCACTCGTGAAGGGGAAAGAACGCAAGCAAGCATGATTCATGGCTCTCATCTATGAGTTGCAAACAGGTTTCCTATTCAATTGTTTTATCTATTCAACAGCACTCTCAGGGCCTACAGTAGTACTCAGTTGCTGGGGCACCGACACCGACACCGAGGCGAGCTTCGAGCTTCGTAGCCGCAGCCAGCAGCCCTTCCTGCTGCCTTGCGCCCTCTCCCCAAGCTCCGCCCACATCCATCCATCCATCCAACCAGCGCCAGCGCCACCGCCTTCTTCCGTAGCAATGACATGCGCTGGTCACTTGCTGTCCAGGCACGGCTGCGCGTGAAAGCACCACTTGCATGCTGGCTTCAAGGACAGAAGCCAGACAACTTACAAGGCTCTCGCCGCACTTCGTCCGTCTCCAGCTGCGGTGGCTCTCCGGACACGGCGGCTGGCTGTTTGTTTGTCTTGCTCTGCCTGAGACAGACAGAAGCACAATTGGTCGCATGACTCCTCCATCCAGCCGCCAGGACCAGATCCAGGAAAGGCTGGCTCCGCTTGTGACGTTCGAGTAGCGCCACGTGACCACCATCATCCACACCTCCCCCCCCCCCATTTCTTGGCTCCGTTCACGTGCCCGGGAGATAATTGGGTGAGAGGATGATGATCAATCGATGGTGTGCGAGGAGTGATAAGTACTGCGTACAGCTAGTGACCCTCGCTAAGGACGGCACATCCACGACTGTCGCTTCACACCTCTCCATACAATGATACATACAGTATTCGGGCATACTGGTACTATAGTAGTAAGACATATCCATAGCTCCACAACACATACATCACATGACCACACATACCTCTCTGATCGACTGCGTGCGCCACAGCCTGCTCGTTCGAGGGGAGGCAGTGGGGGTGCGACTAAAATAGGTCCCCCGTGCAAATCCCCCGGCCTTGACGGCTCTTGAATACCACAGTACCAAGTAGCTGTTCAGTATAGAAAGAAGGAAGGGAGGAAGGAAATGCGCAACATAGAGTACATGTGCTTATCATCGCACTTTAGCTGGAGAACAATAAAAATGAATAGTATCTCGTCTCACCTGCGGACACGGCTTCTCCACCCACTCCTCGGTCGCCCCGCGCGGACCAGACCCCCCGTGCATTCGAAACTCGCGAGGCCGATCAATCATCATGCTCCAGACCCCAAATACTCAGCCTCACCACGCAGGGCTTCCAATAATCCCACGATTCGATCCAACTGCAAATAAAACAAACTTGTCCTTTCCTGCAGCCGTCTGTCCTGCACAGCGAATCTAGAACACAACCACCCTGCAGCTACCCCGTCCACTTTTCTACCATTCCGAACCACCGGGCCGGCCAGATTCGATGACAATCGAGCTCTGCCTCTGCCTAGAACTCCCACGGGCGTGAGACCGATGAAGCACACGCAAGAGTCTTGATCATTCCCGGAGTGTGGGGACGGGGAGAAGAATGTCAGCACGAATTCGGCGGCAGCGCTCTTCGACGGCTGCGTCAAATCCGCCAGAGAGCACCAAAGCCACCGCCGAACTGCAACTCCTCCTCGATACTCTCTCCGCCACGCTTCGTCCTGGCTCCGGCGGCACATACCCCGACCTCTCTGCCATCATAGATCAGACCCAATCCCTACGCAGATATCTCATTGCCGCGCCCCGGACGTCCCAGGCCAACGATAACTTTCGACATCTCCACGGCTTCAATACCCTCCTAGATACACTCAAAGCCTTCTCGGGCTTCTATCATCCTACGAAGAGAAGCAAGAGAGACAAGACGCAGCTCTTTGAGCTTTTGGAAACCATACTTGGTATATTAGGGCAGACGTTCAGGGAACACTACGGAAATAAGATTTATTTCAAACGTCGCGTGGAAGGTGGTGGGTGGGCCGCCCTCGAACAGACTATAGCGAGCACTGGCATCGGGGGTAGTGAGTCGGACCTATGGAGTGAAGCGCAGCTTTTTGGGCGGCTGTTGGCTTTTGCGCTTGACGACAAGAGATTCGAGGCTTTGTGCCAGACGGCCGCTGAATTACTTCCTTCTGTCACAGAGGAAGGCCAGCTCCTGGATGATGGAAGCCCAAATGAACCTTTGGGTGGGAAAATCGCTGTCTCGAGGCCAACTTCAGACTGCATTGCTGAAGACGGGAAGGTCCTGGCTTTTGTTGATGCCAAACTCCAAGACCTTTTGAAGGAAGGTGCTTTACTATACAATGCCGAGATCGTGTCAACTATTGTCGATTTTTGGAGAACAATTCCCCGACGGCCTGGAACCCCCGTGAGCCCGGCTGCACTGGTCGTCATTCAGACATTAACAAGGATTTCGTCCATCTCAAATCACAATCTGTTGGCATTGCATGCAACCGGCATCTTGTCCACCCTCCTTCCCCTTTCTTTCGACTCAGACACTCCACTTGGAGCCTCTGAAAGACGGTCGGTGGAAGTTCTCTGTGCATCTTTGCTGTCCCTAGGGATCAGTACTCTAAGTGACGCTCAATATCTCATCTGCAACAAATCTCCCGCTGCGGCCGAGTTTCTCCTTCGAGCAATGAAAAATTCTCATAGTCCTGCGTACATACAATTCGACCTATCTTTGCAGGGTTATGCTTCAATTGAGCTCTCAACGTTAGGGCGGCCGTTTCCCCCTCCATCAGCAACTGCTGGTTATACTTTTACCGCTTGGGTTCACGTGGATCATTTCGATCCCAATTCCCACACCACCATATTCGGTGCATTTGACTCGACCCAGACTTGCTTTCTTCTAGCATATCTAGAAAAAGATACCCACAATTTCATTCTCCAGACATCTGTCACTTCTTCCAGGCCTAGCGTCAGGTTCAAGTCGGTTGTCTTTAAGGAGCGCCGCTGGTATCACGTCGCACTTGTTCACCGGCGGCAGAGAACCATGTCCTCAAGCAAGGCCGCGCTTTATGTCGATGGAGAATTTGCCGAACAAGTCAAATGCCAGTATCCCGTCCATCCGCCCCCTTCAAACGCCAGTACCGAGAGCTTTGCGTCGTTCGCCACATCCTCAACGAAGACAAACCCGGTGCAAGCATTCCTAGGCACGCCCCAAGATCTGTCTGCTCGCCTTGGCCGTGGTGTGGTATTCTCACGTTGGTCATTAGCTTCGGCACATCTTTTCGAGGACGTGCTCAGTGACGACCTGATCGCGGTGTATTATCGACTCGGGCCCCGTTACAATGGCAATTTCCAAGATTGCCTTGGTTCATTCCAGACGTATGAAGCCTCAGCTGCGCTGGGAATGCGTAATGAAATCATACACCCTGGTAAAGACGAGAACTCCGATATATTGGGTGCAATTCGAGAAAAGGCGAGCTCCCTTGTTCCAGAGAGCCGTGTGTTACTCAGCATTCTACCCACAGCTATTCTTGGAGAAGATGATCGTCACACGTTATATGAATCGCAACTCCTCCGTGGCCTGAACCGAACCGCAGGAAGTAACTTATTTCAGCTAACGCACAACAACGGAACCTCGGTTGCCATAAACGCTGCAGTGCCTTCAATCAACGATGCTTTGGCCAAGTCCCAAGGCACCAGTATTTTGACAGGCGGCCCGGTGGTCATAGTTCCACAATCACTTGATGATACCTTGTGGCGTCTAGGGGGGTTTGCTGGGATTGCTTTGAAATTGGTCGATAATGCAACTACAAAGGATGATATCGTGCGCGCAGTGGAACTTGTGTTTGAGAGTATCAAGTCCAGCTGGCGGAATAGTGAGGCCATGGAACGAGAAAATGGCTACGCTGTGCTGGGAGCTTTGATTCGGGGTAAAGTCGGTGCTGGCGCAGTGGTTTCTTCTCGCGAGTCCGCCTTTGAAGCTCCCAGCATGACCAGCGATGACATGGACCAGCTTGGTTTCCAGCTACTCAGTCTTGTTCTAGAATTTGTTGGGTATAACCTCGAGAAGCCGGAAGAGTCGTATATCATCAATCCCCTCGCATACCGAATTCTCCTTGTTGACTTCGACATGTGGAGAAAGACGGCACCGATCACTCAAAGACTCTACTACAAACAGTTTATTGTTTTCGGAGTCAACAGCAAGTTCCACGAATTTAACTCGCGGAGGCTGTTTCGAATGAGTAAGTCACTCTTTGCCCAGCATTTTAGGCCTCCCCTGACATCAAACAGGAATTGTGAAGAGGTTTCTTGACGCTCTCAAGGCGGAGACGTTCTCTCTTGATGTATTTCCGTCCTTTATGGAAGCTCTCACAACTCTGGTAAAGTGCAATGTGACAGCCGAAGTCTTTCGGTCTCTCGCACTCTTCATCACGTACGCGTATCATAAGCCAAGTACCTCCGGAAACCGGACGCCCAGGAACCAAGCTGGAACCCTACCACTACGATCTGGCTTGAATCCCAATGTTCCAAGACGACCGATTCTCAACACCTTTTTGGATGGTAAGGATGTGACGTCTGCAAATTTGACCAAGAGACAGCTTGGGAACAAGGTGCTGGAAATGTATTCCGATATGCTTTGCGAGAAAGGCAATACATCAAACATTCGAAAATTCGCCAGGACTGTCACGAACAAGGTTTGTTTACCCTTCGCGATTATTCGAGCTTTCGCTAATGTGCTAATTCAGTGGCTTTTGCACCTTCTGACAGAGGATGACCCGGAAGTGGTTGTTCATGGTACTAAAATATTAGCCCGGCTCCTTGTCATCCACGGCTCTGGCTACGTCTCGAAGTTTGCAGGGAAGACTGGCGGCTTTGCGATCATGCGACACAGACTCAAGAGATGGTGGGATCTCCCCACATTATGGCCAATCTGCTTCAGCATCTTGTTCGCCCGTGACGTTGCGGATATCGATTTTGAGAGGTCTTTCGAACTGTTCAGTCTTCTGGAGGCATTTAGCAACTGCAACGTAGTCTATCCAAACGTCCTACCGGTGATCACATCGATGTTGCAAAGCGGGTTGAAGGATGTCTTTCGACACCAAGATGACCCGGACTCTCCTCTCAACGACAAGGGCAATGGAAAGGGAGTTGATGCAGCCTTGAGTGTGCCATCCGGCCCGTCTCGTCGTAGGTCCATGTCGTTGACTAAGGAACTAGAGTCACGCCGTGAGTAATCCGGGACTTCATTTCATAGAGTACTTGCTAACTCGGTCAGAAATTCATCAGCCGAAGAAGGAACACCTCGGTGGACAGGCTACTGTCCTCCACACCGTTATCCGTTTCTTAGCGGACTTGTATTCCAAGTCGTTGGATTACAGGGACTTCACGGTAGCTTCCGACTACATCAGACTTCTTCTTGCCGTCTTGTTCCCAGTGGTTGTGAGCACAGACTCAGTCAGCCCTGATGTCGAGCTAAACTCTCGCGATTCGGCACTGACATTTGAGGGTGATGATGTTATCATACGGAATCTATCACGAGTCTCAACGATGCCCGCCCCGATTGTTCGGACCTCAACCGTAGAAACACTACTTCCACCAAGTCCCACAACACCAAGAGCCAAGCCTCTGAGACGAGGATCGTCATTCATTTTGTTAACTTCTCGGCCCTCTGAGTTCAGCCCTTCATCAGCCAGGTTGAATCTCGTCATGTCTCCCAAGAAGAAACTTGCTACTCAGGCCATCAGCAACTCCCTCGTCGAGGGCCTACTTGAACTAGTTGTGAATGTATTTATCGACCAAGTCATGGTCAGGAAAGAGTTTCCCGGCTTTGGTCTCTTCCAGAAAGTACCTCCGGGATTCCAAGAACACCAGGCCTACTTTGAGTCATACCTACTACGGAACACCATCTCACAACTAGGTAACACCATTCAGTTAGACCAAAAATCACTTTGGGAGCCGAAGCTACTTCAAAATATGGCTCGCTTTGTTCTTCATATTGGGGAGGCTGTCTTTGAAGGATGGTTCTTAAGTGGAGCAGAACCACTGCTTGACTTCGCAGGAACATTATTAGAGTATTTGCAGCGCCCCGAAATCTCCAAGATTAAGAGCGTCCGCCTCTGTAGCCAGGCGATATTGTCTATTAAAAGCGTCTTCCTAAGGGTGTCACTTCTCAGACTTTCGGAGCTTGACAGTGCTCAAGTCCCCGAGGATGAGGCTGTCGCATTCATGGATAAGCTACTCTACTGGCAGACGGTGGTCCTGTCTCCAGATCTCGCAGAGGATGACTTCTTGCAGCTGATCTGCTATCAGCTGTATTTGAAGCTCGTTGATTCACGGGAAAGGATCCGCCTTGCTGCTGCGAATCTTTGGCGGATCTTGCTTGTGCAAAAACCGGAAGAGACATCAACAATTTTTAATCATGCAATGACGAGTGAGCACCGAAACCTGACTTCCGGCTTCAAAAAGCTTATGGAACTGGACAACGAAACCTTCGTTGCGTGGGTTGACGATCAACGGGCCGAGCTTGATGCATTGTTCTTTGGGGCGATGTCAAAGACCTGGGAGGCATTTGTCAACAGTGAGAACGAGAAGACCGAAGAGACTGCCAAAATTCGGCTCGCGAAGCGAAGAGAAAAGCTCAAGCAATGGAATACCGAAGAAAAAACCGAGGAAGCAATCCTCTCACAACACGATATGGCATCCTCTCATTGGATGAAGAACATCTTTGCATCGGAGCATCTCAAGCACCAAAGAGCCCAACAAGATCAACAAGACAACTTCTCTTTCCTAGCATCCACATTCTCAAAGATGGATCGTGAACTTCACAGACCTTGCGCTGTCTTCGAGAACGACTCACCTACGAAATGGAAGCTCGACCGCACCGAAGGCCGGAATCGTATGAGATTACGAATGTTACCAGATCGGGCTGCACCGACCTATGACTATCAACCCAAACGTAGAATCACCGATGCGCCCACCCCCTCGAATGGAACTCTGAAGCTGAACACAAAGCTCCTCAACACTGGAGTATCGCCATCTCCCTTGCCGATCACAGGCGAACTGGCTCTCGATGGTCGGAACAGTCCATCAAGTGAAGCACTTGGTAATGCGCAACAGGATGATCCCGATATGTCACAAGAGAGCGTCATGCCTGAGGAGGATTTCGAGCTTGTGGATGACCCTAATGATCCTGGTGATGACGACGCCTACGAAGACAAAAATCGAAAAGTCATGCGAAGTCTCCAGAGAGGCGATCAGGTTCAACAAGTCTTCAACATTTCTCGCATTATCGGACTTGAAGCCTGTGAAGGCCTTCTTATCATCGGCAAAGATTCCTTGTATCTCATTGACAACGTCTTTCAGAGGTCTGACGGAGAAATCGTCAATGTCACCCAAGCTCCCAGAGAAGAGCGTGATCCATATCTGCAGATGATCGCTGGCCAAAAATCGACAGAGAAACGATCACAGACCATCAGAATGGACCAGGAGGCCAGGAGTTGGAGATGGAATGATGTGATCAGTGTCTCGAAGAGGCGATTCCTGTTCCGAGATGTGGCTGTAGAAGTGTTCTTCGTTGATGGTAGAAGCTACCTCTTGACCGCAATTTCCCCATTACTTCGGGACGATTTGTTCACAAAATTGACCTCGAAAGCTCCACACACAACCGGAAGCTCGTCACTTCCAAATCCCGAAGACAGCTGGCGTCTGGAGGCTCTTAAGGTCTCTGATGAAACGCCGACGACATTTGGGTCCAAATTTGGGAGCATTTTCAACTCATCTGCCTGGAATCCTGCCATGCGAAGGTGGGCTAAAGGAGAGATGTCAAACTTTCATTACCTAATGTTGGTCAATACCATGGCTGGCAGGACGTTCAACGATCTCACGCAATATCCGGTGTTCCCATGGGTCCTTGCAGACTATACTAGCGGCGAGTTGGATCTCAACAATCCTGCTACTTTCCGAGATCTGTCGAAACCAATGGGAGCTCAGCACAACTCTCGGTCTGCGGATTTCATTGAGAGGTATAAGACTTTTGCGGACATGGGTGATCACAACACGCCAGCGTTCCATTACGGCACACATTACTCGTCCGCCATGATTGTAACTTCGTATCTCATCAGGCTTCAACCATTCGTTCAGTCGTATCTGCTCCTCCAAGGAGGTAGCTTTGACCACCCAGACAGATTGTTCTACTCAATCGAGAAAGCTTGGCAATCTGCCTCAAAGGACAACATGACTGATGTTCGTGAACTCATCCCAGAGTTCTTCTACCTCCCTGAGTTTCTCACTAACAGCAACGGGTACAATTTTGGAGTGAGACAAGGTGACGGCGGAGGGATCGATAATGTACAGTTACCGCCGTGGGCGAAAGGAGATCCCAAGATCTTCATAGCTAAGCACCGGGAGGCTCTCGAGAGCCCTTATGTCAGTCGCCATCTTCACCAGTGGATCGATCTCATTTTTGGATCCAAGCAGCGCGGAGAGGCAGCCATCGAGAGTGTCAACGTGTTCCATCACCTGTCGTATCATGGTGCCAAAGATCTGGACAACATAGTCGATCCGGTTGAACGTCTTGCCACAATTGGCATCATTCATAATTTTGGCCAAACACCCCACCAAGTCTTTTCCAAGCCGCATCAAAGCCGCGAGGACTCGAAAAATCGGATTCTTCGCCTCGATTCTTCCGCCGAGGCTCTCACCAAGCTCCCCTTTCCACTCCTGGAATCCCACGAACGAGTTGCATCTCTAATATACTCAGCGAAGCTTGATCGCCTCCTATGCGCCACTGCATTCCGACTGAATCTTCCCCCACATTATGACAAATATCTGGAGTGGGGCTTTGCCGATCGAAGTGTACGGTTCTTCTTCAATGACAATCAGAAGCCTGCAGGCCACTTTGAAAACCTTCATCAAGGTCAATTATCTTGCGCAATCTTTGCCTCCTCACAGCTCCTGATAACCGCTGGCGAGGATTGTGTTATATCCGCTCACACTGTTATCACCTCGACTTCAAAACCCGTGGAGCTTCAGCCCAGATCGTCCTTATTTGGTCATAAATCCCCAGTCACTGTGCTAGCAATCTCTAAATCGTTCTCTACACTCTTATCGGCCTCCTGTGATGGGGCGGTTCTACTTTGGGACCTCAATCGCCTTGAGCTCGTGCGCAAGCTCACGAGTGGAAAAGGTCAAGTTGAGTGTGCGCGCATCAACGACGTCACAGGGGATATCATGCTTTGCCGTGGGAGGCATGTCTCTATTTACACCCTGAATGGAGACTTGATCCTGGACCAAAAAATCTGCGATAATCCCGACGATTCTATCTCGGCTTGTGCGTGGTATGAGGGGAAAGGGAACGAATGGCTAGAGAGCAGCCTCTGCTTCACCGGTCAGAGAGGCGGGGTCGCAAATGTTTGGCGCAAGGCTGTCGGAAGCGGAAGGAATGGGAAATGGAAGTTGGAATTGGTGAAGAGGTTGGATCATGCCGACAGCTGGAGGCAAGGGGAGACTGCTGTGGGCAGCTTAGCTACTCCAGGAGGTGGCGGCATCAGAGTCCTCGTTGACGCTGCGATCACCTGCATAACACCAATGGAGCAGACGGTGTATACCGGTGATGAAGATGGGCGAGTTGTAAGTTCTCTATTCTGTGTCTACTTCGACGGCTTTTCTAACGAGTGAGCAGTACCAATGGGATCTGGTGCAGAGAGAACGATAGACACGATAGACTTTTGGCGGGGTTGAAGAATGGCGTAAGAGGAAACGGCTGTAGATGAGAAAAACGCATTATGAACATAGAAATGAACGCAATTGTTATACCAGAATACTACCTATCTGTTTCGCAGGGCTGTATTTTGCAAATTAGTCATTTGTCTCCATTAGAAGAATGCCTTTCCACAAGTTTTTCAAGTGGTCACCGTTCAAGGTGGTGTCTAAGGACTGCTGTGCGTAGCGAATGCCATCATCTAGATCGGAAATATTGTGCGTCTGTTGGAATAGTTGCCGAGACGTTTGCACAAGGACAGCGTAGAAAGTGGCGATTTCGGGCACCGGTTCATCGTCAGCATCGTTCTCCACCAGAAGATTAAGGCCGCGCTCAAGCATATCTACAGCATCTCGTAGACTGTTAGCATGGAGTGGTATTCCGTACGCCGAAATCTTGTCGAGAGCCCCATCCTGTAGTGCCGGCGCTGCTGCAAGCTTCTTCGGTACACTAAAGTGAATCGAACACGTTAGTCAAAGATTCGATGACAGGACGTGTCGAGTATTTGTTTGGTTCGAGAATATGCTGCAGAGGCTGGGTGATGCAGACAAAGTAACGCCAGAGCATCAACACTACCTATTTTCAACGAGGTCTGTGGACATACTGACATCCACGAAATGAGGTCAACCTTGGCGGTCCGCCGCTCTCAAATGAAAGATACAGAAGGGAGTCGATAGTCCTAGGTTGAAAGGAACAGAATTGACCAAAGAAATTTTTTGTCTGTTGGTAGTGGTTTCAACTGATATCTTAGACCTGGGTTCAGCAGGAGGGCTGCACATAATTTAATCAACACTCAATTAATCGTTCGAACAATCGAACTTTCAACCCAATCAAGCGCTTAATTATAATAAATTGAATCCATTCTCGTTAATTGATTAGATTGCGTATTAATAGTCAATCAATCTAATTTAGGGGTCGAAAGTTGGACTGGTTGAATTATGTACGACTCTGTCCAGCAACCTGCTTTCTCACGTGATGGGAGGCCCCGCTTTTTGAAAGTTGCCCCAGCTTACGAAGTACGTGTGACCTTACTACGTGCTCCGTCAATTGAAAAGCTAACTCCGTCATGTCCATAACATGATGATCTGTTGCGGAGATACATTGACTGTTCATACCAAGATTCTCTGCGACGAGTTTCTAGGCAGCCGTCAAGTGTTTCATATTTAATACAGGTTCAGCTCGAAAGCCTCCCTGAAAGAATTTGTTCGAAGTGCAGACAAGGCTCTCTTCGACCTACGTTATAAATACAGATGTTAACATATGCCTACGAGACACACGATCGGCAATTTCTCGCTGACTGCGGCGAAATTATGAACTAATATGCAGATGATCGCCCTTGCAGATGGCGGATCTCGACACTGCTGCCGTTCAAGTTGCGAGGCAACTGGTCGAGACTACCCCAGACGACCATCCTAACCGGGCGGCGCGCATACGCAGCCTTGCACTCCAGCTCGGTGAAAGATTTGGAAAAACAGCAGTTCGTGCTGATATCGACGAAGCTGTTTATTTGTCTCGAGAGTCGATAGATCGGATAGTGGACAAACATGATCGAGCCAAACATCTTGATACTCTCGGGACCCATCTTTCGCAGAGATATCTCCAGACAGGAGACGCGAGCGACCTCGAAGAAGCGATCCAGGTTTCTGAACAAGCAATCGAAGCTTGTACAAACGCCACAGATCAAGCTATGTGCAGCAACAATCTTGGCATTCGGCTTGGTGATCGATACGCGAGATTGGGAACTGAACTGGACCTTGAGGAAGCTATCTGTTTAGCTAGGCGAGCGGTCGATGCTACCCCAAATGGTCCAAATCGAGCTAGATACCAGGCTAACCTTGGAAATCGTCTGGGTGACATATATACGAGCAGGTGCTTTGGGCGACCTTGAGGAAGCAATCCAAGTAATGAGGCAAGCCGCCACTCATGGTGCCAACGACAACACGGAAAAAGCCATGTATCTCACAAGCCTTGGGAATAAGCTTGCCGATAGATTCGAAAGGACTGGTCATATCGAAGACCTCGATGAGGCTATCCAAGTATCACGGCAAGCGGTCAAAATTACACCAAGCGGCCCAGCTCGTGCAACATATCTCAGCAATCTCGCAAACCAACTTGACGATAGATATCTGAGAAAGGGCACAGTCGATGACCTCAAAGAAGCGATTACGATAGCTAATCAGGCCGTTTCTTGTGCCACTGCTGGCCCAAGTCGTGCTATGTATTTGAACAATCTTGGAAGCCTGCTCAGAAATAGTTATGTAGCAACTGGAGACATTGCAGATCTCGAAGAGGCTATTCAGATGACAAAGCAAGCCATCTAAATCACGCAGAATGATCAGGACCGGGCCATGTACCTAAGCAACTTGGCACTTCAGCTTCAAAACAGATATTCGCGTGTAGGGGATATGGGCGACCTTGATGAAGCTATCCGATTCGCATGGCAAGCAGTTGACCTGACGCCGAACAATCATCCAGATAGAGTCAAGTATTTGGATAACCTTGGAAGCAGACTCGGCGACAGATATATCAGGACAGAAGCCATTTCTGAGCTTGAAGAATCTATTCAGATTGCACGAAGGGTGGTCAAGTCGACTCCAAAGGACCACCCGGATTTACCTAGGTATCTTGGTACACTCTCAGCCCGGCTTGACGACAAACACATAAGGACAGGAGCTACGCTTGATCTCGAAGAGGCTATTCAATTATCAAAGCAAATAATCGGTGCAACTTCAGATGACCATCCTAATCGGACGATGTATTTGAGTAATCTTGGAAACCAGCTGAATAATAAATATTCGAGGACTAAAAGCATGTCGGATCTTGACGAGGCTATCAGGGTCACTAGGCAAGCTGTTGATTCAATACCAAAGGATCGCATAGAACGGGCGGCAGTCTTACGAAACCTTAGTGTTCAACTCGGAGATAGGTTCGAAAGTACAAGCTCTCTAAACGATATCGAGGAAGCCATCCAAGTGGCAAGAGAAGCCGTGTATGCCACACCTCTTGCCCACCCAGACCGTGCTTCTTGCATGGTCTCTCTTGGATATAGGCTAGAAGATAGAGATAACACCGAAGATAGAAACGACGTCGATGAAGCTATTGTATTGTATCAGGGGGCCTTACAGCTCTCCAGTTCAACTCTTATAACCCGCATAGAAGCCGGCCAGGCTCTTCTTCATTGTTCCTCGGACTGGGAGCAATGCTATGAGGCTGCAAAATTAGCAGTGAGCTTGATCCGTGGGCTCACGTTACGATCGCTCGAGAACTCGGACAGACGGCATCTACTCCGCCAGGTAGTTGGCCTAGCCTCTGATGCGGCAGCCGTAGCCCTGCGGGCGGATAAGGGGCCGTTGGCTGCACTAGACCTCCTTGAACAAGGCCGTGGTGTGCTCTGGGCCTCAGTTGAAGAGATACGGGCCGATATACTTCCGCTACAGGAAAGGAACCCCGAGTTGGCAAGGGCTTTTATCCGTCTCCGTGAGGAACTAGAGACACCACCTTCTGTCGATACAAATGCCCTAGACGGACCCGACAAGGCGTCTTGGCTGGCCAAAGCAAATCGGCGTTACGATGCGGGGAAAGAATTTGACAAGCTAGTTGACGAAATACGCAAGTTAGCCGGATTCGAGGGTTTCTTGGGCCTGGCCAAAGAAACTGACATCAAGGCTGCTGCGAGCCATGGTCCAATCGCCGTCATTAATATCAGCGAGTATGGTTGCGATGCCATACTCATCGAGCAAGATCAACTCAAGGTTGTCGAGCTGAGCAGTCTCTCCGAAGAACAAGTCGCTGAAAGAGCAAATAACGGGGACCTTGGACACTTGGGGGTGCTCGAATGGCTCTGGGAGACCATTACAGAGCCGATTCTGGAGGCGCTTGGTTTTGATAAGCCCCCTGATGACGCCGCCGACTGGCCCCATATATGGTGGATTCCAACAGGCTCTCTAACCAGGTTTCCTCTCCACGCGGCAGGATACCACCGCAGGCAATCTTCCGAGGCGGTCCTTGACAGAGCCATGTCATCTTATAGTACTTCCATCAAGGCCATCATAGATGCACGCCGACGCAACAATACACCCACCGCGGCTCGAGCGCTTTTTGTGGCCATGGAGAATACGCCAGAGAGCACCCCGCTCCGGTTTGCGAACGAAGAAGTTGCGACTGTGAAAACCATCTGCAGGTCGATTCCACTCGATGCTGTCGAGCCAGGACGGCGTAGAGAAGATGTCACGTCGTATTTGCGAGACTGTAGGGTATTCCACTTCGCTGGCCACGGATACACGGACACAGAAGACCCAGCAAAGAGTCACTTTCGCCTGGAGGACTGGAAGGACAACCCACTCACGGTGGCCGATCTACTAGAGATGAATCTTCGCGAGCATTCGCCTTTTTTGGCTTATCTTTCAGCATGTGGTACTGGCCAGGTCAAAGACGAGAGATATATCGACGAGAGTGTTCATTTAATAAACGCCTGTCAGCTAGCGGGTTTTCGGCATGTTATAGGAACCCTTTGGGAGGTCAGCGATACAATATGCATAGACATGGCGAGAATCACGTACGAAGTCATTAGAGATGGAGGTATGACTGACGAGTCGGTGTGTCGAGGCCTTCACATGGCAAGTCGGGCACTCCGAGACACTTGGCGAAGCGGCTCATTTCTCGGAAACAAAGATGCAAGCGGCGCCAATATTGGTACCCAAACACATCGGAGGCCCAAAAGGCTACCGAGAGATGCATCTCTGTTAATACAGCGCGATAAGGTAGCACCTTTACACTGGGTTCCGTATGTTCATTTTGGTGCATGATTTAGCTTGATTCTACTCCTTAATATCAAGTGGCGTAATGTCGGTATTATTATTATTATAGCGGTATTTAACTATATCATATATGTTTTTGCCGGCGTTTCCGCCTTTTAAGTTTATTATAAAAGCTTTATTAATTATATTTATAATTTAAATTATAATTATTTAGATAAGGAAAAGTAAATAGTATATAAATTCACTAAAAATATTTATAATATATAAATACTAACTTATTTAAAAAGAATCTATTTAGTTATTAATAACTTGCTACTAGATTTTAAGGTTTTATAATAATCTAAGGTAAGGAAATCTGGACTTTTATAAGATTTAGAAAGTTATTATTTCTTTAATTAAATAAGTTATAATATTATATTTTTAAAATAAAGCTAATAATTAATTAAATTATATTAGCTTATAAAATATTATTTTTAATACTTTTTTATTTTAGAGAATTAAAAAAAGAAATTTAAAAAATATTAATAAATAGAAAATAAATAATAATATTATTATTATTATTAGAACTAGAATTCTTATAAAATAATATATTATTTTTAAATATATTAATAATTCCTATAAATAATAATAATACTAGATATATTATTATTATAGGCTTTATTTAAACTTTATAATACTATTTCAGGCCTTTATTTTAGTTTAAATATTATATGTTGTAAACTGGGTAGTAATTTATACTCGGTTGTGTGATATTTACTAGTGTATGTGTTGTTATTAATTATTAGTGAATAAGTTGTCTAGTATTCTGTGAGACGGTTAGCGGGGCGCAGGTTCCGGGGGGTCCAGCTCGCTTGGGCTTAGCGAGGCCGTGTTCGGCATCGCGCGCGCCCGTTCGGGCTAGGCGCCGCTCGTTCAGGCAAGGCGCCCTCGCTTCGAGCAGGCGCTGCTTTTCGACATCGTCTATAAGATCCCCTCTCTCCCTTCTTTCCCTCGCTCGCAACTTCCTCACTTGCTACTCCCACCCGCAACTGGTCTTCCCTCTTTCCTGCCTTCCCTGCGCAGCGCTTGGTCTGCCTCGCCTTGGTCTCGGCCCTACCTCCCAACCAACAACTGTGCGCAGCGAATCCTCTTCGAGCATGATGGCCGTCCCACTTTATCCAACTGCGACCGCCCAAAGTCGAGCACTGGCTGAGCAGATTGGTAATCCTGTGTCGCGCGCAGGAGTCGACGTCTCGAACCCTCTCAGTCTATAATCTTCGAATCTTCCACCCGAATTCCTCTTCTCGCGACACCTTTCGACCTGCTGCGCGTCTTTTCGCTGCACTCTTTCTGATCCTCGATCCATCTAATTCCTCGTTACCTCTCCTACAACGGGTCTCACTCATGGATGTGTGGGGCTCGATGGCAGGGTCCCTAGCTGCGGCAGCATCGCAAGAGCAGCCGTACAGTCCTGGTCTCGGGGTCACCTCCTCATGCAAGCCCCAACCTGATCTGGTCCATTGATCCAAAGACATGCCCAATAGCAGAAAGGCCTCACTACAAGCTGAAAAGGATGCATGACCGAAATGCGAGCATAAGCCCAGCTTCAGCTTTCAGCTCTCAGCTCTCTCCTTACCGTGATAGTGGAGGCTTGCCCTTGGCATTCTCTTCATGCGATACGGCCTGGCCAATGGAAGAAATGCCCCACGACGACGTGGCCAGCTTCTGCCTGGCTGCGCCATGGCATTACGCATTAGGGAAAGGATCTCGGTGAGCTCCCTTGGCCTGGTGAGACGACGACATGCAACATTGCCTTGATCTAGGCTAATCTCTGACGAGAAGGACCAATTGCTGCCAAACGTGGCTATGGCAGATGATAATCTGCATAACGACGGCAATATCGAAGCTTGGCTAAGCACCGTGGACTGACTACGAAACGCTGGCGTTGGGAGAATGGGTCACAAACAAGTAGAATAATGTGGAAGATTGCGTGGAGGCAGATCATACGACCTTGGGAGGAGCTCGTTGCACATTAGAAAATTGGATCTGGTGACTAAAGGATGTTTCGAGGATCCGCTGCGGAGTTTCGATTCTGCAAGAGGAAGGTGGTTCAGCCCAGCTATGTTGGATTGGCCACAAGCTCTACGGGAGGAGTGTGGTGGATTGGATTTCGAGTAGGATTGGATGATCACAGGCCTATTTCTCGATCTTCGGTCAAGCCAAGGGATGCTGGGGATTGCATGATGAATGAGTCCTGGCAAGAGCCTGGAGGGGCTGAGATTCATATACAGGATCAGGTTGATTTAAGGACAGCAACGGCAGTTGCGAGCGGCAAACCGATGTGTCGACGAGACCAGCTTAATTGCAACTGGCAGATACTCAGACATCGGCACTTAAGCCACTGAATTCCCCTCGCTAGATATTCTACACATGCTCAAACTGGTTCTCTCCTCGGTTTACTTCCTTTTGAAATGGCTACTTCTGAGGGTTTGCAATTTGTTCAATTCACGTTTCCCCCATCACAACCGCAATTTTGCAAAAGCAGTCCTCCCTGGTCTTCTAAACCCAGCGGTTTAATCTCTTCACTCAACGCCAGCGACATCCAGAGAATACAAAAACAACCTACGGCTACCTTTTCCAGTTCTAAGTATCAAATTGAGGAAGAGAGAAATACGGCAGCGAGAGTTGAAGGTATGTAAACAAGCTACACCCGAGGGGCGAATTCGCTCTAGAAACTCCTGCTGACAATGACGTTGAAGCAGACACCCATCCTCTACCTCTCGAAAAGCAGTCTCGAGCAAATCTGCGCCCAAAGATCTCAACTAAGGCCTCAAACGCAGGATCTACACTTCAGCGCCTAGAACAGCCAGCTGTCCACTGGGCTGGACTGCAAGTCAATCGAACACAATCAGGGTTGGGTGAACCTCAAGATGGTAGTCGAAGTGGGTACACCGATTGTCCTTCATACTCAGAAGCGGGCTGCTAATTATATGGAGATCAATCAGTGATTCTCGATAATAGCCACAACCCAGTTGAAGGAAGTGCTGGGAATGAAGCCAGTAACGCTTCCAGTGATTGCGATACTGGGCATATTGAACGGGTCGCAAGTCTGCACGACACTTCCACACCCTCAGAACTCGCCTCTGAGCCGCACGGCGTGCCCTCTATTCCCGCACAAGCCCAACCCAACACTCTCCCCCAATCATTTAAGCCACTGGAAGACCAGATCAACCAGCAAGATGTCAACATCACTCAGCGCACGTCAGTGGATTCTGCGCTTCCCTCCATTGCCAAGGCTTCTGACAGCGGCGATGATGGATGGAACGATGCGAACACTGCTGAACTAGAGAAGGAACTGGAGTTGGCTTTGGCAGAGCAACAAGCAGAGTCATTATCGGCCGGCACGTCTACCATCCCAAGTCCTCACTCGCTCGAGGCACTACAAGACGAGATCCAGAGTCGAGAACGCGAAACCATCGATAGTATATTGGATAAGCTGCGAGATGTTACTCGACGTGGTGGTCCGGCTCACGACCTTGAGTGTCGGGAGCCGCAGGAGACTCAAGTGGTGGAAGGAGGGGCCGTAGCGATGCAGCAGCAGGAAGAGCTTGCGCAGCCGCCTGTGGGTGATGTGCAGGACTTGGTCGAGGTCGAGAACGCAAACGACCATGAAGACAAGGAGGCCACCGAAGCTCTGCCAGCTGCGCAACCCAAGATCGACGAGCAGCGTTATCGTCTGCGTGGGGTAAGAACTCGGCAGCTTGCTGGACATCACACGAAAACAACCCAGTATCGAGTTGTGTGGGGGGAACACTCTCATAGATCGGATTCTTGGTTCAATGAAGACGAAGTACGAATGTCAATGGCTTGCGAACCATACTCTCACGATTCGGCTCTACAGATAAACATCTGCCGAGTTCGCAAGATGCACTCTAGCCTACACAAAGGCAGAAATGTTTTCGAGTACATAGTTGATGCACTTGGTGTTAATAACCCCTGGATCGCTGAAGATCAATTAAGAATCTCACTCAGCCCTGTATTAGTTGCTAAGCTCAAAGGTAATCAAATACTCCCGAATTTTTTTTGGGGTATTTTTTTAAGTTTTTAAGTTTTTGAGTTTTTGAGTTTTTGAGTTTTTGAGTTTTTGAGTTTTTGAGTTTTTGAGTTTTTGAAATCTTGAGGAACAAGTTACTAACGGAACATATCTCGAATAGCATCTTCTCTTTATCCCTTGAGCCAAGCACAGCGTGAGGTCCTCGTCAAACATTCAACAACTCCAATTAGTGACGAGTGGCACAATACATCACAAGCCTCTCGAAGCTCCTCTGCCCAAACCGACTCGGCACTAGGGCGAGGGGTCGAGCCTACGACGCGGAAGCGAGGACGCCGAGACATATGTACAGAGATTAGCAGCGACACCTACTATTCCGCGAACACCGATAATAGCCACAATGCCTACGATACTGACAATGAGGACCCACGACCTACAAAGCGTCGAAAGCCACGCTCAGCACCTATCGTAACTTCGCCTATCCACCTCCGACAGTCTCCTCAGCCACTAACCACGGGAGTTGGAATTGACGAGACGCATTCTCAAGATGATGACGGATGTTTGTCGACCTCCATTGAAGAGCAGCAGCACTATGTTTCACAAATTTCTCGGGGTTCGTCTGCTGCAGCAGAGGCAGTACCGGCTGCTGCATACCAAGAGTGGCCGTTACATGGCTTCCTCAAGCGTACTATGATTGGGAATGTCACGAGTTTCAATCTTGAGTTTCATCTGGTCAATGTCGAAGAAGTCTTGGACCTTTCGAGCCCATTTCAAGCGTTGGGACGTAACTTGGGTATCGGATTGTCAGCACCGTCCAAAAGCGTTCCTCACACTCTTATCGCATCTTCCAAGCAGTACAATATCACGTCGGGGCTGTCCAAAAAACGCGCACAGTCACAAGAAGCTCTAGTCTCTGACTGGGCTATCTCAACACGGCGGGGAAATGAATTAAACAAGAGCCAAGAAAGTTTATTGGCTAAAATGATTCAAGAGAACAAAACTTGGTCAGAGATAAGACAACATTTCCCGGATCACCCATTGCAGTTGCTAAAAGATAATTTCTTTAAGAACCAAGGGGGAAAGCCTCGGAAACGGGGTCGAAAGCCTGGTGTGAAGGTTGGTGGCGCGTGAGCCCAAGCTCCTCGGGGTTATTAATGCATAGATTGGATCAAGAGGATATGCTGCGAGAGCCTATCTGGAATTCAATTGCATTTCTTTGGTCGAAGATACTCAAGATAAGGGAGGATGGTTGCTCAGGGAAAGAGATCTATGTTGTCCTTCCCACTAGACTCAAGGGATAATCTATGTACGCTACTCTATGAAGCTTAAGAAGTAGCTGTGGCTAGAGTGGTGCGCCAATCCTTGGGCTCAAGAATACAGAATTCGCACTTGTGCTCCATTACACGCTTACATACAGCTTGACATACTCCATTACACCCTTTGGATACTCTGTTACAATATCCTCTTCCGTCCACCCGTTTCTTTGAAAGAAGCCTTTCCATTTATGGACGTCTTCGTCGGTTGCGATAGGAAGTAGAGGACCAATAGTCAGGGACTTTGATTCTCGTTGCACTCCAACGTATGCTAAACCTGTCAGTAAATTCCTCTTAGTACAACGTATAACGTACGACGAGCACTCATAAGCTTCCAACCTAATTCCTTCTCCGCTTCATCTATCGTTTTGCTAAGTTTAGCTTTTAGATCGATTGGTGACATTGCGGATGATATCGATGAGAATAATCAGTTTTAAGTCTCTAGCTTGAAATTTAAAGAGAAAGGCCAAGGATTCAGCGTCTTTTTTGGTGTTTGGTATATGACTTTGCGAGGGAAATCCGTGAACTTAAGTCAGTAAGGACCTTCTTATACTCGACCGCACACCGCGAAGCTTGCTATTTAGTATTTTTTCTCTCTCAATAATGGCATATCATGTAGCGGCCGTTTAAATACGTGCATAGCCACAAGAGGCTCTAGTCTCTAATTGGGCTATCTTAACCCGGAGGCAAGGAAATGAATTGATTAAGAGCCAAGAAAGTTTATTGGCTAAAATGATTCAACACAATGAGACTATTCAATTCTTTCCATCTAAAAATTTCTTCCATTTTTCCTCTTCTTCGACAAAGCGGGTTTGATTCTGCTGGTAAAGAGTATCCAAAATTTTCGAATACTCGTCAGCTGGCTTGACATCTCCCTCGTCTGGCTTGATACCTCCGTCTAGCTCAGCATCTGGTGGAATCCCCTCAAGCCAAGCTTAATACAGCTTAATCGCCACTTAGATGACGAATCGATTCACTTTTTTCGCCAGACCATGAGCTTCCTTCTAGAGGTAGTGCCTTGGCAGTTTATTTTAGGAGTGAAAGCTGAAGTGTGCATACATGGCCCTTGACGAAAGGCTGGCAGTTTAAAACCTGGTGGCAGGTGTCAGTTAGTCTCAAGTAGATCATAACCTCGTAATCCCCGCTGCTCTTGGAATGATTGGGGTCAGAGGCCGTGAATAAGTCATATGCAACATCGGCACGGATGTTGGTGTTGCTATAACTCCATGATGCTGAAGTTTGGATATTATTGATTTGGCTAACCAATTTGCCATTCGATATCTGAAGACCAGCATTGGCGAAACTTTTGACATCGTTTTGGCCACCAGACCAGGTCCAAGTGGTTTTCCAGCCTATTCCACTACCGGAAACAGAGTTGACGTATGTGCATTGAGAGCCTGATCCCGATCCTTGTCCCCAGAGGTTGTTATTGATCTCGTAGCCGTTTGAAGCGTAATAACCGTATTGCTGGCAGAGTGTTTGGAGTTGCGCGGTTGCTCCAGTCGCTACGAGGAGGAATGATGTGATCTTCATATTTCGAGAGTGAAGGTACTAGGTCAGAGCTGTGAGAATGTTGTAAGAATTGAATTGTTTTCCAAAAGGCCGACATATTTATATTAGAATTCCACACAACGGAACAAGGACACCATCTTGAGCTGATCCAGACCATAGCGGAATATTCGGACCTTCGTAGAAATTGGAAGTTTCACTTTGATTGAAGATAACTCTGAGAACAAAGTCGTCTGATTCAAGGAAACCCTCAGGCTAATTGAAGATATGTCTTCAATGTGAAGAGTATCCCTCATATTTTTCAGCTCCAAAACTTGGCGACTGGATGGTCCGTGCGCCCATAGCATGGAAAAATATGTTCAAGAAATTCCACGAATATGCGAGATTATCAATCGGCCCTATGTTCTCGTAGTTTAGTGAGATGACTAAGATTTCCTCGAGTGTGCGGGGTATTCGCATTATAACCATGGAACGGGATACTATAGGCAAGAAATTCTAAGATTAGTTGCGAGGTAAAATCGAAAATAAATCCGTAAGGTGGAAAATATGAGAAGTCCCAGGACTACTTCGTGAAAGACTGGATCGTGATTATGTTTGGCTATACGGCCCTATTTCCATATATCCGCCCCTATGCACTCGCAGGCTTGCACTGTTTGGATTGTAATTGCATGCCAACCAAGACAAAGAATTTCAGCAGCCAACGTCGAAGGATTGAGTCGTGACGTGGACCTGGAGTCGGCCATGGAAGACGGAGCATAGAGACGGGCATTAGGATCTGCAAGAAACGTTTGTTTCACGGAGAGGGAGTGGCATGATGAGTTCAAGAGGACTTTCTGAAGGCTTTTCATGTTTGGGAGTCGCAAAATTATGGAGGATTGGATGCGCTGAACGAGGAGGTTGCCAATTCCGAGTATGCATTCAGGGGCTCAAAGCGGCAAGGGATTCATTCACTGATCGCAAGCCTTGTTTGCATCCCACCAAGGCGTAGCAATCATAATACCTAAAAGACTGCAGCCTATCAGGTCCCAAGGAGAACCTTCAGTTGAAGAAAAATCGATGTTCTCCGAGTCGCAGAGAAGAGATGAGACGGGAAAGGCTCGTCGCAGAGCAGAATGTAAGGCTAGATGTGCATGCTAGATGGAAAGAGATTGCATCGGCTGACATTCCAACACTATTTGGGCTGTGGAAGGAGTGGATGAGTGTAAGATCTACTGCACTGAGTAGAGATGAAGAGCCTGACCCGGGATTCAACATCAGCTCACCGTCGACACTAGCAGACAAGATACTCGAGCCTTCCTGTGGTCTGCCTGACACCCTTCGCCTGATATAGACTAATTGAAGTCTATGATGCGGCGTCTATTCCACTCGCAGACTGGACTAGCCCAGCGAAGATGGCACAGCACCGGCGAAGACTCATGGTCAGATGCCGACCCAGGCGTGTCTGCTGAATGGAAGCAGGATTGATCCATGAAGATGTGGAGATTCTGGATGATCAATCCTCAATGATGTTTGGCTTTGAGCAGCAACCGAAGAGGTCGCAGACGCTTCAATGTCACCCGAAAGGATGATTTCAACAGCGATCTCCCTCGGGACAGCCAGAGGAATTGGAAAACGATGTATGATGAAGGAAAGAACCGGGCGGACAAGATGTGCCGTTGCCTTGTTGCCTTCAAGTCAGCTTGTAAACGTACAAGTAATAATCAACTGCCTTTCTCCCAATTGACATGCTTGTTATGTGAACTAGTTGAATGTAATATTTGTCCACGACGTTCGTGCTGCAGCACAGAGCCCAACAGTACGTAGCTTCTTGTGGTCAGCAGGAAGATACCAGTCGTCGCAGATTTTCCAAGGACTCGATGTTATTCAGGTATGGGCTTGAGGTATGAGGACAAACGTTCGAGTGGTCGAGCAGAAGGTTCAAGGAATATACGAAACCGGCAACAAAAATGGTCAGCTTACTTCAAAGTAGATGGCATCGCTGGGATACTTACCAGCAGATTCAGTAGCGCAAGACAGGAGTTTAGGTCAGATGTACTCCCTGTGATCGAGGTTTCTTGTGTGGTTGCTAACATATAGCATTGAAATGCGCATGATGATGATTTGCGGCTCTGCGGGCTGACTAAGCATCACACTCCTGAGCGGGTTCCAATACGTTAACACTACAGTGTCAATGCAGAGCTGACTAAGCGCGATTTTCCACCCCCCACCACCGAAATGCAACGCGTGCCGCGTCTGCATCAACCTGCACTGTAATTTTGCCTGCAATTAATATACGCCTGGCACAGCTGCATTGCAAAAATGGATTCTATAGTATATATCGCTCAGTGTCTCTCGCATACTCCTCCTCAATTCTAGCCTATATTTCCCTATACCTATTCTCAGTATGCCTTTGACTATTAGTATCAAACTCTACTTATAAGCTATTATACTTCTCCTCTCTTCTTTCCTTATTATTTAGCTATACTATAATCTCCTCAGGGATCTAATTAGCCTTATTTGCTATAATATTGCTCTTGAGGTCACGTTATTTCTTAGGCATATAAAATACTTACTTTTTCAAGACTTTTAGCTATAATATTTTCCATTTCTGGGCCTTACAGTATTCTGCTGGTTATATAGTAGAATGCCGGGCTAGCTAGGCTGTCTTTTCAGTTAGGTAAGTCTGTATTAGGACCTCTAGCCTGTCCGGTAAGAGCTATTTAGGTATAGTAGATATAGCAGATACTATAGGTATTATAGGTTCTATAAGTACAGCCTATATAGTAGATACTATAAGTACTATAGGTACTAGTAATTGAATTACTATAATATTCAAATTAAAGAGAATTTGGCTTTATATAATAATTAATACCTATAGCTTTAATAGGTAGTAATAGCTATTTATTATATAACTTTACTTATAATATACTAAATATATAAATAATTACTTTATTTATTCTTCTTCTCTTAAGAGAATATAGCTTATATAGGCTATTTATAAGTTTTCTATATATTATTTATAAGCTTATAATAGATCTAAAAATAGTTATATAATATTTTTATAATTCTAGTACTAGTATTTATAAAAGTTTACTAGAGTAAATCTATTAGTATTCTTCTTTATATTATATATATATATATATAAAGTAATTCTATTACTTATATAAAGCTGCCTATATAGAGCTATAATAATAAAGAAATAAACTCAAGATATTATTATATAAATTATAATATATATTATATAATAACTCTAAAATAGCTCTAATATAACTTTTTATTTATATTAAAAGATATTTAGTCTTATTATAGACTTATATAAGTTAATATAGCTGTAATTTAATTAATTATAGTTATTTTAATAAATAGCTATAATAAGTAAAAGTCTTTTTTAATCTTTTTATTTTCTAAATAATATTTAATATAAGTATAAATACTTTTAGTATATAATATAACTTATATATTAAAGTATAAGTATAAATACTTTTAGTATATAATATAACTTATATATTAAAGTATAAGTATTAACTTATCTAGGCTTCAACTAGATACTTTCTTTAGCTTTTCTTTAATTACTTATTTTATAAATATATTATATATTACTAAGTCTTTTAATTAGTATATTTTATTTAAAAATCAAGCTAGTTCTTATTAAATTACTTAATTATATAAGCTTAAATAACTATATATTAAATAGCTTCAAATACTAGCTAATTCTTATATTTAATTATATTTTTATAATTAGTAAAGATATACTAGTTTATATATTAAATATAAAGTAATATAGAAATATATAGAAATACTTTTTCTAATATATTCTTTTAAGCTTTATTACTATTTATAATTATAATTCTAGAATTAATTTCAAGTTTTTAAAAATACTAGAATATTTATATAAAGTCTTATTATATTTTATTAGAAAGAAAATAAAATCTAATTAAGAATATTATTTCTAAACTTATAATACTTATAAAATTAATTAATATAAAGATTAATATAAAATAATAAAAGCTTATTAATTATATAAAGAAATAATATATTAAATTTATTAGTTTTATATATTATTATAATAAGAATTACTATATTAGAACTAGTATAATTACTTTATTTAGTTAAGATCTATATACTTATTTCCTAAAGCTTTATATTTTATTTAAGCTCTTTTCTAATTAGTTTAATTAATTCTTTTATTATTTAATATAACTTTCTATTCTATAATCTTTATATATATTAGTTATAAGCCCGGCCTTATACTAATAAGCTTTTTAATTAATATATTATAAAGAATATTCAAGAGCTTATTTAATTTATTTCTTTAAAAATTATATTTTAATTTATATTTCTATTATTAACTAATTAATAGAAATTATTTCTATAGTTTCTATAGTTTTTAAAGCTTAATTATAATTATATTAGAAGCTATAATAAAGATTATTATTTTAAAGAACTATAGTTTCTAGATAGATTAGTTTAATACTTTCTATAAAATAACTAGTAATAAAAGTATTTGAAATAAGATTAATTCATTTAATAATAAAGTAATTAAAACAAATATAATAGCTTCTTTTAGGCTTCTTCTTATAATTAATAAGCTTATACTAAAAGAAATAGAGAATTACTATATTAGATATTAAGTTAATACAAAAAATTAAGATAAAAACATTTAATCTATAATTAAAAAAGAATTAAAACTAGTATTTCTATAGCTTATAATATTCGGGAATATTAGAGATTATTATTTAGTACTTTTATAGAACTATAAAATCAAGAAACTAGACTAGATAAATAAACTAGTATATTATTAAGTAATTAGATAATAGCTCTATTAAATAGTTAATATAGAAATCTTTATAAACTTTATTTTAAAACTTAAAAAAAGTAAATAAAGCTCTATTTATAAAGTTCTTAAGATATTATTAATAAAATACAGTTCTATAAATATAATACAAATTATTACTATTTGGAAAATATATAGCTCGGTTCTATTATAAGTAAATAAAGGAAAAGTGAGCTTAAAGTACTAGTTTACTAATTAAAAAAAAGTATTTAATAGAACTAGAGTTCTTAAAATCCCTGAAATTAAAGGTATTCTAGTAATAATTAAGTTTTTAATAGCCTTCTAGTAGAAACTTATACTAACCTAAATAATAGAATAGTTTAGTAATTTATATAATAAAGACAAACTAGAGCTTCTAATTCTTATATTCGAATAGTATAGCCAGATATTTAATCGAATTATTTTAGAAAACCAGAATATTAAGTATTTAGAAGCTTTTATAATCTTTATTATATTCGAGAATTAAACTAGTAAAAAATCAGATAATAAGCCTAATTTAAATAAAAATAAGTATTATAAATACTTTTATAAGAATTCTAAAATCTATAAGTATAAATAGAATTTATTTAGCTATATTACTATAGAAATTATAATTACCGGATTAAATAAAACTTAAATAAAATTCAAGCTTAATAAGAAATAGATTAGAAAAATCCGGAAAAGAATCTTAACTAAATATTAGAAGAATCTGAAACTTTAGCTAGAAGAGAAATATAATATAAAAATTACTAGTAGACAAGCTATAAAAAGCTAATATCTAATACTAGTTTTAAAAAGAAGCTTAAAGTATCTGAAATTCAATTTTCTAGAAACTTTAATACTACTCTAATAGATTCTATATTTATAATTCAGAATCTAGATTAGAAGATCTATATAATACTTGATTTCTTAAAATATCTATTCTTTTAGAATATCTTATTAGATAACTATAGTATTATATATCTAGTTAATAGTAAGAATCTAATTAATTTTAATACTTTTATTAAAATAAAAATTAATAATTATATAAAAGCAGAAATAACTAGTTTCCCGATTATTAAATATAGTATTTATATAATTAAAAATATAGTTAATAGACCTATAAAACTATATATTAAAGATCTAATTCTTTATAATATTATAATTATTAAAAGATTTTATATAAATATTATTTCTAAAGCTTATTTAATAGAAAAGAAAGCTTAATATTATAGATATAATTTTATAATTAGACTAGAAGATTATAAAGAAAATATAGTATTAATATAATTAAAGTATAGATTTAATTTAGTTTTTCTTAAATATAAGCTACTTTCTATTTATTTTAATATTCTATTTAAAATTCTTACTAGTACTAGTAATATATTTATATTTCTAATATTTGAATATTTAATTAAAGTTTAATATAAGAGATCTAAAAAATATCTCAAATTAAGAAATAATTTAAAAGAAAAATAATATATAAAAATAGAATATTTAGTTTATAAAGCTCTATAAAAGCTTATTAATTATATATATAATATAAAAATTAATAAATTAATAAGAATTATATACTAATTTTATATAGGCTAACTAAAAGAAAGTCGGTTTAACTATTTTAAAGAATCTTATAAAACTTATTTAATTATTTAAATAGCTATAATAGTTCGAGCTAATTTCTAATAATTAAAAATAAATTTAGTAGAAAGCTTTTTAGATATTTTTTTATAAATAAAAGAGGTTTAATAATATTTAATATAATTAAAGATTTTAAATAATAGATATATAAATAATATAATCTTTTAATTACTTATATTAAATATAATTAAAAACAAGTAGTTATTTTAATTTAAGAAATATTAGTCTATTAGATCTAAATAAAAGAAAAAGATATTAAAATTAAGCTTTTTTTAATATATATATATAAGCTAAATAGTAATATTAAATAAATAGAATAAAAAATTATAAATAAAGCTATTATAATATATTTAATAGCTAATTTACCTAAAAAGCTATAGCTAAAAAGCTTTATAGCTATAATTTACCTATATAATCGAAGTTTCTTATATATAAACTATTAGAAAATATTAAATAAAGTATTTAATTTATAGTTTTATAATTATTTCTATTAATATAACTCAGAATTTATAATATAAATAATAATTAATTTTAGGTTTAATTAAAATAGAATCTATATATATAGTTCTAGAATATATCTAATAATTAAAAACTATAAAGTAGAATAAAATAAAAGAGTATTTAAGGTTATATTATATAAGTATATTAGATATTTAATTAGATATATTATATCTAATATTTATAAAATCTAGATTTCTATATTTAATAAAGTAATTATTATATATAATATTATATTTAATAAGAATATTTTCTATAAAAAGAATTATAAATATATTAAAGGCTATAATATAAAGATTATAAAAAATATAATAGAACTACTTTTAGAAAATAAAATTCAAAATACTAAATTAATCTTTAAAAATAAGAAATTTTAATATAATAGCTTATTAAAATAAACAGAAAATGAGCCTAAACTAGAGAATAAAAAATAAATAAACTAATAATTAGAAGAGCTTATAAATATACTAATAGATTATAACTTGAAAATAAAAAGCTTTATAGTTTTACTAGAAATAGAACTTATAACTTTATAAAATACTTTAGAGTTAGAAAGTATATTAAAATCTAGAAATAATAGAAATAAAAATATTAAGCTTTTAAGAAAACTTAGTATTATAAAAAGAAATATAATAGAATATATCGGAACTATTAGAGAAATATACTAAACTAATAAAAGCAGAAAAGAATCTCTTTAGAACTAGTAATAAGGTCTATTAATAACTTCTATAAGTAAAATAAGAAGCTTATCTATAGAATAAATAAATAGCTTAATAAAAATAAAAGAATCTTTTATAAAAAGAATAAATAGCTTAGCTAAAATAAAAGATTAAATAATAAAACTAAAGAGAAAATAGATAAAAAAGCTAATTATTAAAACTAAAGATAAACTAATTCAAATATATTTATATAAAAGAAATAATTAGAATAAAGATTTAGATAGTACTAGTAATAATATAATTATTATAATAAATATACTACTATAAATAATAAATGAATTAAATTAGATTAACTATTTAGAATTTCTTTTAGAGTTTTTCTAATTTAATTAGTTAGAGAATTATAAAAAGAAATTCAATTATAAGACTATATATACTATAATTATAATAATAATTCAATTAAAAGTATATCTAGAATAGAATACTTTAGATAATATAATAATAAAAAAGATTTATATTAATAATCTTCTAAAAACTTTAAAGATATAAAATAATCTAGAAAAGTATCTAGTTAGAAAGTATTTTAAATCGGATACTAAACTAGAGATTAATAACTTTAAAGCTCGAAATTACTAGAGAATTATTTCTAGTAATAAAATAAATATATTTTTAATTTCTTTAAAATAAGTATTTATATATAAAATTAATTCTAATAAATATATTACTTAATATTATTTAAAACTAGTAGTTTATAGAGATCTCTAAAAGAAAATATTACTTCTATTTATATATACTATTATATTTATAATAAAGCCTTTTTAAATAGCTAATATAATTATAGTTTATTTTAATCTAGAAATAAAGTTATTTAATATTATAAATATATTTATTAATATAGAAAGAGATTCTAATAAGCCTATAGTAATATATAAGCTACTAGATAGTTTTAAGATACTAGATTATATAGTAGAGATAAATTAAGCTTTATATAAGCTATAGAACTCTTTTATTTTATAATATAAGTATTAGATAAATACTTTTAAAAGAAATAAACTTTCTAGATTTAATAAAAAGTTTTATATTTATATAAATATAAATTATAAAGTCTTTATTATTTTCTATATAAATAACTTTTAAGTATTTTACTATAAGAATAATAAAAAGTATATTTAATTAATTATTATTTAGATTAAGATAATTTATAAGCTTTATAATATATAGAATATAAAATAGTTTCTAGAGATTTATATAATTAGAAATTAAAAGACTAAAAAGCTCTAGCTAGTTTATAATACTTATATTAAGAAAATTATTAAAAAGTTCAGAATAATAAATAGGAAGTATTCTAATATTCTATTATCTGAAATCGATTTTTAAAGATATAATAGTTAAGCTTATTTATATTAAATTAAAATATATTAAAAGAAAATTAAATTATTACTTTATACTATAATTATAATTAGACTAGATATAGCTTTTATTACTTTAGTACTCTTTTAGTTCTTAATAAACTCTATTTTAGAGTATTTTATAGCTATAAATTAAGCTTTCTAATATTTATTTAAAATCCGGTTTTTAGTAATTTAGTATAATAGAAAATATAAAGAGATATAGTTATAGATTATATTTAATACTTTATATATAGATAATCTAAATATATAATAATTAAACTATAGATATATAATCTCTTTATTTAAATATTTAATATTATAGAAAGTTATTTAATAGAGCTTTATAACTACTTTTTTAACTGAATTAGAAATATATAAAGTTATCTATATAGTAAAAGAAATTATAGCTTTCTAGAAACTATTTAGAAATCTATATTTAGATTTTAGAGAGTTTTAAACTATATTCTATAATAATAAATAAACTATTTAATTAATTATTAGAAAGAATAAAAGAATTACTATAAAGCTTTATTATATTAATATCTAGAATATATAGCTATATTAAAAATATAATAAAAATATATTTCAAGTTATATATCTTTAAATAAATAATATATTTATAAATAGATTTATAAAAAATCTATTCTAATTCAAATTCGAGAACTTTAGAACTTTATTAAATCTTTAGAATATTAGAATAAAAATAAAAATAATTAAATAATATAAAAAGAGGCTTTTATTTATATTTTTTATTTATAAAATCTATTAAAATAATAGAGCTTAAAAACTAATAATAAGAGATTTAAAGGCATTCTATTATAGTATTAATAAGCTTATATAGAAAGCCCTTTATTTAATTAAACTATTTTTTTATTTCTATTAATAGTTTCTTAAACCTTAATAAAAAAGCTTTTATTACTATTCTTTTTATTAGATTCGGTAATTTTAAATATAATATAGATAGAGTATCTAAAAATAAATAAATACTTTAAAATAGTCAGAATCTATAAAAGAGAATTAAAAAAAGAAAGCTTATAGTATTTTTAGTAATTAGAAGTTCTATAAGAAAAAGCTATATAATAGAAATATAAGAGATTAAAATAGCTAAATAAAAATAACTAAAAGTATATTTCTAGTAATAAGAACTTTAGTTAATAATATTATAATAATAATTATTACTCTTACCCTTTAAAATAGAAGAGATTATATTAAGTTAAAATAAGCTTTAGAATAGTATAGAGAATTTATAATAACCTATATAAGAAATTTCTTTAAAACTAATATAAATAGAATAAGAAATATAAAGCTTTAATATAAACTTCTTTATTTTTAGTAAAGAAATACTAGAAGTATTAGAAGATATTATAGGAATCTAAACCTTAATATTCTATTAAAAATAAACTTTATATTAATAGTTAAGAACTATATTTATAGTAGACTTATAAGCTATTTAATACTATTTAAAGTTAGTAAAGAATAAAATAAGAATAAATTTTAAGTTAAAAATACTATAGATTTATAAGCTGAAATCGACTTAATAGTAGTATAAGAAGAAATAGAAGCTATATTTATAATAATTAAAAGTTTAGAAAGAGATTTCTAGAAAGGTATTAAAAAAGAGTATTTAATTAGATACTTTAGAATTAGTAAAAAGAGAAAGTTTATATAAGAATCTTCTGAAATTTAGTAATCTGAGAAAATAATATATATTAAATCTATTTAAATTAGAATATTAATATAGCTCTATAAAACTTATATATTAGACAAATTTTACTATTTTAAAACTTTCTAATTAAATAAAATAGATAGAATATAATATTATACTTTTCTAAAAAGTATATTATAATAAGAATTACTATATTAGAACTAGTATAATTACTCTATTTAGTTAAAATCTATATATTTACTTTTTAAAGCTTTATATTTTATTTAAACTCTTTTCTAATTAGTTTAATTAACTCTTTTATTATTTAATATAATTCTCTATTCTATAATCTTTATATATATTATATATATTATTAACTAATATAATATTCTAATTAGTTTATATAAATTAAATAAATTATAAATAAATTATAAAAAAGTAATATATTTAATTTTCAAGTATATTAATTTTATAATATATTCTCTTATTTTTAAGGTACTAAATTAGAGTATTATTTATAAAGAGTTTATATCTTTATTTTTTTTTAAAAGAGGTATTTAATTTATATATATTATATAATTAAAGTAAAGTAATAGTTATATTATATAAAGTTATAATTACTTAATTTAGCTTAATATCTAGTAATATTAGACTAAATTACCTAAAGAAATAAATTATATTATTTATATTATATAGAGCTTTAGCTTAATTAATTTCTCTTTAGGCTAGCTTATAGTAGATAGAATAAGAGCTTATAAACTAACTAGAGAAGTAATTATATATTCTATATTAAATACTAGGCCTATAATAGAGCTTTTATTCTATATTTATATATTATATAGCTATTACTAAGAACTAATAGTCTATTTTCAGGTAATTACTTATTATTTATAGGCCTATAAATAGTTTTATAAGTAGTTTTCAGGTAATAGAAGTTTATATTAGTTATAACTATAGAATATCTTTATTCTAAGGCTATTATGAATTTTATTAAACTATCTAATATAGAAGGCATAGTAGTATTATATAGCCTAGGCTTGAATTAAAGTATATAGCTCTTCTTTAAAGTTATATATAGCTTCTAGGGGCAGAGGCATCAAGGGGGGGCCTTCTGCTAGTGAGGGTTCTGCTAGTGCGGGCTCTGGGGGTAGTGACAGTGAGAGCTGGAAGTCCATTAGTACGTCCATTTTTGCAATGCAGCTGCGCCAGGCGTACATCAATTGCAGGCAAAATTACAGTGCAGGTTAATGCAGACACAGCGCGCGTCGCATTTCGGTGGTGGGGGGTGGAAAATCGCGCTTAGTCAGCTCTGCATTGACACTGTAGTGTCAACGTATTAGAACCCCTCCTGAGCCATTCCACTCTAACTGGACCTCAATCCTTCATCTTCTCAATCACTGTCGCCAGCAACAAGCTTCACCTTGATTGCACGATCCACATATTTATCCGTTCACTGTCTCAAACCATTCTCCTGCACCTTCGTCTCTCCAACATGAAGAAGGACTTTCTCTGTCGACTCTGTGGACTGTGGACTTGGCTTTGATTGTCCAGATGGATTTTCGTTTTCAAGACTCGTTTTGAAGGAAGCTCTTTCGTCACCTATGAATCATCAGGTATCTTCGAAAAGAAAGGGAAAGTGGGATTACCTGCTTGGTGCGGACCGTTTTCTCTGCTTCGTTGACCCTGGTATGGTTTCCATCTTCAATCCTTATTTCAATGCTGCCTGGTCCAAGGAAGCGATTTGCATTCTCCAGCTCCATATTTCGCCGCGGGTGGCTCATCGAACGATCGTTTCAAATTAAATGAAATTGCCATGGTAGTTGCTGCATTGTCAGCTTTGGTTCCGCTTCAACCCCGATGTGCTGCTTCATACCCCCTGGCAAATATGCCATATCTTCAAGTATATCCGTCCTCCTGACTCGTGTATATTTCTGACTTAGTTTCGCTTGTATCTAGCAAACTACTTACGCCTATCACCAGCGCGAAGGTGTCAGAATATCGATAGGCTCCCCTGACGTCAAAGTCAAGGGGAGGACGTAGTTAAACTCCACGCCCAAGAGTGTACACAGCCTTTCAATGACGATCAGTTGGAGGATGTGGATTGCTAGCTCCACCACCTCCGGTTGCAGATCCTGCGCCATTCGCAGGTCCTGCATTAGCATTGTTACCAGCTCCCGAGTTCGGATTGCCAGCACTCCTATCCCCACGTCCGCCTCTACCTGGAAATTCGGGAAGTATTCGATGGTTACCAGCTCCCGAGTTCGGGTTGCCAGCACTCCTATTCCCACGGCCTCTACCTGGAAATTCTGAAAGGAATACTCCGCCTCTATTTCCTGATGATCGCTGGGGCTCCAAAGGTGGAGATGCACTGCGACGTTGTGAAGGTTCGACCTGTTGGCGAGAATCTCTAGAACCAAGAGGAGATCTTTCCCTGCGGAAATCTGAACGCTCGCTCGAGCCACCTTTCCCCATGAAAGCAAGGAATGCGTTACGAGCATCGGGTGTCATGCTTGTATCCAACATCAACTTCAAGCTGGCGGCTTCGATGTTATTTGCGGCCTTCTGTTTGTCGGCCTCCAGGGCAGCGTTTCGTTGTCGCACGATGTAGTCCACCGTTTCCCCTATATCATATTGAGGTTTTCGAGCAGTCTCAAATTGTGGTTGGTCGAGTTGCTGACCCTGCGGAAGATGACCAGAAGCCTTCTTATTCTGACCTGGGTTGGGGAGTACAGGGCCATGCGGAAAGTGGCCATGAACCTTCTCCTCATGCCGAGATGGGTTGGGGAGTACAGGGCCATGCGGAAAGTAGCCACAAACGTCCGAATCTTCTTGGGATCCTGCACCACCAATGGGTGTAGCATTTGCTGATCCTGCCAGAGGAAAAAAGTTGCCAGTGTCACCTAGCCCAAAGTCTGTATGGCCTTGTGGATCCTCAGTTCGACCAAGTCCTTGAGGAGCACTGTGGAAGCCTCTACCACGTCCCCCTCTGTGGGAGACATTGGACTGTAAGACAAAGCGATCTCGATCAGACAAGGTTTCCTGCTGCAACAAAGTTGACAGATGCGAATCGATAGCACTGCGGCCAGGCGCAGGTGTGCCCGCACGCGGTGTGCAGTTACCAGACCTTGTGCCATCTACAACGGACTCCACGTCTTCGTAATCAGACCACACGCCAGGCTCGTTCGAATCTGGCGGTTGCATACTGCTGCTCACATCACCAAGGACGGCAGGAACAACCCCTCTCTCTTCGTTGCCGGATCTGTCACCAAGGGCAATGTCTCCGCGATAGAGCACAAGAGCACCGTCGGTCCCGTCATCTTCTTCTTCCCTGTCAGGCATCTCTCCACTGTTGCCTTGAGCCACAACTAACTGCATCTCCGCCGTGGAGATTCTGTGCTGTTGCTCCGCAGTATCATCTCGTGGCGCCAAGGCCCTCGAAGAATCTTCTGCTTCACTCCCGAAATCTAAAGTATGATTGGAAGGTTTGCGATCTTCTATTGTAAACGCGAAGCTTGCCTCGAAAGGTCAGTTCCGTAAGTGATATTATTTGTTATTATGAGGAAGAAACTTTATTGTTGCGCGAGGCTGGCGAGGATAATACACTCTAGCGTCGCCCCTCCTGGATCACATGACTACCACCTTCTCGACTTCGAAAGCCTCTCAGGTATCTAGGCTTGGGACCACAGAAGTTTTCATGAACGGCAAGTGTCATCTAGACCTCTATTTCATATCATAGCTAGGCTGCCTCCTCACTGCTGTCAATCTTCCTATGTCTTCAAGTCTGTCATGTTCGATGCTTTGACCCTCCTGCTTCCCATGTGAAGACAGATACTATCCAATCTCTGTCTTCAACCATACGCTCGGCAAACACAGAACGAGGTCTTCGGTTTCGCTCGACTGAAAGAAAACAGCCGTCTTGAGACATCTCGTTCAGGAGGTCGTCAATCGTCCCATTCTGCTCGTGCATGATTCTTGGTAGTTAGTTTCTGCTTTCTCCAGGGCATGAAGGGATAAGTACAATCCAACATGGCTTGTTATATCTGTATATGTTCTCCAAACAAATCCACAAGTGCCGTCAACATCGTGGCCAATTTGCTGGACAAGAAATTCTATCATTACAGAACAAGGCTCGCGTCAAAGTCCAAGAATGTAATTGCTCCCAAGAATACATGGCTGGATTGAAACGACTCATCTTTACGCACCTCGACCCAGCATTCGTAACTGCTCGTAGAAGTTGTATCCGCATTCTTTCAGTCTCTTGATCTCTTGTTTATTGACAGATGCCGGATATTTCTAATGCGGAATGTGATGTGTGAATTTGGGAGGAGATGGGATGTAGTCCGAACAGAGTTTCATGCAACGGCGGCTAAGTTACTGGCGGACTGAGCTACATCTAGCAGGGATATTTCACGTAATCACATCTATCATCACCTCTACAGTTTGACTCTTCTCTGAGTAGCCGACAGGCATCAATGATGCCGCATCATTTGCGACCACAAGACACAATAGACAGAATTTGAAGGTTTATCTGTGATCATAATTGTGATTCAACTCCAGCATCACATCATGCTATACTTCTTAGCCTTAATTTCGTGTCCACAACAACATCTTCTCGCCTAGCAAACACAACTTTCAGCCACTCGCAACCAAAATACCAAGAAGGATCCAATATTTCTACAGTCGAGCTGAATCAGAGCGGTCATCCAGAATGCTAATCTGCCGCACACGATCGGGGTTTCACCGAAAACCAATTGTCAGGTCACCAAACAACAATTCTAAGTCAGTCACGGGCAACAAACTCTTCTACCCTATCTGACGTTCTGTAAAGTGATTAAAAGATCTGCCGGAGGTATACAACATTTTGAGATGCAGCAAAATTCATTAGCGTTCTATTAAGAGAAGGGCGGCTCGAGTTGCTACTCAATGTTCAAGATCGCGATGCATCACGACATTTACCATCGATTCGAGAAGACCACCACAACACCACGAAACTCCCAAACATGAAGCAAATTAAATGGAGGATAGATTAGTATCTTAAGGTGTTACATTTCAATTTGCCGAACAATTCTTCAGCGTTCCGTTGAGAGAAGGGCTGCTCGAGTTGTGTTCCAATGTTCAAGAATTGTCGTATCTTCTCATGTTCGACATTTTGACGACTAGGTACGTGGAGGCTCCTTCATCGCCAGAATTGTGGGAAGATTCTAATGTCTCTGACATTATCTCTGTAACACACTCGATCGCAATCGAAAAGGCACCCCTTGACGACCGACTGCTCCCCGGCGACGTACCTGTATCCATACCTTTCTTTAGCACGAAGAGTGAAATCCAAGACCAATAATGACGGGCGAGGAGACGAGCTTAAAGCTTCTTTAGAGAGATGGAGGGTATCAGACAAGAGAGATGGGATTGAAAGCCGAAGTGCCAGGTCCTGGTGGTCCAACATACCACAAACAAGGTGCAGGACACTATCGTCAGCAATAATGCTGGGAGATATACCATCGGTAATCACAAGCAAGACGTGAGAGCGCCTCTGGAACAGAGAAGGATCTCAACTACACTACATCACCGAAAAGTCGGAGAGGAAGGTTTGATCTGCGATCGGCGAAAGGTTCACTCCACAACAAGCAAGAAAAAGGATTCGATCGTCAGCAAGAACATTGGCAGATATATCATCGACAACCACAAGCATTATCAACCCGTCTCGACTACTCGCTAATTATCAATTTCCCAGAAATGAAGATATTCTCTATCATCTGACTGCATCGCAGTATTAATTCTTCGCACATTCTCGCCTCATATCATGCATGTTGATCGAAACAAGTGCATGCCTCTAGATTTTCCATATCTCATAGTTATGGCGGCATGGTTGATTTGTTGTCAAGTCCTACTCGCTCAGTTTCTTACTTTGCTTAAACAATTATTCAAAGCATATTTATCCACCCAGCCGAGTCACATATGGGTTGTACCTCGAATTGGAATCCACTTGATGAGTTCTGAGTTGGAAAGCCCCAGCATGTACCTGGTCCTGGGGAATCGATGGTATTCCACCAACAAACCGAATTACTAATTCGGAGTTCAAAAGTCAGCGATGGGTTTCTCACAATGAAAATCACTACAGGAAAGTTTTTGATAATATGGTAGAGCGAATGTGTATCCTGGGAGGAGGGGCAGACGAGAGGAACTTAACATACCAGCCAGTTGAGTTGTTGTGGAAGTCATACTCGGCGCAGCGGTCGATGCAAGTGTTCAAGTCATTTGTAGGAGTGCTGACGACGTTGGCTCCGATAGTAACAAGAACCGTGTTGCAGAACTTGCGAAATGAATAGACCTGTGGACCTAGAGTCACATCATATAACGTGCCGTTTGACGATGGGCAGTCTCGAGATAATGTCTGAGATGGACCTATTACCTCCGTGGTCGTGACCGTAATTGGCTTTGAACTGGTTGGAGTAGGAGTGTTGTTCGTATTTGAGGTAGAGGATGACGAGGCGGAGGTGACTGTATCATTCGATGGCTGGCCTGTTGTCGTAGAAGAACTGTCCTTGGACTTCTGAGATCGGGCAGCCATCGACCCGCCAATGCCACCGCCGACTGCTGCGCCTATGACCACGACAGCCGTGATTATCGAGAACAAGATCCAAAAGCTCCGTGCTTTCAGACCACAGATACGGTTCTTATGAACCTTCGAGCTGTACCCATCATCAGGATGGGGTGGTGTTGGGTCCTGCTCGTCGATATACTGCAAACCTGCCTCCGGAACCACTTCAGGAGCAGAGTACCAAGAGTCTGGTGTGGAGTTCATCCCAGCGGCTTAACCCAAGTATGGTAAGGCTGGACTTTCGTTCGCGTATGTAAACGAATAAACGGTTGAGAGCAACAGAGAGTAAAATTTGGAGAACTGTATGGACGTATATTTGGAGGATGGGACGAGATAAAGTCTGCCAGCAGATGATCATATATGGAAATTGAGGCACAGTTGTCTTTAAGCTTCCTGCAGTTGGGTTTTAGGTATCACAGGCATCACTGGCCTATCCGTTCCGCTGCCGCCAGGGACGAATTTCCGGGGCCGGAATAACTATTATTCCGGAGGAACACCAAAACTACGCTTTGATATTTACATGTAAATAAACCACCAAATTGATTAATTGCACCACAACTACGATGCCGGACACTACTGTGTTCGATTCCACTAATAAAGGGACCCTTCGGCCTAATGAGGATCCACTGCAAAAGCAGGGGAGTGCTTTTAAGCCTATGCAATTACCCCAATTCGGCTGGGAAATCACCTTACCTGAAGATGTCTCTCCAGATGATCCTATTACTTTATTTACTATGTATTATACCCCTGAAATCATCGATTTAATAGTCAAGAAGACAAACGATTATATACGAAAACCTCAAGACGAATCCTGCCCTTATATACAAGCAAACGAATAGTATCTAACATATCATAGAGAGATTTATATCTACCTTACAATTCGGATATATATGAGCTTATATATGGATAATGAGATTATGGACTATTGGAATACAAAGGATATAATGCCTGAGTATCCAATTACGAAGTATTTAAGTAGGAATCGGTTTCAGGAGCTCTATATACGTATGCGATTCCATAGAAATCAAGAACAAGGCCCGTACGAGAAGGTAACCTTTATTTTCCTGTCCATTTTACCTGAAACTAGCTAATAAATTACCGAGCAGGTTAAAGCCTTAAGTATATATATTCAAGCGATTAATTTGAGCGTTTGGAAGCCTGGACGGGACTTGGCAGTGGACGAGATAATCGTACGATTTGAAGGTCGATTAAAGGAAACGACTACTGTTCCAAATAAGCCTATACCTACTGGATATAAGGTTTGGGGGGCAGCCCAGAGGGGATTCTTACTCGTATAGAACTGGCATATTCCTGGACAAAAAAATGGGCCTTTAGGAGTATGTACTCCAAGGGAGCTTGGTAGGACGATTAAGGCTGGAAATGGGGGAAATAAGATACAAGCAGTAGTTCTGCACCTGATTAAAAGGTTGCCCAAGCCTCCTAAGGGATCTGGCTACCACGTTTACCTTGATAATCTCTTTATTTCTACTCGCTTTATCCAATATACTCGTTCCCAGGGAGTTGTAATTACTGGGACTTATAGGACCACTAGTAGGGTTATTAAGAAGCTTCTTGACCTTTAGAAATCAGACAAAAAGGATATAATTCCTTAGGGAAAGACCTATTCTATATATACGTCTAATAGAGAGGTATATTATATTGGGTAGAAAGATCAAGCCTTTGTTTTAATAATGTCTTCCTTTATATCAGGTAATAAGCGAGTTGAGAGGCTAAGGAAAAGGCCTAAGGAGACTTCTTCTAAAGCAAAGACTATACGAAAGCCCTTTGGTAAAGAGCCTGTCAAAGTACTCTCGATTCCTGCAATTGCGGACGGATATAATTATTATATAGGAGCAGTTAACGAGTTTGATTACTTGACTGCTCAGAATTCTGGTTTACGGTACGTAGAACGTAGAGGGCACCAAGCACTTGAGCACTGGCTACTTTATACGGTTCTAATTAACTGCTATTTACTTGCTTTATACAGTAATATTCCAGAGCCTCGGCAAGTAAGCTTTAGAAGTCAATAGGACTTCAGAATACAGCTAGTTAGTACTTTACTAGCTAAAGCCCAGGACAGTGAGATCTGCCCAAAGAGAAGAATATTACAGATTAGCCAGGGAGCTAGTAAGGTGCCTGTGAGAAAGCACGAGCAAATAAAGCTTAGTAAAATTGGGAAGTGTATATGTTATAAGGGACTGAGATATGGGGATCGGCCACAAAAACGAGTTGCACTAGCTCAAATTGCAGCTAATCAGGGGCGAGAGAGCTATAGGAGAGATAGCTTCTATGGATATAAACAGTGTGATGTTCGCTTATGTAAAAATCGTGGGTGTTTTGATGTATTTCATAGAGAGAGGTAGAATTGAAGCGATTGAGGGGGAAATCCAGCCCTCTGATTGGCCAGAATTAAGCGAAAACCAGTGTGCACGGACCAATTCGTCCCTGGCGGCAGCGGAACGGATAGATTCTTGTTGGCATATCGAAGCAACAACGGAAGCCTTTCCGGATTAGCGAAGTTTCACTGCCCTGTAGATTCCATTCTGTGGTCGGCAAGCCGAAGCGACGGAAGCCAATTAAATTCCCGCGATTAGTGCTGTACAGCCTATAAAGGCTTAGGTGGGCTTCAGGGCGGCTCGCTTACCAAGGTGTTGCGGCGCAATGCAATGATCTTTCTATTCCTGTACTGTAGCTTTCAAACACCAACATCTCTTTGGATTCCAACACCACCACCATTTCCACATGTCCGCAGAACACCAGCTATTTGGAACTCGTTTCCATGAAAACCTCACTGGGACTGTAACTGTGACTGTCGAGCTTCAACCTTCAAAGTCACCATGATGGCAGGTCCCATACGCCTGAACCGCAAGTACAGCATCCTCAGCTCCGCCATTTGTTTGGGTCTCGTCGTCGTGGTGTACTACATGTACTGCGTGGGCGAGCTGCCAAAGTTCTTTTCGGGCAACTTCAATGAAGGAAGCCTTCGACAATCCAAACCATTGACAGAGACGAAAGATGACGAGATTGCCCTCAAATCGCCAAAGCCCCCAGCTGCTACTGCGAGTCTTCCGGTAGATTATTCGCCTTTAACATTCAGCGAAAGCCAGCAGAAATGCGAGCTATTCTTCACGCCGGCCTATCTCAAGCACATCGCGACCCATCAACTACCATACTGCGAATCGGAGTCGCTAAGCGCATTTCAGTGCTTTACAGCACCACGACTTACGATACCGATGACGGGAGGGTGGGGACAGACCGACCCTCTGTGCATCGCCCAAGGCGTGTCTTTTCGTCCGGAGCAGCAGACCGGCTCAGAGCAGGAATTTGGCATCCAATGCAAACTTCGGGATCTAGCAGCGGAGCGAGCCAACTCCTCAGATGTTGCAACTGAGCTCGAAGGCTTCCGTGACCGGCCTACAGACTGGGGATGGTATTGGGGTGATACAGGCGTGGGTGCTTCGTTGAAGACCTGGAAATTTGAAAACAGCGGGGACATCGAAGCCTGTACACGGGAGAAGAGTGATAGCAAGGAGTGGGTGATGCTTATGCGACGGGATAGCACCGATACACACAACCTATGGCACAAGTTGATGGAGATTTTGCAAGTACGTTTTCGGAGCTATTCTTTCCCTTGCTTTTTTTCATCCTATTTCATTCCCCTCCACAAATGCCTGCGCAACGAATCTAACGATCACGTTGTATTAGGCGCGGCATAGTTTGGATGCAGTACGGATCGCTATCAACCCTGCCACCGGAACACCTTGGCTGTCCGACGAAGATGCCGCACATGTTCAACTAGTCTTTGACGATGATCGGGAGGAGCTACTGGAACCACTCTGGGAGATTGTTACTGGGAAAAAGCCCATCCGCAAGAGCTCCTGGGAGCGAGCAGCTTGCTTTGGCAATGTGATCCTTCCGCTTCCTGGATGTGGCAGTCCTTTTTGGTCTAACCTACTGGACACTGGCTATCCTGAGACCTGCCCCTCGCAGACGCTTTTGACGACATACGTCCACCGCATCTTTGAATTCTACGGCGTGGTCCAGCGCCCCGTCACCGAGATTCACAAACATCCGACTATTACAATCGTGGAGCGAAAAGAGAATAGGAAGTTTGTCGCACTCGACCGTTGGGTGAAAAGTCTGAAGGAACGCTACCCACAGTCTCCTATCAATGTGGTCGATTTCGCCAGTATTACAATTCAAGAGCAGATCAAACTTGCCCAGTCGACTGACATCCTCGTTGGCCATCACGGCGCTGCCATGACGCACATCATTTTCATGGCACCTGGAGCGACGGCTGTTGAGATTCTGCCTCGACATTTCGACCAGCATGGCTTCCGCTCTGCAGCTGCGATGCGTGGAGTTAATTATATCGCGGGCAGATGCATGCATAAAGAGGAGTATGAGAATGCTGTGAATGGCACACCGTTCCCGCAAGACTGGACACCTCCCACGCCCCAGGGATTCAATCATTGGCAGAATGAGGAGTGGACATATTTGACGGATGAGGATTTTCTGGGCTTGGTCGATGCTGCGGTCAGGAGTCAGATGAACAAACTTGGAAGCAGCGACTCGTAAAAATACACGGTTCGGATATCATTGCATGAGCAATCAATGTAGTTACAGCTGTAACACCCTAGGACTTGTGAAGCAGCACATTTATTTGTTCATTCGCTTCGAGAGCAGGGCACCAAAAGTGGTAGCCGAGCTTGGAAAAGGAGGTTGAATCACGTGATATGAATCATGAAATGTTGCACTTCCCTTTATCCACTACATGAGACTTTATCGGGCATCTTCCTTCATTACTCAGTATCTCCTTCCATGCAACGCAATATCGTTAGCTCTGAGTATGCATGAAATGAGCAGGAGCTGATCCCTAGTCTCCAACTCCAACTTCTCCAAGACCTTGATTTCCTCGATTCACTGCATATACGAAGTACGTGGCAGTGCCCACAGCACTGGTATCGCTGCATTGTCTGCTTCAGCTGTTTAAGACCAGGGACATTGGCATAGACAGGCTACGCCATTTGACGACAAGGGAATAAGAGGTAGAGACGCTGTGCGTACGCAACGAAGGATGCAAAACGGTGTGTGCAGCATAAACAAGAACTCAGATGATCATCCAGCATTGAGCAGTTGGTGGATGAGCTAGTGCAACAGGATGCCCACCAATATACTTACCTGTAATAGACCCACTGCAAAGCACGCCCTCCCTCCTTCAAAACACGCGAACAACAGATCTCCGAGGTTCATTGGATCAAGCTTCCTATCGATAACTCACTCAGGTGCTAGGAAGGTAGCAAGAGTCCGAGGGGCAGCGGAGCTGAAGAAAGTATCTTCCTTCGATCGTCGACCACCGATCCCGTGTTTGGAAGGTGAATGACTCGGGAAAGACGTTCTTTCTTCTACAAACGAGACGAGACTCAGAGACGATCATCATTGGAGTATCGAGTGGCAAGTCTGCCTCGTTTGGGGGGAAGTCGTGAGATACCGAACAATCAAGCGTTCGATGTGCATTTCGGCGGCATAGAGGATCGAAATGCATCTCGCATCCAGTATCCTTTTCCGTTATCCGGTCTCGCATCCATGAACCCCCACCCATCAGCCCTCGTATCAAACATCATTTATGTGACGAAATACATCCATGGACGAGAACCAACACTCCTGCGCCTCTTAGTCCATGATAACACATTCTCCCTCGAGGCGCTTGGATGCCTGGGACCATGCATCTTCCCATCAAGCAGCATGTCTGCGCGGCGATCAGGCATTGGATATGAACCACGTTTGAGATGCCTTGAGAAGCTGGGCCACACCTGCCTAGGATTCAGCTGAGAGCAGGGAGACACGACACGACATCTTAATAAGACCCCACTAGCCAAGACGCCTGAGTATATAATGTCAGGCAATCTCCCGCCATTAACCCAACCATCCTCTTCAGTTCAAACACAACTTTTGCCCTCTTGTACAGAATATACGCAATGGACGTGATCGAGTCACTTGCTAAATCTTGGTTAGACATCGCTCAGATGGATATCCATCAAGAATCATCAAGACCCTCGTGGCAGAACGGCCCCATCCAAAATACTAAGGTGATCGAAGACCCTATCTCCCTATTTAGACAATTTGTCTCCGCGGTATCTTCAGACACTTTGAAAGACATCCGACCTCGATCAGAGGTGAGTTGAAGGCCATTATGCTAGTTGGCTAGGAAAGCTTATTGTTAATCACAGTTTTCAACATTTGTACGGGATTTGTGCGTAAAGGCACCGTCCGTGGCGCAATATCTCGTCCAAGAAATCCTCAACCACTCAAGAGACGATTCCCAACCTGAAGTTCAAGGCTCCAAAGAATTCGAGACAAGCACTACCACTAAACAGTCATCAAAAAGGAGAAAGCAATCAGACCGCTCCTACCGACCTCCTAAGTCCTCTCGAACGCAGCCGGAGATTCCCAGAGACAGGGCTAAAGATTCAAACGAAGCTTCCAGCATCAATTCCCAAGTCGGTGACGACACCAGTGTGTCAAAGAACTACTCATGCTACTCATACTACTCATGAATATTCATGAGTAGCGTGAGTAGAATATGAGTAGCGTAATGTCCTGAAAATTTGAGTAGAGTAGAGTATATACTCATGAGTAGTATAAGTAGTAATGAGTAGCCGTTACGTAACAATAATAAACTAAGATTTATTTAATAATAATTAAATAATAAAGATATTTATTAAGTAGCCTCAGTAAAGGTAAGCTAGGGTTTATGTAAGACTAACTAAATATTAATTTTCTATAATAATAAACTAGTTATACTTCTTAGAATCTTGATTTCCCCCTGACCTTTGGCTCGCTTACTAAGCAATGCCATTGCCTAATTGGATAGAAACTTGATGCTAGATGGGAGGCTTACCTGATTAGGCTAGCCTGTCACGTGTAATTGTTACGTGGGCACCTACTCACACTACTTATACTACTTATAAGTAGCTTGAGTAGAGTATAAGTAGGACCCACTACTCTATTCTATTATCTAGAAAGCAAATTGAACTATAATATAGTTATTATATTTATAGATTATTTATTTAAATATCTAATTATAATTCTAGTATAAGATATAATTATAGCTAAATAGCTAGTATTTCTGTTTTTACTTTATATAGTATATTAAGTAGATATTTCAGAAATAATTATATTAGATTAGAAACTCTAATTTATATCCGATTTTTAGAGCAAATTCTATATAAGAATTAGTATAAAGTTTAAGCTCTTTATAGCTAATTATCTCTAAATAAACAGATAAATAGAAATTATTAATTAGTACTTTAATTAGAGATTATATTTATATATTAACTATTACTAGAATAACTAGAATAAATAGATTACTATAATTAATTATTAATAAGCTTTCTTTTAGTATAAAACTATTAGCTAGTTCTTATTTATAACTGAAAAAGGCTATAAACCTTATATTTCTCTAGACTAGAACTCCTCTATTAAAGCTAGCTTATCTAAGAAGAAGCTAAATAGAGATAAAGCTAAAATATTAGTAAATTAATTATATAAATTATAGTAATTTATTTAAAGTTATATAAAATAAAACAGAAATAATATATAATATAAGCTAATAAATACTACTATCTAATTAATTTCAAAGTCGGAAATAAGATATAGATTACTATAAAGTACTAGAAATCTGATTATCCGAGCCGGAAGCTAGAGAACTAAATAGAAGGCCTGTTTGAGATTCTAGAATAGTATAACTATTTATTTCTTCTAAGACTACTAGAAACTATAAAGATATATTTAGTTTTTTATATAGAGAAGTTATAAAAAAACCTCTAGAATTCTTTACTAGATTAAGCAAATCCGGAACTGCTTCTATTAATACTAGAGAATAGTAAATAAGAGTATAGTATTAAGTAGATTATTATAGTTAAGCTAGTAAGAAATAAGCTAAAGTATAGAATTTATTAGATTAGTTAAAATAAGAATCTAGTATAATATATAGCTTTAATATTAAGTAATAGTCTTCTGATTTTATAGAGTTTCTATAATAATAATATTAATATACTAGAACCTCTATAAAACCTATAATATTAGCTAGACTATATAAAAAACAATATTTATTTAGAATTATATAGAAATAATAATAAATTCTTCTAAGTTATATAGTAAAGACTCTAGCTTTTTATATATAATATTTATATTCGAGATACTAGTTTATTTTAGAAAAGAAAATAATACGAAATTAGATAGATTAATAGCTTTTATAAAGCTCGGAGATAAGCTTATTCCAAATAGAGAAGTAATATTATAATTTAGCTTTTGACCTTATTAGCTAATATAGTTAGTTAATATAGTTATTTATATTCCGTTATCTATATTCTATTACTTTCTAGATATATATAATATAGCTGCTTTACTAGAAAAATAGGCTTGAAATATACTAGAGATATTTAGAAAGCTAAGCTCTTTCGGAACTAGTATATTATAAAGTATATATATTCTTTTATAGCCTCCTATATTCTAGTTTTCTCTTTTTTAGCTTTGAATTGTCTTTATAAGAGACCTTCTATTCTATTTTCCAAGCCTTAAATATTATATCTATAATAATTCCCGAGTAATTTCTTTTAATAAAGAAAAAGAGATTTCTTTTATTACTAAAGTTTAATATATTTTCTTTTATATAATAATACTAATTCTTCTTTTTAAAAAAGTTTATTATTTTAGAACTAGTATAGAGAATTAAAGAATTAAGTTTTAGTAAAATTAATTTAAGAAATTTCAGTTATATTACTAATATATTTATATTTATATTTATTTATATAATTCTTTTATTTAAGCTAATCTAATATAAGACTTTTTTAAGCCCTTATTATAGCTAGAGACTTTAATAGTACTCTTATAAATCGAATTACTATACTAGTTATTTATATATTTATTATATTATATATTATAATATTATATATAAATATATAGAAATATTATTAGATTCAGAAAAATCTAAAAAAGAAATATTATATAACAGATATTTCTGTATTTTTTATAAATATATAGCTATTAAATAATATAGGCTTTTAGTAAATAAATTAAATTCTAATATCTTTTTATTACTAGTTTCTCTTTTTAGTTCTAAAGTCTTTTAGTTAACTAGACTATAAATATTAATAAATATTTGCTATATAATATCTTAATATAATATAAATTATAGCTTATAAATATTAGAATTAATTTTTTAAGTCTTATAAAAGAAATTAGTAAATTAGATAATTCTAGACTTTATATTAAAATATATTATTATTTTTAGCTTATTATATAATATTATATTACTAATAAAAACTCAAGCTTATAACTAAAACTTATTTTAAAAATTAAAATTAATACTAAAAAAATATAATAAAACGGATTTTATTTTAAATAGCTAATTTTAGAAAACTAGAAATTTATAAAAATTATATAATTCTAATAAAGAGAAATTAAAAAAGTAAATTACTAGATATATTAGAATCTTAAATATATTATAAAGCTTAATAAATTCTATCTAATAAGAAATTATTATCTAAAAAAGGCTAAATAAAAATATAATTTTCTAATAACTTTTTTATAACTAAAAAAGCTAGTATTTATATTAGATATATTAAAATTCATATATTAGAATTTAGTACTAAATATATAAAAGAATTTATATATTAGAATTTTTTAAGAATATTAAATTCTTGTATTTTTAAAAGAGATATTAAATTCTTATATAAAAAAGAAAAAAAGAAAATAGTCTAGTAATTTCATTATTTTATATCTAGCTATATAAGATACTAGTTTAAAGATCTATAATAATCTTAAGCTTAATTAGTTTTTATATCTTATAACTAAGATCTTTCTTATAAAAGCTAACTTACTAAAACTATTTAAGCTATAATACTTTAAAAAAGCTATAATATATTCGAACTCTAATAAATAAATAAATATAATAAAAAAGAAGTTCTTATTTCTATAAAAGAATAAAACCTAAATACTAGTTAATTATTTAATAAATTAATAAGTTCTATCTAGTAAATAGATATATAAATATAAATAGAAATAATATAGCTAGATTATTTAATATAAAGTCTAATAAATAATTCAGAGAGATTAGTAAAGAGAGGAAATTAATTTTAATAAGACCTTTATTATAATTATTAAACTAATAAGTTATAAGCTTATTTTTACTATTATAGCTATTTTTAATTAGAAGATTAATTAAATAGATATTAAAACTATATTTTTATATAAGAAAATAAAAGAAATAGTTTATATAAAATAGCTAACTAGCTTTAAAAACGAATTAGCTAAAGTCTATAAACTCAATTATATATTTTATAGTCTAAAATAAGTTCTTTAAATATAGTATAATATATTATTAGAATTCTTTTAATAGCTCGATTTTTAATTACTAAATACTAATACTAGTATTTTTTATAAAAAGAGAATTATTATTATTATTTATATAAATAATTTATTAATTACTAAAAAAGATTATAAAGAAATTAATATATTTAAATAAATCTTTAATAAATAATTTTAAATAAATAATTTTAAATAAGTAATCTCGAAGCTATTAATTTCTATTTAAATATAATAATTATATAAGACTATTTAAACTATATATTTTATTTTAAATAATAGTTTTATATTATAAAAGTATTCCGGAATTTTAATATAGAAAACTATAAACTAGCTTTAACTTTAATAGATCTAAACAGAAATAATCTTATTTTTATATTAAAGAGTTATTTAGCCTCTTTATTTGAAATCAAGAAATACTAGAAGCTAATTAGTTTACTTATATGTATTATATTTAGATTCTATTTTAATATTACTTTTATAATATTTATAATTAGTTAATTTATTATAAATATAATAGCTAAATATATTATTATAATAAAAAGAATTCTATAATACTTATAAAATATACTTATATATTAATTTATATAATATATTTTTTTTTCCGGATTTTTTATTTTCTTTACTTTTACTTAAATATTTTATTTACTTTTAAACTTTATTTAGTATATCTAATTTATTTAGCTTCAAGTTCTAGAACCTATTATAAATAGAACTAAAATAGGCTAAATAGCTTCTTTTAACCTTTCAGGTTCTAGTTTCTCTAATATTAATTTCTAGAACTTCGGAAAGCTTCTAAAAAGCTCTATAAAATAACTAGAGCTACTTACTAGCTCTTTACTAGCTCAGTTTAGTTAAAGGGCCTATTATATTTTTAATCTAACTATAAATTTTATATTTTTAGACAAACTTATAGTTTCTTTTTCTTAGTCTAATTAGCTAATATAGCTTATTTAAGCTATATTTAGAACAGGCTAAAATAAGGCTCTAATTCTAGTAAAGCTATTAATAAAAAGTACTAAAATTATAAAAACTATTACTAATTCCAGAATTAAGCTTTAAATAAAGTAAAAAGACTAATTTATAAAATTCGAGACTTAATAATTAAAGCTATTAGAATATTTATATTATATAACTAGTAATTCTATTTATTAAATCTAATAGAAATCTTTAGGAAATATATAGAATTCGAATATATTTAATATACTAGTATTTTACTAGTCTTTTAAGTTATAAACCTTAAAAATACTATTAAATAGATTAAAATCTAGTTAAGAACTCAAGCTAAACTAGCTACTTAAGCTACTTAAGCTAAAACTACTACTTCCGAAAAGTCTATTATAATAGGGAATCAGGTAACAGGTCATATAGCTAGTTAAGTACTCTCAGCTATCTACTACTTCTATATATAGCTCTCTCCTCCTCTCCTTCTCTTCTTTCTTATAAGAATGGTACCCGAGTACTCCAGTTTTCAATATATATTTTAGTGTCTCTATATGCCCCTTTTCATTAGTAAGTAATATAGGAAGATTAGTCACTTTATATACTCTTTCTCTCAGTGGAACGATTCCTACCTCTCTCGATTTGCAGTCAAGTTATCAAGTTGTCCGTTTGTTCTGGTACCCTCCTCTTCTCTTCGATTTCCTTGCAGTAGCTCCGATTTATACAACCTTTATAGGTATTGCAAAGACCCTGAAAAATGGATGTCTCTTGCCAAGCAAGCCACCCAATTTCCGCTCCCAAAGCAAGCGATATTACAGTAGATCCTACAGCAGTTCAATAGAAGCTTGTTCAGGAGCAAGCGAATCAGACGCTTATAGAGCTCCTTTTACTTATCCTTTTCGTAGTCCGCTTGATTATCCAGTTCTTAAGAAGTATGGTTAGAGATCAGATAATTCTCTTCTTGAGCCCGGCTCAGGAAACCCTTACGCCTGCTTATTTACTATCTGCTCGTTCGTTTTCGCCTTCTCCTTGTCCTCCGGTATCGAAAGCCGTATACTCTCCTCAAGTCCTTTCGATTAATACTCTTGGCCTGGAGCCTTCGCAATCGCCTCCTTCGCCTCCCTCTTTAACAGATCGCGAGCTCCTGGAACTAGCAAACAAGCCAGTTTCGACATATCGCAAGCTCCTGGAATTACTGAACTTGCCAGAGAATCTCGATTCTATAAAGCTTCTGGCTAAGTATAATTTAGTACCGGACAATACTTTACTAGAGCTTGGTTTGCTGCCGAACTATATTTCACTAGAGCCTTCGCCTTCGCCTTCGCCTTTACCTCCTTTATCTCCTTTAGTTCCCTCTTCTCCACTATACATACCTCTATAGCTATATACGGCTGCGACAAGCTCTGCTCCTTCACATATATCACGTCAAGCTCCTGCTTCGTCCGCTTCGTCCGCTACTCCTCGTTAATCTCCTGCTCCTCCCGCTCCTGCTTCGCCCGCTCCGGCTAGCTCTCTTAGCCCCCCGTTCGTTTCGTATATCAAAATAGAGAAGGGCTGTTTCTACTGTCATAACAAGCACCCCTCTAGCCTTCGGCATACACACAGGAATCACTGTCCCTGGTTCCATCACCACCTTATAGTAGGCACTTATCACTTGAACGATCGTAGTAAACTGTATCTTGGACCGAAGCAAGCACTAGCTCAGCCCCTCCCTTTCTAGAGCTCTACTATAAGCTAAGGGAAGCAGGTGAAGTGCTATACAGATAGTACAGAATGGGACAAAGTAGTAGAAAGAAGGGTTTGGAATCCTATAGTATTTCGCTCTGGCAGGATCTCAGTAAAGTACGTACGCTCTCACTAGCTTGCTACCTATAGTTTGCAGATATATAGAAGCTAGTTTAGTGGGTTACTTACGCAGCTGGCTCTTGGTTTGGTACTTGGTTTAGTGCTTGGTTTGGTATATAGTTTGGCTTATTGGTTTTAGTACTTTATTTCTTAGTTCAGTACTCGGGACAAGTACTAGTTAGTTGGGGACATATATAGTAGGGAATCAGGTAACAGGTTATATAGCTAGTCAGGTGCTCTCAGCTATTTACTACCCCTATATATAGCTCTCTCTTCCTCTCCTTCTCTCCTTTCTCACAAGAATAGTACCCGAATACTCCAGTTTTCAATATATATTTTAGTGTCCCTATATGCCCCTTTTTACTATTTAGGCTAAAATTATTATTTAAGAACTATAAAATTATTTAGTAAAGAACTAAACTTTAGTTTTCTATATTAGAGCTAAATTCAAAAATTAGAAAGGAAATTAAAGTTCTAGTATCTATAATACTAGCTCAAATAATATATATAATACTAAAGCTATAGCTCTTTCTAGAAAAAGTATTCTTTTACTAGTTTATATAAAGTAAGCTAGTTTGTTTTTTATTATTACTATTTGTAATTTACTTAATACTATATTCTATTTAAAAGAAATTAAAGAATTAGTAATCTCTATAGTTTCTTTTTCTTTAAAAAATAATATTATAATAAATATTATTTCTAAGTTTAATTCTAATTTTTTGGTTTAAAATAAATTAATTATAAAAAAGTTTTTTTTTTAGTTATTAATATCTAAAAAGAAAAACTATAATATAAAATTATTATTTATAATATATTTATTTATAAGTTTAATATATCTAAAGAAATAAATCCAGTTCTAGAAAAGATTAGAATCTTTAATAAAAGATTTTAGCCTATTAGCTAACCTTATTAGGCTACTTTAAAAAAAAAGTAAAACTTAGACTTATAGAAAGCTGGCTTAATAATAATAATATTTCTTATTAAGATTTAAGTTAATAAAGCTATTAAAAATAAACTTTTTATAATTAGAATCTTTACTAAAATAATAAAATACTATATTATCTCTAATATTATATAATATACTAAATATATAAAATATAAATACTTAAACTTTATTTATAAAAAAGAACTAAAGTATTTATTATATAGTAAATATTATATAACTAAGAACTATTTTTATTTTATTTATAAGAAAAAAAGAAAAAAAGACTTTTATATAATTACTAAATATTCTAATTATTTAAATATTATTTATTTAGCTAGTTCTAGATTATATAAGATCTATTTAGTAATTAAATAAGCTATTACTACTTCTATTATTATTATTATTATTAAGTAGCTATATTAAAGTATTATAAATTAATATAAACTATAATAGTTCTATTACTAAGAATATCTTATAAATAGTTATAGAAATAAATATTAAAGTTCTTATAATTCAGGAATCTTAAATAATAGCAGGAAATAATAATTAGAAATATTATTCTATTATATATTCTAGCTATTTCTAAATACTTCCGAATTATAATATCTTAAGATCTAGAATTCTAGTTTATATAACTTATAAATTACAAGCTAGTCTAGCTTAAAACTTATTAAGTAATTCTAATTACTTAATTATAGATTTAAATCTAGATATACTAAAAATATAATTAATTAATTTCTATAATATAATTTATTTAGAAGATTCTAATAATATATTAACTATATTAATATAAAAAAAATTATTTATTACTTTCTATAATAGCTTTTTATTACTAGATAATTTTAATATATATTATTTTTAATAGAATTTCCTTAAATCTTAAAATATTTATATAATTTATATAATTAGCTATATAAAGAACTATTTTTAAAGCTATTAAATAAAATAAAGAAAAGTATTTTTTATAAATCTAATATATCTATTTCTTCTATATTAGACTTAAGTTTTACTACTAGTAAAATAGTAATTAAGATTAAAAACTAGTAAGTATTACTAGATTTAGGTTTTAATTATTTCGAGATACTATTTATTATTAGTAAATTGACTTATAGTTCTAGTTCTAATCTAGTTAGATTTAATACTAAAAAAGTAAGCTAGACTAAATTTATAAGCTATTTTACTAATAGCCTTAAGATTATATTCTTTTTACTAAATAATATAAATTAAGAACTAGATCTATTAGCTAAAGACTTTATAAATAAAATAGTAGAAATAGTTAGTAATAGTATTTTAAAATCTATTACTAGTTTATATTTCAAACTCTAGTAAAATAAAGACTTAAAAATCTTATATAAATTAATATTATATTATAGCTATAAATATAAAGCTTTAAAATATATTTTCTATAAATAAGAACTTTAAAATATAAAGAATATTTATTTTAATATTATTAAAAATACTAAGCTAGTATACTAGAATAAATTTTTAGAAAATAAAGATTTCTAGTTAATTTTTAAAGCTATAAAATATACTAAAAATACTATATATTAATTTATTTCTAGTATTTTAGATAGTAATTCTAATAAGTTTAAATTAATTTTCTAAAAGAAATATAATATTTTTAAAACTATACTTTTTTTACTATTTTCGAATACTAAATCTACTAGTTTAATAAACTATAAGCTTAGCTTAAAATAAAACTAGTTTATTTTATCTAAAATAGAATTAGAATAAATATATATTTTTAAGATAAAGAAGAAAACTTTAGAACTAGATTTAGTTATTTAAGAAATTATAATTTATATTTATAAAGCTTTTCTAGATATTTTTTATAAGCTATATTTCTTATTTATTAATAAGAGATATTATTCTAAAGTCTAGAAATAAATTACTAGCTTTATTTTAAAGAAATTAAAGAAACTAAACTATTTCTTATTTAAAATATATTAAGTTATTTTCTTATTTAATTATTTAGAAAAGATTTCTAAGAAAATACTAGCTAGATAACTTAGCTATTTAGCCGAGACTAGTAATTTATTATATTTCTTTTAAATAAATAATAGACTCTATAAATTAGCTATTAATAATATTTTATTATTATAAAATAATATAAAAGCTAATAAGGTCTATAAGCTAAAAACTAGTATTTTCTTTTTAGATATTAAAAGCGCCTTTAATTATATATTTAAAAATAGACTATTATAAATTATAATTAGTTTATTATTATTTATTAGCTTTATTTTTTAGATATTATTATTTTTAGATAACTAAATATTATAATTAGCTTTTAATAGTAATATTAAAATATTTAAATCTATATTTATTAGTATTTTATAAAATAGCTTTATATTACTTATATTATTTCTAATTTATATTCGAGACTTATTTAAGTTAGTAAATATTAAATTCAGATTCTATTTAGATAATATATCTTTTATTACTACTTCTAAAAATCTAAAGAAAAATATTAAAACTTTAGAAAAAGAAATAAAGAATATAATTAATTTAGAGAAAAAAAATAATATTAGCTTTAATATAAATAAAATAGAGCTTATTTATTTTAATAATTTCAAAAATGAGCCTAGTCTAAAATTACTAAATAAAGAACTAGTTTCTTCTAGTAAAGTAGTTAAATAGCTAGAGATCTATTTTAATAAAAATCTTACCTTAGATTTAAGAAATATATAGCTTATATAGCTTCTAAAATAAAACAAACCTTTTATAAAATATAGAAACTTATAAATATATTATATAATTTATTTCCTTTTATAATTAGATAGCTATATTTAGCTTATATTACTAATATAATAGACTATAGTTCCATATTATAGTAAAGAACTAAAAATAAAACTTAAATTTAGCTTTTATAAACTATTTAAAACTTAGCTTTAAAGAAAATATTAGAAGTATTTAAAACTACTTCTATTATTTCTATAGAGGTCAAATTAGCTTTAGTTTTATTTATTATAAAGCTAAACTATAGTTAATATTAATATATTTTTTAAATTCTTAAACTAAGTTTAAAATATTTTATTAAACTAGCTTTTAAAAAGTTCTTTTAAAAAACCTGTAATTTAGAACTAGTAGAATTAGATATAAATTCTATTTATAATCTAAATACTAATTTAAAATAAGATTATATAGCTAAAAAGTTTTAAATAGAAATTATAATAAATTTTATTAATAATTTAGTAAATTCTAAAAATCTAGAATTATAAGATACTTTTATTTTATTTCCTGAAATAGAAAAGTATTTTATACAATTATTATATTTAAAGAACTAAAGAAAGAAATTACTATATTATATAATTTCTATTTAAAAACTTTATATAATAAAAACTTTATATTATTTATATATATAAATAGATCTCAAACTAAAAAAGAACTTAAAATAGATTTAGAACTTATAGTTTATAGTTATAAAACTTCTTATATTTTAGTTATAGCTAAATATAAAAAAAGCCAGAATATAGAAACTAATACTATAGTTTATAATAAAGAACTAGAAGGTATTACTAGAGCTATTAAATATACTAATAATAAAATAAAGAAAGAAAAGCTTTTTAATATCTTTATAAATAATTAAGCTAGTTTACTAAAATTAAAAACTTCTTTTAATAAACTAGAACAAAATTAATAGATTAGAGCTATATTAGCTATTAAAGCCTTTAAAGCCTTTAAAGCTAATATAGAACTAATCTGGATTCTAGAATATATAGATATAATAAGAAGTAAAGAAGTAAATAAACTAGCTAAACTAGATACTATTTCTTTTATATTAGAACCTGAATTAGTAAAAACTTTTATTATTTTTCTAGAAATTAAAATTAATAAAGTTAAGAAACTAGAATATAGACTACTTTTAAAATCTTATATTAAACTAAAAACCTAGCTAGAATTATATAGTAATAGATATTTATAGAAAGTATTTAGAAAAATAAATCTATTTTTAGAAATATTTAGGCCTTTAACTAGTACTTTTTTCTAATTAAAGCTAGGCTATAGATATTTAAAGTTCTATTTATATAAGCTAAATATAATATTTAATAATAAATACAAATATAAAAAGACTAAGAATATAAAATACTTTCTTTTATATTATATCTTATATAGAAAGAAATAATTTAGACTATTTAGTCTATTTAAAGAAAGCTTAAAAACTAATACTTTTAATTTATAACTACTATTATATATAGAAATTAGAATATTAAATATACTAGTATTCTTAAAAGAAACTAATATATATATATATAAAATATATATTAAGAGAAGTATAGAAGTAGAAGAAGTAGAAAAAGTAAAAGAAATAGAAATAGGAAAGGAAATAGGAAAGGAAATAGGAAAGGAAATAGAGGAGGAAATAGAAGAGAAAATAGAAGAGGAAATAGGAAAGGAAATAAGAAAGGAAATAGAAAAAGAAAAATAAGAAAAAGGAAATAGAAAATAGGAAAAAAATTATATTTTATTTTTGTTTTTCTTTATTTCTTTAAATTTTTATTTCCAAAATATATCTCTAATTATTTATTATTTATATCAGAAATTAGTTCTATATATAAGCTATTAAGACTTATACTAGTTTAGCTAGCTATATTATATAGTTCTAAACTAATAAAATATATTAAAAAAAGAAAAGAAAAAAAAAGAAAATAGGAAAGGAAATAAAAAAGGAAATAGAAAAGAAAATAGAAGAGAAAATAGAAGAAGAAATAGAAAAGAAAATAGAAGAGAAAATAGAAGAAGAAATAGAAAAGAAAATAGAAAAGAAAATAAGAGAAGAGAAATAGAGAAAAAGAAAAAAGAGAAATAGAAAATAAGAAAGAAATTATAATTATAATTTATTTTTCTTTATTTCTTTAAGTTTTTATTTCCGGGATATATTTCTAATTATTTATTACTTATATTAGAAATTAGTTCTATATATAAGTTACTAAGACTTATACTAGTTTAGCTAGCTATATTATATAGTTCTATACTAATAAAGTATATTAAAAAAAATCTAAAAAAATCTAAAAATCTAACTTATATATTATAAAAACTTTTAAATATTAATAAACTATTTGAATATAAACTAGGCAAATAATAGAAATATTTAATAGTTAACTAGTAGTTTCGTTTTTAATATAAATAGTAATATTATTAGCTAGTTTTTAAAAAGATATAATACTATTATTATTATTTTTTATAAATCCGAAATTATAATTCAGATATAAGTAATTAAAGAAATAATCTAACTAAGCCATTTTCTAGTTCAAGTTCTTTAGAAAAAACAAGTTACTATAATTATATATTATAATAATTAAAGAGTAATTATATTTATAAAAAAATAACTAGTTTTATATTTAGATAAAATATATTAATATCCGGGAAAAATAGATATAAAAGGCTATTATAATAAAATAAATAAAGCTAGAATATATTTCTACTAATCTTTAACTAGTAAATAGGCTTATAAAACTACTTATAAGAAATAAATTCAAGTTCTTTTAAAATATAATTAATATTAAAAAAGTATTCTAATTATAGATAATAGAAAATAAAAAAGGTTATATAAAAGAACTTATTTAAATATATGATTTTCACGTAATTTTTCTAAATAAAATAGCTATTACTATTATAACTTTACTTTTAATAATTCCGAATAATTTTTAAAGCTTTTATATTTTACTTTAATTTCTTATAATACTTTATATAAGATCTAAAAGAAATTAAATATAATAATATTAAAAAAAGAAACTTCTTATTTAAAACTTTATAATCTAATCTTCTTATATTTTAGCTATATATTAATTCCCTTTATACTAGTTTACTACTAGTTATTAAATAATTATAAATAAATATTATAATAGTAGAAATAATACTTAAAGATCTATAATTCCAATATCTTATAGAATCTAAAGCTAAGAAGAGAAGAAGTTAAGTATAGTAATAGATAAGTAAATATAGCTAAAACTACTGAAATATCGAGCTTTAGAAGCAAGCTTGATTTGAATTATAGCTTGGAACTTTAGCTAAAACTAATTCCTTTAGCTAAAACTATATCTATATTAATTATATAATACTAGCTATTATATTATTTTCTTTTTTAAAAAAGCTTATCCCGAGTACTAGTATAGAAAAAATAAAGAGAAAGCTAAAATAAATTAATAAAATAATAAAACAAAGAAAAAGAACTCTATTCTAATTAAGTTATAAAATTAGTCTTCTATATATAATTAAAAACCGGATCTAAGATTAGCTTTCTTCTAGAATTACTAGAATTACTACTAGAATTAGAGTAATAGTTAATTATAGTAGTTATAACCTATTTATAACTAGAACTAGTAATAGTACTTATAGAAGCTAAACTATAATTCTTAATAAAGTAATTCTAGAAGCTATATCTAATATATTTACTAGTTTAATAATAATACTAGTAGAGCTTTTTTAAAATAGAATAAACTAGTATAACTAATAAAATTAGCTTAAAGAACTCTAGAATATTAATTACTAGTATAATAATATTAATTATTAATTTACTAATATCTATAAAATTACTAATAATTCTAGAAGTAATAATATATAATAGAATAGCTGTTTTTAATAAAAGCTACTAAACTATATATAAGAAATCGGTATAAATCCGAAGTAAAGTTAATTATTAGACTAAATAAAAACAAATTACTAAATTAAAGCTATTATAAAAGCTAGATATTTTATTAATATCTAGTTAGCTTTAACTATTTACTTTATATAGAATATATTTAAACCTAGTAATATAAATAGAAAGAGAATTATTACTTTAATAGAAAATATATAAATAGTTTTTAGCCTCTAATTACTTGTTTAAATTATTATATATCTATAAAAGCTAATCTAGAATTATATTATAATTCTATAATTAAACTTATTTTATATAGGAAAGCTATAATAGAACTATTAATTAGATAAAGAATTTCAGATTAAAGTAAATATAGTAAAACTGGATAATAGAGTCTCTAATAGCTAGGCTATTAATTTATAGCTTAGCCTTAATTAATAGAAGCTAGATATTAAACTTATATATTAATCTAGTAAATTTCTCAGAATTCAGAAGCTTTGATTTCTAACTATTTTTTATTTATAAGATAGTAATTTCAGAATATAAACTATTAAACTTATACTAGACTTATATTTAGAAAGTATTTATTTTCAAGAAAATATTAGTAAAATTAGTAAAGAAATAAAAAATTAATAAGGTAATAAGCTAGAAACTCTAATAAATAATAAGGAATTAAGCTAGCTAAAATCGAGCTTTTTAATACTTTATAAATAAAATTATAGATAGTACTATATAATAATAATAATAATAATAATAATAATAATAATAATAATAATAATAATAATAATAATAATAATAATAATAATAATAACTATTATCCGAAAAATAGAAGTTTTAGATTATATAATAGCAGAAATAAAATAATAGAATAATATTTAAAGATCTATAATTCCAATATCTTATAGAATCTAAAGCTAAGAAAAGAAGAAGTGAGATATAATAGTAAATAAATAGATATAGCTAAAACTACTAAAATACTAAGCTTTAGAAGTGAGTTTAGTTTGAAATATAGCTTGAAACTTTAGCTAAAACTAACCTCTTTAGCTAAAACTATATCTGTATTAATTATATAATACTAGCTATTATAAATACTTCTTATTTTCTGGAACACTTTTTTTTCTTTTAGTAAAACTCTAATTAATTAGAAAATTCTTCGAAAATTTTCAATTTTATAACTTATAAGCCTCTAGCTTTTAAATATCTCAAAACTTATTTCTTAATAATCTATTCTTCTAAAATAGATATTAATATTATATATAAAAAGCTTTTAGTAATAGAATAGTTATAAAAGAATATTAATAATATTAAAGAAATATAAAACTAAATTATAATAAAAAGAGAAAATCCCGATATATATAAAATATATAATAATAAAGTAATATATAAATAGTTAAGATAAATAAACTATAGAATAATACTTATAAGTATAACTAATTTCAAGAATTAATTCCTATAAAAAACTAATTAATATCTTTTTTTTAAAGCTAAAAGCATTTCTTTATATATTCTCTAATATTTAATTAAGTTTATAAAATATTTTATTTAGCTAGAAAATATAATTTTATATAATTTATATAATTCCGATTATAAGCTTTATCTAAAATAGGAAACTAGATCTATAATATCTAATATCTATTTATATATTATTATATATATTTATTATATTAATTTCTTTCTAGACTTTTATTTCTAAAAAGTTTAAGAAAACTATAAATAGCTTTATAAATAATTCCTTAAATTATTCTAGCTACTAGTTTTCTCTAAAAACTTCTTATATTTACTCTATTATTATATTAGATAATAAAGTTAAAAATATAATTTACTAATTCTATTTAATTAATTTATAAATTATAACTTAGCTTCTATTTATAAATAAATTATTATTTTATAGGCTTAAAAGCTTAGAAAAGTTAATTTAATATTTTAGTTTATTTATAAATTCTTTCTTTAAAATTTTCTAAATATTTCTAATATAGAATTAGTTTTAAATTTATAATTACTATTTAGAGAAAAGATATTATAAAAAGGCTTTTTTTTCTACTAACTAATTTTCCTTTCTTTTAATTACTTTATAATACTATATCTAACTTCTTTTTATTTATTTTTATTTTTTTAAGCCTTTTTTAAGCTTTTTTAAGCTTTCTTTTATTAAATATAGTTATATAATATATTATATATATATAATTATATATAAGACCAACTAGCTTATATAGATATATATATAAGATAAGCTCTATTTATTTTTTATTTTATAAGAAATTAATTAAGATCTAATCTATTTATATATATATATATATTTATTTAATAGGTTTTAAGTCTAGTAACTTCTATAAAGCTAAGTTATCTAATCTAATTTATTATTTTATAAATAGATAATTCTAATTTAAAAGTACTTGGCTTTATAAATCTTTATATAGAATTAAATTAAAGATATACAAGACACCTTTTTTCCGGTTTTTTACCCCCCCTACTTTCACACCCACACTTTACTCACCTTCAGAACTCACTCCATACACTTCAGCCCTTTAGCCCCAGGCTCTAGAACCTACTATAAGTAGAACCAGAACAGGCTAAATAGCCCCCCCTGACCCCCCGGGCTCTAGCCCCCCCTCCATTGACTCCCAAGAGCTCGGAGAGCTTCCAGAGGGCCCTAGCGGACAGCTAGAGCTACCTACTAGCTCCCCACTAGCTTATTTCAGCCAGGGAGCTCAATTCGTATTCGATTTAGCTACAAATCCCATCTCCTCAGACGAACTCGCAGCCCCTTTTCCTCAGCCTAATTCGGCTAGTACGGCTTGACTAAGCCGCCTCCAGAACGGGCTAAAGCGGGGCCCTAGCTCGAGCGATATTAATAGTAATATTAATAAGGAATACCAAAACCACGGAAACTACTACTAGTACCAGAATCAAGCTTTAAACGAAGCTAAATTACTAATTCGTTAAGCCCGGGACTTAATAGTCAAAGCTATTACTATTACTCCGTTACATGACTAGTAATCTCGACTACTAGATCTAGTAGAAATCTTTAGAGAATATACTGAATTCGGCCGTATCCGCCATACTAGTACTTTACTAGCCTCCCAAGTAGTAAACCTCGAAAATACTACTAAACGGATCGAAATTCAAGCAAGAACTCAAGCTAAACCAGATACTCAAGCTATTCAAGCTAAAACTACCTCCGGAAAGCCTACTTGGGCTAAAATCACTACTCAAGAACTACCATACTCGGAAAAGGACTAGACTATAGTATTATATACTAAGTCCAAAAATCAGGGAGGAAAAGGCCCTAGTATACTTACTAGTAGTAGTAGTGCTCGTAATACTAAGAAATCACCTAGTGGTTCTAGTACCCGTAATACTAGTACAAAATCTATAGCCCTCTCTAGGAAAAGCACCTTCCTACTAGCTTATATAGAGCAGGCTAGCTTGTTTTCAGCTATTTCCGTCCGTAATTTGCTTAATAATGCTTTCTACGCTAAGGGAATTAAGGGACTAGTAATCTCTATAGTCTCTCTTTCCTCAAAGGGTAATATTATAGTTAATACTACCCCTGAGTTTAACTCTGACTTTTTGGTTCAAAACAAAGCTACTATAAAGGGGGTGCTTCCCTTAGTAAAAAGCATATAAAAAGAAGAGCCCTGGTATAAAGTTATTATTTACGGTCTACCTATTCGTGATTTCGATATACCCGAAGGAATAAACTTAGTCCTAGAAGAGATTAAGACCTTTAATAAGGGTCTAGAGCCTATTAGCCAGCCCTATTAGGCTACTTCTAAGGAAAAGAGAGACTCAGGCCTCTAGCGAGCCGGTTTAGTAGTAGTAGTATTCCCTACCGAGATTCAAGCTAATAGAGCTATTAAAAACAGACTCCTTATAGCCGGAATCTCTGCTAAAGTAGTAAAATACCATACTATCTCTAGTACTATATAGTATACTAAGTATATAAAATACGGGCACTTAGACTCTATTTGCAAAAAAGACCCTAAGTACTTGCTATATAGTAAGGAGCACGTAATAGAGAACTATTTCTGCTCTATCTATAAAAAGAAGGGTAAAAAATGCCCCTACGTGACTACTAAATGCGCTAACTACTCTAGTACTACCCACTTAGCTAGTTCTAAGCTATGTGAGGTCTACTTAGTAATTAAATAAGCTACTACTACTTCTACTATTACTATTAATAAGTAGCTATATTAAAGTACTATAAATTAATGTAAATTATAGTGGCCCTACTACTGAAAACGTCTTGCAAATGGCTATAGAACTGGATATTAAAGTCCTAGTAATTCAAGAGCCCTGGATTATAGTAAGGAATAGTACTAATCGGAGATATTATTCCATTATATACCCTAGCTATTTCTAAATACTCCCGAATTACGGTACCTTGAGACCTAGAACTCTAGTTTACATAGCTCGCGAACTATAGGCTAATCTAGCTCAAAACTTACTAAGTAATCCTGATTACCTAATTATAGACTTGAGTCTAGGTATACTAAAAATGTAGCTAATTAACTTCTATAATATAGTTTACCCAGAAGACCCTAATAGTATATTGACTATACTAAGAGAGGATATTTTACCTACTACTCTCTTAGATAGCTCTTTATTACTAGGCGATTTTAATACGTATTATCCTTGGTAGGATTCCCTTAAACCTCAAAGTACTTATATAATCTATTTAATTAGCTATATAGAGAACTACTCTTTAAGGCTATTAAATAAAATAGGGGAAGGTACCTTCTATAGGCCTAATATGTCTATTTCTTCCGTATTAGACTTAAGTTTTACTACTAGTGGAATAGTAACTAAGATTAAAGACTAGCAAGTACTACCAGACTTAGGTTCAGATTACTTTGGGGTGCTATTTACTATTAGTAAGTCGACTTATAGCTCTAGTTCTAATCCAGTCAGATTTAATACTAAGAAAGCGGACTGGGCTAAATTTATAAGCTACCTTATTAATAGCCTTGAGAATATGCCCTTTCTACTTACTAGTATACCTGGAAACCATGAACTAGACCTATTAGTAGAAGACTTTACTAATAGAATAGTAGAAGCAGCTAGTAATAGTATTCCAAAATCTACTATTAGTCCGTATTCTAAACCCTGGTAGAATAAGGACTTAAAGACCTTACGTAAATTAATACTATACTATAGCCATAAGTCTAAAGCTTTAGGGTATACTCTCTATAAATAAGAACTTCAAAATGCAAAAAACACCTATTTTAATACTATTAAGAGTACTAAGCTAGTATACTGGAATAAGTTCTTAGAGAATAAAGACCCCTAGTCGATTTTTAAAGCTATGAAATATACTAAAGATACTATATATTAACCTATTTCTAGTATCTTAAATAATAGTTCAAATGAGCTAAAATCGACTTTCTAAGAGAAGTGTAATATCTTTAGAACTATGCTTTTCCTATTACCCCCTATTACTGAGCCTACTAGTTTAATAAACTATAGGTCTAGCTCAAAGTGGGACTGGCCTATTTTGTCTAAAATAGAGCTAGAATAAGCCTATACTTCTAAGGTAAAGGGGAAAACCCCTGGACCAGACTTAGTTACTCAAGAGATTATAGTCCATGCTTATAGAGCTTCTCTAGATATCTTTTATAGGCTATACTCCTTATTTATTAATAAGGGATATTACCCTAAAGTCTGGAAACAAGCTACTGGCTTTATTCTAAAGAAATCAGGGAAACCAAACTATTCCCTACCCAAAGTATATTAAGTTATTTCCCTACTTAATTGTTTAGGGAAGGTTTCTGAGAGAATACTAGCTAGGCGACTTAGCTATTTAGCCGAGACTAGTAACCTACTATACCACTCCCAAATGGGAGGTAGGCTCTATAAGTCAGCTATTAATACTGCTTTACTATTACAAAATAAGGTAGAATTAAATAAGTCCTATAAGCTGAAAACTAGTACTCTTTTCCTAGATATTAAAGGCGCCTTCGATCACGTGTCCAAGAATAGGCTATTACAGATTATAATTAGTTTATTACTACCTACTAGCCTTATTCTATGGGTATCATTATTCCTAGACGACCGAGTATTATAACTAGCTTTTAATAATAGTATCGAAGTATTTAGGTCTATACTTACTAGCATTCCACAAGGTAGCCCTATATTCCCTATACTATTCCTTATCTATATCCGAGACTTATTTAAGTCAGTAAATATCAAATTCAGATCCTATTTAGATAATATATCCCTTACTACTACTTCTAAAAGTCTAAAGAAAAACATTAAGACTCTAGAAAGAGAAGTAAAGGATATAGTCGATTTAGGGAAAAAGAATACTATTAGCTTTAATATAGATAAAATAGAGCTTATTTATTTTAATAATTCTAAAAATAAGCCTAGTCTAAAACTACCTAATAGGGAACTAGTTTCCCCTAGTAAAGTAGTTAAATGGCTAGGGATCTATTTCAATAAAAATCTCAGATTTAAGGAACATATAGCCTATAGGGCTTCCAAAGCAAAACAAGCCTTTTATAGGGTATAGAGACTTACGAATATATTACATGGCTTATCTCCTTTTGTAATTAGATAGCTATATTTAGCCTGTATTACTAGTATAATAGACTATGGTTCTATACTATAATAGAAGACTGAAAGCAAAGCTCAAATTCGGCCTTTACAGGCGATTCAAAACCTAGCCCTAAGGAAAACCCTAGGAGTATTCAAAACTGCTCTTATTATTCCTATAGAGGTCGAATTAGCTTTAGTTCCACCTATTATAAGGCTAAACCATAGTCGACGTCAATATGCCTTCCGTATCCTTAAACTAAGTTTAAAATACCCTATTAGACTAGAGTTCGAGAAGTCCTTCCAAAGATCCCGTAATTTAGAACTAGTAGAATCTGATATAGACTCTATTTATAGTCTAAATACTAATCTAAAGCGAAATCGCATGGCTAAAAAGTCTCAAGTAGAAACTATAGTAGACTCTATTAGTAATCTAATAGACCCTAAAGACCTAGAGACTATAAGACACTTTTATTTTGCCCCTTGGGACAGAGAAGTGCCTTATAAAATCACTATATTAAAAGAGCCAAAGGAAGAGACTACTATATTATATAACTTCTATCTAAAGACTTTATATAATAATAGCTCTATACTATCTATATATATAGATGGATCTCAAACTGAAAAAGGACTTGGAGTAGGCCTAGGGCTCGTAGTTTATAGTTACGAAACCCCTTATATTCCGGTCATAGCTAAATATAGAGAAAGCCAGAATATAGGAGCTAGTACTATAGTCTATAATAGAGAACTAGAAGGCATTACTAGGGCTATTAAGTACACTAGCAGTAAAGCAAAGAGAGGAGAGCTTTTTAATATCTTTACAGATAACCAAGCTGGTTTACTAAGATTAAAAACTCCTTCTAATAAGCCAGGACAAAGTCAATAGATTAGAGCTATACTAGCTACTAAGGCCCTTAAAGCTAAAGGAGCTAATATAGAACTAATCTGGGTTTCAGGGTATACAGATATAATAGGGAACAAAGAAGCAGACGAACTAGCTAAGCTAGGCACTACTTCTCCTATATTAGAACCTGAATTAGTAAAAACCTCCTTTGCTTTCCTAGGGGTTAAAATTAATAAAGTTAAGAAACTAGAATATAGACTACTTTTAGAATCTTATACTAAACCGAAAACCCAGCTAGAATCATATAGTAATATATATCCGTAGAAAGTATCCAGAAAGATAAACCTACCTTTAGGAACTTTTAGGCCCCTAGCTAGTGCCTTCTTCATAGGCTACGGATAATTACAAAGTCCTATTTTAACAGGCTAAATATAATATCTAATAACAAATGCAAATGCGGAAAAGACTAAGAGAATGCAAAGCCACCTCCTTTTATACTATATACTATATAGGGAGGACGACGACTTAGACTATTTAGTCTATTCAAAGGGAGCTTTGGAGCTAGTGCTTTTAAACCTATGATACTATTATATACGAAATTAGGATATCAAATATACTAGTATTCTAAAAGGAAACTAGTATATATATAAGAAAATGGCATATTAAGAAGTAGAAGAAGTAGAAGAAGTAGAAGAAGTAGAAGAAGTGGAAATAAGGGAGGAAATAGGGGAGGAAATAGGAGAGGAAATAGGGGAGGAAATAGGAGAAGGGAAATAGGGAAAAAGGGAAAAGGGAAATAGGGAGTAAGAGAGGAATTGCGATTTATACTTATTTTTTCTTTATTTCCTTAAGTTTTTGTTTCAGGGGTATGTCCCCAACTATTTACTACCTATATTGGAATTTGGGCCTGTATATAAGCTACTGAGACTCACGCTAGCTTAGCTAGCCGTACTATATAGTTCTAAACTAATAAAGTACATTAAAAGGAAAAAAAAAAAAAAAAAAAAAAAATATATACTTAAAGGCTTTAATAATTATAAGTAGCTCTCTATTATAGGTATTATAGTTATATTTAGCTTTAAAGAGTTTCCGGAACTAGAATACTATTAGATACTAGTATTTTTTCGGGTTATTACTAGAATTAATTTATTATAAAATAGTATTAGTAATTATAAATTTTAATATATTAGTTTTAATATAAATCTTCTTAGAAAGATTAAAATAGACTAGAATAGATATTATAGTAAAAGCTTTTTTTAAAGTCTTAAAGCTTTTAGTTACTTTATCTATTTATATAAAGAAACCGGATTTCTAGCCCTTTTCTATTTCTTTTAAAAAGTCTATTAAACCTATAGTTATCTAAAAGTAATAGTAGATAAACCTATAATAGAAATTAGTAAATTCAAGAAATATTTAAATATTATAGAATGATTTTAGTTCTAGCTATTTAATAATATTATAGATCTATTTAGAATCTATATAAATATTTTCTATTTTAATAAAAAAGTTCAAAAATTCGACTTTTTTAATATTAAACTTATATTTATTAAGTTTATAAAACAGGTTATTTTTATATAACCTAATAAGTATCTATAAATATAATTATAGTATTTACCTTTATTTTAGAAGTAAATAAGAATATTATCTAAATAAATAATTATAAAATAATTTAGAAGTTCTATAAATATAGTATTAATATATATTTAAAATATAGCTAATATATTAGCTAGCTTAAAAGATATTATAAGATATTTAAAATAGTTATAGTAAATTCTAAAAGCTATTTTCTATTTATATTCTTTATGAATTCTTATTTAATAATATATATTTTTGAGATCTAGCTTTATAAAGATTTTAGCTTTTTAAAGCCGGTTAAAGGTTTTATTAATAAGAGAAAGCAGATATTAATTCTTGATTATAATTTAATTAAATCTATAATAATTAATATAAAAATATAACTCTTTATTCTTTTTAGAAATAAAAAGAATAAATACTTTTATAAAGCTTTTACTAGGCCTTATCTAATATTTATAAAATATATCCTATAAATATAGATATAATACTTCTAGTTAAATTTTTAATAGATTATATAAAAGCCTATATAGAACTATACTATCTATATTAATAGAGTATTTAATACTATTAAGATTAGGAAGTTCCGAAACTTTATTAAAATTAAAAATCTCTAAGAAGTTTTTATATTTATTATTTCGAAAATAAATAAGTATTTCTAAAGCTTCTTTTTAGAAGATATTAATTTACTATATTAAAAACTTCTATTTAATATTACTAGAACTATATAATAAAATAAAAATCTAGTAACTATTATAAATATATAAAGCCTACTATTTAGAATAGTTATATTTGCTTTTTATTAAAAATAAGACTTGAAATACTAGTTTAGAATACTAGTTAAGCTTTTTATTAAATTCTTTTAGTATTAAAATCTTAATATTATTAGGCTATATAAATATATATATCTATTATTTTTTAATATAGTCTATATATTATATAAGAATTACTTTATAAAATTCTATACTAAAAATAAAGCTATAAAAGCTAATATTCTTATATTTATAGAACTAGAACTTAAAAGAATATATCTTACTATAATTATCTATAATAAATACCTTAAGATTATAAGCTTAATAGATCTTAAATTTGTTTTTATAAAAAGTTATAAACTTTTAGTTATATTTAGCTAAAGTAGTAAAGCCCTAGCTTTAAACCCAATTATTATTAAGGAAATTATAGTCTAATTTAATATTACTAAATTCTTTATATATTTTTAAAGTATCTATTTCTAATTATATTAATCTTATATAAATAGTTATATAAAGTAATATATCTTTTTTATTATAGCTAAAATTATTAATATTTAAGATTTAGCTTTCTCTTTTTTCTATTCTTTTAGAAAAGTCTTCTCTAAAGTATTTCTTTATAATAATAGTATTAATCTGCTTCTATAAATATCTTAATTCTTCTATAGTTTTAGCTTTATTAGAATTCTACTAAGCCTATTTAGTATACTTGAAATATTTTATACTTTCTAAAAAGTGCCTTTTCTGTCTATAAGTTTAATAAACTATACCTGAAATAGAACTAATACTTTATTAAGGCCTTAAAAGAGCTAAAGTACTATTTAAAAATTTCTTATATAATTTTCGGAACTTATTCTTCTTTTTTTAATAGCTTTATAAATTAGAATTTACTAAATTAGAGTTTTTAGAGATAAAATTACTTTTACTAGACTTTTTTACTCTTATTTTTCTTAATTTAGGATAAGTAGTATATTCTGTTTTTTGAGCTTTCTTAAACTATTCGGAAATAGATACTACTTTATCTTCTAAAAGAATAAATATAAGTATCTAATAAGTCTTATAGTTAGATAAAGTAGTATTAAGAGTCCGGATCCAGTTTCTTTTAGAATATAAGTTCTAGTTAATTTCAAGACTAATTATCCGAATATATAATTTAGTAACTATTTTATTATTCTTCTAATAAAAATCTCAGAATTCTTTAAAAGCGTCTTATTAATAAATTTAAGGTACTTGAAGTATATTAACTAAATAGGCCTTAAATTGCTTCTAATAGATCTTATATAATAGTAGGCTTTACTTTATTATAGCTTTTTAAATATTATAAAGTTTATTCCTAAAAGTACTTGTAATAGAGTTAACTTTAGAAGAGTATTTATTATAAGTTCAAAATTAGGTCCTAAAGACTGCCTTCTAGAAAGATATAAATATTCTCTATTTTTTAAGAAACTTTCTATAATATAAGTCAGATATCCGGATCTTAAGATACTTCTTTTAGTTCAAATATATCTTTAGAATATTATATAGTAGCTTTTAATAGATAGTATTAAAATTATTTTTAAAGCTTATTATATTAGAAAAGAAAGTGAGTTCTAACTTTATTTCAGGAAGTTCTCTAATAGAAATTACTAAAGAAAATAAGATAAACTTATAAATAGAGTTTCTATAAAATATAATAAACTATAAGATATCCCTAAAGGTACTTTTATATTATTTTAATTATAGGGTATATTAGTTAATTATATTTACTAATTCTTGCTTTTATTAGAGCGTTTTAATTTTAATATATAAGCCCTATTCTATAGCTTAAGTAGTAATAACTCGAGTATTAATCTCGGTATTTTAATTATTACTAGAATTATTTCTATTATTATTTCTGGCTCTTAAAGGCTTCTAAAAGGCCCTATTAAAAGTATTAGATAAGCCTTTATTATTATCTATATTAGGATTAATCTATTTAATTTCTTCTATAGAAATAGCTTTAGTAAAAAGTTATATATTTTATAGATTTCGAGATATAATTACTTATTAAACTATTTTCTTTAAGAATAGAGAGATTAGCTTATAAGATATTTATTAGTAAGTAATAAAATAATAGAATAAATTAGTAAGTTATAAAACTATAGTATTAAATTTAGTATAGAACTAATCTCTATTCCTTCTATAAGGTCTAGGGAAGCCCTCTCTAAATAGGAAACTCCGATAATATATATATAATTAGTAATTTATAAGCCTAATACTTATAATATAAATAGTAGTTAATTATAAAATCGAAGAGCTACTAATCTCTCTAATTAATACTTGTAATATCCGAGGTTTATTATATATTCTTAAGTTATATATAATCCTATATATATTACAGATATTATAAAAGTAATATTAGAACAGAATTCAAATATAGTATATAAGAAAGCTAATTAGTTTCTAGTATTTCTTAATTTTAAATAGAAAGGCTAATTAACTCTTTAGTATAGAAATAAAATTACCTCTATTCGGATTTATTAAAGTTATAACTAGTTTATAGTTTTTTATACTAAAATTCCAAAATACTTTTATAATATAAAACTATTATTTAAGATAAAATATATAATTCGAATAGTTTTATATAATTATTATATTAAAGTAAAAGTTAATAGCTTTAAGATTATTTATTTAAAATTATTTACTAAAAACTTATTTAAATATATTAATTTCTTTATAATCTCTTCTAGTAATAAATAAATTATTTATATAAATAATAATAATAATACTTTTCTTATAAAAGATACTAGTATTAATATCTAGTAATTAAAAATCGAGCTATTAAAAGAATTCTAATAGTATATTATATTATATTTAAAAGGCTTATTTTAGATTATAAAATATATAATTAAGCTTATAAACTTTAGCTAATCTGTTTTTAAAACTAATTAGCTATTCTATATAAACTATTTCTTTTATTTTCTTATATAGAAATATAGTTTTAATATCTATTTAATTAATCTCCTAATTAAAGGCAGCTATAATAATAAAGATAAGTTTATAGCTTATTAGTTTAATAACTATAATAAAGGTCTTATTAAAATTAATTTCTTTTCTTTACTAATTTTCCCGAATTACTTATTAAGTTTTATATTAGATAATTTAGCTATATAGTTTCTATTTATATTTATATATTTATTTACTAGATAAAACTCGCTAATTTATTAGATAATTAACTAGTATTTAGGTTTTATTCTTTTATAAAAATAAGAACTTCTTCTTTATTATATTAATTTATTTATTAGAATTCGAATCTACTATAATTTCCTTAAAATATTATAGTTTAAATAGTTCTAGTAAATTAGCTTCTATAAGAAAGATTTTAGCTATAAGATATAAAAGCTAATTAAGTTTAGAATTATTATAGACCTTTAGGCTAATATCTTATATAGCTAATAATATTATAAAGAAAATAAAATCTAGAGAATTAGAATCTAAATAATTAAACTTTAGATATCTATTTATTAGATTATTAACTAGTATTATTACTTGAGATAATAAAAAGTATTCGGTTATAGGATATTTATTTGTCTAATTATCTAGTAAAAGAATAAATAATAAAGTTAATTTACGAAATATTAAAGGTTTAGAAAAAATAGAACAGATACCTTTTTTCCGGTTTTTTACCCCCCCTACTTTCACACCCACACTTCACTCACCTTCAGAACTCACTCCATATACTTTAGCCCTTTAGCCCCAGGCTCTAGAACCTACTATAAGTAGAACTAGAACAGGCTAAATGGCCCCCCCTGACCCCCCGGGCTCTAGCCCCCCCTCTATTGACTCCCAAGAGCTCGGAGAGCTTCCAGAGGGCCCTAGCAGACAGCTAGAGCTACCTACTAGCTCCCTACTAGCTCGTTTCAGCCAGGGAGCTCAATTCGCATTTGATTTAGCTACAAATCCCATCTCCTCAGACGAACTCGCAGCCCCTTTTCCTCAGCCTAATTCGGCTAGTGCGGCTCGACTGAGCCGCCTCCAGAACGGGCTAAAGCAGGGCCCTAGCTCGAGCGATATTAATAGTAATATTAATAAGGAATACCAAAACCACGGAAACCACTACTAGTACCAGAATCAAGCTTCAAACAAAGCTAAATTACTGATTCATTAAGCCCGGGACTTAATAGTCAAAGCTATTACTATTACTCCGTCACATGACCAGCAATCTCGACTACTAGATCTAGTAGAAATCTTCAGAGAATACACTGAATTCGGCCGCATCCGCCATACTAGTACTTTACTAGCCTCCCAAGTAGCAAACCTCGAAAATGCTACTAAACGGATCGAAATTCAAGCAAGAACTCAAGCTAAACCAGATACTCAAGCTATTCAAGCTAAAACTACCTCCGGAAAGCCTACTTGGGCTAAAATCGCTACTTAAGAACTACCATACTCGGAAAAGGACTGGACTATAGTATTATATACTAAGTCCAAAAATCAGGGAGGAAAAGGCCCTAGTATACTTACTAGTAGCGGTAGTACTCGTGATACTAAGAAACCACCTAGTAGTTCTAGTGCCCGTAATACTAGTATAAAATCTATAGCCCTCTCTAGGAAAAGCACCTTCCTACTAGCTCATATAGAGCAGGCTAGCTTGTTTTCAGCTATTTCCGTCTGCAATTTGCTTAATAATACTTTCCGTACTAAGGGAATCAAGGAACTAGTAATCTCTATAGTCTCTCTTTCCTTAAAGGGTAATATTATAGTTAATACTACCCCTGAGTTTAACTCTGACTTTTTGGTTTAAAACGAAGCTACTATAAAGGGGGTGCTTCCCTTAGTAAAAAGCATATAAAAAGGAGAGCCCTAGTATAAAGTTATTATCTATGGTCTATCTATTCGTGATTTTGATATACCCGAAGGAATGAACTTAGTCCTAGAAGAGATCAAGACCTTTAATAAGGGTCTAGAGCCTATTGGCCAGCCCTATTGGGCTACTTCTAAGGAAAAAAGAGACTCAGGCCTCTAGCGAGCCGGTTTAGTAGTAGTAGTATTCCCTACCGAGATTCAAGCTAATAGAGCTATTAAAAACAGACTCCTTATAGCCGGAATCTCTGCTAAAGTAGTAAAATACCATACTATCTCTAGTACTACGCAGTATACTAAGTATACAGGGTACGGGCACTTAGACTCTATTTGCAAAAAAGACCCTAAGTGCTTGCTATATAGTGAGGAGCACGTGACAGAGAACTATTTCTGCTCTATCTATAAAAAGAAGGGTAAAAAATGCCCTCACGTGACTACTAAATACGCTAACTGCTCTAGTACTACCCACTCAGCTAGTTCTAAGCTATGTGAGGTCTACTTAGTAATTAAACAAGCTACTACTACTCCTACTATTACTATTAATGAGTAGCTATATTAAAGTACTACAAATTAATATAAATCGTAGTGGCCCTACTACTAAAAACGTCTTGCAAATGGCTATAGAACTGGATATTAAAGTCCTAGTAATTCAAGAGCCCTGGATTATAGTAAGAGATAGTACTAATCGGGGATATCATTCCATTATATACCCTAGCTATTTCCAAATACTCCCGAATTACGGTACCTTGAGACCTAGAACTCTAGTTTACATAGCTCGCGAACTACAGGCTAGTCTAGCTCAAAACTTACCAAGTGATCCTGATTACCTAATTATAGACTTGAGTCTAGGTATACTAAAAATGCAGCTAATTAACTTCTATAATGCAGTTTACCCAGAAGACCCTAATAGTATATTGACTATACTAAGAGAGGATATTTTACCTATTACTCTCTTAGATAGCTCTCTATTACTAGGCGATTTTAATATGCATTATTCTTAGTGGGATCCCCTTAAACCTCAAAGCACTCATATAATCTATTTAATTAGCTATATAGAGAACCACTCTTTAAGGCTATTAAATAAAATAGGGGAAGGTACCTTCTATAGGCCTAATATATCTATTCCTTCCGTATTAGACTTAAGTTTTGCTACTAGTGGAATAGTAACTAAGATCAAAGACTAGTAAGTGCTACCAGACTTAGGTTCAGATTACTTTGGGGTGCTATTTACTATTAGTAAGTCGACTTATAGGCCTAGTTCTAATCCAGTCAGATTTAATACTAAAAAAGCGGACTGGGCTAAATTTATAAGCTATCTCACTAATAGCCTTGAGAATATGCCCTTTCCACTTACTAGTATACCTGGAACCCAGGAACTAGACCTATTAGCAGAAGACTTTACTAATAGAATAGTGGAAGCAGCTAGTAATAGTATTCCAAAATCTACTACTAGTCCGTATTCTAAACCCTGGTGGAATGAAGACTTAAAGACCTTACGTAAATCAATACTATACTATAGCTATAAGTATAAAGCTTCAGGGTATACTCTCTATAAATAAGAACTCCAAAATGCAAAGAATACCTATTTTAATACTATTAAAAGCACTAAACTAGCACACTGGAATAAGTTCTTAGAGAATAAAGACTCCCAGTCAATTTATAAAGCTATGAAATATACTAAGGATATTATATATCAACCTATTCCTAGTATCCTAAATAGTAATAGCTCAAATGAGCTAAAATCGACTTTCCAAGAGAAGTATAATATCTTTAGAACTGTGCTTTTCCCACCCCCTCCTAGTGCAGCACCTATTAGTCTAATAGACTATAGGCCTAGCTCAAAGTGGGACTGGCCTATTTTATCTAAAATAGAACTAGAACAAGCCTGTACTTCTAAGATAAAAGGGAAAACCCCTGGACCAGACTTAGTTACTCAAGAGATTATAGTCCACGCTTATAGAGCTTCTCCAGACATCTTTTATAGGCTATATTCCTTATTTATTAATAAGGGATACTACCCTAAAGTCTGGAAACAAGCTACTGGCTTTATTCTAAAGAAATCAGGGAAACCAAACTATTCCTTACCTAAAGCATATCGAGTTATTTCCCTACTTAATTGCTTAGGGAAGGTTTCTGAGAGAATACTAGCTAGGCGACTTAGCTATTTAGCCGAGACTAGTAACCTACTGCACTATACTCAAATGGGAGGTAGGCTCCACAAGTCAGCTATTAATACTGCTCTACTATTACAAAATGAAGTAGAATCAAATAAGTCCTATAAGCTGAAAACTAGTACTCTCTTCCTAGATATCAAAGGCGCCTTCGATCACGTATCCAAGAATAGGCTATTACAGATTATGATTAGTTTACTACTACCTACTAGCCTTATTCTATGAGTATCGTCATTCCTAGACAACCGGGTATTAAGGCTAGCTTTTGATAATAATATTAAAGTATTTAGGTCTATACTTACTAGCATTCCACAAGAGAGCCCTATATCCCCTATACTATTTCTTATCTATATCCGAGACTTATTTAAATCTGCAAATATTAAATTCAGATCCTATTTAGATAATATATCCCTTACTACCGCTTCTAAAAGTCTTAAAAAGAATATAAAGACCCTAGAACGGGAAGTAAAGGATATAGTCGATTTAGGGAAAAAGAATACTATTAGCTTTAATATAAATAAAACTGAGCTTATTCATTTTAATAATTCCAAAAATAAGCCTAGTCTAAAACTACCTAATGGGGAACTAGTTTCCCCTAGCAAAGTAGTCAAATAGCTAGGGATCTATTTCGATGAAAACCTCAGATTTAAGGAACATATAGCCTATAGGGCTTCCAAAGCAAAACAAGCCTTTTATAGGGTATAGAGACTTACAAATATATCACGCGGTTTATCCCCTTTTGTAATTAGACAGCTATATTTAGCCTGTGTTACTAGTGTAATGGACTATGGTTCTATACTATGGTGGAAGACTGAAAATAAAGCTCAGATTCGGCCTTTACAGGCTATTCAAAACCTAGCCCTAAGGAAGACTTTAGGAGTATTTAAAACTGCCCCTATTATTCCTATGGAGGTCGAATTAGCTTTAGCTCCACCTATTATAAGGCTAAACCATAGTCGACGTCGATATGCCTTCCGAATCCTTAAACTAAGTCTAAAACACCCTATTAGACTAGAGTTCGAGAAGTTCTTCCAAAGATCTAGGGATTTAGAAGTAATAGAATCTGATATAGACTCTATTTATAGTCTAAATACTAATCTAAAGCGAGATCGCTTGGCTAAAAAGTCTCAAATAGAAACTATAGTGGATTCTATTAGTAATCTAGTAGACCCTAGAGATCTAGAGACTATAAGACACTTTTACTTTGCTCCCTGGAACAGAGAAGTACCTTATAAAATCACTATATCAAAACAGCCAAAGGAAGAGACTGCTATATTATATAATCTCTATCTAAAGACTTTATATAATAATAGCTCCGTACTATCTATATATACAGACGGATCTCAGACTGAAAAAGGAATCGGAGTAGGCCTAGGGCTCGCAGTTTATAGTCACGAAACTCCTTATATTCCGGTCGTAGCTAAATATAGAGAAAGCCAGAATATAGGAGCTAGTGCTATAGTCTATAACGGAGAACTAGAAGGCGTTACTAGGGCTATTGAATACGCTAGCAGTAAAGCAAAGAGAGGGGAGCTTTTTAATATCTATATAGATAACCAAGCTGGTTTACTAAGATTAAAAACTCCGTCTAATAAACCTGGCCAAAGCCAACAGATTAGAGCTATATTAGCTACTAAGGCCCTTAAAGCTAAAGGAGCTAATATAGAACTAATCTGGGTTCCAGGGCATACAGATATAATAGGGAACGAAGAAGCTGACGAGCTAGCTAAGCTAGGCACTACTTCTCCTATATTAGAACCTGAATTAGTAAAAACCTCCTTTGCTTTCCTAGGGGTCGAAATTAATAAAGTTAAGAAACTAGAGTATAGACTACTTTTAGAATCTTATACTAAACCGAAAACCTAGCTAGAATCATATAGCAATATATATCCGTGGAAAGTAACCAGAAAAATAAACCTACCTATGGGAATACTTAGGCCTATAGCTAGTGCCTTCTTCCAGCTAAAGCTAGGCCACGGATATTTAAAGTCCTATTTATATAGGCTAAAAATAGCATCTAATAACAAATGCAAATATGGCAAAACTGAGAATGCAAAGCACCTCCTTCTATATTATATGCTATATAGAGAGGAACGTTTTAGACTATTTAGTCTATTTAAAGGGAGCTTGGAAGCTAGTGCTTTTAACCTACGGTTACTATTACATACGGAAATTGGGATATCAAATACACTAGTATTCTTAAAAGAAACTAGTATATGCACAAGAAAATGGCATATTGAGCGAAGCGTGGAAGTGGAAGAGGTGGAAGTAGTGGAAATAGGGGGGGAAATAGGAGAGGAAATAGGGGAGGAAATAGGGGAGGAAATAGGAGAGGGGGAATAGGGAAAAAAGGGAAAAGGGGAATAGGAATAGGGGAGGAATTTGCCGATTTTTACTCATTTCTTTATTTTCCTTTAAGTTTTTTTTCCAGGGGTACGTCCCCAACCATTTATTACACCTATATTGGAATTTTGGGCCTGTATATTAGCTTACTGAAACACACGGCTAGCTTAGCTGGCCGTGCTATATAGTTCTTAAACTAATAAAGCACGTTAAAAGGAAAAAAAAAAAAAAAAAAAAAAATAGAAAAAATAGAAATAAAGTTTTCTAGTTAGTTTCTTATTAGTAGAATCTTAATAGTAAATCGGGTCTATTACCTAAGTTATTTCTAAAAAGAATTCGAAGAGTTTAGTATAATAGTAGGTTATAGAGTTTTTAGCTTATATAGTAATAGCTAAGGGAATTCTAATAAAGTATCTATATTACTATTATAACTAACTTTAATATAATAAATATATTTCTTAAAAAAATTAGATAAATTAGATATTACTAGATATTTTAAGCTAGTTATAAGCTTAGAGAATTATAAGTATAATATTATATTAAAATAAATATTAAACCTGAATTTAAGAAACTTCTTCTAAATAAATATAAGATACTTTTCTATAATATATATAATATAAGCCTTAAATATATAATTATTATTTATAAGAATTCGATAAATATTATTACTTTTATATCTAATAAGATATCTTTTTATTATTTAATCTTTCTTTAGCTTCTTCTTATTTTACTTATTAACTATAAACCAGATATAGAATCTAATAATATAGAGGTAATTAATAAATAATTTATAGAAATTCTTTATTTAGAAAAGTATTATATTAAAAGTATTATAAGATTATTATATATAGAAATAAACTATAGTTTAAAATAGTTCAGGCTACTATTTACTCGGAAATTTAGAGCTCTTTAAAAGTATTTTAATAATAGTTTATAGTATTTATTTAATTCTTTTTATAGTTCTATTTATTTCCGGGTTATATAATATAAATAATTTAAAATAAACTTCGGTTTCTATAAAGTAAAGCTAAAAGGCTTTAAAAACAAATTCTTTTCTATTATCTATCTATAATTATATAATCTGTTTATAGTAAAACTTTTAAAAAAGCTTAAATTTAGCTAATAATTCGAATCTATATTTTATAATATAATACTCGATCTTTTTAATTTTATTATAATAAAAGTAAATAAAGTACTCTATACTATTTTCTATTATATATAAGAGGCTAATTATATTTATATAAATTAGTTTATTCGAATATTTTTCTAATATAATATACTTTTTATAAAATATTTTTATTATATAGCTTTTAAAGCAAGTTTTATAAATATAGAATACTAGAAGCTTATAAAGATCTATATTCTCTATTATATCTTTAAATTTAACTAGATTTTCTTTACTAAAATATTTAAACTATTTATATTATATAATATATATTTCTTTTATAATAAATACTATAAGTATTTAATATTAGAATATTTACTATATTAGTTTAAGTAAATAAAAGACTTTTTTAAAATAAGTAATATAGGCTTATTACTTTTAATATAAATTATAGATCTTCTAATTATATCTAGACTATTAGATCTATTCCTTAAATATTAAGAAATTAATATTAAAATAAAAGAGATTATATAAGATAAAGGCTATAAATATAACTAGTTTATTTTCTTTAATCTTAAAAATAGTTCTATATTTATTAAATTATACTTTTATATTTTTCTAAATAAAATCAAGATATAATAAAAGATTTATTCTAAAATTTAAATAGAAAATAATATTAAATATTTATAGCTATTTAAAATTCTTTTTTATTATCTAAACTAGTAGAACTACTATTTTTTATTATTATAATATTAAGCTATATTTATTAATATTTATAATCTAGTTAATTTCTTTATTATCTAGTAATTTAATTAACTTAAAGAATTCTTATTTATAAAATATATATTAAATAAAGCTACTATTAAAAATAAATATAGCTATAAGTAAATTAGATATAAGAAACTATAATATTTAATAGATTTTACTAGAAAGTATTAGAAACTTAATAATTAAAATACTAAAAAATATAAATAATAGAAATTTTAGAATTTAAAAAAGAAATATTTAAAGATATAGCTATATAAATAAAAATAAAACTTAAAGAAGTATCTTATAGCTATTTTATATAATTAAGGCTAGTAAAAATACTAGTAAAATAATATCTAATATAAATAAAGCTATATATTAAAATATAATTAAAATATAATTAAAATATAATTATAGACTCAGGCTTATAAATTTTTATATTATAATTAAAAGTATATATTAGTTATTAGCTTTAGTTATAAAATAGTTTTATTTTACTAAATATAATTAATCTATAAAAAGAACTACTATAACTTTTATAATTACTAATTATTAAATTAGAAAGCAGGCTCGAATTATAATATAATATATTTATAAATAGCCAGATATCTATAAATAGTTATTAAAAACTTCTTCTATTTAAAAGTAAGTTAGTTTCTAGAAAATAATTTTAATTTCTATTTTATTTCTTTCTTTTTAAAGCATTCCTCGAAAATAGCTTTTAAATAAAGATATTTAATTATATATTTTACTTTAGTATAATATAGTTTTTTATAGTATTTATATTTAATATTTGTTTTATTTCTTCCTTAATTTATATATAATAAAAAGGCAATTTAGCTAGATAATTATTATATTAGAGCCTTTTTTTTTATATAATTTATATAAATTCAAAGAGAATTATATTTATTTTAATTATATTAATAAAATTATTATAAGAGATCTAATATAATTTAAAGATATTATATATAAATAAGAGATTATCTAGATATAGTTCTACTATTTAGAATATAGGTAATTAGATACTTTTAGAAAAAAGAAATAGCTTACTATTAAGTTTTATAAATGTATTATTATATTTTATAATATTAGTATAATTATTAAAATAGAGATTAAGAAAGTTACTTTAGAAATAATTAAATATAATAATATTTTATAAGCGGAATTACTTCTTAAAAAAAATAAAGAATAACTTGAAATCGGATTCTTATATATCTTTTATAAGATTATATTTCTTTATTTTAGTATAGAGAAAAGTAATTAGACTAAGCTTATTATTTATAATACTTTTCTTTTAGATTTAGAGTTTCTTTTATTTATTAAATTAGACTTAATAAGCCTTTTATATTTTAGTAAAGAAATCTATAAATCTAACTAGTCTAAAAAGGGTTTTATTTAGAAGCTTCTAGTAAAAATAGTTCTTATTAATAAAAGTATTATTAATTCTTTAATATTAATTAATCTAATTAGATTTATTAAGTTCTGAAATAATAGTAAAAGCCGAAAAGATAAATAGTCTAGTCTCTAAAACTATTATTAAATATTATCTATTTAGTTAAATAGTTAAATATAAAGTATTTAATAAAGAAATTATTAATCCAATTTAGTTAAAATTATATAATATTTAATAATTTTTTAGTTAAAACTTTCTTATATATTTATATTTCAGGTTTTAACTTAATAACTAAAAAGAAATATAAGTAATAAAGATTTAGAGCTTAAAGAGCTTAAAGCTTTAGTATTTAGATAAATATATTTAAAAAAAGAAGGTTTAATAATTTCTGAATTAGTATAATTAGAATTAGAGTTTTAATTAAATTTAGTATTAAAGAATTCAATTAAAGTATTAATAAAAGTATATATATAGTAAGAAAATAAGTTAAGTTAGAAAAGAAATATATTTTATAATTAAGTAATTCTATAAGTTCGAGTATTTCTTAATAAGATAAATGTTTTATTTATAGGAAATATCTGCTTTAAGGCTATTTATAGCTTTTAAGCTATTAGCTCTTTAACTATTTATTTTATTATTAGTTAAATAAAACAGAGAAATTAATTAATAAAAAGAATAAATAAGTTAGAAATTAAAATATTAGAATTCTTATTAATTAAGGTTTACTAGAATTATATTATTAGGTTTATTAGTATTTTAGTATTTATATAACTTTTAAACTAATAGAAAACTCTAATATTAGAAGATTAAGAAATAAGAATAGCTTATAAGAATAATTAATTTATTAGTTTCGGAAATAAAAGAGAGGCTTATATTAATTCTTTTATATAAAGTATAAATTACTAAATAAATCCGAGAATATCTAAAGAATTATATCTATTATTTTCTAAAATAAAAAAGAAATCTAATATTTTAGTAATTTTAATAATAATTAAAAGATTTATATTCTTAATTTAATTCTATATAAAGGCTTATAAAGCCAAGTACTTTTAAATTAGAATTATCTATTTATAAAGTAATAAATTAGATTAAATAACTTAGCTTTATAAAAGTTACCGGATTTAGAACTTATTAGGTAAATATATATATAAATAAATTAGATCTTAATTAATTTTTTATAAAATAGAAGATAAATAAAGTCTATTTTATATATATATTTATATAAACTAGTTAGTTTTATATATAATTATATATATATATATAATATTATATAATTATATTTAATATTACTTATATTAGAATTAATCTAGTTAATTTCCTTTATAGAAATAGCTTTAGTAAGAAATTATATATTTTATAAATTTCGAGATATAATTACTTATTAAATTATTTTCTTTAAAAATAAAGAGATTAGCTTATAAGATATTTATTAGTAAGTAATAAAATAATAAAATAAATTAATAAGTTATAAAATTATAGTATTAAATTTAGTATAAAACTAATTTTTATTTCTTTTATAAAGTTTAGAAAAGCTTTTTTTAAATAAGAAACTCTAATAATATATAAATAATTAGTAATTTATAAGTTTAAAACTTATAATATAAATAATAATTAGTTATAATATTAAAGAACTACTAATTTCTCTAATTAATATTTATAATATTCGAGATTTATTATATATTCTTAAATTATATATAATTCTATATATATTATAAAAATTAAGTATCTTTTTCTTTTTATAGAACTGAATTATAAGTAAAAGTAATTAATAATTATTTTCTTTTTAATATAAAATAATAGCTTTATTTCTAAAAAACTAAATTTTAAATAAATATAGCTTAATTCTTTTTATTATCTAATTTATATATATAAATAAATCTTATTCTAATCTAAATATAAACTAATTAGTATTAGTTTACTAGAAATATATAATATTATTATATAATTATAAAATATTTATTATATAAATTAGTAAAGTAATTATTATTTAAAAATAAGAATTATAGTATTATAATATTAATATATACTTTCTAAATCTACTAAATCTAATAGAAACTAGCTATTAGTTAAATTACTTATATAATATAAGGTTATATAATTATTATTTATTATTTATATTTTATTACTTCTAATTACTTTTATATTATATAACTATATTATATAACTATTAATAATTATAGCTATATTAATAAAAAGAATTCAGATAATTAAAAAGAATCCGAAATAATAATAGAAATACTTTTTCTTTAAAGTTTTTTTATTTATAAAAGTTTTTTAGAATTTTATTAAAGCTTATAAGAATTATATTTAAATTATTAAAAAAAGATTTAGAATTAAGAAAGATTTATTATAAGTAAATTAGTTATAAATATTTTAAATAAATAAACTTTAATTCTTATAAATTTCTAATTTCTAAAATAAAAATATTAAATACTAGTTCTATTTAGAACTTAATAAAAATTAGATAATACTTTCCGGAATCCGATTATTCTTTAATAAGATATAATTATATTATAATAATATTAGTATTAAGAATATTAAAAAAAGTAAATAAAAAACTTATAATAATTATATATATTTTATAAAAGGCTCGAATTTCTAAAATTAAATTCTAAATAGCTATAAATATTATATTATTAGTATTTAAAATACTAATAATAGATTATATAAAAATCTTAATAATAATTTTAATAGTAAACTTAATATCTTAAAAATAGATTTTATAATATTATTTTAGGAAATTAGAAAATATCTAAATATATTAAAAAAAACTTACTTTTAGAATATTAATTTAAATAATATTTTTATTAATTTTATTAAAACAAGTAATAGAATTCTGAAGTTTAATAAACTTTTTCTAGTTTTTAAAAATCTAATTAGTAAACTTATTATTAATAATATAATACTATTTAGAATGTTTTTTAGGAAATTTCTTAAAAGTTATAATAGTATTTTTCTAGAATTAGTAAGCTTCTAATAAATAATAAGAAATCTGGAATTATATTAATTTTAATAAATATTAAAGCTAAAGAATTTACTAAAATATAAGATTTAAAATTCTTATTATAAATAATTTCTGAAATCTCGGAAATATTTATATAGGTTTCTTATATAAATATTTTATTAAATTCTTTTTATAAATTCTTTTTATAAATTCTTTTTATAAAACTATTTAGATTATTCTAATATAAAATTTAATAAATAGTATTAATTTTATAGAATAATATTTTAGTATTTTGAATTAAGCTAATTAGAATATTTAGTTTCTAATAAAATTATAATTATTAGCTAGCTTCTATATCTAAAATATATAATTACTATTTCTTTTTACTTATTTAGCTTTAATTTAATTAAGTAATTTTTATATTTATTATTTAGATTATATTAGTAAAACTACTTTTTAAAATATTAAAAATTTATTTTAATTAAATATTTTACTAGAATAAATTAATAAATCTTAAAAATAAGATTTTAAAAAAGAGATATAATTATAATATATATAGAATTATATATAATTTAAGAATATATAATAAATCTCGAATATTACAAGTATTAATTAAAGAAATTAATAAATTTTTAAATTTTTAATATTATAATTATATTATTATTTATATTATAGGCTTTAGATTTATTAATTACTAAATATATATATATATATATATATATATATTATTAGAAGCTCTTATTTAAAGAAGACTTCTCTAGACTTTATAAAAGAAATAAAGATTAGTTCTATATTAAATTTAATATTATAGTTTTATAATTTACTAATTTATTTTATTATTTTATTACTTATTAATAAATATTTTATAAAAATAAAAAATAAATAAAATAAATAAAATAATATATAATAAACCTCGAATATTAAATAAAGAAATTAATAATTCTTATATATTATTATTTTATTACTAATTATATTATAAGTTTTAAGCTTATAATTTTCTAATTATATATATATTATTAGAGCTTCTTATTTAAAAAAAGCTTTTTTGGATTTTATAAAAGAAATAAAAATTAGTTTTATATTTAATTTAATATTATAATATTATAATTTACTAATTTAATTTATAATTTTATAATTTTTAGTTATTTAATTATAAAAATATATATAAAATTTAAATAAGAAAATTTAAATACTAAACTTTATATAAACTAATATATTATTATATTAGTAGCTATATATAAATATTTCTAATTTAGCTAAAATATAATTCGAATTAGAAATATTTATATATAGCTATTAATATAATAATATTTTATTAAATAAAGAAATAAAATATATTTTTATATTTTCTTATATTTATATTCTTATATTTTTTATATTTTTATATTTTTATATTTTTATATTTTTATATTTTTATATTTTTATATTTTTATATTTTTATATTTTTATATTTTTATATTTTTATATTTTTATATTTTTATATTTTATATTTTTATATTTTTATATTTTTATATTTTTATATTTTTTATTTTTATATTTTATATTTTATATTTTTTATTTTTATTTTATATTTTATATTTTTATATTTTTATATTTTTATATTTTTATATTTTTATATTTTTATATTTTTATATTTATTTTTATATTTTTATATTTTTATATTTTTATATTTTTATATTTTTATATTTTTATATTTTTATATTTTTATATTTTTATATTTTTATATTTTTATATTTTTTTTAGCTTTATATTTTTTTTAGCTTTATATTTTTTTTAGCTTTATATTTTTTTTAGCTTTATATTTTTTTTAGCTTTATATATTTTTTTATTAAAAGCCTTTTATTTTGCTTTCTAAGCTATAAATACTATATCTATAATAATATTTAAAGCTCAATTCCTTTAATTTTATACCTGTTATATAAGAAGAAATATATAAGATAGAGTTAAAGAAAAGGCGCGGATTTTATTATCTTGTTATATATAAGGTAAAGACGGTAGGTAACAGATATTGGCTGAATTTCGCTGACCCTCTGAATGCCAACAATCTAAAACTGTAATAGGGATCACTAAAAAGGTCGCAAGTCAGGGAGCAACTCCAATTGTATTCACTGACTGAAACTTAAGGAGGGAAGTGAGTCGTGGGAGGTGCGAAGCCTTAAGGGCTTGCGTACGGACCACCCGCGCACGTGCTTACTAGCCAGGATGCCCAGGCACTCTCTGACAAAAACGAGCCTCAACACTTGGCGGCAACTTATACACTGAGTCACCACCGTCTTTGCTTCAGATTGGAGGAGGTTTCGAAGACTGACCGCCGACGTATTTAATCCGAAGAGAAACTAATTATATCTCATGAATATCGAGAACCTCAAAGTTCAAGCTCGGGCATTTGGAGATGAAATGTTCGACCTGGAAAATCTCGTGTAGTACAGAAAAGTGGTTATTCTCTCGGTGGACTAGGCTTTTTGTCTAACCAGGCAATTTCTCACTCGGAATTGCGGATCAAGTCGCTCCTATAAGGTGGAGGAATTTGGAATTTGTTCTCATCCTTCTTCCTTCCCTTCCCTTATATGCTACTTCTTGAAGCCGAAATGGCAAGCCTGACACTCGCTTGTCGGATCAGCTCTCGTGGATCCACCAAGTTACTCGCAACCCTCCTTCTTCCGGTTCCATTCACAAGGCTGTGGTACCGTAGGTTTTGTATTGAATGCAAACCGTAGGCTGCTTCGTGATACTAGGATCGGGTTCGCCTTGCCGCGAGGGGAAGTAGGTTTCATTCGTTCTAATGAGACTTTTCGCCACCGAATCTGCTGGTAACTCTGTTGGTGTTTGTCTCATCGAAGCCTTAAATCCCCAGTTTATGAAGAGTCTTCGACGGGGGAGAGAGCATTTGCAGGAAGGAATGGCAGACACCAGGGAACACTGAATATGCAGGCGATCTGCTTACGGTGCAGATGGATGTTAGCTCAGGCAGCTAGGCAAGTCGCATGCTTCATTGAGCTGCAAGGTCCACTTGCATTCCCGAATTTGAGCTCCCGAATTGATCTGAGAGGGGGTGACTGCCTCCGTCCGCAGATGTGGCGCCCGGAAGCTAGCGAAGGGAAAAGAACACCATTTGTCTCATTTGCAGGAGTGTCCGCCTACCCGTTATTCCCGTCACCGAGAAATGCCAAACAAGTCAGAGAAAAAGACGCCATCTGGCTGCCTATGGTTGTCTTGACCCAGCCACGGTCATAGCTTGGGAGCTTGGCCCTTGGAACAGATGATTGGTCAATCGCGGGTTTCCTGTAACCCTTACATGATGATTGTTCAAAATAGAGCAATTGATTGCAAAGAAGGAATTGGAAATATCGCAGGGAAGTGTGGAGATGAGAGACTGCTCGACTGCAAACTTGGGGAGCAAGGCTTGGAGCCTTTGGCCGTGGGGGCTCAGCCTGTGCAGGGCATAAATTCATGATTGAGGCTTCTTTGCAAGCCATGGGGTAGCGGCATGGTGGCATAACTTATGCAATCGCGTCGAGGGACTCTGTTTCCATAATGTACTCGTCGGCCTGGATAAAGAGTTTCTTGTCTTTGAGTCTTCTTGGAGACATTTACGGGGAACTTCTAGAGCGAGGCCTTCAAGGAAGATCATACTCTTCGTGTGAGGGATTGGAGTGGCTTGGAGTGCGCGAGTTGGACAATTCGGTCATGAATGCTGAGAGAGCCACAGTGCCGCTGCAAAGTGCAATCCCGATGCAGAAATCGTACAGCTCGAGGTAACATTGAACACTGCTTCAATTGACATGCCCTCATTGTAGTTTATGAATTGAAAATGGAGGGATCGCTGATGAGATGATCGATGTTCCAAAAGTCAGCGTCCCAATTAAGGCTAGTGAAAAAAAAATCAAAAATCAGCCAGTTCCCAGCCCCAGCCAGATTTGCGACAAGTTGAAGTTGAATGTATGAGAATACCGAGAACGCCTCCAGCCCCAGTTCGAGGCAGACGCCGATTCCCCATCCACGCATTGGAGCCTATTGAATGGCTACGTGGAAGCCTGGAAGTCGAAGCAAACTTGTCTCACATTACCCCGCCTGGGAGCAGAACTCCATGAGCGTGCAGATCTACCCAGTACAACAGAACCGAAAAGTCTGTAAATGCTCAACCCGAGCCGTAGTCCTGCAGAAAGGCTTGACGCTCTCCGCGTGAGTCAGACGCTGGTCTGAGGTTGTTCAGCCCCACCGCTCACAACCTTGGGACACTGTGAACGCGTTGTGCACTTACTAGGTACCAGAAAAGTAGCTCTGTGAATCCATTGTGAAGTTAATAGTATTGAAAGACGGGGAGCTGCAGAGAGCTGCCGGATATTTGAGGCTCTGAGCCCCCTGGTCAGCCCCAGCTTGATAAACGATCCAATCACTTCAGAGAACGCCTCGAAGGCGTCACACACCAACATGCAACAAATCAAAGTTTCACACCGAGTACCCATGAGCCTCGTTTCAGGGATTTCTTGTGCTGAACGGAGTGCAAGGAGCGAACCAACAGCAGGTACGCCCACCCTTGCCATTCGCAAAGCAATCAGGAATCGAGGCAGATCAACTCTCAAGGCTGTACACAGCCTGAAGTTATCGATCGGCCATCGTGGGGAAAGGCCAGCGATTTTCGGTGCCCGAAGAATGCCCATGTGAAAAGCAGTCCCTCAGAAGTGTTGGGGTTATCTCGGATGCCATGAATAGGAAGTCCCGCTTCACGAGTTGGCCAATAGCTGTTGTGCAGGCTTCGGGAGATTGGTTCAGGCCTCAAGAATGGAATTGCGAGAAGCTGTGAATGTAAAAGGCATCGTTTGCAGTGGCGTGAATGTGCCTCTGTGAACTTCGGTGAAGGAATTGGGGATTGGGATTTCAGGCGACAACTTGGACCTGCTGAGGATGAGGATGAGGAAGCCGAAGCCAAAGCCTCGTTGCTCATGTGACCAGCCACCACGTGACTGATTGGTGATTCCCAGCCCCCTCCTCAAAGTGACAGAATATCAGACTAGGAAGGATGTTTCGGCATCAAGCCGGGAAACCCGCTCACCAGAAATGGATTTCGAGGTTTCTTGCAAGTTTCTCGTATGCCCTTGTCGTTTTGCGCGTTGACAGTGGAATTAAAGTTATCCGCATGAGGATCGCCACTTATCGATTAGAAGATAAGACGACCGCCAACGCCACCAAAACCCTTCATGCATTGCGACGGGACGATGTCTGAAGCGCTGCAACCAAAGTCTAATTATTTGTATCAATTGATCAGATGAGGAGCAGCCGCCAAGCGCCCGACGTGGGGGTTCATCAATTGAGCGGTGGTGAGCGTCAGTGGGAGCTGGTGAGAGCTGAAGGTGTGGTGTCCGGGGAAATGGAGGGGGGTGAGATGAGACATTAGCGCGCCCTTCACATGGGACGCCGAATCAAGGCCCAGAGCATGTGACCTGGCTCCCAAGGTTGTGTGCAGGTGTTAATTGCATCGACAGATGATCGTTGCACGAGGGAGATGCCCTCCGTACTCTGCTCCGACGGCATCGGAAGATGGAGGGAGGCCAGGTCTTGTGGCCACAACGTGGCGAGCGTGATACGTATGCATGATGCCTGGGACCATCGGGTTGCCTCCAGGGAATTGGGATGGGATGAGAGGGATGTGAGGGATGGGATGGGATGGGATGCGGATACTTGGCACAACTCAATTGACAGCGGAGTCCTCGATTGCATTTGCATACTTGAGGCAATTGATGACGACGAAGGAGAGAATTGACTTCTTGTACGGCGCCGACACGTGGAGGCTCGAGGGCTGCGAATGCGGACCAGGTGAGTTTGCCCGGCTCCCACGTCGGGCGAATTGAGGCGGTGGGCTTTGTATCGGCAGCAGCCTCAATTGTTCGTTTCGGTGGGCGGCTGCATTGGAACGTCGATAATGCCTGCGGAGGCGTGTCGGATCAATTGGATTCCTGGACGGGCGAAACGAAGTGTGCAACGCATTGAATTGAATTGGGACGGAGTTTCTGGCTGGGTTGGCGCTGCGAGCCAAAGGCATTCGCCGCTTTCAATTGATTGACAGACAGACAGACAGACAGAATTGGAAGCCGCGGCCCAATTGCACACGACCACAACTCTCGGGCAGCTGAGTTCGCATTCCGGGGCGAGAGCACCGCATCGATTGAAGCGAATGGTGGTGGTGGTGACGAGCAAAGGCATGGGAGACGAACGCACGAATTCACTAATCGGTGCGGTGCGGCTTCTAGCTTCTAGCTTCTACATAGTAGCAAGCTTAGCAAGCCTCTGGCTCCTCATGATGCTGGCCTTGCGAACGGTGAAGCCTTACGAAGGGTGAGGCCCGACGTTGATGAAACTAGGCCCCAATGCAGCTTAGCGGCAACCGGACTAGCCTCGCCCTCGCACTTGCCACAAATGACTCACTCGCGAAATATCTTGCTAGTTGCGAACTCTGGACTGGCACTTGCACTGGCACTGGCACTGGCACTGGCACTGGCACTGGCCTCCGGGTCGATCCTCAGCCAATGTTCTGATTCCCAAGGTCTCTGGCACTCCCTCTCCCACTCTCATTCTTACTACTCACTCTCCCTCTCCCACCCCTTACCAATCCTCGAGCCTTCGGACGATTGTTGATTGAGCGAAACCCAATGGCCCCCGCGACCGCCCCCCTTTCGCGACCGCAGACACCCTCTGCTGCTGGAGGCCAGCTGGATGCCACTGCCGCCCCATTGGCCAATGGCCCCCTTCTGCTGCATTCTCCCTGCCTGAACGCGTTGGCCTTTCGCGCCCCTCTCCCTCCTCCACCCCCCCCAAAACACAGCCGCCTTCACAAACAAAAAGGATTCGCGATTCCACCCAACCAAGCGTCGCCTCACCCCCAATCCCCAATTAACCGCTGCCTAACCCGCAATAAACACACTCAGAGGAGCGAGACATTGGGCCGACCGTCAGACTGACTCAAGGCAGCCCTTTCACTCCCTCCGTCGCGGGAGCAGAAGCCAGGTGCGAGGTTGGTGGGTTGCATAATTTGGTCATACGGCGGCTTATATCACGAGGGGAGTCATCTACCACACCTCTGCCTGCCAACAGGTACCAGTCACTCGTGCGCTGCCACGGCTACAGCCACTGCCACTCAACCTCCCCCCCCCTCCCTAATACCGTCCTTCCTATTTATTCTTGCCCACTCTCGCGCTCTTCTTATTTCCTACCCTCCCCTCTGTCATTCCTGCAACATTGATTCGCATTCCTTTACGCATTCACCGTCGCCATTCATTCAATCGACCGACCTCCACGGCCTTCGCTCGCATTGACTGGAATCCGGATCTCACAAAGAACCGAGCTGACATCTCAGCTGACCAAGACAGTCAACCTTCAGCCCGGCCAACTCGATCTCCACAAACTCCGAATACATATTAGAAGACAAAGACCCCAAGCGGACTTAAGAGCAATCCACTTCCGTGCCATAGATCGGAAGTCGCCACAGCATTCACGAAGTATCTGGGGGAGGCGCAAACAAACGAGAGATGGATGACAAAACATCGTCAAGACTGCAGCCTTCCACTACCTTCGATGACTCTTTCCAATCGACTACACATTCAGTCGTCCGTCCATTGACTTCTTCTCCAACCTACCCATCAACAACATTCAACACGTACTTTCCTGCCATCAATCAGCGTGTCAGTATGGAACCCAAGGACACTTTCGATCCCCGCAACAACTTGCTCTCTCCGCCAGAACCAACTCCTCAAGACAGTTTCTCGCGCTCATTCTCAACATCCTCGATGGACTTCAAGATGGCGGGACCAGCAATGTCAATTGTCAAGGCTCAGCAGCCGATGACGCCTCCCATCTCACCAGCATCGAAGAACTCCCTCCCTGAAGTTTCTCCCTCCACCGAGGTTCGAGACCCAATCCTCTATCCAAATCCGGATCCCTCGCCACAATCACCTCTTTTCAGAGTCAACGACACCCTTCGAGTGGTTGATGAGCATGTGGCCGCTAGGGAACCAACACCTTTTCGCAGCGTCTCGCCTCCGCGGCACAGCGAATACCAGCTCGCCCTCGAGTTCAAATCACAAATGGGGCGAGCCTTCCTTAGCAATCCCCGACTCTGGGCTCAACGAGAATTGGCCCAACTGAGGGAGGATAACGCACTGAAGTTGGGAGGTAGACGATATACCACAATTGCTCCTGCGACAGGTGGCATTCGCAAACAGTTCGGCTCCAAGCCTGTCCGCCAACCCGGAGCGAAGAATGGTGTATCGAAACCACCACGAGTACCCAAGCCATTGACCGGCGCTCGTGGTGCCACTCCGGACTCTACTAAGAGAGTTGCTCGAGAAGACAAGGACTTCAGCTCTCTTCCAGATTACTGCCCGCCACTCGGGAGCCTCCCCAACAAGCCCAACTCTCTCAAGGTTGATTGGAAAGGCGCTCCAATTGACCTTAGACACGATCCACACTTTCATCTCCTCCATCCTGATGAGGTTGCCCTCGCAGCCAATCTCCGTCTCGACTGTGCCACATATCTCACTTCCAAGCGTCGGATCTTCATCAAGAGAATCGAAGCCTACAGGATTGGCAAGGAGTTTCGGAAGACAGATGCCCAGCAGGCTTGCAAGATCGACGTCAATAAAGCCAGCAAACTCTGGCAAGCATTTGATAAGGTCGGATGGTTGAACGCCAAATGGATTGTGAAGTACGTCTGAAGGGATAATGACGGTGGCGTCATCGATTCAACGGCTGGTCCTCACGACGCCCCCCGAACAGCGCCCACACGACGAGACTACGAAACTGATGATTTTCTTTCACGGCCTCTCTCGACTCTCAAACTGCATTGCGACGGTTATTCGCATTGGGTTGGGTCGATTCATTCAACCTGGATCCGGACTACACACTTTTCATTTGTCATGGCCTGGATCAGGAAGGGACTAGGGGATCTGCTTTATTCAGAGGAGCCAGACGTTGCATTGCATTTGCATTGGGTTTGCTGATACCCAGAGCCCGCCCAGCTCCACTCTCGTTCCCAGGCATTTCTTTTCCGCCTTGGGAGGTTCGTTGCATTTTGGGATACAGGGAGGTCGGTTATGTTAGGCGCTTTGCTTTTTCTGCTTGGGATGGTCTGGCTAGACCTGGCCTTCGGATTTAGGGGTTAGCATGGTTGGGATACGGATTATGCAGGATGACTTGGAGGATTTATGGGTATGTGGATGTTTAGTCCTAGCTTGGACACCAGCATAGAGCCCTACATACATAGTTTGCCAGACTCAATTCTTAATTCCCAGGCATTGTGTCGTCATGCAATTACTGTTTTCACTTGGCTCTTGGAGGTGAATCGTGACTTTTTCCTCGCTCGCTCCATGTTTGGGGTATGTGAATTGACGTCTGAATTACCCCGCGGTATACGCGCGGCACAATTCAGGGTGTTGGACCGGTGAGTAATCTTTCGGAGTCGGAATCAGACCGCCTGGGCACTAACCCCTGAATCCACCTACTTCGCTTCATATCGACATCCGCTCCACTTTGGAGTTAATAATATTTGTGCTTAATACTTTGCCGAAAGCTAAACACAGGGCGGGGGCGGTACTCCCAACTTCACTTGGCACAACAAACACCCCCACATTTAATCATTCAGTCAACCACCTCCCATTCTCTGAATATTCTCTAAATCTTCCCTTCTTAAAACGCTGTTCTAGATTTCTAGATACCTATCAATGATACTATGGTATGATTGAAGACGAGAAGTGAACCATTTCGTCAATCAAGTGAAATCATAAACTATCAATGCCTGCGTTCCTGTCCCGCTCTCTTTCAACACAATTACCATCTCGTCATCAAAGCCCACCCACCGCTTCCTCTCTTCGATCTCCTCTTCATATCTCTCTCTCTGCGTTTCCCTCCCTCCCTCTATCTCTCCCTTCCCCCTTAACGACGTCGTGGATTTCGCTTCTGGCCTGACCCTCACACTCCTATCCTCTAACCTCTTTCCCCTCTTCCCCGAGGCGAAAATATTCGATTGGGACGCAGAGGACGAGCCTGAACTCGAACTCAACCCACCTTCTAATTCCCAGACAAGCAGTTCGTTGCCTCGAGTACTAACGCTAACCGCCTTTCCTCTTGGCGTTATCTCCGCAGAAGAGACAGAGGACGTGTGGCCCCACAACCTAGTTCCTGGGGTAATGGCGAGCGATGAGGCTGTCGAGGTGCAGAGATAGAGTGTGAGTGTGTTGTCCGGGTGTGTTGCGAGGATGTAGGGGTGGGAATAGCTTAGTGTAGTTGGGCGGGACCCCCCTCCAAGTCCGTTGGAGGAGACTATCTGGGTCGGGGTTGAGGTTCCTGAAGATGGCGAAGAAGTGGATGGGGAGAGCAAAGAGGAGAATCCTTGCGGAAGAGCGGAGGTGAGGCGCGAGGATTTTATGAGGCCGGTGACTGGGGAGAGGTGTAGTTCTTGCAAGCCGATGGTGTACCCTGAGAGGTAGGTGGGGAGGGAGTAGGCTATTGAGGCGATTATTGTTGATGTGGTTGTGCGGATTGAGAGGGACAAGGGCGGCCACGAGGTATGCGACTTTAACGCAGCGAGGAGGCGAGGTCGTGGTGGTTGCTCGAGAGGTGACCCTTCTAGCTGCAGTGGAGGAGTTGCCGGTTCCTCTGTTGCCGCTGCTGAAGTTTCCAAACCTAGGCCGCCGTCCTCTTCTACGGGTGGCGGTGCAGTAAACGAGTACAAAGACAACAGCTGGCGTTCCGTGATCGTAAGAATATAGGGATTTGCGTATGCTACCGCACTTAGAATCCCATTGCTTGAGGCGGGGCGTCTGTAGTTCCTCTTGAATACCTTTTCCGCAACATCCAGACCCCAGGTTCCCCACCCACCATCCATAAATCCGAGGGCAATTCCAAGTGATCCAGTCCGTGATTCCTGCTCGTCAACTGCAAGGCAGGTAGGAATACCCTCCCCTCCCAGCGAACAAGTGGCAATAAGCTTTTTCCCCTTCAAATCCCAAGCCCTCAACCCATCCTCTTTATCCGCAGTGACAACTATCCCTTCGACCAGCCGAACCAACATAGAAGGAACACTTGGGCGATCCGCTACACGGATTTCCTGGACTTCGCAGGCCCCCACACTCCAATTGTACCTCAACTTATATTGTCTCTTCCAGTTGGTCTCTTCGCCTTCTTTGCGATTTAATAATGTATTATCATCCAGCCATTTACTCCTCCTTGAAGAGAAATGTAGTGCTTCATCTGGAGCTGTCCGCATGCCTGGTATTCTCAGCGCACGCGGGAGCACAAAACGATTATAATACAGGTTTTTCCATATTTGGGCGTCTCCTGCAAGTCTATAGAAGCGGTGGGAGAGTCGCTGACATCGCAGGAGGGAGGAGATGGGAAGGTCATGCAGAATGCGAATTAAGAGCTCGTCTGAAAGGTCCGAGAGGCGGTCAAGAGAATGCCGCGTGCGTGTTCTTTTGGATACTGGGTGAGCCGTACGCTCACCAGCACTTGAGCGGCGGCGTTTTGGAGGCATGGTGCTGGAGTGGAAAAGCACGGGAGGGGGATATTTGGATCGATGTTGATTCGGGAACCTCTTATCAGCACGTGAGGATCAATGCCTCCGTGGAAGCCTCGGCCCATCGCATCCCAGCCTCTTTGACCAAGACACGAAATCTCACGCGTCAACGACAACGACAACGACATCTCCATCCTCACTTTCCCTCCCACCGAGCCATCACCAACATTGCCAACTTGCCCAACGGCACGATGGGCGAGCGCCTCGAAATCGCAGCTCAAAAAGCAACCATTCAAGACATCCTCTGCCTCCCTCCCAAATGGCTCTCTCTGTACTCAAACTTCATAACGAAAAACCAATCCTCGGTCACCTCAATAGAATCCGCTCTCCGTTCCCTAACGTACATAATACCCGGCCGCTTTCGCGATGCAGAATTAGCATCTGAATCTCTGCACTCCTCCATCCAACTTCTCTCCTTATACCACGACACCTTACTTCTCAGAGCGATGTCAAAACTACCTGGTGCACCAGCACAGCAAAGTCCACACAATAGATACACGAAGTTCTGGATCCAAAAATCGAACTTCTACCGTCGGGTAGCGATGACATTAAGTGTCGTGCAATACACCGAGCTGTTATGGGAGATGATGGCTAAGCGCAAGGGTGAGAAGGTGCGCTGGCGCATCGCCATTGTTCTCGAGATCGTCAAAGCAGTGTGCCGACTTTTGCTTATGCGGATCACGAATTCTCGACCGTTGGTATCACCGCCCTTGCCGGAGAGAGAGGTGATCCCTGAGGAGGCAGTCGAGGAGGAGGAAGAGGAAGATGGGTTTAGAGATGAGGGATTCCATGAGGAGAGGGAGAGGCCAGTTAAGGAGAAGGAGTACAAGATGAAGAGGACGGGGATGAGTTTACCGGTACTACCGAACCCGAGCGATATCTCGACTTATCTGCTGTCGAAAGTTCTTACTGCAGATGACATCAAAGCCGCGCCTTCCCTTCTCAATTCTACCAGAGGCTCAGCACAGCTTGCTGAAATCCTGTATATTTTACAGCCGGTAATCTACGCGGTGGCATTGTCTCGCAGCAAAGACAAGCGCAACTGGCAGCCCTGGTTACTAGGTCTCAGCATTGAGTATGCGGCGAGGCAGTTGAGAAAAGATGGCTTGAGGACGACGAGTCTTGAGAGGGAGCAATGGGCCAAGCGAGGGTGGGCGATGGGATGGTGGGCTATGAGAGGCGCGTTTTATGAGAACGTGACGAAGGGATTTCTGCATAAGACTTCGGACAGGTTACCTTCGTTGATCTCGGGCGTCTTGGATGATTACTTATATCTTTGGGATGGTTATTACTTCAGTACTAGTTCTAATTGATAGAGATAGAGGACAAAGAATGCCACCAGCAGTATAAATCTGTTTGATTTCACTTGGCTGCAGAGCTTGTTAATTACACTCTAAGTACAACGCAAACCCCGAGAGCTGAAGAAAGGAAAAGAAAGATTTCTGGATGAAGTGATTTCATTCATTCATAGGACCACCATATTTTCCATAAAAGTATAATATTTTCATCCCATGTTTGGATAAGGCTGATCAAAAGGGAGGCTTCGATTATGTCAGCGTGTAGCCTCGTTTGGACTCGTGCGCCATTTGTGATAACGATTCGAATTCGTGCGATAAAGACATCTTTCAAACTCAACCCCTCCATTTTGCTTCTCTTGCAAGGTGTGTACCGCCAAGTCTATTGCACCAAAGCCTATCGGTGCAGTGACAGTGTCCTGCAAGATCGCGAGTTCCCGAAGACGTCACCCCCACCACGAGGCTACACAGCAGCCAGCAGAAGAGGTTGGAGAACTTGAATGACATATTACGAATCCGCAAACAGAGCGCGAACTTAGGCGCAATATATCTCACATACCTCACGCGTTAGGACAACTGTCCCAGTACAAATTCTCCCGAGCCCTATCTCGACGAGCTCTGGGACAGCACCAGGGCTAGGTCCCGCGTTGTCATGATGGCCGCACATCTTCGCGCGGTGGATGGTGAGAAACAGGGCCTCGGGCAGGCTCTTAAGGAGGGCTATAGTGAACCCACACCCAACTCAGAGGAGAAGAAAGAGAAGATTATCCTGTCGAATAAGGCTGGGGAGAGCAAGAGTCCTTATGTTCGAGCACACTCTTCAAACCCCGTTGCTTGGCAGATCTGGGGCGATGAAGCTATTGCTCTTGCTAGGAAGGAGAATAGGCTACTTTTTGTGAGCATTGGTTATAGCGCTTGTCATTGTAAGTCTCCCCGTTCCCAAAATCTAGGAACTCGAGGCTGACGAGGAAGGGTGCCATGTCATGGAACGGGAATCTTTCGAGAATGAAGAAATTGCTGCAATTCTGAACGATGCCTTTATTCCTGTTAAGGTCGATAGAGAGGAGCGCCCCGACATTGATCGTATTTACATGAACTTTGTTCAAGCTACTACAGGTTCCGGAGGATGGCCTTTGAATGTCTTCGTTACGCCTGATCTGGAGCCTGTCTTTGGTGGAACTTATTGGCCGGGACCCATAAGCAACACCACACCGTTTGAAGACCAGGTAGACTTCCTCGGTATATTGGATAAGTTGAGCACTGTTTGGAAAGAGCAGGAAGAGCGATGCCGGCGGGATTCCGCACAGATATTGCAGCAGTTGAAGAACTTTGCCGCGGAAGGCACATTTGGTGGTAGACTAGGTGAAGGTGCGGACGGTCTAGATATTGAACTGCTCGAAGAGGCCAATCAACATTTTGCTTCGACATTCGACAAGAAGAACGGCGGGTTCGGATCAGCGCCGAAGTTTCCCACTCCGTCTAAGCTCTCCTTTCTGCTTCGCTTAGCCCAGTATCCTCCGGTTGTCGTTGATGTTGTCGGGGCTGAAGACTGCCACAAAGCACAAGACATGGCTATTACGACTCTGCGGAAGATGGCTAGAGGGGGAATCCATGACCATATTGGAAATGGGTTCGCTAGGTACTCGGTCACCGCTGATTGGTCTTTACCGCATTTCGAGAAGATGCTCTATGACAACGCACAACTGCTCCATGTTTACCTGGACGGATTTCTTCTCTCGCGGGATGCCGAGTTGCTTGGTGTAGTGTATGATATCGCAACATACCTAACCACTACACTAGCACATCCAGCTGGAGGCTTCTATTCTAGCGAGGATGCCGACAGTCTTTACAAAAGAGGTGACTCGGAGAAGAGGGAAGGTGCCTTCTACGTATGGACAAGGAGAGAGTTTGAGAATGTTCTTGGCTCGGAGACCGAACCTATTCTCTCAGCTTTCTTCAATGTCAGCGAGCATGGAAACGTGGAGCCAGAGAACGACGCACATGACGAATTTATTGATCAAAACGTATTGGCAATCGTGAGCGCGCCGAGCGAACTGGCTAGCACCTTCGGCGTGAAGGAGGAGGAGGTTGTGCGGATAATCAAGGAGGGAAAGGCGGCATTGAGAGCACATCGAGAAAAGGAAAGAGTGCGGCCTGGCCTGGATGATAAGATTGTTGTCAGTTGGAATGGTATTGCAATTGGAGCATTGGCGAGGACCGGTGCCGTCATCAAAGGATTCGACCCGGTCAAGTCTGAGGAATATCTTGGTTCTGCCATAAAGGCGGCGGGCTTCATCAAAGAGAATCTTTACGACGAATCCACACACACGCTATATCGGATATGGAGAGAAGGAAGAGGCGAGACGAAGGGCTTTGCAGATGATTATGCATTCCTCATCGAAGGACTGATCGACTTATACGAGGCAACCTTTGACGATAAATGGCTGCTTTTAGCCGACGACCTGCAGAGTAAGTGTATCCACAATGCGTACCGGAGTCTCTCTGACGAACTGCAGAATCCCAAATTTCCCACTTCTATGATAGCAGTGGCTCTGGAGCTTTCTTCTCCACGCACTCGTATGCTGCACATGTAATCCTCCGGCTCAAGGATGGAATGGACACCAGCGAGCCGTCAACAAATGGAACCTCGGCATCAAATCTTTACCGCCTTTCTAGTCTCCTTAATGACGACTCTTATGCAACCAAAGCCAAACAAACAGTTGCGGGCTTCGAATCCGAGACTCTTCAATATCCTTGGCTCTTCGCATCATTCATGCCCTCTATTGTGGCCGGCCGTCTAGGCCTGAAAGGCGTAGTAGTTTCCCAAGGCGAAGAGATAGATGGAAACGGAAATAAGAAAATCAAGGAGTTTGAGAAGGCACCGAGAGGAGGACTGGGTACATTTGCTAGGTTGGATAGCGGCAGCACCTGGTTGAGAGAGAGAAATGGGCTCTTAAGGAGTTTCGGGTTAGATGGCAAGACCAGGATCTTAATCTGCGAGAACGGCGCTTGCCGGGACGAGGGCAATGCTTCTGAAGCGGGTCTGGTAAAGGAGCCGCCCTTGGATGATTTGGGTGGTGTTACTGCTGCGCTGCCTGTGGTGGAGGAAATCACGGCTGTTCAAGACAAAGGCTCGGGAGTGATACAGGAATAATGATACGCTGGATTTCCCACGAAGGATTTCTTGACCTTATGTCGAGGTTTTGTACGGAGCTGGCGTTTTGGGAGGCCTTCTATATGATTCAAGGCGAACTCGGACGGTAGGAAATGCATAGATAGAGGCCAATTAGGGGTTCACTTCAATAATGGAAATCTGAACTCAATCACCGAAAAAGGTGCCCCACGAGGTTGCTTTACTGGATTTTGGAGGAAGGACGTGAGGGGCAAGCCAGCAACAAGATTGGTATTTTTTGTTACTACAACTAAAGGCGAACCATACTAGCATATTTCCATCTTCCATAGCGCCACACAACCGAATTCCCCTAGAGCTCATCTTCGTCTTCGTCGTCAACGTCGTGCATGGAATCTATTTTGAAGTCAGTAAATTGTGAATATAAATGTTTAGATATGATGACTTGCCGTCCGAATTCCATTCCTCGCTCTCCGGAGTGTGACTGCTCTCAGTATCGTGATCTGGTCCGTTGATCACCACGTTGGCAATGAAGTCCCTCAAGCAACTCTGCACATCGGTTCCGCCCCATTCTCTCGACTGGAGGTCTCGCGAATCTTTGAAAGTAACCGGGCGGAAAGGATTCCCACTTTCTGACTTTTGCGAAAGAAGTGACATCTTCATGCTCGTGAGCTTGAGATCGAGCTTTGACAGCTGGCCAAAAAAGTTTGCCCAAAGATTGTCCCGGGATGACATGGTCGGTTCAGTCTGAAGCAACGATACCTTGTGCAAGCTGATGCTGCGCAGGGTGGCTCGGTGCTTCTGGATAATGTCAAGCAAGATCCTTGGCTTTACCGTAATCATGCCAATTTCCAATTGCCGGAGCTTGGTGAATTCGATGGGTTGTGGGGACTCGGGAAGGGATGTTGCCGCTGTGGTGTTGGGCGTTGTGGCAGATACTGGCTTCGATAGCCACGACAGAAGGCTGCCGTAGTCTTCTCCTCGGAAGAATCGAAAGTTCAGTCGAAGATGCTCCAGCTCAAGCAGTCTCGAGAGGAATATTTTCAAGAGATAGTTAGGGCATTCAGTCGGCACGTTATTGACATTGACGTAGGCAGGCTTGTATTCTGCACTCAGGTCGAGAAGGAGCGTGCGAATATTTCCAAGCACTGGTTGGACGAGGACGTCGACATAATTTGGTAAGTTGAAGGCATGGTCGTAGATACTGCTCTCCCTCAATATGATCTCAAAATTCTTTGGTCGAGAACCAGCTTTACCAAGGGAACGTAAAAGACTGAGAAACACTCTACTGAGATGCTCGGCATGGTCCAGTAGTCGGGTGGGGTCGGGGGGAAACCTCCCTGGGAGATCGAGTGAACGACCGGTCTCTTCCTGAAATGTCCGAACACCGTAACCTAGAAAGCATGCGAATAAGTTACTTTCTCCAAGCCACATTGCTAACTCTAAATTCCCAGCTTTCATTCGGAATCTTCCCAGTACAAGGACACTTACTATTCCATGCGTTGTAAGGATAATCCCGGTTGCGAGTGCGTGAGCTCCAGTCACGGATTCCAACAGTTTCAAGATTACACAAATTTGAGAAAGCTATGGCAAGCATTTCGACATCCTGGTTGGCGTAGAGAAGGCTCATGTGTCCAACACACTCCTGTCGGAAGCGATTACTCTTGACATGATTTTCGGATTGGGGTGCTGGAACTGGCGGCATCATATGGTCCTGCCTCATTGAGGGTCGTTCCAGACCAAAGATCACATGGTTCAAGGATGATGACAATCTGGACCTTGAAATATCCACCAAGGCTTGCAGACTAAATTCGGTGATCATGAACTGCTTCTTGGTAAAGAATTCTCGGGCAAACGATGTGAAGAGTGTTTCCTCAATGCGTTTGCACGTGCGGCGAAGATTGCCATACTCGGGGGTAGTGCTGCAGGATCAGCATCAGCATTGTCGACCCAACGGTGTACGTCGAAGGGAATGAGAGAGGGAGAAGACCTTTCTTGATTTGCAGGAGGGTCATGGGATTTTGAGAGGGAGGGAGTATCATAGATCAAAGGGGAGAGCTTTGGAGGCCTGCTTACAGGTTGGATGTGATCTGAAGAAGCACCTCCAGAGGGATCGTAGAGAGATGAGATATGCCGTTGTCTCCTGTGACCGTTGGGGCTGCCATTTTGTCGGGTTCAAAGTATTCAAGAGGGTGACGGGAATCGAAGACCGGGGCGAGATGACAAAATGCAAAGTCGAACCAGAACCGGACCAGAGCTTGGTTTAATGAAGCGACGTACTCAATGAATGAAATTTCTCCGAATAAATCCAGTTGAGGGTCAGAGAAGAAGAAAGGGAGGGCATGCTTAAAAGGAGCGCGAGGAAGGCAGAACCACGTGATAGCGCGAAATGGAGTCTGCCTAATTTAAGCTTACTGAAGCCTAGCGACGCGCTGAAAATAAACAACTTAAATTCAACAACACCTCACCTCACCCTTCGAACGACATCCTCAATCGACAATCGACTTTCTCCTCCAGCAGGAGTTCTGGATTCGCTTCGGTCGAATAGATTGTACACAGCACCTCAACAACAACGACACCGGAGCAGCCGCCCGTGATGCCACCGAAGGCCGCCAAAAAGGCCCTGCCCCTGCCCCTGGCGGGAAGCATTATCGCCCTCAGCGGCAAATTCCCACGTTCACAATCCGCCATAGAGCAGGATCTCATCACTGCTCTGGGAGCCACTCTTACCAAGACTGTCACTTCTTCTACTACCCACCTAATTACCACCGACACCGATTATGAGAAGCTGCCAGCCAAGGTCAAGCAAGCAAAGTCACATGATGTGCAAATCGTCAAACTGCAATGGCTTGAGGACTGCTTGGATCAGAGCAAGAAATTGAGTGAGGGCGACTACAGCTTCGATGCTATGCCTGCTGAACCCACTACTAATGGCAAGGCCAATGGCTCTCGAAAGCGGAGTGCTGATGATGCGGATGACGATCCTCAGGCACAACCAAGCAAGAAGAAGACCAAACCCACCAACGGCTCCACTTCGCAATCTCAACAAGCACCCAAAGCTAAATCCAAAGCAAACGGAGATGCCTCGGATGGTCAGACCAACATTGCGAAGTCACACGATGTTCAAATTCCAGTCGACGAGCACTGTCCTCTCACGCATTATCGGGTGTATATTGATGACGATGGTGTTATTTATGATGCAGCTCTCAATCAAACCAATTCTAGCGATAACAATAACAAGTTCTACCGCGTTCAGGTTTGTCATAGACCCATCCCTTGTTATTGGTTCACATAGCTAAAGAAACTCCCAGCTTCTCTTCAATGGTGGCCACTATCAGACTTGGACTCGCTGGGGCAGAGTCGGAGACCGTGGACAGAGTAAAACCCTTGGTTCCGGTGGTCTCGACGACGCTATCAAGCAATTCAATTCAAAGTTCAAGGACAAGAGTGGCTTGGCTTGGGAAAACCGTGGCGACAAACCGAAGTCGGGTAAATATACTTTCATTGAGAGAACTTACGGCGATGATTCAGAGGACGAGGGTGATGATGCCCCAACCAAGGCTGAGAGCGAAGAGAGGCTGCCATCTCCCGAGTCGACACTCGCCCAGCCGGTTCAAGACTTAATGGAGCTCATCTTCAACCAACAGTACTTCGCTGCAACCATGACCGACCTGAATTACGACGTTAAAAAGCTGCCACTTGGAAAACTTAGCAATTTCACTATCACTCGAGGCTATCAAGCTTTGAAGGACCTCTCCGCTTTGCTGAACGATCCCTCACTGGCACAATCCGAATACGGTACATCATACCAAGTTGCCACCGAGCAATTGTCGAATGCTTTCTACTCCCTCATTCCACATGCTTTCGGCCGTAACCGACCTCCAATAATCCAGAATCAAGCCATGCTCAATAAGGAAATTGACCTTCTCGATAGCCTGAGCGATATGAAGGATGCAGCCAATATCATGAAGAAAGAGCCGAAAGATATCGAGAAGATTAACGCTCTCGACCGACAATTCAAGGGCTTGAACTTGGACGAAATGACCCCGCTAAAAAGCAGCAGCCCGGAATTTCTTGAACTCAAGAACTACTTGGTGGAGACGAAAGGCCAAACCCATCATGCCAACTACCAAGTTGATCAGATCTTCCGCATTGAACGCCAAGGAGAGAAGGATCGTTTCGATAAAAGCTCTTTCTCAGGACCCCCTCGTAACAGACGACTGCTCTGGCACGGTTCTCGCGCCACCAACTTCGGTGGTATCCTGAGTCAAGGTTTGCGTATTGCACCTCCAGAAGCTCCAGTATCTGGATATATGTTTGGGAAGGGCATCTACCTGGCAGACATGAGTAAGAATATTTATTAGTAGTCTTCATCCACTTCACTCCCAACAGACCCCCCCTTTCCCTGATTTGCCTTCGCAACTCTCTAAGAGGATACAATTGCTAACTCTCTGCGCTTCAGGCTCCAAGTCTGCGAACTACTGCTGCTCGTACATCTCGGGTGGCACTGCTTTGTTGCTTCTCTGTGAGGCAGAGCTTGGCGATCCTATGCAGACACTTACAAACGCTTCGTATAGTGCCGGTGAGGATGCAAAGGCGAACGGAATGTTCTCAACGTAAGTACATTCATCTTCTGCTCAAATATTGCCCTCTTCAGTGTCCAAACGGAGCATTCCACTCCTGCAAACAACTGGGGTCTTATTTCCCTCCCATTTCTCAATGGAAACATAACTGACTCGCATTGTTTAGCTGGGGCCAAGGTTTGATTGGTCCGAGCCTGTGGAAGGATGCCGAGTGTGTCCACCCGTCGCTGAAGGGTGTCAAGATGGTGAGTACAATCTGTCATGGGTTGATCAATACTTGGATTCTGATGCAGTTCTTTAGCCGGATATCAAAGTTAAGCCCGGCGACACAGGCGTCAATAATGCATACCTCCAGTACAATGAGTACATTGCATATGATATTGCCCAAGTTCGGCTTCGATATTTGTTCCGCGTTCGCATGTAGAACAACCGAAAGGCAAAATTCTCCTGGGTATTATCGGTGAAGGTCATTGTGCGTTCTTCCCTCTAAAGCGTGTAGTAGACCATAGGTGTTACGGGAAGCGTGGAGTTGCAGTGGCTGAACATTTGTGCATGGAAAAGCTGTCATTTTGCAGGGTCACATTTCTTGATATGGCAAAGGAGTTGTCATCTCTGTTGTTGGGAGGGGACACTGCGAGATCACTTGTTGCAGGCCTAGACGGGCACGGTCATTACGAAAAATACATCTGTAGCTAGAGCTAGAAACGGCTGTCTTTGCTTGATACGTCGGCCTGACGAAACATAGCTAGATAAAAGTATTGCACATGATATCAATGATTCCGTGGTCCCACTTAATCAGCGATCGCCCTCTGGGTTGGAGACGTTAATTCTCTGGTAGAAACAGCTTGCTTTTCCGTCATGTCCATCTTCCAAGACGAGACTTCTTTCCTGGTTGAGCGCCCACCTTAACAGACCGCAAGAAAATCCTAGCTCGAATTGATGGAAAGGATTAGATCCACGCGCTTTTGCCCAAAGGTGCAAAGTGGGAATTGAATTTGCGTTGCTGACAATTTGAAGGTGGGGGCCGTCGGATGCGTTTGTCCAAACATCCGAGGACAATGAACACTCACGGTCCGCAACGACCCGCGAAGCCCAATCCGTTTCCCAACCTCCCCCTGCTTAAAAGAAAACACGAATTGTGTAAACGCCAATGCGAAGAAGCGTAGGCTCGAAACGTGGAGCTCTGCTTACCTAAAATTCGTGGCTGGAATGTGCGACATCTTCTCAAACAACCTTAACCTCACCACCTCTTCCATTCAAAAACATCTCAATTCATCATCGTTATCATCATCATCATCCACCCTATCAATAGAAGACAACCAATCAAAGACAGGCTCGCGTCAAGAACCAAGCCTTCGCCTCTCAAGTACAGATCACTGGTGGATTACTCGAAACCACTCAATCGGGACGGCATGCGGGCCGAAGGATATATTTCACGGCGCGGCATGGCACAGACTTCATCCTCGCCATCAGCAATCATGGGGCTAAGCCATCCCACAAGCATATAAACACTATCCAGACATCACGTTAGGAACCTTTTGTTGTCTCGTCTTATCTTCATTCATCAGCTACTTTTTCGGCCGCGAAAAACCTAACCATTTGTTACGTTCCAAGCTCACATGCTTTCCAACCAGTTGTCTTGACCGTCGTCGTAAGGACATGCTCCGGAGCGCCAAAGGAAAGGATAGAGCCACCTGGTCGATGCACGCAAGCAAGCGTCTGACTCGTCAAGAATGAAGCCTCATCATCAATGAGAATGAAATAAAGGGTAATGTACAAGAAGGGGAAGATGTCTGTCCAGCCCGAGGTGCACAAAGAAGAGAACTAAGAATATCCCCCTCAATGGACACGACCCAATGATCCGATCCGAATCCTGCACAAAAAGCTGAAACGGGAATGGACACATGAGGTGGGGAGGCCAAACATAGTTCGAGGTTTTCAAAGTGTATGTTTCACCCTATCCAGAGGCGTGAGCTCTAATCCTAACATGTAAAGGCGGGATGTGTTGATGAGTTGTGTCGAGATAATTTGTGGCTGCGGACCAGCGACGGCGACAAACTACCTCCCAAAATCGTTCTTACAGGAAAGATCGCGCTCCCAGAGGGCCTCATATCATGATAGAACTTTTTGGCCCAATAACGAAGATCTACGAGATCGACGCATGGATAGTGGCATGTCCGAGAGGCTCGCTGATCTCGGAGTTGAACTCGCCAAGCACGTTTCCTTGAGGACCGTAGTTGCAGACTGTTTTGAGCGTCAGTAAGAACAGTTGAGTCATGCAAGATATAAAACTTACCAGTATACCAGGAAGTCATGCCGAAGATTGTACCGGCGGCACACTGGACGGTGGCACATCCAACCTGGTTGCTGCCCTTCCAGATGACTTGAGTTGCATGCAAGAATTCGGGACCACTGGTCGATGGATCATCTACACCCCAAGGGATGGCCGCGAGTTCGCCATTGTACCATTCCTCGGTGATGGACCACTCAACGAGCGAGGCAAGATCCAAGCTACCGGTGTCGGACGTACCGTACGCAGCAAGGTTCTGGCCATATTTACCGCCATTCACATTCCTGTGTCGGCGTTAATACAGCGGTGTGAAAGGATGGGAATGAACTTACATGTTGTGTGCGAAGACGCAGCTGTCAGCTACGATCTTGGCCGAAGCAGCGAGTGAATCACTCCATGTCATATCGGAAGCAGAGTGGTTTGCCCGATGATAGTTGTGAGAATCGACAGCAGCAGAGACATAGTCGGTTGGAGAAGCAGCTGGAGCGGCGACGGAAGGCGCGGGTTGTGGGACAACGGCGGCCGCCTTGGTGGTGGTTGGAGCTGGGGCGGCGAGAAGCTGATACTCAGGTGTTGAAATCGGAGCAGGAGCAGGTGTGGCGGTGGTGGTGGTCGAGGTTGTGGGAGCTGGTGGAGGGGGAGGGGGCGGAGGAGGGGGAGAGGAATGGGAGTGGGTGGCCTCATAGGGGTGGACATAAACCGTGCTGGAGACGACCACCGTCTGGACCAGCGCCGGAGTTGGAATGAGACCCTCGGTGACGGTGACGCAGATGGTCTCGGTGACGATATCCGTGACGATCTTGCGGGCGTGGAGTGCCCGGTGGGCCGGGGAGGCGGCGACCAAAGCAGCGCCGAAGGCTGCGAGCATGGTGGAGGAACGCATCTTGAACAATTTGGGGTGGGTTGTTGTCGGTTCGGACGGTTCGGGCTCGTTTTTGTATGATTGCAGGTTGACCTTCGAGAAAGTGAGGCAGGAGTACTCCGGGTACAGCAATCGATCGATGAAGGGAAGAAAGATCGAGGGCAGTAATCGAATTGGCAGCACTGCTGTACTTATGATTCTGTCGAAGAATTGAGGGCTGGTGAGTGGACACGGGGGGGGGAGACAGTCGTGAATGTTCGGCGAGTCAACAGGAAAACTGAAGGAGTGACAGTATTGTATTGTTGCTGTTGTTGAACCTCACAAACCGAAGCGATGCAGAAGTCTCAAGGAGTGTAAGTGCCGCAGAACGACGAGAAGGAATGTGGTGTATGGTTGAACGAAGAAGAAAGAACGAAAGTGGTGGTTAAGGTTGAGGTCCCAGGCTACGTGGAAGGTCGGAAGGTCGAAAGATGAACGTTCGGGAGAGGGAGGGAGGAAGGGAAGGGATTTCGCTAATAGGCTAGCGCGTCCGGGGTGAGCGTTGGGCAAGGGCATGGGCATGGGCAGTGGGCAGTGGGCACGAACTAGAAAACCCAAAATTTGGATCGCAAGCGCCAGGGGCAGGGCAGGACAGGGCCGGGCAGGACAGACTGCAACCTGCAGCCTGCAACGCTCAAACAGCTAAGAGCGGGAGGCGGAGATATCATCGTGCAACCCATCTCGCCAACGCTCGACCTGTTGCTCACGGACAGGCTCACGGACAGGCTCACGAGAGCGAGCATCAGCTGAGGAATTGGGGTACATTGGAGGTCTTCGTGCCTTCGTGTCTCCGTGTCTGTCATCCCATCTGCCTTGACCACCTTGTTGGAACTCGTAGGCGAGTGTGATTTATTTACAAAATGAAAAGTCCAAATCCTACGGCTTCCATGTCACGGCCAGGAGCAGCTTCCCTACAGCTCGTTTGCAGGCCAAGTTCAACATTCCGTGGCTCGTAGCTCTCCTCGGACTGCAGTCGTTCGGGCCATGTCCCCTCGCCGTCTCGGCCGCCTGGGCTGCTGCACTGACTCTGGCTGCATTCTCACCAAGTATTGGCCTCCATTTCCGTGCCTCGTTGTAGAGTTCGTGAGTCGTGACTCTCGTGTACTGCACCGTTTGATGCTGCAGAACATTGCATCCCCTACAAGTGATTCAGTCGTCTAGAATTTCCCCAGTGGCAGGGGGCTGCCTCAAGATGTCTCTGGTTCATCCGATAAATCGGGATCCTTGGGGAAGTCGGACAGGCCTACCTGGCGGCACGGATCCTCTTCCTTCAGATTGAGATTGAGATTGCGATTGAGGGGCCGGGCACCTGACAATTCGCGGGGTGTGCTCTGCGAATTGCGCTGGCAGCAGTGCGTGAGGTTATTTCCAGGCGGGAGGCGTTTCTGGCATGCGACTTCAGGGGTCAAACAGCACGTCTCATTGGACGGAAACAAAGCGCTCCCGTACTGGTACCTGCATTTTAATCCAGGAACGGGTGAGAAAAGAAAAATCCAGGGGGGGATGGAGAGGGAGAGGGAGAGTGAGTGAAAGCGAGAGTGAGGGTGAGAGTGAGAGGGAGAGTGAGTGAAAGTGAGAGTGAGTGAAAGCGAGAGTGAGGGTGAGAGTGAGAGTGAGAGAGAGTGAGAGCGAGTGAGAGCGAGTGAGAGTGAGTGAGAGTGAGTGAGAGTGAGTGAGAGTGAGTGAGAGTGAGTGGGAGAGGGAGAGGGAGAGGGACCAGTCGCAATCGGGAAGAAAGCTTTGCAGACAACACGATCCATCAACTCATCGGCCACTCCAATGCTCCATCCAATGCTCCATCCAAGGCCCCTCCAAGGCCGACCTTGCGAAGCTGCAAAACTCGCTCCGAGAAAGCCAGAGTCGGTCGGTCGGTCATTTGATTCACTTAATTCAATTAATTCAATTAATTCATTTGTTTGCAGTTTCATCGAAAGCGGAGAAATCTTATTCTCAGAATTCTAATTTCTAGGATTGGGGAGGGGAGGGGATGCGAGGGGCGTCTGATCTCCGCGCAACAGAAAGGGGGGGAGGCGGCGAGGGAGGCGGATCCTGGAGCAAATCTTTGCAGTGCATGCAGTGCGATCACACTAAGATTGGTCGACACCCCACTTGCCCTTGCTCGCCCCCCCGCTTCTCCCTGTATCCCTGTCTGCCATGGCTACATCCCTGTCTGGCCTGTTTCAAACATGAATCGCCAATTTAAATATACGGCCTGGCCTGTCCCTCGTCTCTCTCGTGACATTTCAGCCAGCAGAGTACCGACGTCACTTCTCAGCGACGACGAGATGAGGCGGGCTGGCCCCGAAGGCCGCGATGTGCGTTGCGTCCATTGAGCTTATTAGCATATATATATATATATATATATCTTCATATATCTTCATCTATACAAACATATCAACCTGAACACGCACTCGGAAAAACCTTGATTCTTAGTTTGTTTCAATTCCATGGTCGTCAGGGACCTACCTCGTTGAACTTGGCGGGAGTCATCAGCCCTACCTGTTCAGCCCAAACTACCCAGCGGCTGCAACGACCAAGGTGGCCATTGATTTATTTCGTTTCGCTTCTCATCACCTTCTTTCGTGATTGATTCTCCACCAAACAGCTTCTGCTGAAGACTCAAGTTGAATCCCATTGGCGTTTCGTCAGGCTCACCGCACAATGTTGTCATTTGGTTGCGTCGCTTGTATTTCATGCGCTTCTGCCAGATTATCCCGCCACCTGTACTCCTCCGGTCCAGAAGCCTTCCAGTGTGAAATGGATTCTGTTGATCTCTTTCCCCGCATTTTGAACCTGCGGTTCGACTTCCATCCCTTTAGACGCCTCGCCTGATCGCATGCTCTGAGACATTCTGGGTATGCCCCTTTCCACTGTTTTCACGGAATCTGCAGGTGGAAAACATTCCCTATATGCTGCGTGGAGATTGCGGAGAAGGGACGTGATGCGGGTCATTGCCTGCCTGTAACGGCCATCATGGGCTCCGACAGGTTTCCAGGCGATGCCTCTCCACTGTTCAAACCTCTTCTCTCTGTTAGAAGTTCAAGGCCATGTCGAGAATATCTGTAACATCATCGTACGGCCAGCAACCTCGTAGACTTGTACCATATGGCTATCTTCCCCGCTCACCGTCTCAGTCGTACACAATTCCACCGGATGTTGCTGCAGATCCCCGTTGGTTCTGCCACAAGATAGCACCATCTCAAACGAGATCTGATCCCGCTGCAAAAGCAATGTATGTTGCATACCAGCCCGAACCTTCCAGCGATCTACATCTGAGGAAACCTCAGATGCTGCAGCTTCCCATGGCTTTGTCCCACCGTGTGTATATCTGGCGGTACCGAGACTCTGCTCGAGTCTGATCCGTATTGAAACCTCAAATTTGGTGCCACCCAGAGGATATCCTCCTCAATCCGGTGTGGTTGTTTCGAAGCTCCGTGTTGGATGATACACTCACCGCTGTTACGCTGAACTTGTGTGTCACGAGGCAGGTCTGTCGAAGCCAAGTACACGAGATCCACAGCCTTCTGACTGTTCCTCAAATGAGAACGATTCTTTTCTCAAGTTACCTTCAGGCTGGAAGTTTTTGAAGTTAATCACAGTTCTTAGTGACATTGCTTCTTGGAATGTTTGTGGCAGCAAAAGCAGTCAGCGGTCTGCCCCACCGAATACAAACTTTTAAGACGCCCCTCTAATCCCTGGAACTGCTTTTTACTGGCTACTGAACCCTCAATATTTGCACCTGATTATCGACTACAATCCTGTAATGGACATGCGATTCCATCTGGCTTCCCAAGCGACTCACTCTTCTTTCCAGGTTGCCGGTGGAATTTTGTTGCACATTGCCTCAACGTTGTCGTTGCACATCAACTCAAGGTTCCACCTGTTCTACAACATCGAGAGCATCAACAACGCGGGTTTGCTAAGCCGAAATGGGAAGTTATTTTCGGCTCATCATTCTAGATCAAGTGAATAGGAGAACGATGGGCTTGTTGTCGAGTCAATCTCTGGTTCGAAGCCTATCACCTTCACACAGTCAGTCCAGCTCCTAGCGGATAACTTCCCAGAAGCATTTATTGCACATCGCACTCAAATTTTCACGGTTGGGGACATTGAGACATCGACTCGATGCGGAGTGTTGGTCTCGAATGAAGAGGGTGGCCGGCTGTTCGTCCCATTGACCAAGATAACCCAAGTTCTCTTCGGAAAATAAATCACTGTATTGAATCTACCATTTCATGTCTCGAGGTCCAGTAAGGTAAAAGGGCCACTCTTGGCCTTTCCCCCTCTCTCACCTCCTCGTCCATCAATCCGAATCCACCTTCCCAATTTCTGCCTCGTCCACCGGTTTCTGCACTCTACACAGCCAAAACAGCCACTCCTCAACTGGTCTCAACCCAAGCAGTACCCAATTAACCTCCCACCCTACCCCAACAACAAGCACTCCCACCACGCAATCCAAAACCCAATGATTCGCAGTTCCTAGCACCGCGAAAAACATTGCCACCGGATACAAAGGCGCAATGATCCTCACAAGCAAATGTTTCCCGCAGACAACTAAACTGAGCCCAATCAACAAACTGGTCCCGAAGTGCAGGGACGGCATAGCGGCAAGCGTGAGCTGGAACGGATTGCTGGCCCAGAAATTCGGCCCTCGTTCATCGACGGGGTGTAGAACATCGACGAAGCCGTACGATTCTGGCATCAACCGAGGAGGACTGCACCGATAGGCGGTTAAGACGGCAAATGAAAGAAGGTTGTCGATTGCTATCGTCCGACGGACTTTCTGGTATTTGGAGCGGGGGAAATACCTGCTAGTAATGAGCAATAGGGAGAGGGGGTAGAAGGAAGACCACATACGTATACCCGTATCCCAAGAACATTATCCCGGCGCAGATATGTGCCAGATAGAGAGCACACATCGCATCCATAACCCACGTCTTACACCTCGTCAGCACAAACCGCTGGCAGCGGTGCTCGAACGCAATGCCGAGCCATTTCTCGGCGTTCATGATCCGCACAGCGTTTTTCCTTGCGGTTTCCTCGATCGCGGATTTTCGTTCGGGGGTGCTGGAGATGTATTTTGCGCTTGCGGCGCGGAGGAGTTGGTAGGGCCAGTAGGTAAATGCCCAGTACAGTATCTCAAGGACAAAAGGAAATTTAAGGAAGAAACGGGATATCAGGCCGGTTCGGAAACGAGAGGTATCGGGATAGGATGCCCAGTATTCGATGCGGGAAGTCCTTTGTCTGGGCATGCCGGTTCGAGGGAGGAGAGGAGTTGTTGCGAGCCCGGGGTTGGAACTTCCTACCTTGCTGGCAGGTTAGCTTTGAGATTGTATGGGGAGAACTGCGTACACTCCACGATCTTAATTCTCGCGTCTGTGTTCTGTTGATGAGCGCCGTAGCCGTGAAGATCAAGAAGATGGCTGCGTTCTCAAAAGTCAGTTGATATCCAGAGTTTCCGTGGGCAGTGACGTACCCAAAGGCTCAATCACATCCTTAATTCCTCCAATCCCCATCCTCAACTTGACCGAAGGTCTTCATCAAGCCTCGGAGACTTGTTTCCTACGAACGGAGACAAATATTTGATCTGAGATTCAGCCACCTGAAGTACGTCTACAACAGTACGCCATGTTTCCGCGCCTATGTCCCGCCGGTTGTCCTTCCGCAAGAACCCCCAAAGCAAATTATGGGAATGATGTAAATGTGAGAGAACACGATTGGTACGGAAAGGTCCACCCACTAAGCCCCATACCTTAAAGATTGGTGAGGCTGAAGCCGTTACTGGTTCCCAGCGGTCGCTAAACCGTGGCAGTCGTAAGATGCCCCCACTGATTTGCTCTTGGCACAGTTGAATGAGCCGGACCATCCGAACGGGTAGTAAGTCACGCGACCGTACCTAGAAACCAAGGTAACATTGTTTGGTGGGGCTGAGCTTTGATTCGTCAGTCTCCGCCGAATATGGAGTCGGGGGATCAGGGAAAAGGGGTTCGCTTAATGGCTTGGGTTTGTCTGCAACTGAGAGGAGGCACCGGTACTCAACAAAGGTTGGGGATCGATAGAGATGATAATATGATCCATGTGAAAGGTATCGATGCCGAATCCAAGGGCATCTTTCGAATCAATTAAATATGTTATCGAAATTCAGGATGATTTTGGAGCAGAAAAATCCTTACCTTAATAATTTTGATTCCAACAGGAAGATTGAAATGCTCCGGAAGTTTGAGACCATGAAAATGACGAACAACCCCCGCCCCTGGACGTTCAGCATTCTAATGTGAATTTAGAAGTAGAGGTCGTGCAGCACTCACCAGAGAAGAAGGAACTCTTCAAAAATGGGGGAGAGTGAGCAAGGCATGGCATGAAGAGCAAGAAGTCATATATGCTCATTGTATAGGCACACTCTAGATCTTTGTATACCTCAGGTACGACGTGACCTTTCTGACCTCTCCAAGCCTTTTCTTCGTATCCTCAGTACTCACTGTTGGTGGTACAATGACATCGTCACCAACTTGCCAATTGATGGGCGTCGTAACGCCCCTCTTATCCGCGGTTTGCAACGAATCAATAACTCTCAAAACATCAAGCGTATTTCTCCCACAATTAGCAGGATACATCATTGTCAGACGAATCTTCTTTGCTGGATCAATGATAAAAACAGAGCGGATGGTGAAGGCAATGCCTTTCTGATCGATGTTCTCCAAATCTTGCGCATCTAACATATCGTATAGGAACGTAATTTACCGATCTGCGTCTGCGATAATTGGAAATTGAAGATTCGTATCGGAGATGTCGTTGATGTCTTCAATCCATTTTTCGTGTGATCCAAGGTCATTGGCACGCTGTGGTCTGGTCAGCAATGTCTCAACACCATCGAAATTGCTTTCGACGCACCAAACCTATCATCTTCACACCTCTCTTTTCAAACTCATCTTTCAATTTGGCAAATGCACCCAATTCCGTGGTACAAACTGGGGTGATGTCCGCTGGGAGTTGGATGGCAACAATCCCCGGCTCGGAAGCTTTATGCTATGACTTGAATGATAGCCATGACTGTAGCGTGTGTGATACAGAACTGGGTTGTTGCGGTGGGACCTACTATCAGATATCAACTTCGGTCACCGTTTGCAAGGATGGTTGCGTGGCAATTAATGGTGCGGGTTGTCGGGCTGGCACATGTGCTTATGGGAATCCTCAGTCAACAACCGCCATTGCCTCCGAGACGGCTGCTTTGAGCAGCACTGGTACCAAAGCTACTAGTAGCTGGGCTCCTTCAACCGGAAACCCTTCATGTTCTGCTTTTGATGATGGGGGCTTGAGTCGTTCTGATAAGATTGCGCTAGGCTGTGGAATCGGCGTTGGATTTCCTGCGACGCTCGTGATTCTTTTCATGTGCGTTAAACACCTTCGCAGCCGCTGAGACCGACCAACACAAATATCAGGTTCTTTCTCATTTTCGTAGCGTGATGTTGCAATGGCACTGGGCTTTGCGGAGGCACCACCGAACAACTTCTCTTCTTAAACCAGAAAACCTTTTGGCGGATAATGGAAACAATATTGGCCGGCGTAATTCAACATTATCACGACATTGGGAATAGACAGGTGTAACGTGCACCTTCTTTGTCGCAAACTAGACCGTACCTAAATGGCTATTATTTGGCACTGAGGAAGTTCTCAGGAAAGGGGTAAATAGGGGCTAATTTTTCGCTAGCCGAACCCAAGAAATGATGATGGCCTCGCGTGTAGTAATGGAATGCGAGTATTTTACGAGAGCTTATAGGGCATGTGGCGTTGATTGGTGACATTTAAAATGGGGCATATCCACTTGCTATCACTTGTCCCAGACCGAAGCTGGGCATCCAGGTCACATCACTTTCTCCCTTGTTTTCCTTCAGACAGCCGGCGCCAAACGCTCTATACCGACAGAGCTCAATTCACATCTCCCCCAGACAGAGTTCTAATGAGCGCCGTCTGCCACGATATACCCTGTCTTCTGGCCCTTCTCCTGGACTTGCAAAGGCTCTATATGCTCGACCCCCTCCAAGCTGGCGTTCGATTGGTCGAGTTGCACGACACTAAGCTTTTGAGCTTCCTTTGCAGTAAATGCAGCATAATAATCCACGTCATCGTATGCCCCCATGCCCCCAACTGGGAATATTCGCATCGTGATATAGAAGAGCAGAGCGCTTGTGAAGAAGCCTGTATGCAGTGTAAGTCTCGCAAATTTGCAAAATTCAAGGGAGCGAGCACGTGGCTTACCAAAGAAGAATGCCATGTAGTAGAGCTGGTATAATGGTCTTGGTGCATCGGTCGTCCCCCTCACAGTGACGATCAAACCCCCTACAGTCGGAACCCAGCCGGCAAGCCATGCAGGAAGAACACGCGGGTTGAAGCCATGCCAATACCAGTAGGACGTGTCGTGCGTACGGTATAAATTACTTAGCTGGATCTTTCTCCTGGGGAGGATAAAGAAATCGCAACACATGGCACCGATGAGTGGCGCGAGGAAGACTGAGAAGGAGCTGAGGACAGTGATAAATGTCGCTGCTCTGTTGATGAGCTGCCATGGTTGGACGACCTGGGTGAAAGTCTCGTTAGTGGACGGCAAAGGTAAAGGTCGTGTCAAATCTCACCCAGCATGCTATGAATGTAATGACGGCTCCCTAAGATTGGTGTGTGAGCGTACTGTCGTTAGTGATTATAGATATTGCATACCCTTCTAATGTCAATATACCGGGGGAAGAGCCCCGCGAGATCAATACCGCCAGCCACGGCATTACCCTCCGCAAAATTAGCCTGAATAATGGCTTCCTAGAGAGTGCACCAAGACTTACGCAGATCTTTTCAAACATAGCTGTCAAAGCAAACCCCGCCGAGAGAAAGAACACACCGACTCTGGCCTTGGAGGATCCTTTGCCAGAATCCATCATGACCATGAGTAGATCAGGAGCTAGAACACGAAATCAGAAAATCTGATCTAGGGTAGTGTTGACAACAAGTAAAACTTACGATTCCAGTAAATCTCCCCATAGATCTTCTGGCAGGCACTCGTCGTCACGAGCCCCACGAAGCTGACCTACATCATATCAGCCTCGACGTCTTCGTGTCTTCGCGAAATGCATCCTGGTTAGTTTAACTTACAAAAGTGCCAACTGCCCAAACAGATGCGATGGAACCCGTGACATAATGCTTTGGTGACTTTGCATATCTAGAAAAATCCGAGCCATTGGTGATGCCAGCTTCGCCCCGGTCAGTTGAGCTCCTCATGGTATAGGGGTTCTGGCTTGCCTGCAATTCCCCCAATCATCTGATTGATTCCCGACATCATGAGCCATGAGACGTTCCATCTACTCTCCGAGGGGATCTTTTGTCCTTCCGAGAAGACTGGGCCGACACCTTTGGCCACCGCTAGAGACCAAATCACTGCAGTTGTTAGAGTAATCGCTGGAGAGGGGATATATCGAACTTATTCATGCACATCATTCCCACTCCGCAATAAATGGAAACCACCTGGAAAGGAAGTTTGAATTTCTCGGGCCGGATGAACAGAAATGGAAGAGAAACTGTCCAGAAGACGATGAATCCAACGAACTGGTAGGTGGTTGTGATTGTTGACATACTCGAAGGCAGCGTGTTCTCAATCGTGGCGAAGGATGGCCAAATGGCCGTGACGCAAACCCTAGGCGTTCAAAATCAGCTCTTGACTGCGTTTTGCGTAGCAGATTTTCTCACGCAATTAATCTACCTCCGTTCCAACCTAAGATGGTCAGCGTGCTCACAGACATTTGGCTGAAGACTTACACTGAACAGCAGTCCAGATGAAATTCAGCAGGATACGTTGAAGCAGGGGGAAGTAACTCCCACGCATTCCCCATGTAAATCGATTCTGGATTGTAAACCCGATATGCCATGTCAAGCCACACCAGGCCACTGCAGTCGAAAACAGAGCGATAAGAGCTCTTGAAATGATAATCACTGCCATGGACTGTCCTACCGAAAGTCCCACGGCTTTTGCAAGTCAGTGATTGTACCCTTCTTCTGCAGAACCAACTTCAAACTTACTCAGGTAAGTATTTGGAGTCTGCCAATTGCTGACATTGAGTGATGAAATAGCCCAGTATCCAAAATAGTGAAATGCGCCCCATGTTCGCCTTGCCGGTGGTAGAGGGATCAGATCTCTGTTGCTCCAAGAGTCGGTCTGCTCATGCTGAGATTCATCGCCCTTCAATCCCAATTTCTGCTTCACGGCCCGCAGGCGAGCCGAAGCCATGTTTAGCAGTGTGAACCTCAGAGGGTTGAGTCTACTCAAGTGATCAATAGCTGGTCTTGACCTAAAGCGATTCTAGAGAGGCCCAACAAGGGTTGGCCAAAACAAACTCTGACGATGCCGTATATATCTACTATTTGGTCTGCATGCAAGATCAAGAGTGGGAGCAACAGCAGATAGGTTATCTTGCTTCCTCTGTCAAGGAGCTCCGTCAACAGCTAGTGGTGCAACCATCACCTGAGAAAGCTATGCCAAATCGTCTGTTGCATCGCTGATGGGGTTGATTGGTCAAGATCAAGATCGGCAAATGGGAGTACAGCATCATGTGGGGACCCGAGATAAAGCTCTATGTCCCGAAGGTGCTCTTTGAGTTCACAGTTCATAATCATCAATCCAGTTTGAAGATAGGGTAACTGATAGGCAAATGTTGGCCGTGGCCAAGTATGGATCCTCTTGGGTGGCCGCTCAAAGGTGGGATAAAACTTCACTGAGCTGTGATGGCCCCTATAAGAGGAATAAAACAAGATTGGGAGAAAACGAGAAGTAGAGAATGGCAGCTTTTTGGATGCCTGGTGTTATCTCGTCCGGGAAAGAGCGACATAGAACCCCTGTTTTGGGAAATGTCGAAGTTGCATGCTCGAAAATCAACAAAAGCTCATCGCCAAGTAGTGCAAGATGACAACAGTTCAGGTGCTTCTGATAATTCTTTCTGGAACATCGAGCTTGAAGGATTTGACAACTCCACACCAGCCACAAAGCCAGAGGGTTTCGCCCATCCCCAATATCACCAACGAAGAGCAAAATGTTCGGAGTGTATCGAACGAGCGAGCGGGCGAATGAAATATAATGTTTGGTTAGACGCATTCGTCGGACCTACAATTGTCAAACTATAGTTATTGGGAAGTACCATGTCTGCACGACTTGAGACCGTTTGAACTGTTGAATGGTGCCGAGGTTAAGCAAGGAAATTGGAACGAGCAGGACTCGCGAATAAATCATATTCCAAGCATGGTCTTCCTTGTTCCTTTGATCTGCATCTGTGACGCCTCAGTTTTGGAGAAAAGGGGTTGAAGTGGGGAAGAAGGACTTGGTTAGCGTCATCGCTTGCAAATCAGGACTTCCCTCCCACCGCTCCCCTCCACGACCCACGACGCTGAACTTCTCACTCTTCACAACAGAGGATATTCAAGAACTTTGCGGGGCTATGGATAGCCACAACCCAAACGCCACCTGCCCTACGTGATGCTGGTGTTCAAGAAACATTCGCCCCAAGGTATCATTAATTTCGAGAGCTGACAGAGCCTGACTCCGCTAAGGGGTTTCAGAAGACCAAAACCTCGCCCTAGGACGAAGTTTCATCTGATAATACGAAGTGCCGCGAGGATCACCCCGCGGCCATCAGATATGTCGCCTACTTCATTTCGCGTCCGAAGCTAAAAGAGCTCTTCAATGTTGAGATGGCAGGTGAAGATGCTTTCTCAAAACCAAGTCTTGCCCTCTTCCCTCACACACCTCGTCGTCTTTTCTCAAGTTGTCAATTCTAATTTAGCAGACTGATCTGCCCTTCCATTCTTTATGTTCTGACCTATCCTCGCTGCAATATTTAAATTCAAGTTACACGCTCATTCGCGCCCTTCTCGACGTCATGAAAGGCTTCACTCATATTCTTGTTGTTTCCTTTGTAGCCTTCAGATCAGTTTTCGCGATCCCAGCCAAAGGCAACAAAGCTGCAAATGCTGCAGCCAGCGCCGTTGCGGGCATCACTCGAGGTGCATCGACTATTGTTATGAAAGAGGTTGGTGGTGTACCGGGAAACGAATGCCTCACATTTCGGAACAATGGTAAGTCTTCGGTACATTTCCCCTTACGGGGATCTTAGTCCTTCGTTGAAAACGCCGCAACTTTCGGCATCACCACGAAACGAGCCCTGGGCTGACAATTGCTTGTAGGTGAGATTGTTGATGCAGCATGCGTAAACACCTCCGCAGATCGTCAAGTCACCCCCTCAACCAGTGCTTCGGGTGCCGATGTCCTCCTGGTACAGCGTAGCTTCGACGCTGGATTTCGGCCCGATCTCGTTGGGAAGCAGGCGTGCGTGGGATTCAATGGAACCGATTTTAAGGCAGTGGATTGTAATGCCTCTGGTACTCAATTTGTGAGCCTCGTTGGTGGGCAACTCAAGTCTGGAACAGCATGCCAAAGTGGACATGATTCAGCTGCACAATTGACGGTGGACTCGAGTGGGAGCAAGTGCGTTGGAGTCACGATTACCACAGTGACGCCGGCAGCTCCATGAATACGATTTCTTGATCATCTCACTGCTGAACTGAGGAGCTACGCCGATGCGAGACATGTGCTCAGTATAGTGTCGTCAATTAATCATCCAGATATCCTTGGCATATTGGACGATTTGGTCTTCATGAGTCCCTTAACTAGAGTCTTGAGCCTATGTGATATATTTGAGTCCTTTCACGATTACTCTGATTATAATGTACCGCCAAACGTTCATCAAACGTTCGAATATATGTATTTTCAGTTGCAGTTTGAGAGGAGCCGGAAACTCCGTTTCGGTTCTGTATCCGTGTTTGAGGTCGACTTAAGATCACGCTTTAATCTCAGCTAGATTGAAACGGACCCCTTGGAATACAACTGGCCCGAATCAAAACTTCACTCTTGTGAAAATTCCAACACCTCAAATATTCTTCATCGGCGGTAAATCATTTGCAGGCCTCTATCGCCACTCCCAAGTGTCAAACACGAGACCGTCTCCACACAGAAATACTGAAAGGCTGCAACTTCTGATCGTCCCCGACCGTCTAATACACAACCGCAGCTCCCTCGTTATCTGACACATTCCACAATGTCATTTTATTGATTCCTTCTGCATATCTCTGGATAGCTCATCCCCGTCCGTCGGACTTCGGATGTCAATTCACTCGACATTATTTTACGAGAGTGGACCCACCAACGCCCAGCTCAAGAGGCAACTCGACAATGAAGTTGCGAGACACACCGATCTAATTAAGAAGTACAGCATCGCGACCGAAAGGCTGTGGGCGCTAGAAAGGGCGGTCGTCAAAACTAACAGTGGGCACGATACTGGGCCAGAAGGAGATTGGAGTCACTGGAGAAGAGAATGGGAGGTAGGGCAGGGCATTTTGAAGCGGGTGAAAAGGAGCTTGGAGGAAAGCGAATTAGGGTCTGATGCATGCCAACAACGGTGTGCTCACTTAATTACTACCTTTAATACACCGACACGTCAAACTCTCTGTATTGTTTGTTCCAATGGCCGGTATCATTAAGCAAACAACCACCTGCAAAAGATGAAGTTGCTCGGGCTTTGGAAGTCTTCCTGGGTTTCTTTTTCTCATCCCCTCTGCAGTATCAAGGCTTGATGGTCACTCTAGAAATTTATGCCAACTTATGATAGAGTTACCTGTAAGTATAAATTCTGGGGATGATTACCCCCCTTTCCGGGGCTCGGCTTTACCCCACGTTCTGGGGAGAGCTTGGCGAGTTCGGCTTGCAACGGCTTTTCTTGCATTGTTTCTGAAGAATGAACTCAACAACCTCCATCTAAAGAATGGAGGAGCCTTTCAATTGATGAGACAGCTCTTCTGGACTGCATAATATCTCACTCCCAATGATTCCGGCATCAAGATCTCGGGCGTTTGCCCGCGCAATCCTCTCCTCCCACGGCAGCCGCCATCTCTCCTCGACCTCGAGCACACCCATAACCTCCGTCCTCATAGCCAACCGTGGTGAAATCGCCCTTCGAGTTGGACGCACTGCTTCTGAGTTAGGCGTACGTTGCACGACAATATACACGGATCCGGATGCACACTCCCAGCATGCCCTATCGAGCCCCTTCGCGGTAAACCTCGGCGCTGCCAATGCATACCTCGATGGGGAGCGGATTATATCTGTAGCGAAGGAGCAGGGCTGTGAGGCTTTACATCCGGGATACGGCTTCTTGAGCGAGAATTCCGCATTTGCGAAGAGGTGTGTGGAGGAGGGATTAGTGTTCATTGGCCCACCGTGGAAGGCCATCGAAGCAATGGGGAACAAGTCGCGGAGTAAGGATATTATGATCAAGGCAGGTGTGCCTTGTATACCTGGATACCATGGAACAAATCAAGAACCCGAATACCTATTGGAGGAAGCTAGGAAGATTGGATTTCCAGTCATGGTCAAGGCTGTCAAGGGAGGTGGTGGGAAGGGTATGCGGATTGCTTTTAATGAGCAGGAATTCCTGGACAAGTTGGAGAGTGCTAAGAGTGAGGGGCGGAACTCTTTTGGGGACGATGTTATGCTGGTCGAGAAGTACATTGGTACACCTAGACATATCGAGGTTCAGATATTCGCAGATAAGTACGGAAATGCTGTTGCATTAGGAGAGCGAGATTGTAGTCTTCAAAGGAGGCACCAAAAAATCCTGGAAGAGGCTCCAGCACCAAATCTGGCAGAAGATATCAGACAAGACCTTTGGGAGAAGGCAAGAGCAGCCGCATTAGCTGTGGGTTACGAAGGTGCCGGAACTGTGGAATGTGAGATTCCCACGCCAAGAACCATTGAATATCGCTGACAGGCCATCTAGTCATCTTTGACAATGATACCAATGAGTTCTTTTTTATGGAAATGAACACGAGACTCCAGGTTGAGCACCCGGTCACTGAAGCAATCACTGGAGAAGACCTCGTTTCATGGCAATTTAAGGTTGCTGCTGGCGAACCCTTACCCCTTGACCAAGAGACAATTGCTCAACGGATATCAGAGCGTGGATGGGCTATTGAGGCTCGTATCTATGCCGAAAATCCCAGCCAGAATTTCATGCCCGATTCTGGCAAGCTCATCCACCTTCGCACACCTCAGATATCTCAGAGTGTTCGGATTGATGCTGGCTTTATTGAGGGCGATACTGTCTCGTCAAACTATGATGGCATGATCGCAAAGCTCATTGTCAGTGGGCCAACAAGAGAAGTGGCTATAGGAAAACTGCATGCTGCATTGCAGGACTATAAAGTCGTTGGTCTAAGCACCAATATCGAGTTCTTGAAGAAGATTTGCAAGAGCCCTGCCTTCATCAGAGGCGAGGTCGAAACTGGATACATCCAAAAGCACAATGGCGAACTCTTTGCCCCGGAATCTGTGGAGCCAGAGACTTTTGCTCAGGCTGCTTTGGGTCTTCTAGCCAAAGAACTGTCTGGATCGGGAGTCCCTGCTTCCCAGGGCCCACACGGACAAAGTATCGGATTTGCCCCAAGCAGTCAACGCCAATTTACCTTCCTTACTTCGACAGGCTCAGATGCGGAGCTGGTACAGGTGTCTATCAACCAATCGGGTAGAAACTTGTTCGATGTCATCGTGAATGGCCAGGGACTTGACATGACCTACACAAACGTGATTTGCGAGCCACTCGCTCCTTCTATTTCGACTTTCTTTCCCCATACCCGAATAGAGAGCACAATTATAGCGGATGGTGATAAGATCACCCTCTTCCAACGTGGTAAGCAGACACAACTGACGTTGGCAACGCCGAGCTGGTATGAAAAAGCCCTCGGGTTGAAGGATGTTGCGAACAGCATTTTGGCGCCGATGCCTTGCAAGGTTCTGAGGAATGAGGTGAAAGAGGGTGATGCAGTGGAGAAAGACCAAGCTCTAGTTGTGTAAGCCTTGCTGTTTTTCGTGGCCGTGGATTAATTCTAATCTTGTTTGGACAGCATTGAAAGCATGAAGATGGAGACGGTCATCCGATCGCCTCAGAAAGGCGTTATTGCCAGACTAGTTCACAAGGAAGGAGTAAGCATGTCCAAATGTCAAGATCCATTCGTTTCAGCTAACAAATTCCAGGATATTTGCAAGGCTGGGACTGTCTTGGTGCTATTTGAAGAAGTAAGTAGATGAGGCTGTTGCTTCAATAGCGGCGAACTGACGGAAAACAGCAACCAGAGTAAAGCCTTAGGTACACCACGAGACCCCAAACTTATAAAAATGAGACTACGTCTGTACGATAAGTGGTTATGGTTGAGTGGCCACCCTGGCTTGAGGTGAGCAGCGGAGGATTTTGCAAGGGACTGGGCGAGGCACAGATTCTTTCTAGAGAGAACCATCAAAATAGAAACTCGGTCACAAGCAGCTCCAAAGTCAAAGATGCAAGAGGGTTCGTTTATTTGTTGCTTCTCATTCCTACAGTTTCTGCCCATTGCTTCCCACCTCAACAACTTGGTCAATGCCCTCGTACTCTGGTAGCCACAAATCATATTTCTTCCGGATATCCGGGCTCACAAACCTATCTCATCTATTAGTTCTGTTTACTCTCAAATCGAGTAGATATTTTGCTCACCTGCCGCCAATAAAATGCCTTCCCTTAAAGTACTTCACCAACGGTTTCGGCGCCGTCAAACTGACCAACACTTCCGGATTGAACTTGGCTCCAGGTCCCTCCTTCGGCGGCCCCTCTTCGATGTTCCAGGACGAGGGTGCGTCGACTGATGTCACAGGGATTCGGGTTTCTTCTAACGCACGGATGACTGCAGGAAAAGGCTCACGAACTTCGCCTGAAAAGGAGAATCCTGGGTATGTTATTAGGAGGCATTGAAGTCAGGGAGGGAAGTGGTGAGAAGACAAACCGAAAATGGCGTCGATGACATGATCCGTCTCTTCCAGTGCGGTGGGAAAGTCGTCTGTGAACGGAATATTGAGGTTTTTGAGTTGGGTCGAGAGACGCTGGGCTTGTCAGCTTGGGATACCATGAGATAATGGGACAGGGAGACTAGAGGAGCGTTCACCTGATACAAATCATTCTTGGCTTGCTTGGGGTAATAAATCATCGGTTTGTAGCCATAATGCCAGAGATGTCTCGCAGCAACAAGTCCATCACCACCTGCTCTCATCAGCTCTGAAATTTCACACCTCTTCTCTTCATCCATCTCATAAACTCACCATTATTTCCCGGTCCACAAGCTACTAAGATCCTTCTTCCTCTGCTTGGTGGATGAATACGATAGACTGCAAATAATTAGAAAAAGAGATGAGCGAGAGCGGTAAGGACGCAAACCAGCTTGAGATACTGAGAGCCCAGCGAGTTCCATAAGCTGATCAATGGAGAAGGCTCCGATGCTCATGAGATCCTTGTCCAGAGCAGCGGCATTCTTGGCCGAGAGAGTCTACAAAAAGTCAATGATGGACATCGATGCGAATAATTCCAAAAGGAACAGAGAGCGTAGGCTTCCGACCTTCATCGCCATGATTGTGAGTTGAACTTTGAGGACTGGGAATTGGTTTGAAGACTAATTCTTTCGAGTTTGAAAAGCAAACACGGGATGGGGAACTCTTTTCAATAAGATGGGTATCACCATCACTTCAAATCAGGACCCATTTGTTTAATAGACCCCTCACCTGATCCTTGGAGTGCTGTGATGCTGTTGACATCACCCGCTTCAGGGCGGAGCTCCGCTGGAGGCGGAATCTCGGCATCCAAAAAAGTTCGCGGCTTCAACCTCACTCCTCGGCGAGCACCTCCCAGCAACACCACCCATCATGGTTGTCAAGATACGGTTAGCCCGCTTCGGGCGTCGCAAAGCACCGTTTTATAACATTGTTGTTGCGCAAGCTCGGTTCGTTCTCCCCCTTCCCTGATGGACTCCTTCCCAAGAAAGCACAGCTAATCTCTTGAACAGGACAGCGCGGAATAGCAAGCCGATTGAGGTCCTTGGTATGCCTCCTCCAATGCCCCCCCTCTATCATCGACCGATCAATAACACAGAACGGAGGCCGGATGAAGGAGAATTGGATTTGAAGGTAGAGGACACAGGCTCATAGAAGACAGGCACATACGACCCGATTCCCAAAGCGCCAATAGACGGAGAAGGGAAGAAGTGGAAAGATGTCAAACTCGATTCTGCGAGGGCAAAATATTGGCTTGGTGTCGGGGCGCAGCCGAGCGATCCTGCGTGGAGGTTATTGAGTATGGTATGTTTGATCCTCAGTTCTGGATGTGCCGTGGAAGTTCTGGACCAGGAGCCTGGATACGGGCGAAAGAGAGATATTCAGGAAGAGAAAATGGGAGAAGCTTGCTGATTGAAACGGTGCAGGCTGGATTATTGGAGCCGAAGTATCGACCGAAGGCTTGAAGAAGGTGGAAAGATGGACCCAGACGTAGAGGGAGAGTGAAGAGTGAAGTGATGCGGTGTATAGCACTAGGGGCGTTTGATGCATGATGTGTATACCAGAGAATGGCGTTTGGGAATGGTGTAATTGTACAAAATGGATCCCGTAAAAGGCGCCTCGTTCCCGGGTTGTTCCCCACGATTTGCAGTGAAGAGGCAAATTGAGTTGGATCCCTGAAATAGTTTTGAATGGCCGGGAAGGACTTGAGACACTGGAATTGCCTCCTCAAATTTCACTCCAATGCGGTCTATATTGGCCAATCAGTATTCCGTCAATCATCTCGGTGTCTATATTGTGTTCTATTCGTCCCCATATTTACAGAATTTTCTTGTCTCGGTATGTTACTGAAGCGAGATCTTCAACAGATGATGCCCCGTCCAACCAGTATGCCCAAACGCCTTGCCATGCTCTAGAAGAAACCCAAGAACCCAGTGTAAAATGCGGAATTTAATGCGCGATACCAGTGAAGAAAAGATTCGTGCTCAAACACAGAATCATGACAAAAACGCCATAAATGGCTAATCCCAGAGCTAGCTTTCGTAATAAAGCTGTTCGCCAGGCTTTCGACCTGAAAGTAGGTTGTCCCGCCAACTCTTCCTCTTCGTCAGCGCTGTCGTCCTCATCTTCCTCCTTGGTTAATCGTTGGTGGTGTATTGATTCGGGGGCTGATATTTTGTAGTAAAATAAGCCCGGCAAGATGAAGCTGATACTCGTGCTTCCCGTGCTGCCTACGTAGGCAAGAACTTTGTCGAGCGAAGATACTGTCATTGCTACCGTGTAGCTGAGGATAATTATTACCGTGGTGATGATTGCGAATCTGAGTTCGCCAATCGTATCGTTCCTCGCAATAGGTCGAGCTGGACTGCCTGTGAGTAAAGGCACTGTTCTCGATGGTGAGCTATTAGGTGAGTTACGTTCGGTCTTAAAGCTGTTTGGCCGCCATTTCAGAACCGCGTCAACGGATGCTCGACATGGATGCACCTGAAGAGGATACGAGAACATGACGAGAATAACAATTGCTGCTTTGGCAATTGTTGAGGCAATCGAGGGGACATCTTGGAGTTGTCAATACCGCCCGGAATAGTTCTGAGCAAGGGACTTACACATCCCCACGATATTCCCTTTGACAGCGTTGCCAAAAGATAGATATCCCGTAATGGCAACAAGGACATAGACTGATGCGGCAGAGCCAATACTTGCTGCAATGACGCTTGTGGTTCTGAGACAGTATAAGTAACGGAAGAGATCAGAGATCTGAATTTTATGAACTGACCTGCGGTGTGAATTGTCTTTGATCTCATTCAGAATAGAGAACATCTGTACGGGTAAGCACCGTGACGGCTCGTCAGGTTGATACTTACATTCTGGTGGCATGTATATGCAAAAACAATCACTGGGAACTTATGAAGCGTAGAAACAAGTCCCGCCCATTTGATAACCCTTATTGGTCCTCGGTCGGCCATTGTGTCTCCTTTTGCAAAATGATATACTACAAGGACGACGAGGTATCCTATGGATATCAACGCTATGATGCTGGTGTATTTCAAGGAATCTAAGCGGCGAAGGAAGGAAAGGGGGATCACAACAAGCCTGGCAATATTAGCAACAAGAACGAGCGAAACAGAAGTGATGGATGCATACATAAAGCAAGTAACCCAGAAATGTCTATCGACAAGGAACGGGATAGCATCCGCGCCTTCATTGAATCCTCTAACAACATCCGGCATGAGGTCTCCGATGATAATCAAGTAGCTCACTCCCACACCAAAGCATTTGATAGCAATCGCAGCATCGAATACAACAGCCGCATTTGGATATGTGATTTGCGATAATGCAAAGAAGGAGGATGTTCCCCGGTCGAGATATCGCGCGCATCGAGTTTGAAGGTATAACCCAAAGGCTGCTGTAAGGCCGGACCATACAATCACCAATGTCCCTAACGTTATACCCATGTTGGACATGGCCAAAGGCATCGCGAGGGTCCCGCTGATGAAGTTAGTACTCTCCTCTTTCACGGGTCTTTCGGGCAGGTGGATGGGGGGGGGGAAGGTCTCTAAGGGTGTGTAGCGAGTTCGGGCAATGAGAGAGGGAAGAGTTAAGAAATCCAATTATCCTTACGCTCCAATGACTGGGCAGTTGTCAGAACGAAGACTCAGAAGGGGATAGAGATACATACTGGTATTGAGCAAGTTAACAACACTGCTTACCCAAGAGGCCTGTCCCGTGAAGTTCTGGTCCTTTAAGCTCCGGCCTGATCGTCTCCTGGAGCTATATCATCAGCCTCGTCCAGGTACCAGTCTCCTGCCGGGAACGTACCTCCTCCCTCTCGCCGTATCCGACGAGCTGCTACTTGAGCCTCCAATTGCGGAATAGTTGACCATATTGGTCGTCAGTCCCACAACAGTCGTTCGATGGCTTGAAGTCGCACATGCGCTGCGTGTGGAGAATACTGCCAGACCACGACAAAAGTGGATAGACAGTGACTGAGTGCCGGTATCAGAGCAATTTAAGGTTGCTGTCGCATGCTGCAGGCAAAGGTCGCAATGAATATACTCAGCAGAATTGTTTGGCGTAAAGGAACGGTATTTATGGACCTCTGGAAAGGTATGAGGTTCACTCCAAATGCTCGTGTTGAGAGGACAGCACGCTGGGCACGAGCCATGGAAAGATCACGTTAGCTGCAGGGTCAAAGAGCGCTAAATTCAAGCCACAGAAGGAAGCCGCAGCCTTGCCGACAAGCCACAGTTCTAGAAGACTGATTTTCCTCTTTGAACATTGGACATCAGCTCAAAATCATCCTAACGCAATCGTGATGGAGAACACGTTCGACAAGACGGCGGTAGAGACGATTGATCTTTTGGAAGCGCGATTGCGGAGAATCGAGTATGCAGTCTGCGGTCAAGTCAATGAGTCCACTCTCTCAGGCAACAAGACATCAGCAGCACGGCGACTTGCTGCTCTAGAGTATTCACTTCACCAGCTGGCCTCGAAATCAAGAGTGGTTCAAGAACTCTTAAGGCTACGTGAGTTTCTTGCCACTAATCTGATCCCTGTCTAACCTCTTGTAGATTCTAGACATCCTGATCTCTTCCAATCTCTGAGCTCAAATGACTTGCCAACCACATTGGACGCCGAGAGCCTCCTATCCATCATCATGGCCTCAGCAAGCACGTATCCCGCTACCGCGTCGCGTCTTACTTCTATCCTCGACGTGCCGGTCCCACCGGCTGAACTCTCAGCCCAGCTTATTGACCTCCAACCTCGAATTGCCAAAGTCGAAGCACTTCAAGCCGCGCAGAACGCAGATATAGCACAATTGAGAGAACGGAGCGCGGCTGTTATTCAACGGTGGTATACAGTGGATATTTTACGTGCTGGAGAAAGCTGGGCGGAGTTGGAGGGAAGGGTTGAGCAAGTCGAGCAGAAAGTGAGGAGAACTGCTCTGGCAAAGAGGCTGGATGACGACATGGTCTGAGATATCGTCTGGCCTTACCTGATGCGAGAACCACAAACATCCCAATGTTTCGATGCCAAGGAAGAGGCAGAGCCGCTTTCTTGGAAACGGCTGAGAAGCATGTCATTGTTGCTTGGACACAATCATGACACAGTATGACGATGCACCACAGTGCGGAAGAAGAAGAACCATTCCATCACAATTGGATGCGCTTTGCTCCTAGGGCTGAAGGAACATTGCTTTTGGGGTATTTTGGAGGTTTCCTGGTTCCAGATCCGGCGAAACGGCATGACCGGAGGGGCGCTGTTCCGCGTCTCATCATGCGAATGACACCTTCGGGTGGGGTTAGCTTTTGAGAATATGGGCATTTCCACTTGGGGGTCTGAGTTCGAGGATATCTTTAATACCTCATGAGATCATTATCAATGCAATTGACGATGATGTCCCTTCTCGTCCATGCTTCGTCAATGGTTGAATGAAGGCATTTCAGTCTTGCCTCCCTGAAGTAAAGAGGCCACTGCTGAGCCCGCCAGATCATGTGTCCCATAAAGAACCTATAAAGTTGAATGAGTACAAGGAGGATCTGAGTACAAATAAAGCCATTAATAGCAGCATGCTTAACTAAAGCAGGCAGGTAGACAAACGCATCTGCCGACACACTTCACCAAAAGCCTCGATTCTGAGATCAAGACACTTTCAAGTATCTTTGAAAACCAGCTCTGTGCGCGCATTCCAGAAGGTCACAAGCACTGCGAAATCCTCAGGAGGTACGCCTCAGATCCAGGTCAAGGCGTACATCTCCACGTGGTTCCATCCGGAGAAAATGAAGCTGATCTGCAAACTCTCTCCTTGGGTGCACTTGGGTGCACACTCCCACGTTTCTAAACAAGGTTTTGAATTTTGGAGGATCATTTAGGTAATGATCGAAGACAGCCAGGAGACTCCCCGTCATGATTCCAATGCCAAAAGCACTTTGCTGTCGTAAGCTTCTATGAAGTTGCAGGAGTCCCCTCCCGTTGGGACCGGAGCTTTGAGCCACAGCTGAGATGTGGAGATCACAGCCACATTGTGGCAAACTCCCCCTCATTCGAGTGGATCGAATTCCGCTTCGTCTCTCCCTGCCAGGTTTTGAACAGAATCTTGACTTCAACCCCGCATGTGTGCTGTCGTTGGCAAAGGTCTAGGCCACTTAAGATCTCATAGGGCGGTCGATCACTTGAAGGCAAGAATTCCATAAGACTTTGTCTTGCCCATCCTCCTCGTGGATATAAAGTATCGTGTGAGCTTGAAACAGAGCCACCATTCCTTGAACCCCTTCAACGTCCGTCCCAAATTCCTCACCAGCCACGATCGCCCCCCGAGGCCCATCGCATTGAGCTGTGCCTCAAAAAGAGACGCGGGGCGCATTGTTCAGTGTTTCTTTCTCCCGGGGCGCTTTGCTTGAGCATAAAACACAGTTTTTTTGTTTGCTTCCGTTGCATAGGAACAGCAACCACTGGATCTGCCGGCTGGCCTCATCTCCAAGATTCCCTCACAGCCAATCGAATCTAGCGCTGGGGAGATCAGTCGGAGGGACAATCCCCGAAACCCATAAACTCGAACTCGAAGAAACGACTCGATCTCGGCCACGAAGACGACTCCCTGCATCTGTTCACACCAGTCACGGCCAACATCAACTCAGCACGTCTCATCCCCTCAAGGCTCATTATTAGCAGTCGAGGTCCGTGGTCTTATTAATACTTGTAACCGTGGGAGGCACACTGGCCCACAGCCTACAGGCCCACTTCGCCCTGGAAATTGAAACGCGCTGAGCCGGAGAATAATCCGCCGCGAGAAAGATTTGGTCAGGGGCAATAATAATAATCGACCGGAGCCGACGCCACGAATTTCGCACGTTAAAGCGTAAAGCGCAAGCACTTAAACTCAGAAAGCAGCAAGCCAGCCTTACGCCGACGCGGACACCGACCCGTCACCCCAGGGGGGGGAACCAGCAAAGCTATCAGGTTCAGATTCAGGTACAGCACCGTACTAGATAGAAACAGAACACGGAATCGAGACGGCGCCGCGCAACCCGGCACATCATCAATAGGGGCTCGATTCTTCTCCTCTCTTTCATTCACCAATCAGCCCCTTCTCCTCTGCCCAGCGGCCCAAGCAAAGCCGCGGTCCAATCTCGCGCCGCCAGACAGACTTCAGTCCGGCCTGCGGCGGCAGCAGCAGCAACAGCAACAGTAACAGCTACAGCAGCAGTACCGCGCGGATCCTCGCTGCTCCTTTCGTGCTCGCAGCGTACCAAAGTGCCTTGTCTCTTTCAGGCTTCTGGCCCCTGGCCTGGCTTCTGGCACCTCTGCATCTGCATCTGCATCCGCATCTGCATCTATCTGCTTCTCCAAAACTTGACCTCTTCTCGCCGCACGCCCAGTCTGCCCAGTCATTCATCTCGTCTGTCCCAGACCACCCGCCCCCTCGCTAATCCCGCACTGCCTGCCAGCCTGCCAGCCTGCCAGGCTCCTCCTTCCTTCATCATCTTCCATCAAACCTTCGCCCACTCGCGACGCTGCACACTCACACCCCTCCCGCTCCGCTTCTAACACCCCTACCTCGGTTTTCGTCGCCTACCAACGTGTCCCTCGACGTCTCACATTCTCTTGTCTCCAATCCAATCCCAATCCACGACACTCCTTCAACCGCAACATTTCCCAATCCCCTCCTTTGCTGGACCAGGCTGTCAGCATCGTGAGCACTTCACGACCACCGCTCCCTTCTGTTAATCACGAACGGCTCCAGATTTCTTGGCTGAGCAGCGATCCCAGCACCAGCCACACGACCACTCCAGCTGAAACGCCCACGACCGCACCATATTTTCCGCCCATTTTTGCTTTGTTGTGTGCATAACGACGATACTTTTATCGATCGACTGAGTCGACCTCGATATTCGTATCGATAGAAATAATATTCAACTAATTCTTCGCGTGAGGAACGAACGGTCTCATCGCCGATCTTCCCTATGCCATCTTACGGCTCGCTACATTCGCCATCTCTCCGCAAAATGAACGGCGGCATGGACGGCAAAGGGAGAAGGGCCGGTGGGATGAGATCGATGAGCATGGACAACATACTGGGTGATCCTTTTGCGCTTGCAACAATTTCCATTGCTACGGTAGGTTCAACTCCTTTTACTGTGCCACAGCATCCAGATCTCTAGACTCAACCTGACTGACATCCAACAGCTTGCATGGTTCATTGCGTTTGTCGGGTCAGTAATTGCGACTGCTGAGGAGAAGGCAAACGACCAATTCCCCAACTATGCGTGGTTCGCCGTTGCGTATATGCTGTGCGTAATTATAGGGGTATTTGTGGTAGTAGCATCCGATACTACACAAACATATCACGTAGCTATCGTTGGGTACCTTGCTTGTGGCCTTGTATTGACAAGTTCATCCGTCAATGCTACGATCTATTCCTCCAATGGTGCGAGAGAAGCATCCGCTGCTGGTCACATCTTGCTTTCTATGGTCAATGTTGGTAGCCTCCTCTGTATTGTTGAAAACATGCTAACATGGACCAGATTGTATGGATCTTCTACTTTGGATCAACACCTTCAGCCGTTCCCCGCGCCTACCTCGACTCTTTCGCGCTTCATAAAGACCACAGAACATCACAAGGTGGACGAGGTATGACCGGCAATTATGGAAATGGACGACCAGACACATCCATCTCCTCAAACGTTCCCCCGCAAATGTACACATCCGCCCAACTCGGAGGATTCGAGACATCATCTCCGGTAGCAGGCTTCACAGGAGACCGCAATTCATCTCAACCCAGATTTGGCAACGGTGCCGCACCAGCACCAGCACCAGCACCAGCAGCAGCAGCAAGCAACCTTGCCACAAGTGGACCGATGAGCACCGAACCAACAGCAGGGGAAGTGGTAGCACCGACTGAGTACCCTTACCGAGCGAAGGCCATCTACTCTTATGAAGCCAACCCTGATGATGCAAATGAGATCTCCTTCTCCAAACACGAAATACTAGAGGTTTCTGACGTGAGCGGACGGTGGTGGCAAGCGAAGAAAGAGAATGGAGACACGGGAATTGCACCTTCGAATTACCTGATTTTATTATAAGACTGCTTTTCAAAGTAAAGGCAAGGGCTTGGATTTGGGACCGACACACTTGACACTATTATTCCAATGGGATGGGGAACTATTTGCAGATGCGAATGGAACAAATACTAGGGCTGGGAAATTGGGTGGTATACGGAGTGGAAGGAGTTATGTAATAAGTCTATGTGTCATGATTGGTTTCCTTTGTTCTTCACCTCTCCAACAGTCAACCTTCACCACGTCGAAGTCTATACCCAGCGCCACCGACTCGACCACCACCTTTCTCCGACCAGCAATCCCTTGAATACACGACGAAAAGATGGAGCAATGGGAGACAGCTAAAGGAGAGGCTAGCTTGGCATAATTCTGGCGTTGTGATCGTGTTGCTTCGAGGGTGGATGGCTGGGAAGTTGCTGGATGGGACTCTCGTTCCTCTGTTCTACATTCGGCAAGAAACACTTGCTTCTGGCGTATAGGCAATGAAGAGATTCTTACGACTTATAACTGCACTCTTTCCAATCTCCCCCTTTTCACCCTCTATCATACAACTCACTTCCCTTGCCCCCTTTTCACGCCCAGCTTGACACCTGACTGATCACCTGGAAACCACACCACCACCATCCACTCATCTGATCTCATGTCCTTGTTTATTTACTTAATTCCTCTTCTATACTACAGCACTCCCCTAATATTGGCTCAGCCTAGATTCGTGGTCTCCACCCCCGTATTCGGACGCAAGACACTCTACACTACGGGGAACTGGAGCGAGTAGATTACTCCGCAATAACAGCAGTCTCGCTTTATCTAGTGCGTGGATCCTTGGGAGACAGCTTGTAAAACACGCGGTCCGAAGCTCGCCGCGAATTTGGCGTATATTTTGGTACTGATGTTATCATCGTATGTTGTGGCTTTCGTCTTATGTTTCGGGTCTTATGTGAAGCGTGGGAGA